>NW_017728949.1:49564721-49592504 GCF_001723895.1 Crocodylus porosus | reverse complement strand
ACAATCTTGTCAGATTTCTTTTATAGTAACTCCTTTTTATGATGAGACCTTGGTATTATATACCACCCAGTTACCTTCATGCCACCAGCTTTCATCCTAGGCACACCACTAAATCCAACATCTAGAGCCAAGTTCTGTATTACAACCATATCTGTTCTGATCTCACTGACCAGGATATATACCTTAAGAATAGGAGCAGGGATTCCTACAATTACAACCACAAAATTGTAGCCACTTAAATCAACAAAGCCAGACTCAGACCCCACTCTGACTTGCTACAATACTAAACTGGGGACAAGAACAACAGTATCTCTCCAGTTGCCACCTACAGTCCCTGCTTAAACCCCTGGAGATATGCCATCTTTTTCCGGGAGGGTTGGAGGTCTTTAATAATATCTTAAAGTATTCATGGGGGACAAACCAGTTCTGGCTTACAGGCAACCTTCCAATCTCAAACAGTGTCTTCCAAGCAATAGGCTACCTAACTCCCACTCTAACCAAGAAACCAGGCCTTCCCTTCTGTGCCCCAACATCAATACTGACCACATCATTACTGGGCTGAATAACATGCATTATATCATGCAAGGTTCATTCACTTACAACTACACCAGTGCCATATACACCACCTGCTTAAGTTGCCCCCCTGCTGCTGTGGGTGATCCCTACATGACAGAATGAATGAACACTGGTCTGACATCAGCTAGAGAAAGATATGTGGCAGAACACTTTAATCTCTCTGGACACTCTATTGCTGACCTGAGAGGGCTGTTCTCATACAGCAAACTTTTAAATACTGATCTGAATGGGAAATTACAGAACAAAATATTATCTACAGGCTGGATTGTGTTAAGTATAGTTTAAACAGCAACTAGGGATTCTTATTCCATTACTTGGATTAGTGTTTGTGACTCCTTGTTCCTATGGGTGTGACGGTCAGAACCAAAAAAATTAATAAGCAATAAATATGTGCTTCTTGGAGGCATTTGAAATTTTTGTCTAATTTAAAGCTTGTAAGTTTGTAACCTGCAAACGTAACTTGCCTGCCATAAGTTTAACCGAAATGTAATTTGTAACTGTTTGTAAAACTAACTAGGCCCCAAAGACAAAGCTATAGCTGTAAGATTAGCTGACCTAATGTTTTTTTCTCAGAGTTCAGCCTTGATGATAAAAACTGGATTCAACTGCCTGGCATACCCAGCACATTCGAGGAAAGTACATCTCAAAAAAGCATAGTCAGAGATGGTAAAGGGGTTCAATTTAAGCGGAGTAATGTTAATTTCAAACCTGAGGATGCTGCGTTGTAATTTGCTTATTGGATAAAACCAAGTTTGGGTAGTAATCTTTTATAATAATTTTTAACACCTTTTAATCCCATAGGGTAACAGCTATAGGGCAAGATTGTGAGTGGCTCTAAAGCCAACAGATTAGCATAAGACTAGGTACAAAAAGCACGTGCATCAGATAACCAGCAGGAAGGAGGGAACAGGATGGTAATTTCTTTTCCAAACCTGGACCTGGACTCCTGGTGTGAGTGAGGATTGGATCCTGATCAACGGACCTTCCCCGGTAATCCCTTCAACAACATCGATTGGGGATGCCTGACTTCACTGGAATCACCTGTTGCGCACCTGGCATTGAGGGACTATCAATAAGTTATCTATCTGTTGTTTTAAACAGCCCAGTGGCTGATACCCTCGCAGTGCCCAGTTGGCTTGCAACAGATTGATATATCTGTTGTTATTATCTGTTGTTATTATTTATTATTAGCTCTTTAATGTTGCATTATCTGCTTATCACATTTATCTTTCTGTTAACTGTTGTGTTGTGTAAAATATAATAAATTTGCCATTGCTTCACTCCCAACTCTGCCTCCTTGATCCTGAACCAAACAGCCCAATGGCTGATACTGTTGCAGCACCCAGTCAGCCTGAAACTGAATTGATACAATCACAGTGCCCAGCTGGCCTGTGACATATGGATTTACTGCTTGGTTATGTGTTTTTTCCAGCGCTACCCCTTTCTACCTCTGCTTCTCCCTCCCTTATCTGCTGTATTCTAATTTCTCTCTCCTTATACTCTGTTTTCTGCACATCCTTTCACAGCATCTGATGAAGTGAGATTCAGCTCACAAAGCTTATGCTACACATTTGCAGACTCTATATATCTATTAGGGCTGTGCAAAGCTTCAGGTGCTGATTCAATTTAGAGAAGATTCAGCCAATTCAGTGACCTAATCTCCAAATCCAAATTGAATCAGGACACCAATTAAAAGGTCTGAAATTAATTCAAAGTTCTATGAATTGATTCAAAAAGGATTCGGAGAGCTTTGGAGATTTGGGAAGTTCCTGCTCACTGCTGCAGGGAGCTGGACCCGGACTCCATGCTGGTAAGTAGGGGGCAGGGGAGGTGGGGCTGGAGGAACAGGAAGGGAACCATGGGGGGACCCCTACCGGGCCCCAACCTCTGCCTGCTCCCTCAGACCTTCCAAGTGGCCCCTGACCACCGCCTACTGTCCCATCTCCCACATGGCTGTCCCACTTGGCCCCAGCTCCCGGCTCTTTAAATAAAAGCCCCCATTCACTAGCTGATGCCAGGTGGGGGGGCATCTCCACTGCCCCCCACTGCCTCACGCTGCATGGGGGGGCTCTGTCATGAGCCCCTGACCCCCTCCCGCTCTCCCAGCCCCACCATGGCTGCCCTGCTTGGTGCCAGCTCCTGGCTCTTTAAGAAAAAAAAGCCACAGTATCATCAGCTGCTGCAGGAGCTTTGGGGCTTTTGGGTGGGGATTGCCCCCCTGCCTGGGAGGAGTTGGTAAGGCTGGGGCTTTTTTTTTTTAATGAGCCAGGAATTGGGGCCAAGTCGGGAAGCCATGTGAGGGTGCTGGAAAATTAAGTGGGGGCCAGGGGACTCATGGCAGAGCCCCCCACACAGCATAGGGCAGTGGGGGGGCAGTGAAGAATGTCACCCCACCTGGGAGCAGCCAGTGGATGGGGGATATTGTTTTTTTAAGAGCTGGGAGCTGGGGCTGGGAGAGTGGGCAGGGGATAGGAACTCATGACAGAGCCCTCCATGCAGCACAGGGCAGTGTGGGGCAGTGGCGATCATACTGCCCTCCCCCATCTGGCAGCAGCCAGGCTTTTTTTGAAAGAGCTGGGAGCTGGAGCCAGGCAGGCAGCCATTGACAGGTCTGGGAGAGTGGTAGGGATGTGGCCAATTTGGAGATTCGGTCATTTCGGCAGCAGCTGAATTTCTGAATCAGATTCAGGACAGTGATTTGAATCACCAAAATGAGTCACTGTCCCCTGAATCGGCCGAATCCAAATTGAATAGTAGCTGCTTCACATAGGCTTAATATCTATATCTATCCATCTATCTATCTATTAACTATATATATAGTTATATATAGCTATATATATCTATTTATATATCTGTATCTATCCATATAAAGATATAGATATAGATAGACATCTGCTTTAGTTATTCTATAAAGTGCAAATCAATCCTGCCTTCTACATATATATCACTATCTATCAGGGGTGACTGGTGCCTCCCAAGTCTGGGGGGTGCAAAATTTGTGGGCAGGCCTGGGGGTGGGCGTGGGGTGGGCCAAAAGCCCCATATCCACTTTATACTTCTGTATCACAGCTTAGTGCCCCCCCGCCCCAACACGCCACCATCCCATGTGGCAAAAAAACTGCCTCATCCTGAGCGGTGCTGAGTTGGGGGCCAATCTCATGGGGGGCACATGTCCCCCCATGTTCCCCCTACCATCACCTGTGCTATCTATGTTACCTTACTTACCACTTTTCCAACCCTGAACTTCATATACAGCTGTGCTCTTTAAGCACATTATACCTAACAAGGCTTCAGAAACAATTTATGAGCTAAAAAGATAAAATATATCCACTCAAGATTGCCCAGATTCAAAATAGTCTTTAAAGGAAAAGACTAAGCCTCACTATTTTTAGACCATACTGCAAGCACATCCTACATTCATCAATGTGTATCTGCCAAATCAGGAGTGGAGAATCTGCCAAATCAGGAGAGGAGAACATGAGCACACCTTAAGACCCCTTGAAAAGTTTCTTGAATTTGGAGAATTCACTTTGAATTCTACCAAGGAGAAGTCATTGGACACCTACATTACTTGTTCAGCACCTACATACAATGATAATACATGCCATAGAAACATTTAAAACAGACAGACATGAACACTGAAACTAATCCTAAATATTTAAGACTGCTGCCACAAAGAGTGAGAATAATCTTAAATATTAATCTTATTAAAGACTTCATGTACAGATGTTTCTAAGCACATAAAGATTTTTTTCTCTGCTACTCACTCCCTCATACTGTGATTCCTTCTAACTTCTGCGGGAACCTTTAGAACTCCTTAGAACAAGCTGTAGTTTCAGATCTGTATTCAGTATTTGACAGGCACCAAGAAAGGATAACAAGAAAGGCTACCTGGGGAACTGATCAATGCAGAAAGCTGATGCATCTTATTCTCAGTAAAAGTCAATTACAGATGGTATTTTTGGGAACTCAAATATTCTCTTCTCATGAGGAAGCTGTTTTAATGTTTTGTTTTTCAATGGCTAATTTTAATGACAGCAAAGCCCTTGCATTCTTACTAAGCAGTTTTCATTTATAATAATGGGGCCCCACTGCACATTTGTTGGGGAACCCACAGTTACAGAAGAAGAAAGTTTTACAATTATGTCAAATGCCAGTGGGATCTGTAAGTTTGTAGCTCTGGAGAGGTTGGAGAGGTTGGAGGGATCTGTGCATACGTCTAAGTCAAGAAACTGCCAAGAATTGACTATGTTTTCTATCTTCCTTGGACTTATATATGAGAATAATGAAGTTAACACATCCATATGTGGTGTTAACTGGTACTGCTCTCCCTCTCTGGGCTGTTTAGGCTTGCTTTGTGGGCTTTTGGAATGGAGTTCTCATTGAAGAACCCTTTCAAGACTACCTACAACTCCATACAAACTTTGCTGCTAAGGGCCAATGAGAACTGAATGGATAGAATTACATAATGAGGGGAAACCACATCCATGCAGACCTCTTTGTCTTTGGTTTTAGATCAGTTTTAGAGGACCACTAGTTGAAGGTGGTGAAAACCATGGTTTCTTTAGTACCACAATAAGAAAGAACATGCTGTACTGAAACAAGAGTGAGCAGGAGCTACTGAATTGGTACTCTTTTTCCCTGTACATTATCCTTCAACAAGAATTATACAAGTCCTTGAACATCTCATTAAACTAACCTGTGTTTTTCACTTATAATCTTTACTACTGTGAGTCCTTTATCCTTCTAGATTAAAAGGACACTTAATTTAGCCACCAATTCATTCTTCAACTACATTTTGAAATATATAAATATCTTACTGATGGACTGAGATTTAGCAAAGGATTATATGCTTCATCTTTTGAAGTCACTGCAAGTTTTGGGACAAAGATAGGTTGGCAGGTAGAGGACTGGAGTAATTGTGCATAAAAGGAAAATGGGCCAAAGTGTCTGCGTTCCTATACTTATTCCCCCTCAGACCCCAAAGTCCTGAATTTCCATGCATCTGCTTCAGTAGGTATCTGTGAAACCTACTCATATTTTTCTTATCCCTCACTAGTGCTGATCTACAACCTGCTGCTACTTCATAAGCTTTTGTGATAAAAGTCTATGTATTACATCTAAAAGTTCCAGCCCTGCTGATGATGTGTTGGTGTCAGTATGAGGCCAAAGGATGGAATTTACAGTTTTCAGTTTGCATTTTGAACACTTAGGAAATTACTCACAAAACTCTTTTAACAGAACATTAATACGTTTACAAAAAACAGCCCTCAAAAGTTAGGAAGTGCTATAATTAAGGTTGCTTGTGAAATCATATTTTGACTTTGTGTATGCACTCTGATACAGTTTTACAATATGATTACATAGTATATTTTCCACTGGACCCTTGTCTCATTTGGTGATGCTCACTTGAGCAGTAGTTATTCAATTTACTTTTTTAATTCCTTATTCAGTATTTGGTCCTAAATCTTCATTTATTGCACAGAATCCATACAGACAGAACTTTTTGTTTTCTCATGGACTTTTTACAGTGGTCATCATTACTCATTAAATACTAATAATCACACCAATAATAAGTTGACATCATATTATTTATGCCATTTCAGAATTTGGAGCTGATGCACTAAGAAACTGTGGTCAAAATATCCAATAATTTAAAGTGCCTAATTTGAGCCATCTAGAGACTGTTTTTTTAGAGTTCTTACTATTAGATAACTTGCTGTATGTTCAAAAAAGAGCTCCCATTGCCTTTAGTTACAGCTGTGGTGCTCAGCACTTCCACAAATCAGACTTCAAATTCCCATGCTGGGAAATCAGTAAATGAGGCTCATACAATGAGGGCGTATTCTGCTTCGGTGTTGCTCTTGAATGTGACAATGAGAAGCACACCTTATGTACCTGCTTTGGCTCTACATGGGCCACACTTGGAAATGAGGGAGCGGAGCTGCTCTGTGAGTAACACCCCCTTGACACTGTCAGGCAGGCCAGAGACAGAGATACGGAGAGTGGCAACATGGGCACCCACAGCCTGGTCTCACTGCCTTTTTTCCAGGTTTGGCATGTACAGAGCAGGAACAGGTGGGCAGTGGACGCTTCTTGGCAGTGCCTCCGAAGCTCTGTGGAAATGGTATGGACATTCCTTTTGTAGTTCCATGTGAAAATATTTGGTCTAAATGACTTACTAGCATTGCACAGCAACTCTGTGGCACATGCAGGCTTAGAACCTAATCCCAAGTGCTTGATTTTGCAACCTCAGTAACATTCCTTTTATTTAGGTTTTTGCATGTAATAATTTACCTTAAGTGTATTTACACAGACAAATGGAACAGCAAACAAATAATACATGCTAGATAACCTTTACTTTCCTTTTCAAGCAAACTAAAATACCACAAAGCTCATGTTGAATAACCTGAATTTGAGACAAATATTTAGAAAGCCAGATACTTCAGAGTGAATGCTCAATCCTTAACTTATTCTTTGGTACCTTTTTTAGCACAATGGCATGAGCTAGGGATGGAGTGACAGCCTTATCTTTGAATTTTCTGTGCTTTGTCAGGGTTTGTCACAACCTTAAAGGTATTTAGATGATAATGTCAGGGTAATTCCTGCTTTATGCTTCATGCAATAATACCACACTCAGATAAATAAATACATGTAGTAGTAGTATAAACAAAGAAAGAAAGAAAGAAAGAAATGTGTGTGTGTTTATGCAGAATTATTATATATATAGATTTCCTATACCTTAAAAATGATATTGGGTAATGTTAAAAAAAAATAGAATTCCCCTCCCCTTTCTTTTTCTAAGGTCTTAACTTCTACTACAAGGATGTCTGGTGGTATGTGTGACTTTCCATCAGACACAGCCATTTGGAAACAGCCTCAATATATGTCACCTTTGGAAATAAGACTCTTTTAGAAGCTCCCATGGGGTAGCTTTTAGGCACTACAGTAATACAAAAGACAAAAATAATAGTGGGAGCAGATGGGAAATAGCAGTGAACCTACAACATGATTCATAAGAACTTTCTTTTGTGTGTTCTTGAAATCAAAACCAAGGAAATAAAAATTCTGTCATGATTTAATCTAATTCTAGATGAGTTGGCCAATCAGTTGAACAACTACTGTCAATACCTAAATCCATGGCTACTAGGAACAAGATCTGATGAAATACTTATGACAACTTATGCATCTCTGATTTAGTTTATAAAGTGCAAATCTATGTTACCTGCTGCCTGACTTCAAACTAACATGGTTAACTACCCCTCTTTACTAATAAAACAATACGTCTTTTTGTGGGGTTCTGTTTACATTTTTTTGCATTTTACATCTTTTTACAGATTTTGTTTTTCTCACACTAGTGAAAATCCAAAGTAACTTCATTTATTACAATTAGTTTATCATTCCATTGCAAAGTAGCAAATCTAAGATATAGTCTCATTACTATCCTGGATTGGAGTAATGGATTTTAGCTTCCTTGTCCAAAAGTTAGAATTTGAGTATGTCATTAGTATAGTTTGACTTTGTCCTTCCAGAAATAGCTTTGTTTAGAATAGATAGTCTTCATACCTGATTGCCTCATGGGGATCATCAGATTTGCTAGGTATGGAACCAAAGCTTTATAGCCTTCAGCTCAAGATGAAACAAATTAAAGATTAATGTGAAGAACATCTCTTCACAAGAATAATTAGAGACTGTAATGGACCCAAGAAGGTGAAACTATTACAGCCACTGCTAACAAAAAACTAAATGAGACACTAGAGAGAGTAACGATGCAGGAACTCAAACCCACTAGCAAGTATCCTCAAAGTGTTATCCTTCGTGACCTCACTCTGTCAGGATGAAACTCTGGCCCTGCCTTCTGCATCTTTTGCATCCACCCACCTTCATGGGTTTCATTCTGGATTTACTGACCCTGAAAATTGCCTGGCCATGATCAGAAGGGAAGGGCTCTGCACCAGCTCTGTGTTCAGTTCTAATGGAGCCAAAGAATCTTCCTGACTTTCATAGGTGGGCTGTGCATTTGGTTTCATTCCCACTGGGCTCCTATGGGAGGTAGGGGGAGAAATGAGGAAGAAGGAACAAAGCATTCCTTATGGTGGTCAGGAATGCTAAAGGGCAGCTGAGTGGAATTGAAACAAGTTTCTCTAGAGAAATCTCTACCCTTGGTGAAGCGCTTTCCTTAGAACCTGCAGTCAATAGCACTGCAGAGGCCCAGCCAGGGGCAGATCCAGAGGGGGTGCAGTGGTGCAGCTACACCCCCCTTTTGGATCATGCTAGTCTATGGGAGCCTCCAGGGACTTTTCAATGTTCTTAAGGCATGTGAAAATCCTCCCTGCTGTCTCCTTCCTACTCCTTCCCACTTCCCTCTTCCCCTGCCTGATTTTCTCCCTGTCCATGGGGCAGGGAGCACCAGAGCTGTTCCTGCCTGCTGCATTGAAGCTGGGCTCAGCGGAGGATGGAAACCATGGCAGCAGGGATGGATAGGGGGTTTCTCTTCCCTGTACCTGCTTTGTGCAGGGTGGGAGGAATTACTCGCTGTTGTCGCTGTCCACTCTCCAGCTGAGGCTAGCCCCTGCTTAGCCCAGCTGGCTCTGAAGCTTCCCCACCCCTGAGCAGTGGAGAAAGCAACAGCAGCAGGCAGAGGAGCTGGTGGGGAGAGGGAAGAAGAGGGGAGTGGGGAATGCCTCTGAGCAGGAAGGGGAAAGGAGGAAGGATTTTTCACCTGTTTTAAGGACTTAAAAACGTCTCTGTGCACTGATGGATGGGAGGAGGCTTGGAGCAGTTGGTGCAGCCACCCCTGCAGTATGGGTTGGTGCTTCCACTTTGGGAAAATCTGGATCTGTCCTTGGCCCCAGCCGTCTTGATGAGAATCTCTGTCAGCTAACTGCTCATCCCCTGTGGGAACTGGCTGCTCTTGTTGTGAGGTGGAGATGCTTTCTGTATATGCACAGGGATTCCCCACCAGAATACCAAAGGTCTATAGATGTCAATTGTCATGGACACTTCCTGGGAAAGGGTTAGGGTAAAGTTGCCAGGTAGCAACATGTGGTAATGCTAAACAGGCCTCTTCATTATTTCATTTGACCCTGGCAACCACAGAGAGTCAGGTGAGCCACTCTACACAGCCTTGCACCACATAGCTCAGGATCAGGAGCTAGGGTTTGGTCCTTGAAAAAAGTATTACATGGTAGGTGAGATTAGATGCATGTTGCTATGCTGGAAATATGGCTCAGATTGAGCAAGACAATTTCACACCACTCTATGCTAGAGAGCACAGGCTGCATGTAGAACAAATTGCAACCAACCTCAACTGAATTAACTGTTCCACTTCTAGGCAAGGAAGTGGGTATCTACTATAGATAAATGATAAAGAGCCACACAGATATTGTTTAAATCCCTGATGAACCTAGTGCAAGAAGAGTTACCATGGCAACACAGTCCAAGTCAGACTAGCATGAACTGAAGGATGACATAAACACAACCCCATCTTTAGCACTCCAAAAGGGAGAAAATCTCAGACTACTGTATGGTCAAGCCAGAGAAGGGAAGAAATATAATTTCAGATAGTGCAATAGGTCAGCAGTTGAATGGAAAATTCTGGCAGGAAATCTAAGTTTCCATCAAGAAATTCTCTTCTATAAAATCTTGTTAATATATAGGCATCAAAGGCTCAAATTCAAGAACCACAGTAGAAAGGATAAGGCTTTAGGGATTCATGCCTTAAAAGGCAGAAGTTATTAAGAATTTACAATATCCAAATCACAATGAAGCATGGCAATTTTTGGACATCATATTTATGAAATGTAAACTATGACTACATTATCATTAGGAAAAAAAATTGCCGACATAGTAAACAGATCATAAGCAACATTAGGCAAGGATTTAGGACTATGATTATTTTACTTTGCCTCTCCTGAAGTGTTACATGATTGTTGCTTAACAAGTAATTATAATGTAACTAAATAATAACCTAATTTACATGCAGCTGTGGCAGCCTTAAAAACAGTAAGGTGCAGGGGTACTTCACAGCACACTGCAGGATGTAGCAGAGGCCACATAAAGTAATGTGGAGGGACTCCAACCCTGTTTGAGCTCTGCTGAGCTCTGGCTGTCTGGAAAAATTGCATGTGGACCAGGCAGGGGAAGAAGTATGCTGGCAGGCACAAATGTACACAGCTCCACTGGTTATCCTTCCTCCTTCCTTCACTTCTCTTCTCAAGCGAGGGAGTTTCCCACTCGGTTACCAAGATTGAGTAGCTGACTTTTTCTCCCCAAATAATATTGTTTCTTTTCAGTGACAAAACTGAGGAAAATGATGGACATCAAAAGCAGTGTAAATAAATGTTAGCAATCAGAAGATGGATTGATGTAAACCAACCAATAATTTAGTGGACAAGAGTGATAAAAACCCAGTTAGTGCCAGCAGCCCAACACCTGAGCAGGCTATTTATAATTCTATAGCAGGCACAGACTGGAAGATCACTTCAATCTTGCCTAGGTGGCAGGGTATGTTTTCTCATAAGAAATGTGAAGGTTAGTCAGGCAAAGCACCTCTGTCAACAGATTCTTTGTTGAAGAGCAGATTGAATATTTCATGGGGACATCTTCCTGACAGATTTGTTGTCACTCCTGGCTTCATGCCTTAAAGATGCCTCTCTGATAGAATGGTAATGCCATTCCAACCAGCTGTACACTGGACTAGAGTTTTCCTTTCTCCAGCAGTACACATGCTACATAACTTTATAGTGGCCTTCATTTACCATCAGTAATTTCATGTCCTAATATTACTGGTCTTCTTCATTTACGATTGGCCTTTAACAGTGGGCTGTAAAAGGTAAAAGTGGGTATACAGCAAAAACAGTAGTCTGTCAAATGCACAAAAAGCAAAATAAGGCAAAAAGAGGCTTAACAGTGTCAGTTTTGTTTTCTTGATGATTACTGTTATCCTGGCAAAAGCCACTGCATTTACAGTCCTTGGTACCTGAGAGCTGTATGTATGAGTGATGCAAGACAGTACTTAGCTAAATTCTGCCCTCCAGTCTGTTTACTCCATGGCCTTCTATATCAAAAGCAAATGCTGCCTAAAGATCTGCCAGTAGAGTCAATTGTATACTGCCAACTGAGTCACTAATTCCTCTTGGAGAATGTATATGCTGACCACTAGAAAGAAAATGCAGATATAGTGGGGATTTGTTACCCTGCACCAAACACAACATCATTTGTCATTGGGAAATAAAATTAATGCTCTGAATATCTAATAGATCACATTCTCCAAACTTTAAATATGGTGATTTCCACAAAATAATAGCTAGATTACCATCTCTGATAATAGGATTGATGATGATCCTCAGCATCTGTAGTGGCGGGTGAGGAGTTGTACTAAAATGAACCTGATATTCTGTGGCTACATGTACTTGTTTTGAGAACCACCACCTACAACATCCTTGCTCCTGAGCAACTGAATCTTCATTAGCTTACAAGTAATGGCTAACATGGAACATTCGTGTTACTAAATGAAAATAATACTTATCAATGTCACTGAATAATGTTCCAGGGCTGTCTAATATAAAAAATAAAGTTGATTACCTTTCTCTTCTTCACTTTGAAAGGACAATTTCCTTCTCCTAAGTCTGCAGTTATCTCCATCTGAATCATTAGTGGTTTTTACGAGATCAGCCTTGATTAATGAGACATGTAATGCAATGATACATTAGTGACATTTGAAAACAATACTCTATCAATATGTGATTGACTGTTAATCGTGTTCCAATTTTAAGGAAGGCAAGATTACACACCGCAGTCTGAATCAAGTGAAAACGTTACTGACACTGTTCAATATTAAAATTAAAATTACCATGTGGATTGAATAATCCAACAGTGTCATCATGAGATGGTGAAATAATGATCTCCAGATAACATTTGTGCATGATAGTGATCTTACTTACTATCAGCTTCCTGAGCTTGTTTGGATGTATTTTAAGTAACAACACTTTTATTTATTTAAGTTAAATAAATAAAAAAATAAAATAAACTCTTAGAAAAGATGTATATTATTATGGGCAGTAATGTGATAACTGAATATAATTAGCTAAGATGTTTAATTACATGGTAACTATTACAAAGGTTAATTTTTACAACAATAAATATAAGGTTGATAAACACCAGACATTTTACTCTTTATTATTTTTATCTTTCCAGTCACTCTCTTCCTTCCTCTCTGATTCAACTCACTGAATTATTGTTATTTCCATAGCTGAAAATTGTGGTTTCCCTTTTTATCCATCTTGTTGTCTTCTCAGATTTGTGCTTTTTGTTGCAGAAATGCCTTCAGTGCACTTAACTCTCCCTTTACATACTTTTTGTGCTAAGATTTTCAGCCATAAAATTCTGCTACCTTAATTAAATGAAACATCTGCCCCCTGCCAGGAAGGCAAGTGTTCTGCGTGTGTATATATATGAAACAGGAGTTTGAATTTGCTTTCCTTTCTCATCCTGGTGAGACTGGACAGGCCAGTTAGGTGCTCACTGGGTGCATCTACATGAGATTCTTAACTGTGCAATAGCATAGTTTACTGCACAGTAAGCATGCGCATCAACACATGTGCATGCTTACTGCACAGTAAAAATGCTTAATCACACAGAGATTCCATACCTGCAAATGCAGGTGGTAAGCTCTGCTCTGGGGGGAGAGCCCTCCCTGCCCCTGCCCCCAGCCCCTGCCTGGCCTGCCCGCACTTCCCTGGCCCATGTTTCCCGACAGCATGCAGGGAGGCAAGAGGCAGTGCAAAACTTCAATGGGTTGCCTGTGCCTCCACAGCTAGGTGGTCATGGGCTTCTCAGACACCAAGGAATACGCTGACACCAGTGGTGATGTCCCCTCAGCTGTGGGTGGCAGGGAGGTATACCATAGCCACAGGTAGCCCTCCAGGAAGTGGCAAAGGTTGCAGGACAGCTTGTGCTCTCCCTCCCCCGCCCCAACATTGTATACTATGGTGATCCACAGCAGCAGTGCGTAGTGGGTCAGGCACCCCTCTGGTTCATGCAAACAGCTCCTTATGCACCACCTGGGGCATGCACAGCATAGGCATGCTCAGGGCACAGTGGTGGCATGGGGGTGGGGGGGGAACTGGCCCTGGGGCACCTCCCTGGAGAAGACACATGTGAGGACAGTGGGGCCCTGGGCAGCAGTTTATCCAGTCATCTGGGAGTCCCACACCCCCTGAGGCAGGGTGCTGTGGGCTGGGCAGAAATGCAGCAGAGTGGCTGGCTTGCAGGAAAGAGAATGGTGGGGACAGCAGGGTCTGGAGCCATGGCAGCAGGTGCTGTCAGGATCCTGGCCTGTCCCACCAGGCTCCTGGCAGGGAACAGGGTAGGGGAGGCAGGCTGCCTATGGCCAGCACCCAGTGGGCCACTGGTCCCACAGGAGTGATCGGGGTGGAGGGCTTAGCTGGCAGCCTCCTAGGCCTGGGACTGCCCATTTGACTTACCATGATCCCTGGCCACCTGTGCATGCCCAACCCCTGATCTGAGGCTGGGCAGTGCACAGGCCCTGGTACAGAATATTTTTTCTCTGAAATGTTGCAAACTCTCACAAACAACTTCTGTCTCATGGCTCTACAGGCCCTGTAGCTGCACATGGGCTACAGACTGCTCTTGACAGCCAGGATGCAGCCTCAGAGTTGCTACCGCCCAGAGCCAGGGCCCTGTGGATGCACCAGCTATGCCAAAGGAGGACCTGGAACAGGACCATCCTTCTGGACCACACCTGGTCACAGTGTTGGGGGAATGGCTGGCAGGTGCTCTGGCCTGGCAGGCAAAAGGTGTGGACCCACTAGGACAGGTAACAGGCAGAGGACATCGCTTGCAAGGATGCATGGGGCTGGAGTGAGGAGGCACAGGACTGGGTGGACCACGAGTTCCAGGTGCAGCTCCTGGCCCTGAAGTGTGAATGGCTGGAGGCCCTGTGGGAGCAGAATGTCATCCTGTCCCGGGCAGCGCAGGCCATGGATAATGACTGCTGGGTGCTGGACACCGTTCTGGTCCTGGCAGTTACCTTCATGCTACTTGCTGCCCGGCTCCTGACCCTAGCCCTGCCTGCTCACTGGCAGCCAGCCATCACTGAGCAGCAGGCTGGGAGGAGGGCTTGCACTGCCTCCAGCAGCCAGGGGCCCCTGCCCTGGACTCCACTCTGGGTCTGGTGCCACCCAGCTGCCCTGCCTGGGCCCAGACCCACCACTTGCTCTAGCTCCACATGGGCATGGAGGTAGAGCTGTCTACATCAGGGCCAGGATTGCATGCTGGCCCTGCTGGGCCTAGACACCAGTTGCTGGAGGGGGAGCTGCCCACGGGAGCTCCAGCTGCTGTCACCCCTGGGTGATCCCCCCAGAGGCCTAGGTACTGGCCACCTGTCCCTGGCCCCTGTCCCCTAAGTGCTACCATGCATGGCTCTCTACCCTGGGACAGCCTGCAATGGACCTTGTTTATAGTTTTGTTAGTGGTGGGTGGGGTGAGTGGTGGAGAGGTCTGTTTGTTGAGGAGGGAGGAGGGCTCTGGATGATGTGAGGGGAATGTTCTTCTGAGATAACTCTTCAGTGAGTGTGGTGTTGCGGGTGGGAGGGTCCGTGGGGAGTGGCACAGGTGGGCTAGAGCAGGGAGTGCTGGATGAGGTGGTCTGCCAGCACCTCCCGCACCCAGTGCCCAGGCTCCCACTGGTGAGTGTGTGGCTTCTACCTCAGGTGGTGCTTCTGCTGGCAGACATCCTTCATGTGCCATGCCTCCTCTGCCAAGGCCTCATAGAAGAGCTCCCCCTGGGCCTCAAAGATGTTATGTAGCACACAGGCTGTGATGATGACTCAGGAGAGGTTGTCCTTGGTGAACTTGAGGTGGACAGAAAAGGTGTGCCAGCATCCCTTAAGGTATCTGAAGGCACACTCCACCAGGGTGTGAGTCCGGCCCAGGCAGCTGTTAAAGTGGGCCTGGCAGGGGTCCAGGTGGCCAGTGTAGGGCTGCAGGATCCAGGGCAGGAAGGGGTAGGTGGGGTCCCTGATGAGCAGGCGTAAGACCACAATGGCACCCAGGTGCAGGTCTGGCACCCCCGACACAAAATGCCCACTCTCCAATAGGCCTGGCAGACTGGAGTTCCTGAAGATGCAGGTGTGTGAGTATTGCCCTTCCACCTGGCACTCACATGTATGAAGGCCCTCTGGTGGTCCACGACAGCCTGGAGCACCACAGGGTGAAAGCCCCTCCAGCTGTAGTATAGGCAGTTTCCATCAGGTGGACAGGTGATGGGGACGTGGGTCCCTTTCAGGGCCCCAGTGAACCAGGGAAATCCCACAGCATGGGACCCCACCACCAGGGGGTTGAGCACACAAAACATGATGTCCACCAGAATGTCCTGGAGGGCGCCGCACACCTCTGGGATGGCCTCCCTTGTCTTCCACATGCCAAACAGGCGGCTGATGTATCTCAGGCTGGCAGGCATGGCCAGCTTGAGTAGGGCGAGGACCAGGCAGGTGTCCACAGGGAGAGGTGGCAGCATGCTGGTGTGCTGCCTCTCCAGGTGGGGCCGGAGCTGCTCTAGGAGGTCCCAGAAGGTGGCCTGGATTATGCAGAAAGCCTCCAACCACTGCTCATCATCCCAGGTGTGCTGGATGACATGCTGCTACCAGTCCTGGCTGGCCCAGTGGAAACAGGGGTGGCAGGGCTAGAGGCCTAGCAGGGTGATGGCAGCCCTGGTGGTGGCATTCTGTAGTCCATCTTGGTGTCCCTGCTGTGATCTAGCCAGGTGGATGGGGTGGAGGCAGCACATGTGCGGCAGTGGTCTTGGGACAGCATGTGGCGGGCAGCCAGGTGCTCACTGTGCATGGGGGAGACAGGAGGGTCCAGACAGCCATGGGCCAGGTGGTGGCCAGTACAGTAGGCCAGAAGTAACACAGGGCACTGGTCACTGCTGTCAGGGGCAGAGGTCAGAGCAGCCATGGCCTGGGGTGGCAGAGGTGGCAAGGAGAGCGCTGCCACATGTTGTCCCTGCACTGGGAACACTGTTCCCGGCCAGAGAAGTAGCTGGACAGAAAACAGTGAGTGGGGCTGGCTTTTGTAGAGGCCTGCTGGCTGCTGGCAGCTGCAGCTGGAGCCTGGAGCTCCCCCCAGTGGTGCCAGAGGCCCATTTCAGGGCTCTGGGAAGTGGGAGTAGATTGGCAGCAAATCTGCTTCTGCTTTCCTGCATGTGTGCCTGACACCATTTACTCATGAGTAATTTACTTGCATGTAAACTGGTGCCGCATCAAATGCATGTATAGACGCACCCACTATTGTCACTGGGATGAGGAGAAGGGAGTAACATTTATGAGTGTCTCTACCACTTGTCAGCATTCTTAAAGGTAAAATTTAGATTCATGTGGACTTCACAATGGTGGCCAATTGGTGAAATAATTGAAAGGGAATGCACTTTAGGTTAAATGACGGAATAGCTCAGGGACAGGCACTTGAGACTAACAGCTATCAAATAAATAAAAAACTGTGACTGAATAGTGTTCCTAGTAGTATTTTAGTTACAAATGTGGTGATCATTGTTTTCAACTTACTCTGAGGGCTACAGTACCTAACAGAAGCCAAACGGGAGTTGCTGGTTAAGACCCTGCACACTCTGCAGACTCATACACAGGCAATTCCCACAGCTTTATAACATCTTATTGGTGCCTCTAATTGATTCTTCCCTAGTGATGTCAGTAAGAGAGAATAGCTTTTGGCAATGAAAAAGTTTCAAGGGACCCAAGGAAAAGCAGGGGACTGTCTATTAGTTCTACATCATGTACGTAGATGCAGAAAGTAGACAGAGGTTTATTGTACCTCACTGTGATCCTCTAAAAAGAAAATAACTATAGAACATTATTAAGATGAAAGTATAAAAAACAGTTGTTCAGAAACTCAAATCACATAGAACTAATTGTATTTTCAATAAGCTTTCAAATTCAGCTTCAAATTCTCTCTAGAGTATAGCGTATTTAACATTTAAATCACAGTGACTAGCTTTCCAATTAACTGTAAAACCATGGAACCTAAAGGATAATTTTGTAATGAAAAAAAAAAAGAAATTAATGTTCCTTTGCCTATTTTGGCAAAACAATCATTTATAGAAAAGTTCAGCATTAAAAATAATGGAATTTGTTTTAACGTTACTTTACCTATATTTCATTTGGAAAAAATATTATTAAACCCCTCCACTTCTCTGATTACCAGCGAACATCCTACTGCTTGCATAGAAACCCCAAGAAGTCTGTTTCTTCCTGTTTCTCAAAAAGGATTTTAGAGCAGAGTGCCATAGGGAGGTCTCCATTTATAAAAACTGTATTGTTTTTACTTATATATATATATATATATATATATATATATATATAGGGCAATATAGTCCAGGACAGTATAGTTCAGAGCTATATGAGGTTCAACAGTATTATGGATGGGTGGCAGAACCCCCCATGCTTCTGATCCTCTCAGCCTCCAGCCCATTCTTTATCAGTCAACGTGCTCCCTTCTTCCCCTGTTTAAATCCAGACCGATAAAATGCTGTTTGGGAGTAAGAGACAGTGTTAATGCTGCATTTCTAACTTTCCTGCTGACAATGCTATAAGGAAGGTGGGGAAGGCAGCTGAGAGAAGCCACTGGTTGGCAGGAGAGATACAGAGAGGCCAAAGCAGATGGAGGAGATAAAAATGGGTTGCCCTTCAAATGTCCCTCCTATGCTTTGTTAGTTAATGTGAACATAGAAAATGTGGTTTAGAATGACGGAAATGTGCAAGACAGTTTGCAAGCAATTTAGTATGCCACATTATTAGTTATGGACTGAAGCAAGATAATCTGATACTTATTTTCTGATAAATGTATTCAGAGTGGGAAGTTTCCCTTGTTATGATGTTGCTATTCACTTGTTTAGTTGTATCCTTGCTTACTGCAAAGACATACTTTTCAGAGGTAATTTTTCAAAATTCCCTGCTTGAAACTTCAATGCTAGTTAAATATAGAACCAAATCCTACTAGATTAACAACATCCCCATGACATCTGTTGAATCTAACCTACTTCATTGGATCATTTAGGCCAGTATGGCTTTTTAATAGGATTTAATCAGAGGCCTTTTGATTTTAATTCTGTTAAAATTTGTTTTTCATTTGCCATCTTTCAGTTCTCTTAGTGTAGACTGATTCTGCTCTCATGCTATTTTAATTCTATTAATCTGAATGGTGTTACTTCCAATTTACACTAGTGTGCAAAGAGAACAGAACCATATATTTTTAAGCACATCTCTCTCTCTCTCTTTTCCATCCCTCTACTTTTAACATGCACAATTTGTAGAAAATCAAAGGAAGAAAATGCCTTGTATGTACCTTTGAGCTTTCATCTCTCAAATTAAAAGTCAGTTCTAGATTAGTGAGAAAGAGATCAGAAAATTCAGGATACATGTCCAAAACCTCCAGTAGGTCTTCTCGTTGGATCTTATGCAGGTCACAGTAGGTTAAAGCTCTCACGTCTGCATTTGATTTCCCTGGTTTTGCATAAAGATGCACCATCTCTCCAAAAATATCATTTTTCCCTGAAGAAAGAAAACCAGATTGTGATTATTTTAACTATGGGAGAGACATTAGTATGAAAGGGGGTGTGTGGAAATACCACTTCAAGAAGCTGGTTTAGAATACTTGATTCTATATTAAGTGGTAAAATCCTGACTACCATCTGGTAGGTGGCATAGGCTGATAAAAATCAGGAATAATTCCATTTAAATCAGTGGAGTTAGGTACATTAAAAAAAAACAATTAAAAAAAATCTAGATTTCCCTCTTATTTAGTATTTTTAAATCAGTCCTGAATTATTATTGTCATAAAATAATTTATTCAATACTTTTACCAACCTCTGCTTGTAAAAGAATATAACTTAAGTCAATAAATAATTTTGATGATACAACAAATACCCAGAGATCCCAATCTGGATTGAAGCCACCTGGAATTGGGAGGTTAATAAATATATATTAAAATGGAGTCCCTGCCCCAAAAGTCTTGCAATGGAAGAAGAGTTGACTCAAATTTCAAAACTGGAATTTATCTTGAAAAGTAATACAAAAACATCACAGGACAGAAACACCTGAAACATGGCTGATAATCCATATAGCAGTCCTCTTTGCCTTACTTTTTATACTATTCATTTTTTTACCAAAATTGTCATCAGTGTTACATCTGCCCACACTCTGGACTTGGTCTTTTATGACTTACTTAAGCAGAATAGCCACTGCATTCAGTGAAACCCATGGGAGCAGACTCTCCAATCGAAACGTTTCCAGAAATGTTATTATTACTCTTTAAATAATGTGTAAAGATTTTGTTCAACATTTTCAATTTGAGCACTTCATTTGAGACACTTTTCAGCTGGTTTTATTAAGTCTTCTTTAGCTATACCTCTAATTGGCTTCAAACAGAATTGTAGGCTTTATACTTTCTGAAAATAAGACCCAAGGCATTGAAATTTATGTGAAACCGTGTTAAAAATTGGGTTAAAAACAGTGGTCATTTATGCGATGGTGAAGGACTACAAATGGCTTATTTTATCTCTGTGGAGCAGACTGCAGATACCCTAACATGAACTAGGTAGCACAGCCCAGAGTTAATCCTCATCAGTGGTGGTGTAACTTGTATAGGCCTGTTACTATGTAGACATGGTTGAATACTAACAATAATACAGAAAATGTAAATATGTCCTATAACAATTTTTGTTTGGTATTTGGAAGAAGCAGGATAACGTATTTGTATTATATGAGGTTGAAGTACCTCCTAATCCATTAGTAACCACCCTTGGCCCCAGTTCTTAGAGAATATGGAAGACAACTGAGAATTGGAAAAGCTAATACAAGATGCATTAAAAATGCAGGAGAGGAATAAAATCAATGGTATTCAACAAAGTTATGAGGAAAATATGTTTTGTCAAAAAAGCCTGATTTCATTCTCTCATGAGATTATACATTTTGTTAAAAAATTGCCTGCATTATACACATTTCCCATGGAAAGTCTACCATGCTGTAAGCTTAGCAAGATTCATTCTTCTCTGTCCTCTCTCTCTTCTGAGAGAGGGACAATACCTTCCCATAATAAAATTAGAAGAGGTAGCACAGTTTTGAGAAGAAAAGTTCTGCCAAGAGTTGGGCTATGGAAACAACAAGCAGGGATCATCTCTCTGTTCAGACCCCACCAGATTCACAGGGATTTCCCTGAGGATGTTACAACATATTCTTATGGTCTTTGATTCTAACATTCTTTGGGTCTGTAAGACAAGAGAGTGATGCATCAGGTAAGAGTTTTAAATGTTTACATCAATGGTTCTCAACCTTTTTAGATGCAAAGCACCCCTCCATTACTGTTACATATTTAGTGGCACCTCACTTCAAAACCTATTTTATTTATTTCAGTGGATAAATATACTATCACTGAGATTCTTCTGTTGCAAAGAACTCAGAAAGACCACAACAGGTCAGGATGTTTGGATTCCTGTTTGAAGTCTCTGAATTTATCTTTTGAATTAAGTGTATGCGTTTGCACACTTACTTGTGCTATTATTGCATGGAACCCTGCAACACTCCTGAGAGACTCTTGTGGGACACTAGGGTGCTGTGGCACGCTGAATCACTGGTTTATAGTTGGTGTTTTAGAGTTTCTGATTTCTCTCTTCAGGTTCTTCCTTGCATTTCATATCTAGTTGGTCTGTTGCTTAAGCAATGTGCCCTGGGACACTTTCTCCTCTACAGTGATGCCTTTATCCACTTTAGAGCCAGGGGGTTGAAGTAGTGGGATCCAAGCTCACCATGTCTTACTACATCCTGGCTGAGGTACCTGAATAGCAATGGGGATTAGCTAGGTAGGCCTTAATCACCATATTTTCTAGCATACAATACATACCTTTTCCACAAAAATCAGCTCCCCCCAAAGTTGGTGTGCATGTATTAAATGAAGAAGTCTATTTTCTACCTGAAGTTGGAAGCACCCTGGTTTGATTTCTGCTGTACAATGAAGCTGTGGTATTACTATGCAGGCAGCTGGTGGACTAAATTGATTTAACACAGGGGTGGGCAAAATGGTGGATCTGGTTGGCAGCTGGACTCCATTTCCCAGCAGCCCCTGCCTGTATGGCTGGGGCTAATCTCCATGGAAACCCCAGCTGCACCTGCACTGTGATAGGCTGGGGTTGCCATGGAGACCAGCCCTAGCTGTGCTGGCAGGATGTGTGGCAGGGCAGGGCAGGGGGCTGCTTTGGGCCCGCTGGGATCTTGTAGTAGGGGAGCTTGGTCCAGAGCCAGAGCAGAGCTGTGATCTGCTGCCTGAATGCTCTGGGCTGGGATGTGCAGGCAGCAGATCATGGCTCTGCTCCAGCTCCTTGCGGTGGTGATAGCATGGTCCCGAGCCAGGACAGAGCTGCAATCTGCTACCTGGGGGGAGCTAGGGTCTGTATTCTGCACTGCTGCTGCAGCCGCCACCTCCTGCTGCTCTGGGTCCCTGGCAGCTGGGGTCCCCTCTGGTAGGACTGTGGGGGGGGTGGGGGGACTATTGGAGGGGGAATGAGGGGCACGAGTATGGCCAGGGGAGATGTGGGGGGAAGGATGGGGCACCAGCAGGGCCAGCGGCTGGGGGCGGGAGGAACCTTTAATCATGGATTTGTGGGTGGTTACCAGAGAAGTCGTAATTTTTTATTGGAGAATTTGTGATTTTTTTATTAGGGAAAACCAGGATCCCTGGTCATCATTCTGGGAAAATTATCTTTTTTTTTCATTCTGCCTTTCAAAAACAAGGTGTGTATTATATTTGGGGGTATATGAGAAAATACAGTAACTTTCAGTAATGTTTTCACTGTGGCCACTCTCTATCTCTAACCATAAAGATCTTTGTCTAATGCCAATTACAGGGTTCTTTCTCTCTGTAGCATTCACCTCTGTTATTTCCAGGCTTCAACAGCACCTTCTCCCAGACAATTCCTTCACTGTGAGTTGTCCAGACAGAATCCACACTAACTGGAAAGTTACTTTTCCCTGGACTGCACAGCCTGAACTCTCTCTCTGGCTCAGTCTTTACAGTCCTAGATGAGCAGAATCAGAAATAAGAAGCCTCTTATGAGGACTTCTGTCTGTACATAGAACTTGTTTTTGTTTTTGGCAAATCTTATCTTTGTTCTTATTTAATAGTGTTTTACTATAGGTGAAATAAATCTTATTCAGTTTTTTTTCTTTTTATCACTAGCTCCTAGAAGCAGATTTTATGCTTGAAGGCAATGTTTGCAGCTGACTGGAAATTCCACAACGTAAACCTTTCACCAATCATCCATTCTTCCAAATGGATGGAGTTTTAAATAAAAGTAGGGCTTTGTTCTCTACACAAAAGTGCTATGGACCTCTGGGAATACTCATGTCTCTGCAGTAGCAGGGTGTATTTTCATCCTCTTTTAGGATCCACTCTGCTATAGCAAATAGTGAAAGGCTTATGACCACAGTGGTATAGGATGAAACTTTCCCATGTAATGGCGGAATAGTTCCACTATAACTTTGATTCTAGGGATCCTTTCATCAGCTAATGTCCTGGGATTCACTGCCAGGTGTAAAAGGAAAATGCCTACGATACTCAGTCACATAGAATTACCTGCAGTAGGAATTTATGTTGAAGTTGCTGCAAAAAAAGGAGGAATACCCATTTATCCAGTTTGGCTTTGGTCTGCCTTCTCCCCACCTGTGTAACCATATTTCCTTTGAGACATTATAATGACAATTATTTTTTGATATGTGTTCATGTAAAGCTGATTGAGTATAGAAGGGTATTTCAGCTCAAACTAATGATAACAGCTTGGATTTATATGGAACTTTTCTTTCAGGAAACAATGACATTACATTTGTAAGAATCACCGCTGAGTGGGGCCAGGGTAAATCTCTAGCAGTCCATAGTCACAAGAAATAGGACAAATATCTAGTCCAACTGAAATTATAGAGGGGATTTTAATTAAGAAAACTGAAATTCCAAAAAATGAAACTTGGATCAGACTCTGAGACAAACCTCTAGTCCTGAAATCACAGTATGGTACATTTGATGAGTACAAATACCAGAATAGTAGATGTTTCTTCTGAGAGAAATCTCATCTCTCTGTTATGGGACTGATTTGGTAATAGCCCTTATGAAAGGGTAGGGGTAACCCTTATGAAAAGAGTGCTACTAATGGAGTCACTGGGATGATCTTTGCAAGGCTCCTATATAAATGCTGACCAGACACGGTACCACTCGGGCAACATCTAAACCAAAGGTGGCAATGCTGCCGAAACTTCTTTGCATTCTAACAAACCCATTGTGAAGAACAATAAAAGTGGATAGGCAGCCACACACTACTACTACTACTACTATTTGATAGTTTTAAACCAATGATATAAATAGTAACTAGTTATCCATATTTTGTTTCAATTCCTTCCTGGATGCAAGTCTCTGAAGTGCAAGGTAAACAGAAATGTGTTCCTCTGGATCATTCTACAGCCACTCCATATTCTAAGAGTGCAGAAGCCTACCTCTGTAATATTCAAAATCACGTTTTACACTTTTATCACATTATACTCAATTTAAGATGCACTCAGTTTAAGAAACAATTAGTAATTTTTCTATTGCAAATAATTTTGCTCTGAATAATATGAAACAACTTATAACTAGCAGCACCTTCCTAGTACTAGTTTAGAATTCAGTATTAGGTTGGATGAGAGCTCCAGCTTGGTGTTGCATAGTTTTTTACTACTGGTTGGCTAAGTTATGTAGAAAGAAATGTATTCGTTGGAAAAACAACAGCAGTATTTGTGCCAGTGAGAGGAAGGGACAAGTTTTTCTGGATATTAAGAACACAAATTCTGAACCTCAATTCCTGTTTCCAGAGGCCAACACAAGCAGCTGGGTTATACATCAAAGATTAAAGGAAAGAAAGTTTTGTTCACTAGCTAGTGTAAGACTGATGTACCAAGAAGGAAGTAGTTTCTGCCTCATATTCATCTCACTCTGCAACTCGTCCACAGGTGGAAACAATGATGGTAGTAGACTCACCCATCTCTACCCTCTCTCTGGCTCTGTGGTGCACAGGGAGTCTTTGTTCCCTGAATAGGCTCCCCAGAGCCTGTCCCTTTTAACTACAGTCACATTCCTTATAGCGCAGACAGGGTTATTGGGTGGGACATTAAGTAAATGTTCGTCTTAAATTATTCAGCAGCAGCAGGACTTTAAAGTCACTGAATCTTTCACAGGTCTTCTGAACAAAGTACAGCAACAGCTATTTCTTGTCAGCCTCTGTTAACTTTACCTTGTATTGTAATGTACCCTGGCAAAAAAAAGTAACATAATTTTGTTCTCATTTCTAAACTACTTACCAAGAATGGCTACAACAATGTCACTCTTGAGGATTTCAATGGATCCTCTTGAGATAAAGTAAAGAGCAGTGAGAACATCACCACCGTGGACTAAAGTGTCTCCAGGAGGAGCATGTGTTGTCTTAAACTTCATAGCCAAAGCTCGGAGACAACCTTTACTGGCCCCCTGGAAAGCTTTGCAGTTCTGAAGCAAATTTTGGTTGAGGTGTAGGCAAATGTCAGCTTGTAAACATTCTGGAAACCCCTTTAGGACCTGGAGAGAAAAAAATTAAGAGTGTCATATTAGTATTCTGAAAGTAGTTTTGCAACATTTGCAATATTTAATTCATTCCTAATAGGAATGTCTTGATATAAAAATAGTGGTGGGTCACAAGGCCATCTTGAATATTCTGTTTAACAAACATATAGTTTAATCAAAATATTGGATCAAAGAGCTACTCTCTAAATTGACAGAATTCATTCAAATTAATGCTAATGAGGCTTAGGGGCCAAAAAGATTTTTTTGGGTTTTTTTTATTTCTTACATTGTAAGAAATACTATCAGAGAATGAATGAAGATACTGAAACAGTATAACAAAAAGACAGAACTAGCGAAGGAAGAAAAACAGAAGGAGAATCAGTCTTTACTGAAACTCCCACCTATCTATTTAGATAGCTATTAGCTAGTTATATATAGCTGATAATTGATAATGAAAATATTGCTTTTGTATATCAAGTGCTGTTACTGAAATATGGAATAGGTAGTTTAAAATATATAAATTTTAGGTGGTTTTCAGTTGTGGGCCAATTCTGATACTGAATAAATATGATATAGAAAAGTATGTCCCAGTTCAGTCTATGCCGTTAAAACCAATGGAGTCCTGCAGATTTACATGAGGAGAGGATTTGGCATGCACTATAGAGCCGAATGTTAAGTTCCTTCTCAGCTGTTACTTAGGTGAATGAGAGTTTGCTTGAACCAGAATCTCAGGATTTCCTACAAAGACACTATTCATTTTCTTTAAGGATTAAAAAGGATGCTGATTTTAAGTTGGTCATTATGGGTGAGCTTTTTAAAGTGTTGAGCATTAGCCAGGCTCATTTTTCTCTGGAGACAGTTGAAGTTTTACCATTGACTTCAAAGGGAGTATTGCCCACCCCAAGAGTATATTCGTTGTAGTCAGGAACTGGATTTTCACATAAGTTCCTATGCACTGCCCACTCCTCAGTTCAGATATTGCTTGTTTTCTACTCATGAAATTAATAGGCCAAATTTGGCCCTTTGATAATGTAAGATGTTACCCATATATATTCCTGAGAACAAAATATATCCTAATGGGATTAATAACAATCTGGATGAGATTTGTCTTCTTGCTATTAGTGCAGTCTATTGATCCACTACTTTTTTTACAGCACAAACACACACACACATACACACAATTTCCACATAAGCAAATATATATAAACATATTTCTGTGCAGAATATAATTTATCTTCAGCATATAGCATCAGCTTTCATTTCTTGCCGTACATTTTTTTTACTCTGCACAATAAAAGTCTGTGCAGTCATTCTCACTGAAGAAAGATTTTGAACTGATATCCCTTGCCTTCTTAACAAAGACGAGGATGAGGACATTTCTGACATGAGGATTTTTGCTCACTAAGCCAAGCTATGACTTAAAAATGGAATATTAGTAGTTTTTTGATTGATTTTGGAATGTTTTTGTAATTAACAGAAATCAATGCAGCTCATACTGTGAAATAACAGAGAACACAATGTTATAACACACACTTATACCAAAAGTTTAACAATTTATGGCTGTAGGGTGCTATCACATTCATATATACACCTTCAAAGAAGCCAGCGTTAAACAAGAAGCAAAGGAAAATATGCAAAATGAAAGCTCCTATTTTAACTGTTATCATCGTCTAACAACATTGACCAGATGCTGTTTAAAACACAATCGCTGTTTATTTAATATGATTATACCAATTAATAAGTTGCTATCAATTTACAATTTATCCTTTGTTGAATGATACAACAAAACTGACTTCTAAACATAGATCTACAGCAGGATGGATGAAAAATTGCACATGCTTGTTTTTAAATTAGCTTGGTCCCTATTCATGCAATTATAGAAAGAGTTATTATTTTGAAGTGTTTAATTTGTAATATGTTATTTCTTCTTTGGTTTCTCTCATTTTAATGTAATTTTAAAAAGCCTGAATTTGCATATGGCACTAATAACACACCATATTTTTAATAGATATGTTGGCACATTTTCATTGCTTTTGAAGTGTTAGACCCCTCCCCCACCCTAGCATAGAGGTAACAGCAACCAAATTCACTTTTGACTTCACTTTTTTTTTAGTTACCAAAGAACTGTAAAGCATTTTACCATTAAGCAAAAGCTATGCAGACCATGTTTGTTGGCTTAGTTTATATTTCTGAAGATACTTTTCTGGTTATTTGGAAACCAAATCTAAAAGTCATTATCTGATTCTGAATATAAAACTTTTATGAATAATTTCATATGAATTATTTGTTATTTATCCATTAATGGCACCCAAAATGTGCTAGGTTCTATACAAACACATATGAGTAAGCAGCCCTTGCTCCAGAGAGCTTACACTCTAAAGTATGATAAATACTGTACATCAGCGGGTAAAGGCATTTAATGTTGTAGTTTTCCTGTGCCTAAAGAGGAATGGCATGGCACACACAATAAGCCAGTTCTGAAATTCCTAGAAATATTTATTTTTGATTTAAAAAGCAACAAATTATTAAAATTTATTAGACTATTGTATAGATGGTACT
>NW_017728949.1:49549815-49564621 GCF_001723895.1 Crocodylus porosus | reverse complement strand
CTAGAAATATTTATTTTTGATTTAAAAAGCAACAAATTATTAAAATTTATTAGACTATTGTATAGATGGTACTACAAAAATAAAGCAGAATTACCCTATCACTTACAGTTTACACGACCAGGTTTTACATATTGCTATAATATCACCAAATATTTTGATTTTTATATAGATCTATATAGATCCATATAGATATAGATATATAGATATAGATATAGATCTGATTCTAATCTCATATCAATATAAATAATGGGAATGTTTATAAAAATTAATAGAATGACACTCTTAAAATAGATGTGCATTAAAATTGGGCCTAAGCAACCTTAAAACTGTAAATAGCCCTGGCAACCCAACATTATGATTCAGACCTCTCAAAATTATGATCACAGAAAAGTGAGGCTAAAAGGGACATCAGGAGGACATCTAGTCCAACCCCTTACTTAAACCAGGATCATTTCTATCTAAATGCAAGGTTCTCCACCTTAGGAAGAAAAACCTGCAGCATTCTTCTAGGCACAGCAGTACTAGTACTATGGAAGAAAGAGACCTGGAGGTCACAATTGACCACAAGATGAACATGAGCCTGCAATGCGATGTTGTGGCTAGTAAAGTGACCAAAATGCTGGCGTGCATCCATAGATGCTTCTCAAGCAAATCCCAGGATGTCATTCTCCCCTTGTACTTGGCCTTGGTGAGGCCGCAGCTAAAGTACTGTGTCCGATTTTGGGCTCTACAATTGAAAAAGGATGTGGAGAAGCTTGAGAGAGTGCAGAGAAGAGCCACGCGCATAATCAGGAAAACAGACCTTACGATGACAGGCTGAGAGCCATGGGGCTTTTTAGCCTGGAAAAGCACAGGCTCAGGGGTGATCGGATGGCCACCTATAAGTTTACTGGGGTGACCACCACTACTTGGGAGAACGTTTGTTCACCAGAGCGCCCCAAGGAATGACGAGGACCAATGATCACAAACTCCTCCAAGACGGTTTTAGGCTGAACATAAGGAAAATCTTTTTACTGTCCAAGCCTCCAAGGTCTGGAATAGCCTGTCATCGGAGGTGGTTCAAGCACCTACATTGAACACTTTCAAGAGTAAATTGGATGCTTATCTTGCTGGGATCCTATGACCCCAGCTGACTTCCTGCCCCTAGGGCGGGGGCTGGACTCGATGATCTTCCGAGGTCCCTTCCAGCCCTAATGTCTATGAAATCTATGAAATAAACCATACTATACAAGTATTGGTTTAAGCCAGTGGTTCTTAATCTTTTTTAGATGCAAGGCACCTCTCATTAGACTCAAGGCCCCCCTCAAAAGATGCCAGCTCTTAGTTTTCATTTTTGACTACAGAAAAAGAATAGAGTAGTTTTTCTGTTTCAAAGAACTCAGAAAGAGCACACCAAGTCAAAAATTTTTTAAGACTATGAAATCTCTGGTTTTATCTTGTGAATTATATCTGCATACCTAATATTAGGTGTCATTCTGAGGCACTCTTAAAGGATCTCAAAGCACTGGTCTACCCTGTTAAAATGACATGAAAAACCAGTGCTACTGGTTTAAATACCATGACATGGAAAAAAATGTGTACCGAATCATGTTTGGCTTTAACATTTTGGATCTCACATTTTCAAGTATTAATCTTTCATAAAGAAAGCTGAAAACTCACTTCCTAAATAAATGTAAAGCTCTGATTCTCTCAATTATTTAAATGTGTTCAGAATCTAGGGCTTTAAGAAAAACACTATGCTGTAAAATCAAACATTAATAATACTGAGTACAGCATACATAGGAACTGCTCTCAGAACAAAAGCATTGTAGGTGATAGACCCAAAATCATTACAATCTGTTGAAAAAAGATTTCTAAATGTTTCTAAGTTATGTTTCTACCTTCACACTCAGATACTTAGTAATCTCTTCCTTGTAATTTATGGTTAGCAAAAACTCATATTTTTATGTTTTGGGGCAATCAAAAGTCTGTGGCTTCCTCATCATGATATTTAAGTTTAATTCAGGAGACTCCTCACAATGTTATCATACTTTTTTAAATGCCAGCATTAACTCTTCCTTGGTATGCATGGAACACAAATTCTTTCTTCTTTCTTGCTGTGTCTGGTATGAAACTCATTGCGCATCAAATACTATCTGACTGATGCTTAGAAAGAAAAGTGACATTCATAAATAGGGAAGACTTAGTATAGCATACTTCATGTCATGATTGGGAGGAAGATAGAATGATTAGTAGAGATATCATTAAATTTGGGTAGAAGACTACTTCTTTGGAAGTGGAGAGGGAATCCAGTTGCACTGTATTCAAAAATCTTCCAGGAGCTCCACTTAGATGCCACCTTCATATGTATCTTCATGGACAAGGATATGCCACAACAGAATCAGGAATATTGTTGAGATTTGACCTCAGACAACCAGTATACCTTAATACTGAATTGTAGATGCAATTGATTTCTAGGTAAAGCAGATTTCATTTACCCTCATTCAGTAACAATCTACAGGATGACCTTTGTTACCTTTGGATTTTGTCTCCTGAACAGTTTTTGACTCACAAAACGATACTTGGAAAGTATTCCAACAAATTGGCTACATTAAGTACTCAATATTTATTATATCCTATTTGTTTTTTTTCTTGTTTTGGGTGGTGGACTGGACACATGATGGGAAACCCCAGAAATACATTAGAATGTTAAGATAAGTTTCTTTCTAGGCTTCTTGGCCATTTCACAGTAAATTCTCCGCATGAAGAAATATATGCATGCATTAGCCTGACATTTTTCGCACCAGGATAATAGGCATTTACTTACATGTTTTAACTTATGCAGTTTCAAACCTGTAGAGTTATTCTTTAACTTTTATTTTTAGGCTTATTGTGGTTAGCAAGGAGCAAAAGGCCTGCCCAAAAATGGAGTACAGGATCAATAGCTGCAAGCTGTGCTTGCTTGGTCTTGGCTCTACTGGCTTCACATTATGAAGAGTCACACTTTATACTTCAGATGACAAGTTCATATTATGATATTCACTTTGTTTGTTGTTTGTTCATTGGGCTAAGTGCAGTGTATAATTTGTTTTGTAGTCAGCTTCGCTACATTTGCACTCTTAAGTATTTCAGTTTCTTTCACTGTTGTGAACATACTTGGCTTCTGATGCAAAATCTGAAAGAAGTATGATGTTTTGGATTCCCAAAGAGTACCTGCTGCAATACAACCGGTCACACTGACAGTCAGAAATAAATACTCCTTGAACTTTTTCTCCTTCCTTCAGTATTCAAGGTGTCTCTTTTAATACAGATGTTACGAAATATAAAATGCTGTGCAGAACAGTTTATAATGGCTGAAATTAGTGTGAGTCTGGGGGGAGGGGTGTGCACTGATGCAGTTGCACCTCACTGCCCCCTGATTCCTGCTCCACCCAACCTTTAAAACTAACTGTCTGGGAGGTGAAGTAGTAGTTCTATTCAGGCACTGTTGAGAGAGTCAATTGACTTAATGGCTCATTGTCATCTCTCTGATTCCTGTTAATCTCTTTTCTCTATAGGTGTTAACAACCCTCTATCCTTTTTAATGATCTTGTTGTTCCATTATTCAAATGATCCTTTCTTCTGTGATTTGGCTGTCTGTTAGCCATGCCTGGCAAGATCTCTTGACTATTTCACAAAGTACAGCACCATAGCAGCTTCACCATATGGTGATGTGTAGAAACAGGGTGGAAACAGATGTTGTCCAACTTCTCATTTGTAGTGCTGTACCAATTCTGAGCAAATAGATATCCTTACCCTTTGGTGTGCCACATGACAGGGAAATAAGTGGCACAACAAAAGGTAGCAATAGACTCTGCTACTTCATTGTGGCAAGCATCTATTACCTTGTGTGTTTTCCCCACTCAGCCAGCCCTATGGAATATCATGGCACAGCTGATCTGCTCAGTTTGGTGACTTCTATTTCTAGACTGAGAGTCATAGACAAGTGGAGCTGGAAGTGATCTCAGAAGGTCATTTATACTAACCCCCTGCTCAAGGCAGGATCATCTATGTCTAAACCATCCTAGACAGGGGTTTAGCTAACTGACTCTTAAAAACTCCCAAGGGTGGCAATTCCACAACATTTCTAGGATATCTGTTCCAATGCTTAACTGCTCTTTTACTGAAAAAGTTTTTCCTGATATCCATTCTAAATTTCCCTTGCTTCAATTTAAGACCATTACTCTGGGGTCTACAGAGAATAATTTGTTACCATCCTCTTTATAATCACCATTCTGGTATTTGAATGCTGTTATCAAATCCCATCTGAAATTTGTCTTCTACAGACCAAATAATCCCAGTTTTTCCAATCTTTTCTTGTAAATCATGGTCTACACCTCTAAACATTTTTGTTGCTCTTTACTGGACTCTTAATTTTGTTCAATGTTCACATCTTTTTTGAAGGGCAGTGCCCAAAAGTGCCGTATTTTAGAGGCATAATTGGCCAGTACTGCACCCTGGTTATAGTACTCTGCTACCCTTGCAACTTAGATCTTTCCTGCTCAGACTCTGAAAACAGAAAAAGCAGAGCAGCAATAGTGATGCAGGGGTGGTAGCTGGAGATCCACTGCTGCTAGGGAACTTGTCGTTTCCTTTCTGGCTGCTAATATTCATGTACAGTATTACTGAATCAACCCTTGGAGGATTTTCTAAAAGTAAACTTAAGGTTCTTCTTGCAATATTCTGAACAGTTAGGCCAAACCAGGCGTGTCTACATGAGATGCTGACTGTGCAGTAGCCAAATAATACTGCGCAGTAGCATGTCACAGCAAAGACTGCAAAGTTAGTGTCACTTAAAAGACATTCACTAGCACTACTGCACAGTAAGCAGGTTAGTGAGCATTTATTTAGTACTTGCTAATACAAGCACTAAATAAATGCACAGTAATTTATTCTTAACCACATCTTGCGGAAAGTTAAATGGAAAAACCAAAGAAATCCCAGACCTTAAATGTAGGTGCTTGTTAATTTCTCATTGGGCGTGTCTATATATAAAGGGATATGGAGTCCATTAGCTGTTGTTACAAAGGTACGTAAACTCTATAAAGACCAATTATGAATTATTGGATAGGAAAAGCTGGGAGGGGGGACAAATAGATATTTTCCTACCCCAATCATACGGGACTGAGAGGACAGAGGAAGTGTGGACTGATTGAAGTGGTATGAAGAAATGTTTTATTGATGGAAATTCAGGTTTTTTATTAAACTGATTTTTTTATTATAAGTCTGTACTTTCCCTACAGTTTTTTCAAGATTTTTTTTGACCAAAAAAAAAATCATAATTTTCTATGGCCAAAAATATCCCTCCAACATTTTCTAATCAGTTTTTGCTAATAAGCCTGCAATGGATGGCACTGACAGCCTGCTCTTTGCATGTATTGCAGCAAGTACAGAAACACTCTTGGTTTCTATGGGGACAGGACAGTTTCTGGTTGAGACAAGTGGAACATTTTTGCTTGAGTATTGATTAATGTTGCTTAATTTTGTACTAAGGGCATTTCAGGAGCTTCAGATTACCTTGAATTAGACTTCTGTATCACTTGTTCAGTGAAATACATATTAGTACTCACCATGTCTCTAACAGTCCATTTTTATGGAAAGAAATTGGGAAAGTTTACGGTAAAACAAGAAACGAAATATCTGGAGTCTTTGGATATGTCTGAGGCTTCTTTCTTTTACTGACTCTGATCTTTCCTGGGTCAATATGAGCTAGCTGTTTTTTCCTCCAATTATTTTATTCCATAAGATACTGGAAAGCAACGCTGTCTGAGCTGAAAAAAGGAGTGACAGAGCTGTCTGCAGTTGCTGGCAATGGCCCCCTTTTGACATTATTTGGTAACCTTTGGTCTGATTCAAATCATAATGAAGTTAAAGAAAAGATTCCAAGTTATGGGTTTAGAATCAGGCCTTACCTCCCCTAACTGGTATACTTTTGCATCAGAACTGTATGGGCCAAAACTCACAGGAAAAAAAAGAAGACTTTTTTACATGACTCTTTGGGCTATTGAAGAGCAGAAACAGCGTAGACATTTTAGAAACACTTAATCAGTTCCCAGCATGACACCCAGCTAAGTCAATCAAGAGTACCTAGTGACTGACAGTATCAACAGTGGCTGAGAGAGCTAACAGTTTCAGCATCGCTGTTTTGCCTCTGTTTTTCATGAGGAGATCATCTATCAGTAAAATCAAGTCTGCTGAACAGAAAGCTGCCTAAAGGCTAACTTGGAGAGATCTATGGTATCGTAAAAGCCGTGCAATACTGCAGTCTGTTCACTATCGCTTTATTAATGACCTTGCTGAGGGAGTAGGAGTGACAGACCATGTAGTAGTTAGTTGTCACTGGTGTCTGAGTTCTCATTTTTGAGATCATGCCACATTAGAACAAGTTTCAGACCAGTAGGACACCAAACCAAATACTGCAGCTAAGGATGGCATAGCCATTTCTGTAAGCAGTTGGCTGAAGCATTTCCTTTGGCTTTCCCGACTTAGGACAAGGGGTAAGGTCATAGATAGAGGCAGAAATTCCTTTCAGTGCTCCTTGTACTTCCTTTTTTGAGCCCTGTTGTTACCTGTCAGATCTGTGTTCCTGAGGGAGCCCTGGCACCCAGATTGCTGGACTTACAAAGGACTTTTTCTATTCCCCACCCCCCACACACACCTCATCTACCCAGAACTAAGCAGAAGAAAAGTTTAATAGGCAACTCGGGCTGTACATTCCCCAGTCCCAGTATGGGAGCCTTATTTAAACTTGATTAACTAAAACTCAGTTGCTGGGTTAGGGAATGCTGAGGCAAGAGGGGGGTACAGGCGACAGAGGGGATATGGGGGGTAAGGGGGTCAGAGGGGGTATGGGCAACATTTGAACAATGTTTAAGGGTTCATCACAGCATCCAGCCTGTTGAAGCCCTGACCACCCATACTGTCATACTTTTCCAGGGATGACTGGTGGAAGTCCTCCCCACAAAGTTTAGGAACACTCCAAGTAATCAATCCCTTAAGTCTGTTAAAAGACTACAGTAAAATCTGAAAGTCATGCTAAACTGAAGCTTATTCACAACAGGTAAAATACAAAACACTGATGCTGACTTCATAGTGCAAGCATAGCTAGGCCATCTGAGAAGAAACAATGTAGCATCCCTTCCAGTATATCTTCTATATTCATAATAATTTCAAGCTGGCTCCTAGGTGTCTGGTTACTCCTTAAAACTTAATGTTTTTCCTGGTTGTTAATCAGTTTTTTGAGATGTTCCAAACCAGATAATCCCTTGTCACTGAAAAAGTAATTCATTTAAATTTAAACTGTTTACATAACAGGGTTTTCCCTGTCAATTATGGCTTGGGACCCTCTTGATTTATACAATTAAACGAATGCTTTGATGAAGAGGCTAGACTAAGGGTATAAGAAAGCTGTAAAGCAGCAAACAATGTGCTTCGAGAGAGAAATCTCTCTGACACCATCCGCTGTTGTTCTCAAGAAGATGGGAGAAACAGATTGTCTCCCTTCAGCGATCGTGTTAGAAACTTTGCTTGTCAACAAATCACCCGAGTGCCTTGGAATGGTGAGATCCCAACTCTCGCTCTCTCTCTTTTATCTCTCCCTCTTTCTCTCTTTCTCTTTCTCTCTCTTTCTCTTTTTCTCTGTAGGGATAGCTTTCTGAACCTAAATTGTATTAGTTAAGCTTGAGCTAGGTTTCCCCAAACACTCAATTAAACCAGGGTAATACTGTAATTGTTTTGTTTGTTTTTCCTTGCATGGCTATTACTACTAGTACCATTATAAATTTCATATACTTAGAAATAAATAATTTTTATAGTCAAACTGGTGGTAACTGGGTGCATTTTTCCCTCTCTGCTTCCCTTCCCTACTTGCTCTGCAGCAATGTTTCTTTTACCTAAGCCAAAGATCCCTGTGAAGCCCAGAAATGCTGTGGGGTCCACTCATCAAGAGGCTACCAGAACTAGGACAGTTAGGGCAAAAGATTGGGATGTGCTGAGTTTGGGACACATAAGGGGACCAGCTTGTATAGGATGATTGACCCAGTTTGGCTCAGACGTGCCCTCATGAACTGAATGCTGGCCCATGAAGGTGTCAGCCAGACACCCAGCCGGATTCAGAGGCATTCAGTTCACTTGTGTGCTTGTGTCTGACTGCATTTTATTGTTACCTTAATGAATTGACTCCTGGCACATGAGAGTGTCAGCTTGTACATGCTGATCAACCCGGCCGGGTCAGGTGTGTCACTTTAATCTGTGTGTATTTGACTGATTTGGTGGCTGGAGGAACCCAGCCCCACTGAAACTGAGTCCTGCAAGATAGCTCCATTGGGGGTGAGGACTTCAAGAGGGGAGAGATACAGCTCCATACAGAAACACAAGTAACACAAGCAGCTCATTGATAGAATTACAAAGACCCTAGAAACCTATCCCTAACAAATGAGCACACCCCAAAGTGATGAGCAAAATTGGTAACACTGTTTCTGACAATGTGGATAGAAATGCGAGATTTATTTTTCCTCTTTCTGCCTAAGAGATTTTTGTGGATTCACATGATTTTATTGGCATAGTATTAAAACAGATAGTGGTGGTGAAAGGAGACAGTCTGGGAGCATTGTCTTTGGATGGGATTAGCTGGATGCTGTCATCATGGAGATGTAAAAGCTTTTTGTTTTAAATCACTGCTGTAGCACAGGTTTATGTGAAATACTTACACTAGAATTAGCCATTCTCTGCTCATGCTTCAGCCTTCCAGTGATGATTTCTGAGGTAAATGGAGAATCACTGTAATCTCTTTCATGTGTTTGGGAGCCAGTATATTGTGGACAAAAAAAATGATCCAAGTATTTTATCAGGCCATTGACTAAGGAGAATAGTTTTCATAACTGTTAAGGTTTGAAAGCTGTTCAAGTCCATGAACATCCAGGGTTGGAGCAGTGAAAGATTGCTAATTATTCTGTTTATGAACCTTTAGCCCACAAAACACAATGAAACAAACAATACAACTTAAATTTATTCACAGACTCAAGTTTTAGAAAACTTTTCTTTTGGATCTCTCAATTAGCTGAAGGTGTTTTTATTTTAATTAAACCTTATTAGTATAGACAGCCAAAGGGCAACTTCCCATTTTATTAATATTTAAGATACTTTTGGGCTGTTTTCATTATCTTATGATTCCTGTCATGACAATCAATTGTACCTGCTGTTTATCTTGAGGAGATAATTTAACATTATGACCATGTGTTAAAGATTATGGTATGCTTTTAATTTTGGATATAGTTCAGATATGACAAAGTGGTGAAATTCATGGTTCTAGTCTCCAGACATGATGAGTTTAATTAACTTCATTTTGCATTGTGAAATTTGAATTTCCTCTTGTATGTTTCTGGAGCACATAGAATTACTACCAGCAACATTTGATGGCAACATTACTTTGAACATAAAAAGAGACAGCAGGAGAATAAGAAAGGATTCTCCCACCCCCACCCAGTTCCCATACAAACCATAACTGGTAAAAACTGTTTTTTGGGCAGAGTACAATTTATGAACCTGATCCTGCAAACATTTTTGTATATGCTTTACTTTATTCATAAAATTAGTTCTACCAAAGCCAATGAGATAAGTCGTATGCATAAAACTGAGCATTTCTACATGTGCATTTATAGTAAATGCATAGTAAATTACTGCACAGTAAGTGGGAATAGGCCAGCATCTACACACGCAGGTGTTAAAGCACATTAACACTGTGTGGATTAATTTGGGACATGATGCAGGTATCAAATTTATACTCAAGTCAGTGTAAGTTGCCATACTTACTGTGTAGTATAGGTGTGCATGTGTAGATACACGCCTATACTGTGCAGTAATTTCGCACAGTAAATGAAGACATGTAGATGCACCTACTAAGTATTAGCATGAATGCTTGCAAGTGAAGGGTCTAAAATGTATACTAGAAAAAGTATAGAGCTGCTATCCCCTCTTGTCAATTATCTAAAAATAAAAATAAACATTTATTTGGCTCATATTTAAGCTTTTAATTAAAATACATGTTTGTATAAACCCTTCTAAATGCATGGGCCACTTATTTGGGATTTTTTTTAGATATAGTGAAGCTGTTTGGATGCACAGAAGATCCATGGAAATGTAGACCTTAGGAGAAATGCATGCATAAATTAAAAAAGAATATCTCAGACACCAGGTAATGTGTCTTTATATAAGGAACATTAAAGTCATGCAGTTATCAGGAAGGGTTGGACTGATAACAATAGATAAAAGAAAAAGTATAAAAGAACAGAGGAAAAACAACATGCTACTTTGAAAAAATCTGAAAAAACCCCACTTTGAATCTCAGTGATTGGCAGAATCTTTCATGAAACAGGATTCATTATAAATCATCTCTGTACCTTAACTTTGAAAGTGCATCTCATATGGGCACAATTTGAATTATGCTTATTCTGTAGACTCAAGATTTTGATCCAGATTAAAGTAAATCCTAAATCCTGTTTATCCAATCTGTGCATAATTATGTTATCAGTGGAAGTGTTTTATCCAAACATGTTATGTAATGAAATATATTATGCAATGAAAAAATAATCCAAGAGATGTAAAAGTGGAGTGGAGGGGAACAAATAAATAATGGTCTCAGCATGTTTCACTACTAGATCTTCAAGGCTGTGGTTATATTTGGCCATCTAAAACAAACATTATCTCCTTGTTTTCAATAAAAAAAATCTGGATTTTGGTTTTTATGAAAGCAAATGTAGTTATCTATTTACAGATTATTTTAAAGTGACATTTTATTTGTCTGCTTTTCCTGGATTCTGCCAACATGTAAAAAAACATCTTTTGAAACAAGTTTTACATTTTAATGTATATTCCTCATGTTTCAAGGGAGGAAAGATCTATTTTGGACTTTATTTTTACTCTGTTGTCAGTTGTGAGATGGGAAAAAAATATAATCTGGATCAAATTCTGCCCTCAGATACTACCACAGAGCTCTAATTGAAGCTCTAGGAGTCATGTGTGCTTGTTTGAGGGCAGTATTGGTCCTTTTATATGTAAATACAGAAATCCCATGCAATTAAGATATCAAAACCACATGCACATCCATCACATATGCACATGGTGTAGAGCCTTGAAAACTTTATTGGTACTTGCTGCTAGCATGCATATATGGTTTGAAGAAAGAGCATCCACACAAAAGAAAATGCAGAATGATCAGCATGGCAACTTTGTCAGTGTGACATTTCTGCAGAACAATTACCTAATGCAAACCATATGCACATGACCTTTTTTGGAAAGAGAAGCACGATTAGAGTTGTGGGGTAAAACAGTGGCTAATATATGTGGTAATGCGAAGCAAGTCTACCGTTTCCAAAGTTTTATTATCTATTTTGCCCCACATCTGGCTCTGCTTAGGTTCCCTCTCTTTGTTTTCTACCCCTTCCATCATGCAAAAAGTTTACATTTAAAATAGAAAGCACTGAACACACTCTAAATCTGACAAGTAACATGGGTATTCTCCACACTTTATACTGGAATTAAATTTGATATAAATACCTCCTGCTCTTACCAGTGGGTGGTGTTATTCCATGTATTTAGGTATGAAGCAGACAGGAAAGAGATAAATCTTTCATAAGTACAGCATAAATCAGACAATTGGCATATCATTCTGAACGGATGTGTAACATACTCAAACACACATTAAACATAACTTACATGACTGTCATAAATGTGCAGAAGAAATGCACAAGAAAGTAAGAAATAAAATATAACAAAACAAGCCACTAATCTGGATTGTTTTTGTTTCATATTTTATTTAAAACAAAACCTTCATACTGCCTCATAAACGCATCAGTGAATGGAGGTTTTTAATCCATTAAATTTGTATTTCACATAATAACAAATCCAAAGTTACTTCTAACATATCAATTTATGTATTATGGAAAGTTTAATCAGACAACATCCAATTTGTGGATGCTGTTTCAGGTGATACAGGCATCTCCTTAGCACATCCATTAAATCAAAGAAAATGAGTGCCTGATGGGTGCACTGCTGTTATATTTAATATCTTCAGAAATAATTTGATGGGTTGGATGAGGACTTTGGCTAGCCCAGCTCTGCTCAAGAGCCTGATCCAGCAGAACATCCCAAATCCTTTTTTATTGCAGTAGGAGATAGAGCCTCTCAGTTCCGTGTAGGATCCAACTCTGAAGTTGGACTTCCTCTGCAGTAATCCCCAGTGGAGGAGTGTGCAAACACCTACTGACTTGTTTTGGGGTCTGAATTCTCCCCTGAGGTGCCGTGGTGCCTGGTGAGAGGTGAAGCCCAATATGCTCTGTTGTCTTATATTTAAGATCTGTTTTACTTAATGGTAACTGGGTAACTTAACTTTGAAATCTTTTTTGTCAAGATCATTGTCCTTACCTACTAAGGTAACTACACACTTTTTTTTTGGACCACTCATTCACAAATAAATAACACTGGAAGGGTTTTTTTTTTTTTCTTGTTTGGTTTTTGTTTTTGCATTTATGGCAACATTTATGAGAATTTAATTTCTAGTTATAGTGCCACTTAAACTTATGGAGTTTTTCTTCCAGCCATTCAGAAAATTTTGTAAGGTCTTAGATCTCTCATTTTTGGAGTAACTTGGGGACCCCCCCCCCACGAGTTCATTGAGCCTGGGATCCTATTACACTGTATATATCTTTAAAAAATGAAATATTCAGCTTTTCAAGGGCTGGCTAAGAAAGAAATGTGTTGCCTTTACAAAAGCCTCATGAGTGCCTACATCTGCTAATGATGCTATTCTCTTTCAGCCTGTTACAGATGGTAGCTTGACGTGACTAATTTATTAGTTATCTTTCAGTTAATATAATAACTGCCAAGGGCAAAAAGTATAAGAATTATGTTTTGCCACTTTCCACAACTTAATAACTCTGTGGATTTCTCAATGCTTAGTTTTGTATGGCTTTGAGCAATGTGAAAATTGGTGGGTGGAGAAAAATTGTTACTCGCACTAATTTCCAAGTAGCATACTTATTTTTTTGAGAAGTCATTCAAGCCACCTCCTGCCTCCTCTATATCACTACCCTGTACTAGTGCTGTGTTACTGAAAAGGGGCCTCATTTCCCACTAATTTAATGTAAGCGTAACTCTATAGATTCCAACACTTACACTGTTGGGGAGCTGGAATGGAAATTCAGACTAGAGTTTAAAAAAGAATTCTGAAAAAAGCATTACTTGGAACAAGTTCCCTAAGATTTTCCTTTGCTCGCTCTCTTCTTTAGTTTATAACAAAACAGCAGCAATCTCCAAGCCTGCATGTATATTAATGCAGGAGTTCATGCTTTTGTGATTACCATTATAGACAGAGATGTTCCATGTAGTAAGTGATTTGGGGTGTCTGAGTCCATAGATACCCAATTTATGACCCACTCTGAAAATAAGGCACTTTAAAACATCTCAAGTTGGGTTCACAAAAACTGGCTACTGATATTCAACAAATCATTTTCTTAAAAACTTGGCCATTGTTACATTATCACCACCTGTGCCACTAGACCAGAATTACATACCATGTTCATATCGATGCCATTGGTGTATGTCCATGCATGCTGGAAGTACTCCTCAAGTCGTTGCCGCAAAGGGTTGGGAATCTGATGAAAGCGTATAAACTCCTTTACTCGTAGCATCTGCATGTGATACCGTGCTGTTCCTGAATACAGTCTTTGGATTATTGCAGAAACGTTTCCAAAAATGCTTGCATACATTAATGCTAGATTAGATAGAAACAACAAAAAGTTTGCTTATATTGTTGCATTAACACATAAAATAGGTGGTATTTTACACAGATTAGTATGTAAAATAATTCAAATGGCATTTAGTGATATTTTCGCCTCTAACAAAAAAATGGATTTGATAGTTTGATGTAAAACAGCCATCTATAATGTTGGAAAGCAACTAGATGGCCATCACAATCAGTATTTATTTCTGATGTTTTATTGTTCTGTAAGTCTTGAGGTCCAGATGCTGCAATATAGGTCTGTGCAAAGCGGCTAGTATTTGCTTGGATTCAGATTCAGCTGATGCGGGGGACAGTGATTCGATTTGATGATTCGAATCACTGTCCCGAATCATTATGGCTGAATCTGACTTGGAGATTCGGCTGCTGCCAAATCTCTGAATCAGCAGGCCCATCCCCTGCCCATTCTCCCAGCCTGACAATGACTGCCCTACCCACCCCAGCTCCTGGCACTAGGGAAAAAAAAAGCCTCACTCAGCAGGTGCTGCCGGGGGGGGGTGATCTCCACTGCCCCACACTGCATGGGGGGCTCTGTGTGAGCCCCCCACTCTCTCCTGCTCTCCCAATACCCTCCATGGCTGCCCTACCCACCACAACTTGACCCTTAAAAAAAAAAAAAAAAGAGAAAACTCCTGCACCCAACATTCCTAGTGGCAGGAGGCAATCCCCACTGCCCCCCACTACTCCATGCCATGTGGGGGGCTCTGCATGAGTTTCCTAAAGCCCCAAGGCTGCTACAGGAGTGGTGAGTTCCAGGGTTTTTCTCTGTTTTTATTTTTCTTAAAGGGCCAGAGCCACGGTGTGCAGGGCAGCCATGGGGAAACTGGGGAGTGGGGGGTGCTCCTACAGAGCTTTCCATGCAGCATGGAGCAGTGGGGGGCAGCAGGGATCACCCCCTGCCCAGCAGCATCCGGTGAGCACTGAGGCTTTTCTTTAAAGGGACAGGAACTTGGGCTTGTGGGGCAGCCATGGGGTGGCTGGGGGAGCAGGCAG
>NW_017728949.1:49520511-49549715 GCF_001723895.1 Crocodylus porosus | reverse complement strand
GGTTGCTCATGGCAGAGCCCCCCATGCAGTTTCGGACGGTGGGGGGCAGTGAGGAAGGCCCCTCTGCACCAGGTGAGTGGGGCTTTTTTTTAAAGTACTGGGAGCTGGGGCAGCCGTGGGGGAGCAGGCGGGGCTGGGGAGGCTGGGGGAGCAGGCAGGGGATGGGGCCTGGCAGGGGTCCCCCATGGCCCCTTCCTCCAGCCCCTCGCCCCCACCCCTACTTAACAGCTTGGAGTCTGGCTGCAGCTCCCTGATGCAGCCACTGGGGACTGCCCAAATAATCAAAGCTCTCTAAATCTTTTCTGAAGATTTGGAGAGCTTTGAATCAATTCAGACCTTTTAATTGGTCCCCTGATTTGATTCAGATTCAGAGATTCGGCCACCGAATCAGGCTGAATCTCCTCTAAATTGAATCACCACCTGAAGCTTTGCACAGCCCTACAGCAAAGGTTGCAACACCTCTTTCTGAAGCTCTACTGTGTAGGCTATCAGTAATCTTATATTCTTCAGCAGGGCTATTCACAGTGGCCACAGTTATGTAGCTGCATATAGTTTCTCAGAATTGACAGCTAAAACAGAAGTAGTGTTCAGCTTTGAGTGAAAGAAGAGTATAGGGAAATTAGCTTGGGCAACTTAGATTTTTGATAAATCAATGTAATTGAACATAGACACAAGACAATTTCAAATGACAGTATGTTGTAAATATTGGAGGCTGAATTAACTGAGGTAGACCATTCCTTTTAATCTGAATCTCGGTACTACCTCTTTAAATAGGTCTTATCATATCTGTTTTAACCCACTCTGGGCACATCTTTCTGGCATACCAAAAAGCAAAATAAAGGTTAAATAGCTTTAATGACTTTGCAACTGCAGTGCTTTTTTCAGTTGAGGGATCTGTTTGCAAAAAACACTCATGCCGAGGTGGAATGCCACTGATATAAATGGCAGACAAGGTTCTTTGGGTAGATGTGATATCTTTTATTAGACCAACTAAATAATTGGAAAAAATGTTCTTTGCAAACTTTCAGACACAAACACCCTATGCCTGAAGAAGCCTCCCTATGCCTGAAGAAGGGTTTTTCCAACTATTTAGCTGATCTAATAAAAGATATCACATCTACCCAAAGAACCTTGTCTGCCTATGTCCTTACACCAACATGGCTACAACCAACAACCCTACTGATATAAATGAGTTTTCCTTAGTAGATCCCTTTGCAGGAATAGAGTCCATGGGTTCTGTTGAAATTAACTACGTTCAATGACATTTTCTGTTTCTGCTCAGTTAATACAATCTATTAAATTCCCAGATGAACAACACATAGAATTTCACCAGGTTATTATACTCAGCTAGTTTTTTTTTTCTTGAATACACAAAGCACATTGTTACACTCATCTGGAAGAGAAATACTTCTGTGATGTTAGTTCCTTTACTGTTTATGCTGAAGTATAGAACTTCAATGAGAATTATAAGGCTTTACTCAGGTTACCAATTCCTGATACAAATGAAAAACAATTGCTTTTCTCTGAAAAGTTGGCATTTCTTTAAAGAAAATAGGCTACAACTACTAGGGCTGTGCAAAGCTTTGGTCCTTGATTCGATTCGGCAGAAACTCGGCCTAATTCGGTGTCCGAATCGCTGAACCGGAATCAAATCAGAGGACCCTTTAATCTCTCTGAATCGAATTGGAACCCTCCAAATCAATTCAGAGAAATTCAGAAAAATTTGGAGATCTGGATATAGACACAGCTTTAAATGTTTTTTCTATATACCTCTAGGTAGCAGGTGGCTTGTGAATGCTGAGATGCTGAGGTGCATGGAGTGTCCCACAGGAGTGCAGTGGTTTCCCAGCGCTCTTGGCAGCAGACCTGGAAGCAGACCAGAACCAATTCCAGTCCACTTCCAGGTCCACTGGGGAGTGTGCCGGCCCCCAGCCCCGCATCCCCTTAGCTCAGCAACTGGTGCCTCCTGGGTCTGGGGGGACATCTGGAGTCCCCCCATGGATGATTGCTGGGCCAGGGGGCCTTGGAGGGGTTGCCCCTCTGTGCTCCCTGGCGGACCCAGAAGTTCCAGTCCACTTCCATGTTCACCGCCGAGCACATGCAAGGCCCCCCTGCACTCCTGTGGAACACTCCATCTGCCTCAGCATTGCAGCATTCAAAATCCATGCTGGTACCTCGAGGTACATAGAAAAAACATTTACAGCTGTGTGTATTTTGAATCACTGATTCTCTGAATCAGCATCAAATTTTCAGATTTGGATTTGGCCAAATTGAATCAGGGACAGTGATCCAAATCAATGAATCGAGTCGCTGTCCCTGATTTGGGCTGAATCCAAATCCGAGTCAAATAGGGCTGGCTTCACACACCCCTGACAACTACTACTATGAAGTCACAATTCTGTGATTTCAAGAATTCACTTCTGTATTATGTATTATAACTGTTGTGACTTATGAATCACAAAATTGTATGGTAGGTTAAGGGAAGTATGACAAAGAAGCAAGACCATAGGAACTGCCATGAAAATCAGACTGACGGCCTGGTATTTTGTGTCTGTTTCTTCTGACATACCAGACACTTGAGAGGAAGAAGGAAAAGCTTTACTGGATATTCATAGAATAACCTATGCAGTAAAGAAGGGGATTTTTTTTATTCACTATTATCTGGCTTGTATTCTGCTACGTAAGGATTTATATCATTTCTACATGTAAATTGCTTTTATCTACCCAATGTAACTGTAGATATTTTAATGTATATAAATGTCTCATTCTATTGAACTAGAGACTTCAATACTATTTAGTGCAAATGAGTTCCACAGATTAATTATACCTTCTGAAAAAAAATGCCTCATTGATTCTAATTATGTTGCTTTTCAATTTCATTGACTATTCTCTTGCTTGTATATTATAAGAAGGGTAAAAAACAGGAGTGCCTGTGGTAGGCCCGCGGTCGAGTAGAACTGTAGTGCCCTCTTGTAACCATTCAAGTTCTGCCTCCTCTGGTCATTTGGGCCTGTCCCCCTCACCCACTTGCTATGCTTTGATGTTGTTCGGAAGGAAAATTGGGAGGCTGTCCACAGACCCAAGAAAACCCAGTTTATTATCAAGTTACTTTCTATTGGTGTCCTCAGACACTAGGTGCCTTAAGGGCTCCAACCTCCTCTACAGCCAGGCCCACACCTCACAGGTGTTACCAGTTGTTAACATAGTGGAGCTATTTGTCTCATTCACTGCTTTGCCCTTCATGTCTCAGAGCCTGTATAGCAGCCTCAGCTGTCCTGGCCTTTCCTCTTTTCATGGAGCTGGGTTCTCTTTCCTTAGGCCCACTGTCTCTGGGCCCAGCCCTCTAGGCCTTCACCAGCCTGGCTTGTGTATGGTCCTGGCAGGGCCCATGCCCTTGTGCTCTTCTTATTACTAATATTCCTGCCTTTAGCAGGGTTCAGTGCTTGGTTTGCTTCTCTGGGCACCCCACTCGTGGCCTCCTCTTCACCTCTTTTGTAGTCACACCCAGTCCTCCAGGTTTAATGATAATATAAAAGCAGACTATCACCTTAACCAAAACCTCCCTGTTCTAATATCATGAAAGAAAAAGGTAAGTTATCTCTTAAGAAAACCATTCTGTCCCTGGGTAAGCAGCATAAAGAAAGACAAGCTACTACTTTAAACAAACTCCCCTTCACTCTGGGTAAATGCCAGAGCCGTCTGCCTCTGCATTCTCACACTTTGTCCAAGGTGTCCCTGCTTCTGCACCATCCCTTGAGTGGCTACTCTTTCCCTTCAGAGAGCTCAACTCCCAACCAATGCAGCCTATGCCTCCAAGGCATTCCCCTTTATCTATACCCAGGGTACCACCTTATCTGAAACTGGTGAGCCACAGGCTCAGACAAGCTTTTGCCCTCAGGGTTAATGATTCTCTCAGTCTTCCCTTCTGCTGCTTAGGTCTGTTGCCCACAGTCCTTATCTTGGCTACCCATTTGCTTACATAGCAGGCTAGAGAGCAATGTTTCACCATTTTTAGTAACAGGAGCATCTGGTTCCTTGCTACAGTGCCTAATACATTTTCTTTATGCCATTCATTTTTCTGTAAACAAACTAGCAAACAACATTTGATTTTTAATACCTTGGTCCCTGACCTCAGAATCCCGACTTGGCCAGTGATCTCTCTGCTGCCTCTGGAATTCCCCCTCAGATAACCTGGTGGCCTACCTGCCAGGCCAGACTGCTTATGACCCAACCTTATGTATATAATGCATTTATGATGCACATATAAATACTATGTAAAAAGGACTGATGACCAAGGCAAAGAATGTGGTTGCCAAGTTGTCTTGCTTTGAAGCAGCTCTTCAGCCAAAGTTATGTGGAAGATTGTAAATATCTTCAGACATATCCATCCCCTGTCTGCATCCCCTTATATCATGCCTCTTGAATAGAAAGAAGTAGATCCACTTAGATCTTGTGATTTTGAAGAATTTGTCCAGGCTCATGTACACTTACACATAATATCTGTTTACATGTGCAGTGAAACACAATCTTATCTCTTACTTCTACTTTCTCACTTGTCTCCAAAGGACCTGCAAGATCATGGCAAAAACAGTACTGAATACATTTCTGTGGTTTTTGTGCCTGGCAGGACTTACCATAAGATAGGATAAACACCCACACAAAGCCTGTGGGAATCAGACTAATACTATTTCTGTCTCTTTTTCTACTATTACCTCCAAAGAATGGAACTGGAATCCAAAATCAGGAGAAGAGCAAAGCGAGCACTAAAGTGATTATCCTCACCCATTTCTGTAGCTCCTTTGAGATATGATAATGAACCTAATGTGCATGTTTAAAAAAGAATTTTTCCTTTAGCATAAATTAAATGTTTTCAACTAGATGGCAGCTGCTTAATCAGAAACATTCTATCAGATTATCATGTGGTAGATGGATATCAGCCAAAAGCAGATTATTTTAGTACTGATTATACAACATGCTAGAGTCAGGTAGATGCATCAATAGGTATACCACATACATTTGGAAATGCTGTCTGCATTCTAAAAGTGCCCATAATAAGGAATTTCCAGTGAAAACCATCTTTAAAAATAGTTGTCAATACTCTCTTTATACTTTCAGTCAGGAAGAAACTTTAGCACATGCGCAAGTAATCCTAATACAAGTCAGTGGACAACATGGCAGCTTAAAGTTAGGTACTAATCATGTACCTTTCTCAGTTGGAGTTGCATATATATATTATTAATGAAACTCAATGCATACAATTTCTATACCTGAGACTCCATAAATACTATAAATATATGTTTATGTATCATCTTGTTTTTCATTTTTCTCTCATCCTGCTCACATGCTTATAATTTAGAAATCCATTATACCAACTATATTCAATTCCTGAGTAAAAAATAAAATAGTCCAACACTTACAGCCAATCAACATGACACAAATGGAAAAGATTTTCTCTGAGTTGGTGTTAGGAGACACATTTCCAAATCCGACGCTTGTCAGACTGCTGAAGGTAAAATAAAGTGCTGTAACATATTTGTCCTTGATGGATGGTCCAGAGCCTGCATCACTCTTATTGTATCGTTTTCCAAGTTGTACCCCTAGAGAATCCAACCAGCCGATTTTATGAATCAAGTAAGGCCTTTCTACGTTTCCAATGGCATACCAAATGCAAGCAAGCCAGTGTGCAATTAGCGCAAATATGCACATAAGGAGCATCAGGACTGCAGCACCATATTCTGAATATCTGTCCAACTTCCGTGCAACCCTTACCAAACGTAGCAATCTAGCTGTCTTCAGAAGACCAATTAATGTTGTTGTCTGTGAAAATAAGACATTTAGAAATTAAATTGATTTTCATTGCTCACATATATGCTCTGATATGGTAAAATGAAGTTGACCCAAAGTCTGTCTTCCATTTACTACAAACAAAAACTTAAAAGTAGAGTAACTAATTTTAATTTAACATTGATTTAATCTTTTTCTAACATCTTTATAATGGTTATTTTAATATACTCTAAGGAAATGGACTGTATGATATATTTGTTATTTTTAACCATTATCTTTATCTGTGGTTTAGAACCTCTCACATCTGAACTTTGTACCTAATCTGGATTCCTACCTCGGAAGGGAAAACATTGAAGTGATATATTTCCCCAGTGATGTAAATTTATCAGTCTGCAGATTTCATAAATACAGATATATCTTGAAGTATGTGATTCTTCTGGCCAGGTTACTAATCATAAATACCTGCAATGTTTTAATAGTGCTTGCATCGCTATTTGACTTTGAGATCTTATAATTCCAAATTAGAGACACTTGCTAAGGTTTGTTGCATATATTCTTCAGAGAACATAGCAAAAATGGTCCCCAAAATGAAGTAAATTTGAGACGAACATTGTTCTGAAACATGCTGTTTCTGTTTCCAGAGACCCAAAGGCATCTCTCAGTATGGGATGATGTCCCACAACTTTGGAAAGAGGTAAATGCGATTCAAAGAAACAGCAGAAGAGAGGTATTTTTTTGGATAATCATCAGATCTAGTGACAAATTCCTGCTGCTCCGTCCAGCAGGTTCTCTTCCACTTCACCTTTTACCCTCTTGAGGGCTGAGCTCAGAATAGACTATTAGCCTAGGCAATAGACAATAGCAGGAGCATACCCTGTATTCATCGTAGCACAGGAACAGTAAACGTGGCACCTGAACTCAAGTATAGCCCTGAAGGTATGAATAGCCTCTTACTCTACAATTATGGAATATTTTATAGCTGACACTTGCCAGTTCTCAATTACTGACTCATTTTGCATGCCATTTGCTTATGCCCTGTAAAAACAAATATTATCAAGAAAATGATAAATAACAAAGATATGATTTTTACCACACAGAAAGTCTGAATATGTATAAAACATAGTAAACATTAAAACAATATTTTTAGCGTGTGTATATATAATATATAATATTTAACAACTACAGTAAGGATTCTCAGCTTTATAGAAGGTTCTGATGGGAATACTCTGCATATTAAATTTCCCTTTCACTAAAGTACTAAACTAGCTTTTATATATTTTAGTAAACCTCTGGATATTTTACATGTTTCTGAGTGAGTTACAAATAATATGGATAGCCTTTGGACCGAAAAAAAAAAGCTGACAGTGTCACATTTGTCAAAGGAGGATGTGGTGCATTTAAAACAAAATTTGCCTCTCCCATATTAAAGCATCCCATTGTGATAATTGAGTAATAACAGCTAATTAAGCCAATTCTATGTGACAGAGGGTGATGCCAAAAAATTAAGAAGCTGGCAGCTGAATCGAAGTCCATTATGGGTTTAACAAATAAGAACAAATGGTCTCATGGCATTGCCATATTTCTTCTCGTCTTATTCTTGGGTTACATAAATATGTGTAAATATTGTACAGGCCTGTCATTACAGGTCTGTCATTCAGAAACTATAACATAAAAGGACACTTTACTAGGAAGTAATGGTGCAATAAACAGAAAGAGCAAAACTAATATATGAACACCTGTGTTTTCTGATTAAGGGAACTGGAAGGAAGATGGCACACTAGATTATAGCCATATTAGAAAAGACTAATTTCTGGGTGAATGCTTCATTGCAGGGCTTGGACAGGCAGCTGGATGGTTTAGTTGATCCCTAAGGTCCCTTCCGACCCTCTGATTGTATGATCATGACGGATTAGGCTCAACTATGAGGGATTTTAAAATTCAATATTGTCAAGGCTCCAAATTGTGCAGAGAGTTTGCAGATGCTTTTGACCACTAAATAATGGGATTATTTGTTATGTAAAGTCAAGAACATTGTAAGTATTTGTGGAGCTGGGGTTAATTGTACTGGAACAATTGTCACTGGCCAATTTGGGATTCTGAGTCCTGTCATCTTATGCACATAAACAACGTGAGGCAAAGTATCATTTTTTCAGTGGGATTGGTTATGGGCTTGGTCATGGCTTTCCTCATGTAGGGGGCAGCATAATTGTACTGTCACAGGAGTAAACCAGAATGTAGATTGCTACTCTAAGAACCCCAGGACATTTTTTAGGTTTCCCCATTTGTCAAAGGAGGAAGCAGTTGATGCCAGGTCCCTTCCACAGGGGAGTACTGCATCCAGTTTTGGGCACCACACTTCAAGAGGGATGCGGAGAATCTTGACAGGGTTCAGAGGAGGGCCACTCATATGGTCAGAGGCCTGCAGGTAAGGCCCTATGAGGAGAGACTGAGGGACCTAGATCTCTTCAGCCTTCTGAAGATAAGTCTGAGAGGTGATCTTGTCACTGCCTATAAATTCATCAGAGGAGGACAGCAGGGAACAGGAGATACTCTATTTACTAGGGCACCCTGTGGCAGGGCACTGGTGGTGCCTGCCACTTTAAGGTCTGAGCCAAACAGCCAGCAGGTGCTTGATTATGGCAGCCATTTTAGAACTCTGGCTGCCTATATAAAGAGAGCAGTTTGCTACTGGCAGGACAGGTAGAGATGTTGCCTGGCTGTAAGGCTATATGCAACATCCTTGAGGTAAGGGCAGAAGCTTAAGGGGATGGTTTGGAGGCTCCTGGGAATGACCTAAAATTGCACCCTGCTAGGAGTGGGTGTCCTGGTGCAGCTCCCAGTGGCACAGGAGCCCCCAAGAAATACCAGGCCAGTTGCCACCCTGGTGAAAGGTGGGTTGGGGCACCTTAACCCCTACCCCCTACAATACTGTGGATACAAGGGGGCCAGGCACAGCTATGGCCACCTGAGCCCAAGGAGGGTGTAAGAACCAGATGAGGCTAGGCATGGCTACAGCACCTGATCCTCTACTGGGGAGGGAAGCCCTGTGGTGCCAGTGAGGGGGGTGGAGATGAGGAGCCCCAGTGAGGGGGAAACCAGAGGGCTGGAAGCCCAGTCTGTGTGTGTGAGTGGATGGAGTTTCCTTGGGAGGGGCCAGGGCAAGCCTGGACCCAGCTGGGTAATTGGGTGGCCACTACCCGGGTGAGGGTCATGGGGGAGGCCCAGAAGACGGTATATATGCTACCCAAAGTGTGCACTAGGTAAAGCCTATGGCTGAAGGGGCCCAATCCAAGAGGGATCAAGGCAGTACAAGTTTTTGATGCATGAAAGAGACCCTGTGAGAGGCCCTAGTGAGAGGAGGGCAGTATGAATGTGCGTATGTCTGAGCACCAGCCATTGTTAAGTTTCAGCAACTCCAGGAGAAAGGATTACTGTGGGGGGGTGGGACTTAGGGCTCTGGGGGTTCTGTGAGGGTTGGGAAATGTGTAGTAACCAGTACAGATTGCCCCCCCACTCCTGGAATTTATCAAAATGGAAATGGCATTGTGTTTTGCACAGTGAAGAGGAGGTGAGAATTGGTGATACACCTGTGTTTGGACCACAGCAATTGTGTATGAGCCAATGGCCCAGTTAAGGCTTGATGGGCACAGTGACTGGGTAAGTTACAATGAATGGTAGTTAAAGGTTAATTCATGTATGCAAAGCAGTGAGTGGAAACCCAGTTCATCTTCCCCATCCCCAGACTGCCCTACCTATCAATGGTAACTTGCAGCCTGCTCTCTGTATGTTCCATGTGCACTGGGGTACTTCAGTGCATTTTGGGGAGGGGGGCACCTCCCCTGTAGCCTATAGATATTGTTTACTTCTGGCTGAATTCTGCACACCATTACCTAGGGGTGGGCTCAACAGAGCTTTCATCTGTATGACTGTGGTCCAACCTCTTGGGACAGCTTTCTGGGGCACCAACACACAAAAATCATACAATCCCAGTATGAGCAGGGGGGTGTCTGAGGAGATAAAGGGACATGTAAAGCAGCATGGGGCTGTGGTTTATTCTACAAGTCTATCCTCCCTGTTGGTGGAATAAAGGCACTGTTGGTATGCCCCATGGCAGTCCCATACACTCCTGTGTGGGGAACAAGTGTGGATGGGTTCAGCACCAGGAAACACTGTCATCCATGGATCATGGCACAGAAGTCACCTCTATCACTCCAGGGATAATTTTAAGTGACAGTGAATGTTGTCATCTTTTGGGACTCCAGTTCCCCATCATAGCTCAGGGCCATGATGGCAGTAGGCTCAGAGCATTCAGGGTGGCCACAAGCTGGGGCATCATTCCTCAGGGGACAGCTTTCAGAGGAGCTTGTAGAGTCCTCTGTACACCAAGCCAGCACCACTGACAGCTGCCTACAGACAATGACAGGACCAATTGGAGGAGCTGCTAAGAAGTCCTCAGCAGACTTTTGCAACTCAGGTCTGCCAGTTCCTGGAACTGGCACAGGGACTGGTGAGGTGCTCAGAGGGGGTCCAGGAATCAGTCCTCCAGACCCCTTGCATCCCTCTAGTTCATCACAGAGTTGTGCCAATTCTTTCTGAACAGAGTGGCTAATCACTGTGGAAAAGTACATTCATGCCATGATGGCAAGGCTACAGCCGCCACTAACCACTTACTCTCTTGAGTAAAGGCAATGGTGGTAGCCTTATCCCAGCTTGGACTACCAGGGAGACTGTTTGTCTGCCATATATCCTCCCCAACAACTGCCACCAGGTAGTTAGTAGGAGCAAAGGAAAGTTGGCTAGGCATGTTGTGTACATGCCTCTCCATAGTCCAGCCATCTTGGTTGGCTAGAACCCTGAATCTCCTGTACACCAAGCAGAGAGTAGAGGTCTATGGGGCAGGTCCACTGAACACCATGGCAAGAGGTTGCCTTTCCCTTCCCTTCCCTGGGGTGACAAGAAATTCCACCACCTTCCTAGGTGCCTATACCCTAGCAGCAGAGGGGCAGCACCATAAAAAGGTATCTGAACTTTGATGGTGAGACATGAGGATAGGATGGACCTCAGCACTATTTGTCGCAACCCAGCTCCCCAGCAGTGTGAAGTTGGACCCACCCATGGATATGTTAATAGAGCAGTCCTGGAATCATAGAATCATCATAGAAAGTTAGGGTTAGAAGGGACCTCAGGAGGTCATCTAGTCCTAACCCCTGCACAAAGCAGGGCTATCCTATCCTGGTGGTCCTTGATTGACCCCTTATGATTTATGTAACCTGAGGTGCAGTGAGAGGGCACAGAATGGTTATAAAGTCCCATCAATGGCTCTATGCAATTCAGGAAGCCCATCTTTTTTAATCCAGCAATGACCTCCTGTGGGTCCCCATGCTGGATGAACTGAGGCCCCAGATCCTTAAATATGGCATTGAATACTTTGTACAAGGCTGTTGTCACCATTGTCTGCCCTATGCTGAACTGGCTGGTGATGGAATGGAGGCTGCTGGTTTTCTCCAACTTCATGGCCCTTAAAGTAGAGCCTCTTCAGGATCAGGAGCTTGCACCATCAAAGCATGGAGTACCTGTGGATTAGAGTGGCCAGGGCAAGGACTTGATTAGTTCCACTACTCATTATCTCTAGGATAAGATCCAATCCAATCTGGCAAACTAGTGAAAGAAGGTTTGGAGATCTTGTGCCATGTCAAGAAGAGATTGGAATTTGCTTCTTCATTGAAATGGTTGTCTGATTGGCATTGTGCCCAGCTGTTTTTGCCCAGTCAGAAACTGGGAAAAGTAATTCCAGCACAGCATGCTAGTATACCTGCTCACCAGCCTTCTGCTGTGGGGGCATTAGGGGACATAGTAAATGTTATTGTGTGCCTGCTCACAATACATTCAAATGTTAATACTGCATACCATTTCACAGATTTAACACATACTAAGTGTCCTGTGTGACATGGCCCTAATATGCCAAGCATAGCCTTGATACTTTAGGTTCACTTGTTAAATTGATTAGATGGCCCTTTAACACTAGCTACTCTGGAATTTTCTTGCTATGATCAAAATGATGGATGAGAATCAAGAAAGAATGTAAATAGAAGATATGTTTCAAAGCTTCAAATAGTCATATATAGCTATAGCACCAACTTTCTTCTCTGATAAAAATACATAAAGGACATGACATTTTTAGAAAACCAAGATGGGAAGGAAAAACTAATGGGTATTACAAAGGGATGAAAAGAAACAACAGGAGAAATATACTTACTAAAAATATCACAGTCATTATAAAAAGGCAGTCATAGTAAGACCCATCACCGTATTTAGTGCATCTATATCCTGAGATGTTTCTTAAATATCCCATAATTTAATCTCCATTAAATTCAGAACTTTACTTTGATGCACATATTTGAAACAGGCTGTTTCAAGAGTTTCATCCCCACAATTGTAAATATGCTATGGTGCAGGCAAGTATTTCTAATTCTGAAAATTGTTCACAGAGCTAAAAGAAACTAAAACCCCACACATATCCAGTGTTGCTGTTTACACTGGGTTTGCAGTAACTAGTTTGCTTATAACTACAAAAAATAGGTTTAACATGAATAATGGTCCAAATCCGTTACCAAATATCCAAATGTCGGATTGTAAAATCTCAGTATGAACTCACAGGCCATTTCTTATGGTTTTGTCCAGAATTAGGGCTAATATGAGCTCAAACACTAATTGTAGGGATAAACTTTGGTCAGGGTATAATTAGTTCAATACTTCTATTGAGAATCTTGAGAGAGATTTTCTAAACTTTCGTTTGTAATTTGAAACCTCCCCCTCCCCCCCCCATCCTCCTAATCTTATTAGTTTAGAATTATTTCATTGTCTGGGTGCTGGATGTTCAGTATAACTTACACAACCCTTGCCCATTAGTTATGACTTTTCCTGAACTCTGATCACTCTCTCTCCCTCTCAATATTGAGGTTAGTTTAGATCCTCAATTTCTGGAGCCATGATGTTGAACTGATTTATGACTGAAGGTTGTTTGGTTGGAGGACAATTGATAGTGGAATGACAAGAAACAGGAAAAGCCATTAGTCTTCCTGATTACAGAGGCATCATTTGGAAGGTAATACTGGTTTCAGTTGATTGGAAGAGTGAGCCGGGATTAGCTAATTAATTGTCTGTACAAATGATACTCTGAGCTAAGAGCCATTTATGACTCAAGTCTTTTTAAGTGATGGCCCATATCCTCAAAATTGCTCTGGCTGTTTTACTTACTCTATAACATTATTATTAATGTATACATCTCTATCATGTCATCTTTTATTTGCCTCTTTTTAAAACTAAATAACCATTGATTTATATGTAATAGCTCAAATTGGTTTTTATATGTGCATTTCCTCTAATTTACCTACTCTACTTTAGTCCCCATGCCACTATATTTCCTGGTTTCTCTGGTTTCTGTCATACATCTATTTATGATAGACTAGTCTAAATATTTTTCACCCTCACATTTTGGAAGCTTCCTGTTCTCCCATTTTAAATCAAGAATTAACAGAACTAATTTAAATCCTTGAAATCTACTATTAGCCCCTTTTATAGTTTTTTCATTTAATTTATAAGCTATGGCAGAACTGTGTGACCAGTCAGTTTACTCAAAAGTCTCTTCTGAGGAGTCCTAAGCACTGAAAATCTTTCTGTTGGATCAGTAATGAATCAAAATTAGTTATTCTCCAACTGTGGTCCATGGACCACTTGTGGTTGGTTCAAGGATTATCATTTGAGCAAATGGTGCTGGAGTTCATCCTTGGTTCCAGATGATAAGTTTAATTCAAGGAAGCCAAAATATATGAAAAACTTTCCTGATATTTCTCATACATGTGAATAATTGGTATGGTTCCCACTTTAGTGTTTGGTCTTTTATGTGTGGGGAGAAGATGGATCCCTTGAACTGCAAATATAATTGAGGATTATCCATTTGAATAGGTATGGACAATGATATATGGAATGGTCTGGAAATTGCTGCAACCATAATTTGGAAATTGAGTGCTAAAGTATATATATAATTTTTATTGCTGATTGTGGTTTTCATTGTAATGTTTTGACAAAAGCTGTTAATAAACTACTAGTACTAGTGGGTACAGCTACATGTGAAATTAAGGCAATGCAGTAAACTCTGGAGCAGTTCGCAACTGAGTCAACTGCTTCCAGGCAGAGCATCTACTCATGCACCTGGGACAGCAGCAATTTGAGCTGGGGTGGAGCAAGCCCCCAGCTGGCCCTGTTCACCATCTACATGTATATTTTACCACAGTAAAGTACTTCACTGTAAGAAGTACAATCCCAAACAGTACTATCCTACAGCACTGTTAATTAGTTCACTGTGATGTTAATTAGTCAACTCCACAGTAAAGCACATGTGCAGATGCACCCCGTGTGACTTTGCATGATGTTATCCTTTCTGGTGGTATGTGGAGCTTGGTCTTACCCTGGCCAAAAGGAAGACAGTAGAGTCTGCCTATTTGACTTGTGGAGTGGGAATCAGAACCCTCTGCCTGCCTTTTTCACTGAGCACACTGATTCTTCTCAGAGCTCATCAAACCATAATATAAATATATTATTTAGCAGGGTGAGTCAAGTCATGTTAGTGCTGAGGCAGCTGCAACAACCCTCATGAGTTTACCCAAAGAATCCCCACAACTAAAGTGACCTGGTGGTATCCAATCCATGTCCTCTCCAGGTACAGATAGATGGCTGTTAGCTTCCAGGGAGCTCATTCACCCTCTGACAGGTCTTGTTCTTAGTCCTGCTGGGTGTCCATACACCATCCTGACCCAAGCTAGCTCAAGTGGGGTTGCCAGTTTAGTTTCTGACAACCTGATCATGGAATCGGCTGTACTGGTTTACAGGGCACCAGATGGTAGACCAAGAGAGGCCTGGCCTGACAGTTTTAGCAGGGTGAGGTAAGAGTTAATTAATTCAAAGTTTAGAGTAGAACAAATGTCCTGTGTTTTCATTGATTCACATCTTCATTGTTAGTCATCCTTTTTTCCTTACTTTTTGTTACTAATTGACGATGGCCCTTTCAGTGTTATATTTTAGCTCTTCTTTTATCTGATTTACAAAGGGAAAATAAGGCAGGAAAAGAAGCCTAAATAGTCTTACAAATGCTTGCATCTGTTTTATATCTAGTTAATACAACTGATGATTCAGTCACTGAGACCATGTAGGAACATGGCCTATTTGCATGGACCACACAGAAAAATATACTTGCAGCTCTAAACTGACTAAAATTACTGGCTAAATATAACTGGCTCTATACTGGCTAAACTTGAGGCCAGACTCTATAAACATAGCAGCAAGCTTAAAAATAAACTATTAGAGGAGCAAAGGGCAAAAATTGTGCAAGTCCTTTTACCTCCTGAAGTGCTGTGGACAAGTCAACATCCAAAATAAACAGAAGAGGCAATGGTGCACAGTTAGCGTTAATCATGTTGTGCTAAGAATCTATTTAAACTGAAAAGGTTTATTTTACATTATATTAGTTCCTCATTTTGGAAATGGAAGCTTAACTGCTCTCACTCTAGTAGTTTCCTGTATTGAGAAGCTAAGGCACAAATAGAAGACTTCAGACAGTGCTACATGTGGTATTTTGATTATTATCTTCTGCCCTTTTGAGGCACAGTTGGAGCTCTGGATTTGCTAAAGCTGGGTGAGCACACATGGAGCTCTCCTTAGAACTGATGTGGTTTAATAAAAAAAGGATGTCCCATACAATTGTTAGCAGGGGACCTATCTGAAAAAACTCTAGATAATGGGAGAAGACGGGGAGAAGATTTTCAGGACAAAGGCACCACCATGACTGAAAATGTCTATTAAACCATTAAAATGAAGCACTGTCCATTTAAAATGTATCTTGCACTGAGCTATTAGAAAGAGATCACTGTATAAATATACTCATAAAAGCAAAGAACAAAACTACTGTAAACTCTTGGATGCTTGGACTTTTACCCAGCAAAACTACTGGTCTAATCAGCGTTACGAATGGGAGTTTATTGAAAAGATATGCTAGACTGGCTAAGTAGTACTGAGTTTAATTGTTTCTCAGACAAAACTGACTAGATTTTACTAAAAAAGTTCAGAATACTAGAAGGGATAGTTGAAATAAACAGGTAACTAATTTCATTATGTCTGCCATAAGAAGTAAATCCCAATCTTTACTGTTGCAGGTTTTATTAGGCAGGTACTCAGTTTCTTTAGTCCTTTTGCCTGCTGCTATTCTATCTGTTTTGGATGCTTATATAGTGCCCATCACAGCTGTATCTAACAACCTGCAATGTTTCCTGCAGAAGACTTATAAATAAGGGAGAAGTGTAACACTTAGGGCCAAATTCAAATAGCTTTGGGAGCCTCGCCTTTGACTTCAAGCGGCTTTGTATCAGGCATTTATATCCATTCCTTCCTTGCTTCTCTACATCTCCTGACTCTTAAATACTTTTTCTGCAGAATAGAGGAGTCACTAGATAATTTTCAGAAGGAAACAGGTGGAGGAGCAGAGATGGAAACATCTATACAGTCACTTTTTTCTCTCTTCATGGACTCTCTGCAGCCTCTTCCTCAGCTTCGCTCTTTTCATCTCCCTACACTACGTGGAGAAAATTGGTCCAGGTTGCTAGCAGTGCCACTGCCATAAAATAGCTGTGCTATCAGTGCTACCCTTTTTGCCTCCTCTTCCTTCCAGGTGCTACTTATAGACAGTGCAAGCCTAGAAGAAATATAGGAGACTGACCCCAGCTAAATGTGATGAATGTAGAAGGTGAGCAGATAATGTTGGTGCTCTGTCCCTGCCTTTTTGGGTTTTTCCTATTTCACAGACAAGCTCTTTGGCAGTAATGGGACAGACAAGTCACATTTTGTTCACTTCTTTAAATAGTCATCTCTCTTGATTGCATTCTTTCCCAAAAAACTCTACTAATTATATTCCCTGTGCACATCTCCAGGCTTCACATTTTCCCTTTTGTGTCTACTTGCACTGAAATCAATTGGGATCGTTCTACTGACTTCAGTGAGACATTAGAGTGGGTCCATTGGGACCCTGTTTCCCTTTCTCTTATTTTATATTTTACACATCACCACAACGTCCTAGTCACAAAAAAGGAGGAAATGGGGGGAAAAAACCAGATTCCTAATGAACAACTTATGAAATAGGAGTAAGAAAACCGACAGGCAACATTTGTTTACTTCTGAAATTTTGTAGGACTTTAAAAGAATCACTCCATCTTAGAAGTGCATGTCATTATGACAGTGATGCCATTAGATTCCTGCAGGTTCTTAAATACTTGTTTATTTCTGTTTCTAAAAACTGGGTCTGGGAACATAGCTATGCTGGCCAAACTCAGAATTTATTAGAGTACCAGGAGAGAGACACAAATTGTGTTCTCTCATGGAGGATTTCCTTTGGTTACTTCCCATTGTGGCTTTTCTTTTATATTAAAGGAGCTATTTCAGACCTACAGCACATTTTTGCCTTTTGTGTAATGGATGAATAACAGTCTCCATATAATGACACTGAAAGTACATGGTCAGATCAATAAGTTTCATGCTATAATTATTGATGATGAATGTATATTTTTCATCCTTCACTTCTCCCTTAACAATTAACACATTGTCCATAAAACTTTCAGTTTTCTTTATGTCAAAATGTGCAAAATTGCATTATGAAAAAGTAGATTTATCATATCCTTTGTGAAGCCTATGTAACATACTATTTTGCTAGATTTGTTGCTTTTTTTAACTGCTGTATTCTACTTCCCACAGAAAAGCATTTTCTACTTGTCAGTTCAAGTTTCATCACAAACTACATTACAACTTTAGCCTTTCTTAAATTAAATAAAAACTCCTTGGAAGGAGGCAGAACTGGGTCAGACATCCACAAAATAGTGTGTGTTTTATACACCTTTGGGCAGTTTTCAAATGCATGTGATGCACACATTGTTAACTTGTTCTTTGAGTAGGTTGAGCACATTAGTCATTAGAATTGTCAATTTGGCAAGGTTAAATTCCAAATTTTCTTGGGTTTATTTTTCTCAAATTATTTTAGAAGTTTCTGTCTTTGTTGAAAAACCTGAGTCCGCTCTTTAGCTGATATAAAGCAGCATAGCTGACTTGACATCGCTTTAGCAAGTCTAACGTACACCAAATGGAAGAGAGTAGGATTTGCATTAGTGGGGGCCAAACTTTTTGGCTGCCTTTTTCCCCAAGCACCACTCTGATACCCTCCCCACCCCATCTGCTGTTGTGCTTGCTGTTTCCTGCCCTGTGCACCCTGCCTGAACTGCTGTGCTGCTTCCTGCCTTATCTACTACTATGCTGCATGTCCCCTCCCTGCTCTGTTGCATACCATGCACAGACTTGTGGCAAGTATGCCACAGATTGGTTACCCCTGATTTACACTATGGTACTTTGTACCTACTTGCAAAGACATTTATAAAAAGATTGCATTTATACAATCTTGAGATGGAAAAATACCTGATTGGATCATGCAGCTTGTTTTCCTCCCAAGGAAAACTTCTCTCGCACATTGTATTTTAGTAATATTTGGCCAGTTTAATTTATAAGTCCTAAGTGTTTAGACTCCTATTATTTTCCTTGGGAGATTATTAACAAAATATTTTGTAAAGGAAAATTATGGAACAGTAGATTATCACATCATAGTAAACAGTTGTGGAGAAAACACTGTTTATTTACTTTGGCTTACCTCATCAGAGCCAGATCCAAAAATCAGCAGGTCAAAAGGTATTGCAGCAACCATGTCAATTAGGAACCAGCCTTTGAAATAGTGAATTGCTATTCTTGCTGGGTCACTTACCACTTCTTCATTCTGGTTTACATATGTTGTTCTGAAGTTTATTAAAATGTCAATGATAAACATAATATCCACAATTAAGTCTACCACATTCAGTGGGCTGCAAGAATATCCACACTCCTGTCTCTTCTGTTCCTCACTGTCATTCAGAAGGAAAGCTGCAGAGTAAGGGGTGAATATGGCGGTATATATTACCAGCAACAAAATGAGCCAATCCCAGACTGCTTTGAAAGGACTGTAGTGCAATATAGTGAACTTGTTGATGCGAGGTGTTTGGAGTTTGTATTCTGGTAGGACATCTGCTCCTAAGGATAGAACCTAAAACAAGAAACAGAAAATATAAATGGTTAACTAATTATAACATAACATCTGTAAGTTGTTTTTTTTTAAGATATAGAAAATATAATGAAGTACTTAAGTTGTGTTGTATAATTTGTATGAAGAGGCTTGGACACCAGGGGTCTTCCTACAGTCAAAATTTCTGAGAAGATGATGGTTTCCATTGAGTTTCAGTAACTCCACTGAAAATTTTGCGTACACAAAAACTGGAGGATCAGTTCCTTAAATTCTGATTCTGCAAACACTTGCATGTCTGAATAAATGTATGTCTATGTCTTGTGAGGTGGTGTGGTCAAAAGATCTGCATAATCATAGAACTCGTTATTTTTTCCCTTGGTTCACACCATGGAAACTTTTTTATCAGCTTTTTTATCAGCCTGTACAAAGACTCTCCCCGCAACATGGATGGGATATATAAGTATGCCACGAGGGGCTTGAGTTGTATGGGAAACTTTGCACTTACTTTCACTCCATGGATGAATATTACCATGTTTGTACTTATTGTACAACAAAGGCTGGTATGGCAGAATTATTTCAGAGATGTAACATGCCACAGTTTTGCTACAATACTATACTACAATACTATACAATACAATACTATCAATGTCTAAAAATACCTTGCATTCATTTACAAACATGGCTGTAGTTCTGTTGAAAAGCTGATTTCATTTGGTGTACTTGTCTAAATTAGACTTTGAAATTTATTTTAAGGGAATTATAATGTTTATATGAATTTCCAGATTAACAGACCTGGTGGCTGAAGTCTTTGATTTCTGCAAAGGAAAGTTTAGTGTGGAGCATTAATATAAGCCTCCCCTCATTGCACCTCTACTGGCATGAAGAAAACAACTTTTAAGAAGAAGAAGGTAAAATAATTTTTCATCTCTATTCAGTCCCTACTCTGTTTTACTGAGGTTGCCAACGGTGATGCTAATTATCATCAGCTGTACTGTAAGCACTTATTCAATTCCTACAGGATTCAGGCCAGCACTTCATCTTACACAAGCCAATGAACAGCCATCAGATGGTAATAACTTTCAGTTACTACCCACTTGGGCAAATCTGAAGCAGTGACAAAAACAAGAAGAAATCTCCATGCATTCCCTTCATCAATGACCTTTCTTTATTCCCCAGCTATCTGTAGAATAATATTTATTACATGTCTAGAAATCAAATCTTAAAAAGTACTCATTTTAAAATAAAAACACAGGTGGAATTAAATCCTGGGACTGGGGAGTAAGACCCTTCAATCAACACTAGGGACTTTCATTTTCTTTCGGTTTTGAAATAAAAATGTAAGATTTGAACTTTCAGTTTTAGCTGCTCTAAGATTAAAGTGTGGCTCCTTCCTCCCAAATATAGTCCTTTAAATCATGTTTGTATATCCATTTGTGTTTAACTCTCCAGTGGTGTTTTATAACATTCAGGATCCTTTGTGTCGTGGAACTAGTTTTTCAGTAAGAACTTGCTGTGAAAATATTGCAAGAATACCAAAATTAATAACCCAACTACCGCTCTGAAAAGTAGAGCAGAGAATGATGAAGCCATCCAAAACATTATATAACACCTTCAAGCAGCCATTAAGCATTGTGTGTGGTCATGGTAGAGGTTGTTTATTTATTATTTATATTTTAGTTAGGATTTGCACTTAACTAATGGGGCCAGCTGTACTTTTGTATTTTAGAAACATTTGTTGATAGCAAGCTGAATTGGAGTCGTTGCAGTTTCTGAAGCAGTCCTAGCCATCTCAGATCCTCAGCATTTTATTTGATGAGACCTTATACCTCTTTTCCTTATGTCTGAGTGGGTGCACCAACATGTGTGCTTTAATGTGCAGTAGCCTATTTTACTGTGCATGAGATAAAGTGTCATGTCAAAAATCATGCTGATACACTAATGTGCAGTGAAAATAGGTTACTGCACATGAAGCATCACTAAAAAAGGGTTTGCTTTCACTACTGTGCTTTAGGGCAGCCTAATGAGCATTTATTTAGTACTGTACCTCATATTAGAGGTACTAAATTTAATGTGCAGGAGCAAAAGTGCATTAATGAACATGTAGGTATGCCCAGTCTGTGTATTCAGGGGCTGTGTCTACACGAGATGCTGGCTGTGCAGTAGCTCATTCCTACTGTACACCAGTATCACGTGGCACAAAATGAGACATGACATTACTACATAGCAGTTACAAGCTACTGCTCAGTCAGCATCATCAAAAAGCCGTTTGGTGATGCTCAGTAATACCGGTTACTGTACAGTCATTTAGTACTTGCATACACAAGTACAGTAACAACTGCACAGTCAGCATCTTGTGTAGACCCAGCTAGGGGGACTTCCTTCATAAAGAGAGGACTAATGTTTCCTCAGGTATCCATCCAGAATTTTGAGAAGCTTTACATTTTCCTAAGGATTAACATGCTAATAAAATTCATCACATGGGAAAAAAATGTTTAATAAAACTCTTCCACTAATTAAATTTGCTTGGATACTGAGACAAGAAATTACTTTTCAAAAGACTGCTTTATACTATGAGCACCAAGTCTACTCCAACTTATATTAAGTCTATCATGCTTGCAAAGTGTTAAATATCTCTGCTGAAATCTTCACGTAACAGACTATAGAGGAGACAACACTACTTTCCTAGATATTTATGGTAGACTACTTAATGAGAGCACACATCTATTTAGTTAAAATCACACACAGTGGAAAGACATTTCTTTTTTAACATACTTTTATGGCTGTCATTATGAAACTTTGATGAAATGCTATTTCACACTGTGGTGGAAGGTAAGGGCAAGTAAGCAATAATGTATGTGGTTAAAGTGACAAAATCCACCCAGGTGTCAACTGATATATTTTGCCAGCAGTAATAGTGCAAAAGATCCTTTTGATTTGGAAACAGACGTTTTATGAATTTTTGAGCACTTACACTTAGCACTTCTCCACTTAGCTAAGAACCCTAGTTCTGACATACAACTTCTCCCACATCTTTCTTTCCATCCCATTCACAGCTGATCATTTCCTGATGTAAATTAGGATAGTTACATTGATTCAGATGAACCTAGGGCAACTTACATAAGTTGAAAAACTTGCCTAACATATTTAGAGTTGTTTAATACATCCTCATTATGTACTTCTTTCTGAGTCATCTTCACTTTTTACCTGCTCCCTTTGGATTAAGATAATTGGTTATTCTGAAATCCCATTTCAATGTGAAATACATTAAACAAATGCATCAAATCTGGGGACATATTTCTTAAATGACTTTACCCTAGTAATAAGCAGTCAGGTTCTGGATAATATCACTGAAATAATGGGAGCCTATCATAGCAATAGAGCCTAACCTTATCCTTCTTTGCGCTCTCTGGTAGTTGCATTTAGTCTTCTTGACATAATACAGTAGTCACGCTGGGAGTTAAAATGTATTTAGGCAGAGTGCTAGTTTGTGAGTAATAGCAAATTCAGTTAGGCAAAAGCAAAGCAGACAATCATCTAGGTTGCCGTAACATAAGGGATTTCAAAAAAGAAAGGACATATTATCTTAGACTTCACTATTTAAAACATGATCGAATTTCTGGTGAAGGAACTCTAAGAGACAGATTCCCCAGGAATGAGTTGTCTCTCTTTGCAGAATTCTAAGGTCTGTTTCCTCAGGAAAAACCTCAATATGATTGGGAAGTCCCAATATTTGCTGTCCAAGAAATTCCTGAGCAGGAGCAGTGACTTCCAGTGAAGAACCAGGAGATATACTAAAAAGCTGTGTGTGCAGATACCACATAGCAGGTTTACACCTGACAGTTTATCTTCCGTAGACACCTTACCCTCATGTGGTGATCTTCTCAGAAAAACATTAAGCTCTTTTTGTAGGAATATTATGAACTATATGATTCTTTTGATACATGGTTTCCTTCCTCCTAGAGGAAGGAAATTGGTATGCCTAAAGCACTAGGTGCAAAGCCAGATTGTCTGGGAATTTCACTCCAGCCTCTGCCTCTGTAGTAGACTCCCACCGTTGTGTCTCCTGTGCTGTGTTCCCCACAGATTTTAACCCAGAGGGTCTCCAGTTGTCCACCCTGGTCACCAACATCAGCTTGCAGGGACGTGTAGCTTTCCTTAACATAGAGAGCTACACCCCCGCCCCTTTTATCTACTCGATCCCTCCTATACAAGGTATAGCCATCTATACCTGTGGTCCAGTCATGGGTGGAGTCCCACCGGTCTCTGTTATCCCTATGATGTCATAATTATTTGTGTTAAGCAGGAGGACGAGCTCCTCCTGCTTATTCCCCAAGCGCCTGGCATTTGTGTACAGGCAGGTAAGTGTCCCCTTGGGGGCTCTTGCCTTGCCCACAGATGGTACCAGGGCTGGGGCAGGGGTGGGCTCCCTAAAGTGCCTTGGCCTGCTGGCTTTGCAAGGGTTGCTCAGCACACTTCTTTCAGGCATAGGTATTTTTTTTATACTGAGATTTCCTGGTGTCAAAAAACCCCACTGCACTGAGAATTAGCAGTGTGGCAAATGCCTGCATGTGCAGTGTGTATGGTTTGTGGTACTGCAGATAGGTCTGCAGCCCCACAAACTGCATGTGTGCACTCATCTGGACATGACCCTTGAGAGTATTTAACAACCTTTGCAGCAGCTGGATTTTAGCCACCATGGTCTTCCTGCTTTATTTGTGGCAGGTTAGGATATATGGCTTATGGTTGTGTCTGGGTTGACTGCATAGTTTTGCTAATCGGGAAGACAATGGATTTGTACAGGATGATTTGGATAGGGATGATCCTGCTTCAAGAAAGTGGTTGGGCTAGACCTCTGAAGGCTCCTTCCAACTCTACTTTTCTGTGATTTCTATGATACTAATGCAGCAAAATTCAAAATATGTGAACCTCTGACTATGCCTGTGTGTGCTGACACAATCACTGAAATAACTGCGACAGGATCAAACGTGTGGAGGTCTCAAATCAACACTGTGCCCAGGGCATCCAGAGCCTCCAAAAATCTCTAAGATGGCCCTGTTTTACAGTACAATTTAAGAAAGACACAAGTGCCTATGGTTAAAAAAAGAAAAGGAATAGTAGGGAAATCGAAGGACTGTAATAGTGAAATAATAAATCATAAACCATCTACCCTGAATATCATAATGAAACATTAAAATATATATATTTAAGGTATTGCTTAGGTTTGTAATAGCTACATATTCTAACACTGTATGAAAGGCATGATACTGCCAGTTTTTATTGTCAAGGTCTATTTTATTCAAAGCAGGTGCAAAAGTATGATAAGTGCAAAGTCTAATAATTTAGCTATTCATGATGGTGCTTCAGTACATCTAATTATGGAGTGTGTGTCTACATAAGCTTGTCATTACAGTGAATATATACTGAAGGTTTTTTCCATTAGAAATGTATGGTACATTGCTGCAATTAATGTGCAACCGTAAAACTGTATGCTGTAAAATATGGCACGTACAAAAAATGGTCTATGGTTTCTTATGTATTGACAGGCTACTTGCTGGTCAAAATTATTGCACATCTGCAAACTTAACCTTCATTAATGAATTTTACCTTTAAGACTCCTGTGCTTATCAGGATGACAGGGACTTTAGTTAATAAAATAAATAGATAAAATTTTCATAGATGTAAAATGCATCTCATTATGGAACCTGGTATTTATCACTTTCAGCCTATATTAAGAGTATACTAAAAATTATATATCTTTTCATACTTTTAATATTGTTGTTACTTTTGCCACAGCAGAAATAAAAATAAAAGCAATACTAAAAATCCCACCCCTTAAGTAGCATTTTTCATCTGCAAAGGACTTTATAAGTATTTAACGGGCTCACAAAGCAACACTGAGTCAGACAAGCATAACTATTATGCCCTGTTTCCAAAGGGAAAAAATGGGTCAAATAATTTATGTGACTTGCCCAGGAGTTAATGTCAAGTCAGAGTTAGAACTGAGGAGTTCTTTCCTCTCGTGTTCAGATAAGAAATATATAGTGAAATATATACTTAAAAATAAGCCATAACTGTATAGTGTTTATCTGGCATAGTGCTTATCTGTTTTTCTATCTAGTTTCCCTCAATACAATCAGATGTATAGTATGGATTATAGTCACCACTGAGCCCCGGTCCCTACTGATCATGACAATCACTGTGCTCCTCAAACACTTAGTTGATTTTAAAAATATAGTCCTCATAAATAATGGAAGAAAGGACTACTTGACTCAATGTTTGTTAGTTTTCTGTCACTATCATCGTGGGGTATACTCTATAAAATGAAAAATATTCCATCACTAAAGTCCTGGTCAGGGGCATACCTAGCAAGGTTTGCACCCTGGGCAAAGCCCTGCTAGGCAATCAGGGGGGAAGAGAGTTTCCACTGAGCACTGGAGGGGAGGTGATGAGAGCAGGGTGGGTGGAGGTGGAGTGGGTCTTACCTACCCTGCAGAATTGAAAGGGCCTCAGGTGTCCCAGCACCTGGCTACTCCTACTACAACAGCAACATGGAGCTGCTGCTGTGGTCACAGCAAGGACTCCCTAAAAACTACCATTTTGACACCCCTCTGATTTGGCAGCAGGGGGTGATAGCAGTCCTTGTAAATCCAGTCCCAGTCATCAGTGATATAGCTATGTTAACGCACGGCCCTGACATTAAGATGGATGATCTTTCATGTGTGTTTGAGAGAGGGAAACTCCAGTGACAAGAAAGTTTGCAACCTATCACCTGTTTTACTATTGAGAGATTTAGAGTCTAAAGAAAATGTAAGTATTCTTACTGGAAAACTAAAGCCAGCAGATGCGAAACAAAGACTATTAAGGTGGCACACTTCTAAAAAATATTACTGACTACAAAACATAATTATCTGGGTGGGCAATGGAGACAAGTTATTATTATAAATGGGCAAAATGAAGATGCAGAATGAAATTTGCAGGAAATACTGGCTTTCAGGTTGTTTTTTATCAAAATATAAAACTGAACATTGAACATCTTCAGCTGAAAGCTGAGTTAAGCTGTTCTCATTACATAACAGTAAAGATCAGAGAGTGGCATAACTATTAAAATGCTAAATTTTTATGCTATTTTTTTAAGTAAGCAAGAGGTTACATATGAATGTTCACATCAATTATTTTTCATTTGCGCCAAAGAGACTGCGTCTACATGAGATGCTGACTGTGCAGTTGTTTCTGCACAGTCATTTAGTACTTGCAAATACAAGTACTAAACGACTGTGTAGTAACCAGAATAACTGCACAGTAGTGTCACCAAATGGCTTTTAGGTGACTCTTGACTGCGCAGTACCTTGTTACTATTGTGCAGTAGCACCATGTCACGCTTTGTGCCACGCGATGCTACTGCTGCGCAGCCAGCATCTTGTGTAGACACAGCCAGAGTAATCTGATTTCCTCTATGTCCTGTTATGTTTTATTTCCACAAGCTTCTAAGCATTTCATATATTAGAAATTCAAACAGACGGCTGAAGTACTTGATGAAATGCTTCGTAAACAGCCTTTTCTGAAGGAGAAACTATTGGAAAATCACACAGGGAAAATGGTTCAGTAAAGCACACTAAAATTGGTATCTTTTTTTGACTCTCTCACTTAACCCAATGTGCTTGGAACCCAGCCACTCCCTATAGTTGCAGTCATCATCCCTCACTAGCTAGATCTGTAACCCTAGCTCTTCTTTTTAACGTGCGGTTTTGAGCTAATTTTCAGATCATTATTAATAATGCCAACAGCAATAATAGAGAAAATCATTATGTGAAAAAAACCCTGAAGCATCCATAGAATCTAAGATTATGTTCCTGTAATTATCAAGTCCCATGAATCATTAATGTACAGTTCAAATGCCTTTACCCCTCTCAAAGACAAAATAACATTTTTCCAAGTTTAAAAGGAAGGATGGTTTTGTATTGACAATTTCATTGGATGTACAATTTCAAAGCTCTACAGAACTTTCCTTCTGAGAGGTAACCTCTCCCTACCTCTCAGTTCTCCTGTGTACTGTCTCCACTGAAGATATCAAATTATATCAAGGACAATTTTTTTCCTTTTTGTCTCTATTCAGAATATCACTACGAAGCCTCTGTGGCCAGAACTGCATAAGGAAATGCCTGAATCCAGCATCCACCAGCTGAAAATATATGATATTTTAAAGTACTGCCAACCAAAACTGAAACCAAGAGTGCATAGAGATGTTCAGGAGGTTAGATTGGATCAAGTGAAAAAGGACCACCCAATCTAACCTAGTTTGCCCAGGTGTGGACCTTACACTTAGATCCCTAGTTAAGTCAGTCTAAGTCTTGAACTGTAAAGTTGTTACTTGAAGATTAGATCAGTTAAAAAATGGCTGGCTCAATCTAACTTTAGTTAACCTGAGAGGTGCACTAAATTAGATTGGGCATGGTTAGACCAATCTATCTGGAAGTCTGTACAGATTCAGAGTGCAGCCCCAGGGCTAGGAAAGCCCAGCCATGCCCCAGCCCTAGGGGTGCACTTTTCCTACTCTGTCCCCCACCACTGGGGTATTTTTAGCACCATCCCCCAGTGCCAGATGGACAACTCCCCTGTGGACCAGCTACCCTTGCCCTGCCCTGCCCTACAAGCCTGCCAACTCCTCCTACTTCCTAAGCCGCAAACCACAACTGGTGCCACTTTACTAGCATTCTTTGGTGCTGGGAGCTGAATTGAAGTAAGTTAGAGTGGGGCTAGGGATGGGCAGGACTGAGAGGGATTGGTCTGTTGGGAGTTTATTCATTTGAGGGTGGTGTTAGAAATGCACAGCCCAAGGCTCCTCTCCCCCATCCTCCTGACTCTTCTCATGCTAATTACAGAAACTGGAATTTAACTGTATGGCCTTGGAGTATAAACTTTTGAACTCTTGTGATTTTGAGCATGCTTAATGAGCTGTTGCATATTCACCTCTCCGCCCTGTATACTCAAATAGCTAATTATACTATACATGCAATGTATGTAATGATGTAACTACATGTATGTTTGTATGAAACGGAAGTAGGCTGCAAGAATTCCTGTGTCTACACACGTGCCCAGATGAGAGAAGATAAATTCCTCTTGCAAACACAATTAGTTCGCCAGAGGTGATTTGAGCTTCAAAGTTCCACTCTCTGACCTTTGTTTGCAAACAAATACATCCTTTTGTGCCGACTGATGTCTGTGTGTCTGTGATCTCAGCGCGCCTCCAGGGAAATGAACCGCCTTTGTGCAACAATTTGCCGAGCCAGTCAGGAGCTCTTTGGACCACCCCGGGACCCAGTGACAGGATCGTCCCTGCCGTCACGGGGAATGCGCACTGACCCGCCTTTTTGGGCTCGCCCAGGGAGTTTGAGACATGAGTCGGGGTACCCGGGAGGTTAAAGGCTACCTGTGCAAAATTCTTGGTTTCTGAGGATGCCAGACACACATTCCAACATTCTGATCGAGATCTCTAGGATACCTGAGTATACGAATCCCCTTGCCCAATTTGGTTTCTGGATCCAGGGACAAAGAGACTTGTTCAATTTGGTTTTGTTCCGAGGATTCTTTTGGCCTGGTATTTGGTATTTTTGCGGACAGTCCTGGCTTGGATCCTTTAGTGAGTGCTTTCTGGTATTTGGTGTGCGTTGGGCGCACTCTTGTGGGCATTAAAATGGGTGCGGGTAGCTCCCGTGTAGAAAGCTCAAGTACTCCTCTGGGTTGTGTTTTACAGAACTTTAGCAAATTTACAAAGCAGGCAGATTATGGGGTGAAGATGAAAAAGGATGATTTAATTAAGTTTTGTCAACTTGAGTAGCCAACATTCGGGGTCCACTGGACCCCAAAAGGATCCTTTGTAGTAAAAGAAGTGATAGCTATCCATGAAATAGTTATGCAGAATGAACACTGGGATCAGTTCCCTTACATAGACTGTTGGCCACCTTGGATTAAGAAATGCTTAGTAAAGTCTCATGTGATGGTTGTTAAAGGAAAGACCCGAGGAGGACCGCCTGTAATCCCTGAATCTAATGGGGGGGGAGGGATCCTGAATTGGCCGAGTATGGGGCTCGCTCTCCGGTCACCCTGACAAGTAGCGAGGATAAATCAGACACCTCCTCAGGACCCAGTCCTTCTGCACCACCACTCCCTCCCTCAGGGGAACCACCACCGGCGTATCAAATTATACCTAATGATTCAGAGTGAGTGCCTCAGCCAAGTGCCCCATCTGAATCAGGGAATAAGGGCTATAATTTGCGCAAGA
>NW_017728949.1:49518110-49520500 GCF_001723895.1 Crocodylus porosus | reverse complement strand
CAGATGGGGTCTCATATAGACTGGTCCAAGACCTGCGAGCAGTAAATAAGAAGGTTCTTTCAGACCACCCTGTAGTCCCGAACCCACACACGATTTTAACACAAGTACCAGGGGAAGCCGAAATATTTTCAGTGTTAGATTTGAAAGATGCTTTCTTCTCCATTCCCCTTCACCGAGAGAGTCAAAAATTGTTTGCTTTTGAATGGGAGGACCCAGATACTTTCCATACAGTGGGGTGGTGGATCTGGGGGTGAAAAATAGCCCCCAGTTTGGGGGTGGAGAGAGCCTGCCATATCCCACTAACCCCCTGCAGAGTTATAGTTTCATAGTTTCTAGGGTTGGAAGGGACCTGAACAGATCATCAAGTCTGGCTTCCTGCCCTGGGCAGAAACAAGTGCTGGGATTATAATACCCCAGCCAGATATCTATCCAACTTCCTCTTGAAGACCTCCAAGGAGAGCACCACCTCCCCTCAGAGCCCATTCCAGAGCCTAGCAGCCCTAATTGTAAAGTAATGCCTCCTGATATCAAGCCTGAAACTGCTCTCAATCAATTTGTGGCTGTTATTCCTTGTTATCCCAGGCGGTGCTTGGAGGAACAGAGTCTCACCTATTTTCTGCTGATCCCCCCGGTGAGTTTATAGATGGCCACCAGCTCCCCTCTCAGCTTTCTCTTGTGGAGGCTGAAAAGATTCAGGCCCTTTAGTCTATCTTCACAAGGCCTGGCCTGCTGCCCCCTGACCATGTGAGTGGCCCTCCTTTGGACCCTCTCAAGGTTAGCCACATCCCTCTTGAAGTGTGGCGCCCAGAACTGGATGCAGTACTCCAACTACGGCCTGCCCAGTGCCACATAGAGGGGAAGGATCACCTCCCTGGACCTGCTTGTTTTGCATCTGTAGATATACAACAAGGTACGGTTAGCCTTACTGACTGCTTGCTCGCATTGGTGGCTCATGTCCACCCTAGAGTCAACAATGACTCCAAGATCCCTTTTAGCTACTGAGTTGTTGAGAAGGGTGTTCCCCAGCCTATAGGTGTGTTGCAGGCTCCTTCTCTCTAGATGCAGCACCTTGCATTTGTCTGCATTGAATTCCATCCTATTGCCATCTGCCCACCTCTCTAACCTGTCTAGATTTAGTTGGATTCTGTCCCTCCCCTCTAGTGTGCCCACTTCTCCCCACATCTTTGTGTCATCAGTGAATTTGGACAGTGTGCTTTCCACACCCACCTTTAAGTCACTGACAAAGATGTTGACTAGTACAGGCCCAAGGACCGAGCCCTGGGAACTCCACTGCCCACATCCCTCAAGGCTGAAAATGACCCATCCACCACCACTCTCTGGGTGTGACCATCAAGTCAATTTGCCAACCTGATTGTCTTCTATGATCAGATCACAAAATCATTGGATGCAGGTGTTGCGATGGATGTAGTCTATCTGCACTTCATGAAGGCCTTTGAAACTGTCTCCCACCCCATTCTCATTAAAAAGCTAGGCAACTGTGGCACTGATGCCTACACAGTCAGATGGGTCATAAATTGGCTGAGGGGCTGCACCCAGAGAGTGGTGGTGGATGGATCGTATTCAACCTGGAGGGATGTGGGCAGTGTGGGCCCAAGGCTTGGTTCTTGGGCCTACGCTGTTCAATTTCTTTATTAGTGACTAGGACGAGGGGGTGAAAAGCACTCTGTTCAAATTCACTGATGACACCAAGATTTGGGGTGAGGTGGGCATGCTAGAAGGGAGGGACTGGATACAGATGGACCTGGACAGGTTACAGGGGTGGCTGAATGAGAATAGGATGGGGTTCAATACTGACAAGTGCAGGGTACTGCACTTGTGTAGTAAGAACCATCAGCATACCTACAGGCTCAGGAACTCCCTTCTCGAAAGCACAGTGGCAGAAAGAGATCTTGGAGTCATTACTGATTTCAAAATGAACATGGGCTATCAATGTGAGGGCGTAGTCAGTAAGGCTAACTGCACCTTGTCATGCATCCACAGATGCATCACAAACAGGGCCAAGGAGGTGATCCTCCCCCTCTACACTGGTCAGACCACAGTTGGAGTACTGTGTCCAGTTCTGGGCACCACACTGTAGGAGGGATGTGACCAGCATCGAGAAGGTCCAGAGGAGGGCCACTCACATGATACAGGGATGGCAGGGCAGACCCTACAAGGAGAGGCTATGGGACTTGAACCTGTTCAGACTTCACAAGAGAAGGCTGAGAGGGGACTTGGTGGCCATCTATAAACTTACCGGGGGGACCAGCAGGGAATGGGAGAGACCCTGTTCCTCTGAGCACCCCCCTGAGTAACAAGGAACAACAGCCACAAGTTGATTGAGAGTAAGTTCAGGCTAGATGTTAGAAGGCACTACTTCACAGTCAGGG
>NW_017728949.1:49499789-49517205 GCF_001723895.1 Crocodylus porosus | reverse complement strand
CTTGCCACTCCCCGCCTCCCAAATTCCTCTGCAGACACTGTTAGACCCCCAATGCCCCAAGCCCCACCCCCCTGCACACCCTGTTAGCCCCCCAGTTCTAACAATACCCCCATGGATCCACGATTGATTATTATGTGCTATGATTATTATGTGCTATCATATTTTGATCATGTTGATACTGTCTTTCTGGAAGCCAGCATATGCCTTATTCCTATCATATTCCTTCTCTTTGGGACTTCAGATAAAAAGGGCTTTACATATAGATTCTATTAAAGCCTTAACAACATGCCTAATATTTCTTTACTTGAAAGATCTGAAATATCTGTTTTTACTATAGTCACATGTTCATCAGATTTTATTTTGTTTGCACTGAAACACATCTGTTACTGATAGCTGGGGCTGGAAGACTTCACTCCTATCCTAACATATTTTAATCTTTTTCTGTTTCAGGAGTTAGGCTGTTTTAGAATTTCATTAAATAAACTCTTGTGAGAGATCCAATATTTTTTTAGTTTTAGTTTCCAAGCAGCATGATAACAGGGTTTTTGGTTATTTTCAGGTATTAATTTTCTGGACCACACTGTTAAATGAGATCAATAAAAATGTGAAAAAGAAAAAAAGATCAGGCTTTTATTAACCTAAAAAAGGTTACGTTTGGGCATAAGCATTGGATAGTTCCTGGCTTAAAATCTGCCCTCATTATAAATGTAGAGTGAGGTTTCAAATTAGCTTCAGTTGGTGCCACTGAATTTTCAAGTGATGTTAAAATCCTTGCGTTCTATCTATTTTGGGTTATAAAGTGCAGAATGTGAATTGTCACTTCTATGATTTATTATAGCATTGTCAGAATGATTAATTGTCTCATATGACCAACGGTAAAACATAGGGCTCTATTCTATCATCTTCAACAAGGTTAGCTACCTAATAATATTCTTCCTGTTGATCTTACCTGAAAAGAATCTGATTACTGGCTAACTAACACTCTCAAACTACCAATTTGTATTAAACATTTCTAAATAGCATGTATTTAAGATTTACATAATGGACAGCAAGTTAGACTGTAATCAGAACACCCTTCAGGATGGAAGGTTCAGCAAAAAATGATGTGTAAAAGACAAAAAAGGATAACATACAGAGAATCTGCACCTTAATATTTAACCATATAAATTGCTAATGTGTACAAAACTACTATTTGCAAGCCTCACAATAGACCTATATCTTGATGCTAATCGTTCGTCCACTGAAATGATCCCACTTCCTTTAGTTTAGATTTAAATTGATGGGTCTGGAAAGAGAAGTTGCTGCCAAATACTGTAGTTTGTAACAATTTTTTCTTGAGCTTTTTTGAGGATTCACAAGTACAGGTGCATAACTTGTTACCCATACACTTGCCTAAGTTACTTGGATACCTTTTGTTCAGCATTCCTTAGCTGAAGACCTATTGTTCCTTTAGGGGTGTTTTCAGAAAAAAACGCTGCAGCTTTACGGGTTGCAAGGCATAAAATGGAATAGATATCTGTACATGGTCCTGAGTAACAGATTAGCCTTTACCTGCATGCCTCTACTTCAGTGTAATCTAACTTCTCATATGTGCCATTTTAAAGAGAACATAATTCTATTTCCCCTTTCTCAAAACATACTACTCTCATTGATTACTTAATTACTCTTATTGTCCCCCTGCTTTACCTGTAGCAAGTTATTTAAAGTGCTATGCTTTGGGGTCAGATTGAACTGTGTAGTTTCAGTAATATGTTAGGCAAGGATATGGAGTGGTTTGGATGTGGATGATCCTGCCTCAGGCAGTGGGTTGCAATACATGGCCTTCAGAGGTGCCTTCCAGATCCATTTTCCTATGATTCTGTTTAAAGGACATTTAATTACACTTGAATATCTGGTATTTAAATTCCAAGGCAATAATACCACTTTCTCCAAAATGTATAATGCAGCAGAGAACAAATATAAGATCCAAGCACAAGCCTAAATCTGAAACCCACCACATATGTGCATCTATCAGCAACATGACTCATCTGCTATATTCATACAGTCAATGCTGCTTGAAATGTTGGCAGCTGTACTAAACAATTATTGGGCTCTAACTCTGAGAAAATTTCCCATGGGTGACAAAGAGCTAGCTAGGCATTGCTGGTGTTTGTACAGTAGATGTGCACTGGTTTATATGAACACTGAAATGCCCAGGAACGCAATCAAGGGATCAGGCAAATCAACCAAAAATATACTGCTGTGGGAAATCGATGCAAAGGCAAGTCTTTTAATCAAAGTAATTTGATCATCCACTGGATAATAATTATAAAAGTTGTCCTGGGCATTAAGCAGACAAGGTTCTTTAGGTAAATCTGATGTCTTTTATTAATTTTGGGCATCAAAGATTTTTCAGGAATTGGATCTCAGTTATGGGTTAGCTCAACAAGGTATAGACCATTCTTCTGACATGCTGAGCACTTTCAAATCCTACTGCCTTCACTGGATAGTGAGAATAATGATACCATATGAGAATGCTTAGTACCTTGCAGGACTGAGCCTTTAATTATTCTGTCAGTTTTTTGAGCTAAGTAATTCTCACTAACTTCAGTAAATTCCAACTTGATCCAGATAACTGGATAAATGTATCTATGTGTTTTTGATTAACCTCCTGGCAACATAACCTCTGTTTTGTTAAAACAGAGATTATAAAAGCTGTTAACAAGCTTTTATAAATCAGCAACAAGCCATTAAGTACTACATTTGCAATAAAGGTTTAAATTATTGCTATAATTTTTAGTCATTCAAAATGTAGTTGATGATCAGTTGATGACATGTCAGTAGAAAGAAATAGTTGTGTATGCTTGTTGATATTCTCTTTAGGATAGTTGTGAAAATCCTTTTTGTCATTAAGACAGCACCATAAATTCCCTAGCCAAAAACATCTTGGAAAGCCACAGAGGCAGTGAGATTCATGTTTCAGAACATGAGTCTTTTTAAAACATTCAATATACCACTGAGTATATTATAGATCTAATAACATTTTAATGCACCCGACTGTCAAATAAAACTGCCTCATTGAGCTCTAATACACGCAATAATTCAGAAAATTCATTATTTCTACATTATCATTTCCTTATGATGAAGACAGATAATGAAAGGTAAGATGTGTTTTTAGAGTAGATTTTCTACATATTATTTTTTCAGAGATACAGTTTAAAAAATAGAGCTTATATATCTTAAGCCTCAGAAGTCTTTTCCTGCCATTCAGTCTTTTGTATTAGAATGTAATGCATCATCACAGCTACACCTATAAGAAGATAGATTTATTGAATGTACTTTAAACTTTACATTTTGTTATAATCTGTAGATTATCAATCAAGCAGTTATTAACAACTGATCTATTTTCAGCAAATATTAATGCCAGAAAAAGAATTAAAAGTTCTGTCAGTTTTATTTTTAAAAAAAGTTTTATTTTTAAAAATTAACCAAAAGGTGCCTTTCTGATGAGTGCTTTAACACTTTAGGCTACAACAAATCAGAATGCATTATTGATTAACCTACTGGCGATATAACCTCTGGTATGTTAAAACAGAGGTTATAAAAGCTGTTAACAAGTTTTTATAAATCAGCAACAAGCCATTAAGTACTACATTTGTAATAAAGGTTTAAATTATGTCTGTAATTTTTAGTCATTCAAAATGTAGTTGATGATCAGTTGATGACATGTCAGTAGAAAGAAACAGCTGATATTCTGTGCCTGTTGATATTCTCTTTAGGATATTGGGAAAATCCTATATGTCATTAAGATCCATTTAAACTGGTATGCCAGCCAAAAAACATACAGATTTGAAAGGGTTGTGAACAAATTTAAAAAATAGATCAACAAACTTTAAAAATGGATTTTTCTTTAAAGGAAACAAATGTGGGAAACCATGGCTTTTCCCTTGCAGGTTGGCAGAGTTCCAGCCTGCAAAGGGTTGCTTGGGGTCCCTCATGCCTCGCACCCATGCTCCCTGCCCCACACACTGGGGGGCTGGGGGCGGGGAGTAGCAGGTCTGGGGTGAGGGGCCCTGGGTCAAGACTGGCCATTGATGTTTTCAAATGGATCCTGGTACCTAAAAATGTTGAGAACCACTGTGCCAGGTTGCTTTGCACTACTCTGCCAGGGCAATGTAATTGGATTTCAATAGGAAATAGTAATGGAAAATAAATAGGGGAATTTGCTATGTGCATACAATGACTGGTTCATGCACAAGCCACTCCTCAATTTTTTCTGAACATAGGAACAATGCCTGTGGAGTGAAGGAACATGAAAATAAAATGGTAGAACTCCATTATGCTGATTTCCTACTGGTAATAGTTCCCTTTAGCTACTACTATAATGCTGAAACTGAATCAGAGAGCTATAAGTGACTCCTTGTGGGATCTGTCTCATCCCCTATACTGAATGAAGCTTAAACTCAGAGGAAAACGGAGACATTTATTTATGACATTTACCAAGGAGATATATGAATCTCTTAGGTATTGCAGTAGATTAAAGAGATGGCTATAGGGCATTAAAAACACATAGAAGAACACAGCTGAGTACTTCCTAGAACATGGCTTTTGTTTGTCTTGTAACAGCTGTAATGAAAAAAATAGTGGTCTATTTGACCGGGGTAGTGTTTGGCTGCATGCTCTGCTCCTGTTACGGGTTATTTTGTTTTTGGCTATATAGGACTATTGTATTACAATTTCTAAGCTCTTGAATAGATCATTAGTTATATAATTTGTATAGTTACAGTGCTCTTTAGCTTGCACCCATGTCACCCAATGAAACCGTGCCTAACTGAACATAAGAGCATTGTATAGCTATGGATATGACAATAACTTGTATCAAGTCTTTTATTTCACATTGGCCACAGCTACACATGTACTCAACTAAAGAGTAGATTAATTAACTCCAGAGTAAAGCATTACCATCTACATATGCAACACTATTAGACCAAAACAAACAACTAACACTGCTATAAGATAATACTGTTGGGGACAATGCTATCTTACAGTGGAATAATTAACTGTGATTAAATGCACATGTAGATGCTGATGGTAGGTGTAAATTGCACCTAGTCAGCCCAGCCAGCAGGGGGTCAGACTCTCCGCTGTTGCCTAGCCACATGACTCCACACTTTCAGCACTCATGCCCCAGTCAGCCCCTCTGCTGTCAAATGCCGCCACCCAGAGCCTGGGGTAGAGCAGGGCAGGACCAACCCTGGTGTAAACTGCTCTGCCCTGGCTCAAATTTCTGTTGTCCCAGGTGCACATGTAGATGTTATACGCAGGAGTAATTTACTCTGGCTTAAAATACTCCAGTGTTTATTGCTTCAAAGTAATTGTATGTGTAAATGCCCCCAGGGTTATTTCAAGAACCATAGAATATTGTTCCAAGCAGGCTTCTTCTCTACAGATTCAAGCTATTTTTGAGAACAGGTCATATTTACACAAGATAAGGGCTTAAATTTCAGAAAGGAAAGATGGAAGATAAAGAAGCAAATAAATGTTTCCTTCCCATCTCATTGTTATTTTTCTGACATCAACCACCAAAACATTTTTTCTAAAGAAACTACATTTCTACCCACGCTGATTGGTTTAAATTCATATAGAAGTATATGTAAGTTTCCAAGGTGTCTACTGAAAAGAATAGGCAAGGTTCTTTGAGTAGATGTGATAAAAATTATTAGACAAGCTGAGTAGTTGGAAAAAAGTTCTTAGCAAGCTTTTGGGTGCAGTCACCCATCTTCAGGCACAGGGAATTTCTGCTGTTCTGAAACTCTAAGAAGTGAATGGAGTTTGCTATTCTTGTCCCTTGAAAAAGGTCACCTTAAGTTGTGTTATAAATTGACAACTCCTTGAATGTAATCTTATCTTGAGGATGTAACTGATATATTTTGAAGACAAATTCAGCTACATGTCACAGTGAAAGAACTTTTTCAGGTGTCTAGGAGAAATACGCTGAAGACAATGATATGTAAGATGATAACTGACTCCTCTGATATTGGAAAGAGAAAGTTATATGTTTTATTCCAGGGTTGAGAGTCGTAACTAGATCTTCATATACATTTTATAGGAATTGTTACTAACAATGTTTTCATAATTATCCTTCTTTTCATAAAAAAGCATGTCTTGCACCTTAGCTTCACACCAACCGTTCTTTCTAAACTACATTTAGAGATATTTTTATGTTGTGCTCATTAATTAGCGGACTATTAGTCTCCACCTTCCATAACTCTCAACAAAATCTTTTTACTGAGTGGTTTTAACTAGCACTCTGTATCTTGAGTGCAGCCCTTAAAATTCAATGATACTTTGATTGATTACTGAATTCATATAACCTGTTTGGGATTTTTTCCCCTGTTGTGCTTTTCTTTTCCTTTCTTTAAAAAAATACTCTCTCTGAAACGGAATGCACTGGAACCCTACTTCTCTAATGACCCTGTTACTTGTAAAAGGCTAAGATTAACAACTGCCCGGTAAGTGAGATATGGACAAAAGAAATGTGCTGCTTTGGCTGGATTTTTCATCATTTCATCATTCCTAATTTTCAGGAAGTCTGAAAGAAGAAAGCTAGAAGGCTTTCATACAACACATTGTGGTGACTATGTTTATTAATCCCTGAACTTTTCCTTTTATTTCTAATTCTCAGATAGCAATGCTAGGCAACCAACAAGTTTTACTTCTCCAAAAGAGGAATAAAATCATCTAGCCCCCCAAAAATCTTATCCTAGTTCTGGCCCAGCTGCTCCTTTTTGTGCCTCAGACTACCTGCTTCTTAATTAGTAGCTGAAGATGGCTGTGTCTCAGTTATCAGCAGTACCTCATCACTTGCAAATCTCTGGAACTTTTGCTTGTTTACTTGGCATGATTACAGTTTTTTCTTCCTGGGACTGAATGGGAACTTAATTCTTTTTTTGTAAAAATTTAATTGTTTGCCCATCAACCTTTCAGTGGGCGTATCTATATGAGACACTGTACAGTAGCTTAATAACACTGAGCAATAGCGTATTAGGTAAAAACCATGCTAATACACTACTACACAGTATTATTAGACTACTGTGCAGTAAGCATCACAAAAAACCCATGCACTGGTGCTACTGCACAGTAATTGTTAAGGGGTGTACGAAGTGGGCCCTATTTGGTTTGGATTCAGCCTGAATCAGGGACAGTGATTTGATTCATAGATTCGGACCACTGTCCTTGATTCGATTCAGCTGAATCCCAATCTGAAGATTCGATGCTGGTTTGGAGAATTAGTGATTCAGACATAGACACAGCTTTAAAAGTTTTTTCTACATACTTCGAGGTACCAGCATGGCTTGTGAATGCTGCAATGCTGGGATGGATGGAATGCCCCACAGGAGTGTGGGGGCCCCCTCCATATGCTTGGCGGCAAACCCGAAAGTGGACCAGAAGTACTTCTGGTTCACTTCCAGGTCCTCCAGGGAGTATGCAAGGCCCCCCCTCCATGTCCCCCCTGCTTGGCAACTGGCCGTAGAGGGACGTGAGGTGCCCCCCCCCAGACCCAGGAGGCACCAGTTGCTGAGCCGGGGAGGCACAGGGGGTGCTTCTGGTCTCCTTCCAGGTCTGCTGCCAAGGGTGCTGGGGACCCCCCCATGCTCCTATGAGATGCTTCTTCTGCCCCAGCATGGCAGCATTCATGAGCCATGCCTGGTACTGTGAGGTATGTAGAAAAAACTTTTAAAGCTGTGTCTATGTCCAAATCACCAAATTTTTCTGAATCTCTCCGAATTGATTTGGAGGGTTCCGATTCAATTTGAAGAGATTAAAGGGTCCTCTGATTTGATTCAGATTTGGAGTTTCAGCTACTTAATCCGGCCGAATCTCCGCCAGATTGAATCAGGGATCGAAGCTTGGCACAGCCCTAGTAAGTGTAGTTACTGCCCATTTAGTTAGTACTTCATTAAGCAAGTATTAAACTAAATGTGTAGTAGCTACTGCACATTAATGAATGTGTAGATGAGCCCAGTGTGTGTCTTAGTTAGGATTAAACTATAAAAACTCACATTCCTTGCAATCAATATTGGGAGACTAATATATCAGCTGAACATTCAATATTCTTAACTGGGAACAATATTATGAGCAGGGAGTAAATATGTACTTGGATACAGTCTACAGTGTTGGATTACTGGCATAGTTCTAATGATAGTGTGTTTTGATTTAAAGCAGGAAGATCTATTCTCATATCCCCAAAACATTAACTGGGGCAAAAATATATCCTTGCTTGAAGCAAATTGTAACACAAGACCCAATGTCTACAGAAATTAATAGAAACACACTTGTTGTGTTTTTCTCTATATATTAGAACTGAGAAAAGAATGATTCCCTGTGAGAAGTGATACAGTGCTGATAATATTCAAGGTCAACCTCACAGAGCAGATCACTGATTATTATTCAGCTCAGGAGAGTAACAGTGAATAGGCTGCTCATTCCCTTTAGAATGAAATTAATTACTTATATTTAAATTTCATACAGGATGCTAGATACTCCTTGCTAAGTCAGCAGGGGGCTGGAAGAATATGACTGGAAAGACTGGACCTGAAGGAAGGGCAATGAATGAATGGAGATACAGACTGGGATCCCATACTTCAAAGCAGCTGGGCTCTCTGAAAGTAGCACAATCGCTGTATGCCTTGTATCATGATACAGCAGTGCAGAAGTTCAGATCCCATGTAATACTGACACTTAAGAAAAAAGCGAGTGACCTGGAAGAAAGGTGCCTTGTAGAAAACAAACTCTCAGAAAAAGCATTTAAACATCATTGTATTGAATGCTATTATAAGGTCTTTGAGGAATAAATCTACTGGTGATTTTATATCTCAAGGAACACCTTTTTTCCTCTAATTCCATAGATCATAACATTAAATGGATAAAAATATTCTATAAAAAATGAGCCTGATTCTCCAGCACGTTGGCACCTTGTGTAGTCATTCAATTTTGTGCAAAGTGAGTGCACCTTTTAGATCTGGTGACAGGTTTACATGGGTATGAATGATTTGCACAATGTGCAAAACAGAAAAATTGGACTTCTGATTTGTACTGGTATTACCAGCTTTGTAAAGCTCCTTCCCCTACGAACAGCTATTTCCCATGTTCTCCTCATATAATTATACTTCCAAATGATTGTGCAATTACATGCACTTATACTATTTATGTAATTATGTCATGTATAGCAATTATGAAATGTAGTTATGTAACTATGTATTTCTTTTTAAAGATGAATTTTTGTTGCATCAAGTTACTGACTAAAATTATTGTACTTAGAGCAAACCAGAGGGACATTATACTTAAGATAGTCACTGATAAAAACAAGAAGATTCACAGTTTAGGAGGATCTGAGTGGGAGATATGCTCCATATAGTAACTAGGAAAAAGCAATCTCAACAGCAGTATTTGCACTGTATAGTAGGAAAGCATAGCAAGAGTTTTGTTCCCCCTTAGTTTAGCCAGTTTGTGTTAGAAAAGTAACATGCTGGCAATGTGGTTTGTGTGCGAGTTACTGTATGGTGCTGTTAACAGTGCAGTGTGTCAGCTGAATCAGAGTGCTGAAAATGTATAGCTCAATAATTTGATTTATTTTTAGCTCTTATAATGCCCCTGTCTGGCCTAGATGTTGCTAAGCAGTCTTCTTTTTGCCTGAAAACCTGAAGGTCAATTTGAAGTCACGATCATATAATAGTTCTTTTTATATCAACACTTGGGACTGGCCTTGGGGGATATTCCTTAATCTTCTGGAGCTGACAGAACAGAATCTGACTAAGATTATAACAAACCTACAAGATGTATTACTTCATCTCAGGGAACTTCTGAACACTGAGGGCCTTTTTTTCAGAGGAGTTGTGGCTCATCATCATTTCAGGAAATCAGTCCACAGTTATCTAATCAGTCAGGAAACTGGGTACATATTTCCTTATCTCCTACACAGAGGAATACTCACAAAACTATTCTGAAAAGTATTGTTTAAAAGTTTTAAACCTAAAGATATTTGCCTCACTTCAAAGCTGCAATTTGGACAAATCAGAGACTTCAAATTCCTGCAGTTGCTTGGATAGTTTTAGCAGTCCCAATGATTGCACTGGGAACTGCTCTGAGCTTTGCTGAATAAGGGCCAGATTTTACGCTTATGAATGAAATGCAGCTAGATACTCATTTTGCATGTGCATCGTTTGCTATTGTTGGTTTGTTTTTTATTACCAAGCATAGGTTATGAGTATTTTAGAAACAGTCTCTTGTCTCGGAGTATGACATAGATATAGTTTATTATGGTCCCTATTCAAGTCTAACTCTGTTCACAGTCAAATTAACAGCTTGGTTTTGGCTTTGGAGTCAGATGGTAGTGTGACTGGATGCCTATGAGGAGATTTAGAGCTCAAGGAAGTTGCTTACTGTTGTGCCTTGGAAGGGTGGAATTTTAGGTCCAGAAGCCCCTTTTGAAATTCATTAAAAACACTAAGGGACTGATGTCAATTTTTTTGCCTTGCTGCTTACTTTAATACTTTAATATTTTTTGAGTCCATGGAAAGACTTGTCTCTTTCTGACAGTCAGTGCCAAGGCCCTATGTGAACCTGTCAGTGCAAAAATGTGTATAAAGTGGTCTGTTCTCTTGGAAAGATTGTCACAAAAGATGAATAAAAAGGAATCTATCTATCTATCTATCTATCTATCTATCTATCTATCTATCTAGTGGATTCTGTCTTCCAGGGACAATCTAGTTTAGCACTTCTGGAAAGTATAATGCAAAAAATAAGAAATCACAGTAAGAGAGAGTGCTACCAAAAATCTAATTAGGGTGAGAGGTATCTACAGTGAAATATGACACTACCAATTTTTCAGAAAGGGCTGTCAGACAAAATAGCTGTGCTGTCCATTTGTCCTAGGAAGTTTCAGGGTGTCACACACACAGGTACATCCAGAGAAAATGATGGTTGAAATGTGTATAGCACCTACTGTACATTATAAAAGGCATGTTTTCATGGTAAAGAACATGGAAAGAAACTTCAAAGTGTAAAGGTTCACGGAAATTATGGGCATCTGATCACTTAGAACAAGAGTCTGGCACCCTGCCACAAAAACTGAGCAACATCCTACTTTGACCTAGATTATAATACTCTTATTTATCTTTGGCAGTATATTATTCTGTGAATACACTTACTAAGTCAGTGGTACTTTACATGGAGTGAGGTGCTTGGAAATGAAAGTAAGTGCTTTATAATCTGGCCTTTTCTGAATAGATTAATTTAAAACACATGCTGGAATATATTCTCTCTTCCACAATATTCTACAATAATTCTGTCAATATAGATTGGTAGAGTTTACATCCATATTGTTGCCCATCTACATCTTACATTCCAACCATTATACTACTTAATTACTTGTTGGCATCTCTGCCCTTATTTTTTCCTTCAACACCTTGTACTAGTGTTAGTTCTAGTACTTCTAAGATCCCTTTTTCTCCTTAGATATTTCCAGTATTGTGCCAGTTTGTACATCTAGCAGAGGCATAAACAGCATTTTTAGTGCTATCATTAGGCATTATGTTTTACAGATTTCATAGACATTAGGGATGGAAGGGGCCTCAGGAGATCATCGAGTCCAGTTCTATGTCTTTAATATTTAGGAGTTGGAAAATGCTATATATAGTTATTTTCCTCTTTCCCGTATCTTGCTTTTCTGTACTGTTGTGTTAATATTTATTCCTTCTTCCCATTTGCTTGCTAAAACACTCCCTTTTCTCACTTTCTGTTAAACTTCTTTCATCCTTTTTTTTCCTCTGGCCTATGTTGTTCTTTAAAAAGCAACATTATTTCCCATTACATCACGTTTTCCTTCTTTCTACCCTACTCTGTCTGTTCCACCCCACTTTTCCTTTTTTCCTTGTTTTCATTCCCTGCACGTGCCTGGATGCAGCCTAAGAATATGATAGAAAATGATGGAACTATTTCCCATCTTTTGTCTAGTCAGTGGGGGCCAAGCTTTTTCATAGGAATGCCACAAATTAGGCCTTGCACCCTCCCCAATTCTGATCACCTTCCCTGGACCAATCTGAAGCTCTGTTTTCTGCTTCCTGCCCTGTACTCCCTGCTTTAGTTACCATTATGCTTTCTAACCCCAGCCCTATCTGTTGCTGTGCTGCCTGCCCTCTCCCCAGGGCTGTCACATGCCACACACAGAGGTTACTTGTGGCACCTGTGCTGCAGGCTCGCTGCCCCTGCTCTAGGTAATTTTGGGAAAAGGAGCTCATTCTGTCTTGTGACTTACACTATTGCTACAAGTCTTACTGTTGGCAGTGCATCAAATCCCAGACTCCACAGAGCAAGGTTGTCCTGCTCAGGACAGTGCACGGGTAGGTAACATTCCTGTATGGCACTGGTTTACAGACACAGAAAGCAGATAAAGTAATCAATATCTCAGAAAGCAGCTTTTTCAGTAATGAAAAAAGGAGAAATGAAGGAAGAGAGATATTGAAGTGCGAAGAGAAAGAAGGATCAGAGTTAGGAACAGTAGAACATAGTGCTGGAGAGGACCTTCAGTAATTGAGACTAGCCCACTACAATTTCGGGTGACTATGTTATGTGTTTCTGAACCTCAAGCCAAACCGTTTAGGTTTCCTGCTATCGCTACTTTTGTTAGCATCTGATTGCAGATCCTCACTTCTGTGATGGGTAGAAACCTTTTTCTTATTTGCAGCCTAAAGCATTCTCAGGCAGTTTATACCCATTTATTTTTGCATCCTTTACCTTAACTGGCTCTTCTTTCTTTATGGAGTTGTTTGATATACTTTAATCCTGAACAAAATACAAAAGGGCTTCCCAATTTAAGCATATATTTGACTCATTATCTTTTGTGCCATTTTTTCTGTATCCTATTGTTCATCTCTCCACTATGTTCAAACCTCCCATGGATGCTTCTTTGCTGGTCTAGAAACCTGATAATCTGCTGCATTTACCAGAGCACAAAATGGGAAGAAGTGTAGAACCTGATTTACAAAGGAATTTATGCTTTTTAACAAGCAGATAGATACCTAGTGGGATTTTCAAAAGTGTCAACACACCTAACATCCATTACATTAAGCTGAGTTAGGTATGTCAACACTTCTGAAAAACCCAGTCAAATTAATTTTTGAAAATTTTACTCCTAAAACTAAAGTCAAGATTCATTTTTTCATGAACTGTAGTGGTGTTGGTATATGTGGACCTAAATTAAATTTGCTCATGTATGAAATGAAGCTGTCTCCCAAAGAGTGTTATCTAGTTTATTGGCTTGACGTAAAGCTTGTCTAAATAGGTCTAGTAATACTGACTTCAGTGGAGCTACATCTGTTTTACTCTCACTGAACATTTGGTCCTGCACCTAGTTATGTAGTTTAGGCATCAGAAATAAGGGAAAAGACTGGAAAGTGAAAGCAATAATGGAGAAAGGAATAGTTGTTCATCCCTTGAATTCCCTGTGGTTATGGCAAATGATAGATTTTTAATGCTTGTTATATTAATTTCACCCTGAAAACTGTATAATAGAGTTCTTAGAAGCCACCAAGTTAATAGAGGCATAACCTAACACCAAATTAAGTTGGAAGTGTTCTGTGAAGTGTTCAGATTTCACAAAACATTTCAAGTTTAATTTTAAGTGTACTGAGTATCAATGTTCCAGACAGGTCGAGCTGAGCTGAGCCATTTCTATTGGACCTCTCATAATATCTACATTGTTTGGGGGATAAGTGAAAATTAAAAAAAAATAAAGCAAAAACCTCTAGCCATAACAAAATCATTAGCCATAGAAACTGAACATGTAGGCACTAATTAGCCCCTCCAAAAAGTCAGTCGAGCTTGGCTTGTGCCTATGTACCTTATAAAAACTAGGTTTTTTTAATGGAATTTGACTTTTTGCTGTATTAGCCGTAAAAAGATTTCTATGTATAACAAGTCTGAATAATTTAAAATATGTCAAAATGCATCTGGAAGACATTAAATGTTTCACACCTAGCCAAGAAGGAAAGTACAATGGTTGTAGGTTCACGTTAGCTATCTGAGTGGAAATATATGAAAGATAAAAATCCAATTACTTTTTAGACACAAACTGATCTTAAGATAGAACTCATACATTTCTTTTATCTGTTTCTTCTGTAGAATGGACAACATGTTTCTTTATATTCTCATCGAGGGGAATGAGGAGCATGGAAACTGTCTGGTATGGCAACAGTGTAAATAGACTTTAATTTAGTTGAGAGAAGAAAACAGGTCAGTATACAGTGAAAGGCTATCTTAGATGAGATCCTCCCTAGGCCATTAATAGCCCTATGAATGTTTATAAAAAGATGTTCTCACCTTAGTAATCTTTCATTGGATAAGTGTTAGGGTCTGGCCCTGTAATTACTGAAATGGTCAGCTCTCTATTATTTTCTGTTCATCGCTTAGCACACTTGGCTATTTTGTTCATCACTTAGCACACTGGGCTCTTGGTCACAATAATATGTAGGTGCTGATGGAATACAAATTACAATCTTCAGTATATATATGAAAGACACTGGAAAGACTTTTACTGATTTCAGCGAGCATTGAATCAGGTCTTGAATAATTTGCCTATATCTCTAGGGCCAGATGCTAAGCAGCACTTAAGTAACTTAAGTGGGATCTAAATGCACCTTAGGTGTGTGTGGAAAAAAATTCTGAAAGTCTCACTCAGCTGTCACCTGACCCCAAGGATCTAAATGCCTTAATTTTTTACTTTAACGTTTCCTATGTGCCTAAAATGACATCTCTGCATATCCTCAGAATTGCACAGTTTTGACAAGAATAAGCAACTAGGGGCCTAGATTGTTCCTAAATCTACTAAGGATCTATAAATTAGGTGTTTCTCTGCCTAAGTTTCTTGAGAAGATTAATTTAGTAGGCATTTTCAGCATCACAAAAAAGCTGTGCGTTTGTGTGACTATTCAGTAACTTGTATAAACAATACTAAGTTGTTTATAAATTGTTTATAAACTAAATAACGACTGTGCAGTCAGCATCTCATGTAGATGCAGCCACAGAGTATTGCTGGCATTGGATTACGATAAATTAAATCACCAAACATTGTAAACAGCAGACTATGACCAGTCATCTTTGTACTGTAAATCACTGAAGAGGTTTTCACAATTTATTACATTTTGGAGAAAAATAGAGCATTTTTGGACAATTCAGCAATAGCAATACATTTTCTAGACCAGAGGTGTCAAACTCATCCCATGGTTCCAGGCTGGATCCTGACCTCAGGGATCCTCCAGGGCTGGATTTGGACCTTGGGATTCTTCTCAGGCCGGATCGATGGGAACAGCGGAAGCTGCAGTGTATCCAATGGTGGTGGCAGTGGGACTGCAGAGGCAGCAGTAATAAGGCTCAGGGCCAGCAGCAGTGGGAGCTCTGGGGACAGCAGCAGTGAGGATCTGGGGGTGGAGGGGCAAGTGCAGGCTTTATCTGTACAGCCCTCTCTTGTGCCCATGCTACTGATGGCAACGTCCATTGGGGCCTAGGAGATCAGAAATCTCTGGTAGGTCACAACCCCCTAACATCACCACCCAATTTCTGGTACCCTGCCATTAGGCCAGTGGGCTGGATAGAACAGCTCTGTATGGCACATCTGGGCCACAGGCTATACATTAGACACCACTCTTCTAGACCATCACACCTAGAAATAAAGAAACTTACAGAGTACAAAGCTTGTTAAGCACAATGCTTGAGGACTATGTAAATCATTCAGCTTTAGCAAGATTTCAGGATGAACAGGGTAACAAACTGTTGCGTATGTTGATAATGTGAAAAATAAATTTTATAGAAGTAAAATAGAAAGTAGGAATTCTGGGGGAAAATGTTGTAAACCAGCTTACCTGGGTAACCTTCTCTGTCACATTGTGCGTTCTCTCTTTCACCTTAGGTGCAATAATTGTTTTCTCTGAAGAAGGAGGAGATGAAGATTTTTTTTCAGGTTTGATATCTGAAAAGTTCAGGGTGAGTTGAGGAATTTTGTTGATGGTGCTGTATTTGTTGAGATTTGAATCTGATGTGGATCCCAGTAGACTTGACTTGATATGATTGAAAGGCCCTAAAATGGGAAATTGTACTTAATACTTGACAAATGGAGAGAAATAAAGAAAATGTCCACAATGCTTAAGTGATATATCACAGAAATATGTTTTTAAAATAGTATATTTTATACTATTTTACTATACAATTTGTTTATATTAGAAATGGTCTGGATAAAAACTAACTATTAAAGTTTTGCTATTACATGTGTACACAATTACTTCCCTGCTATCCCACCACACACCTTACAGTAATACATATAGAGACAATGAATAGTAAAGTTGATGGAAGCTGTGTATATCTCTCCATAAGAGTTTTGAACCTGCTTGGTGCACTACATCACAATATAAGTATACTTGTACAGGGATGCCTGTGCTAACTGGATGCTCATAAGTATTCAGTTTTCATTCGTTTGACCTTCTGAACACCCAAGTCATGGGGTCATTCATATCTCACTAGTTGGATACTCACTAGGCACACACATATGTTGTAGCTTTTGTCTGTAAGATCACAAATTCCAAAAGCACTTTGGTGAATTAAATAACATTATTTGAATATTTGCTCTCCTTTCAACTGTTGTATTTTAAACAGCAGTCAATTAACTGAGCACAGACATGGTAAAAAGCTATTAGTCATCTATTCACAGGTAATTATAATGGAGAGAGAGGGAAATGGCACAATTTTTAAAAGAAAAGGTTAGTGTGATTGTACTAAGAACTTTTATTTATTCATTTCACTAAGGCATTTTATAACTTGTGTCTGTCTTCATTTCCTAGTTTAATTAATAAACATGATATCCAGGACCATGGCTATGATACATCCATTGTGATATTTAATGTCTCTTATGTCCTTATTTGCATATAGATTCCAAGGCCAGTATTGAAATGTCTCAGTATATGCCTTTATTTGGGCATAGCCCTGTCTAACCTTTGATGAGCTGTCTCTGCAGGGTAATTGAGAATGAACAGGTTAGACTTTTAGGTTCTTGAAACAGACAATGGGGAGACTTTGGTATAGCAAAAATGGTTCAAGCATAGGCCCTGGGCACTCTGTACATAGAGCGTGGGTAATTAAAAAAAGCCTAGTCTACAGTTAAACCACAGTAATGTCTCTGGACGACCTTCCCTATAGATATGGCTCCTAGATCCTAGGGATTTAGAGAGAATTTCAACCCATCTCTCCCACTTCCCACAGACTAGAACTCAGAAATCCTTCAACTCATCCTCCTGCTCAGTGCAAAGAATTATGATGTCATTGGGATAACGGAGACCTAGTGGGACTCCACCCATGACTGGACCACAGGTATAGAGGGCTATACCCTGTA
>NW_017728949.1:49487745-49499778 GCF_001723895.1 Crocodylus porosus | reverse complement strand
GCTGACTTCCTGCCCTTTGGGCAGGGGGCTGGACTCGATGATCTCCCGAGGTCCCTTCCAGCCCTGATGTCTATGAAATCTATGAAACTGACATAATCACTAGGCCACAGAGATAAACTCCCTCTTACTTTTGTTCACAGTATCGTCTGTGCATTTTTCATTAAGGAGTCAGTGGAGAAAGATAAACAACTGTGGCAGCAAAGAGCAGAACCCAGAACCTCCCCATCCCAGGAGGGATTTTTAACCAGTTGACTGGAGAGACCTGCTCTCTCTTGTTTGTCTTTCTTCTCACCCAGCAGCTCTTTCCCACTTAGTTGCCCCATGGCTCAGATGCAAGAGAAGGGATGGAGACTGCCCTAACCTCACCTCTTAACTTATAGTTTATAATATTTATAATATTCATAACACATATATGTATGTATATTTCTTTACACACACACTCACACACATACACACATTAAGGCTGTGTGAAGCTTCAGTTGCTGATTCGATTCGGTGGAGATTCAGCCTGATTCTGAATCTCTGAATCCAAATTGAATCAGGAGATCCTTTAATCTCTCCAAATCAAATCAGAACCCTCCAAATCTATTCAGAGAGATTTGGAAAGATTCGGAAATTCAGACATAGAGGTAGCTTTAAATGTTTTTTCTACATACCTTTAGGTTACAGGGGTTCATGAACACTGCGATACTGGGGCATATGGAGTGTCCCACAGAAGCATGGAGGGCTCCCCAGTGCACTCAGCAGCAGGCCTGGAAGTGGACCAGGAGCCCTTTGGTTCACTTCTGGGTCCGTGTTCCCCCCCCAGCTCGGTGACTGGTGCCTCCTGGGTACTGGGGAGGGGGGGGCAGCCAGGGTCCCCCTGCAACCAATCACCAAGCCAGGGAGGCACAGGGGGGCCCCAGTGTGCTCCCTGGCAGCCCCGGAAGTGGACCAGAAGTACTTCCAGTCCACTTACAGCTTTGCCGCTGAGTACGCAGGGGGTCTCTCTGTGCTCCTGTGAGATGCTACTTCCACCCCAGCATCACAGTTTTCACGAGCCATGCCTGGTACCTCAAGGTATGTAGAAAAAACATTTAAAGCTGTGTCTATGGCCGAATCACTGATTCTCCAAATCAGCATTGAATCTTCAGATTCAGATGAACCAAATCAGGGACAGTGATCTGAATCAATTAAATGAATCACTGTCCCTGATTCAGGTTGAATCTGAATCGAATGTGTCCCATTTTTCACACCCCTAATATATCTAACTTTGCTAGAGTCAATAAAAATAACTTGGGATGAATTGACACAATAAGCCATATAGGACCTTGGAGATTCTGGGACTTAAATCAAGTTATCCTATTAATTTAAAATGTAAATATTCAAATAACTTTTCTAAATTAGCAAAATACTTTTTCACAGAATAGTGTGTTTAATCTTACAGCACATTGTATAGGTTAAAGTCAAATCTAAAGCCTAGAAATTATGTTCTGTTTTTGTGTAAGTAAAATTGCTAAAAGAATTTTGGAAATGTTCATTGAATATAGATATTCACTAATACATGGCCTGCATTTCATGTCTTTAAGCTCCCAACTGTGGACCAGAACCTGATCTTCTTATTGTATTTTTATTCATGTTGTAGACAAACCTGGTGTTGACTTCAGTTGAGTAGAGAGCTCAAAATTTGACTTATGTGGACATTGTGGAATGTTTCTGAAAAACTTTTATTTGAGAACTAATTTTCCAAAGTGTTGCTATAATTGTTATTCCCAATATGATACTGTGAGACACAGGGATTTCTATAATATTGTGAATTGACACTCGATTTGCCCTTTAGTGTTCTGTGTTATTTTAATAAGATTCAAGACTATTGGTTTTAAAATTATGTAATTCAGCTGCTTTATGAAATAGCAGTTTGAAGACAAGACTTTTCTATACTGCACAGAGGTATTTGCACTGATGCCAGATACGTAGCTGATTGTTACATAATTTATTCTTTCATTATCAATTTCGTTTGGTAAACAAAAAAAACAATGCTTGCTACAGAGTCATTTGCTTTAAAGAGCAGCATAAGAAGAGAGAACTGTAAATAAGTTTAGAGATCATGGGAGATCTCTAACACTGATTAGAGATCCAATAACAGACTTAGGATGCAGTCCTGGCCTCACTGAAGTCAATAGGAGCTTTTGTATTGAATACAGTGCTCCAGGATTTTGCCCCTAAGTTTCCTAAAGTTAGGCTTTTGGAGTAGAATTCAGAACCACGTCCTACCTGGTACAGAGGAAAATTTGATGTCTCAGCATGGGATCCACAGCAGCCAGCCACTGAACCTAAGGCCAGCACACTTCCTCCCAGGACTGTTTCAATGTTTATTCAAGAACTATTTAATGTAAAATGCTGTAACAGTCCTAGGAGCCACAGCCCAGAACATACCTCCTCTCATGTTCACTTGGGAAACGTTGGTGTGGAGACACCTAATTTCTAGTTCCCAAGTGGGCTTAGGGGTGAGTTTGGCACCATGCTGCCCAGACTAGGAGAGTTCTATGTTTGCTGAGGGGGATAACTCTGGTCACTTATATAGCACTGTAAGGATTTTTGGGGGAGATATCTTTTGTTGGACCAACTGCATGGTGGGATACAGTCAAACGAGCTTTTGAGTTTAAAGCATTTTTCATCAGGTCCTCATAATTCCTGGACCATCGTGGCGCTAACATTTCCATAGGGACCTTTAAGGTATGCAAGACTTATAGGCTACAAAAAGATGTCAACTTTGTGATTGGATTAGTTGGGCTGGTGTGCATCCTGGCAGAGCTGATCTGATAGATGGGCACAGACAGACGTCACCTGTGGCCACTCTCCTGCAGGAGCAGAGCATTCCTGGGGATTCAGGAACATGATCCTGTGGGACACGGGCCCTGAGTACATGGCTCTCACCCAGGGCATGCATCCACACCCAGGGACTGGGTCCCTGAAGCCCCTGGAGTGTCTACCTAAGGTGGCTTGAGAGCCCGGACAACTCTGGGCTATCTGCACTCTTTGTACCATAAATAAACAGACATCTGTTGTGAAAAGGAAGCACAAACTATTAATAGGAATAATTGTGCTCACCGTTTGGGGTATTTGTGGCCCAATGAGCAGCAAGGACATCTGTTTGCTCAGTTTGTTTGTGGCATAAACATTTTTATGGCAGCATATAGAGTTTAGGTCCCTCTATCACTAGGTAGCAGCTGATCAGGGATTGTGGGTTTAAGTGTCTCATTTCCAAGTAAGTCCTGCTTTAGGCATCTAAGTCTTTCTTGGATCTGGTCCTTAAATCCTTTATCGGATCAACCCCAAGTGAATTAACTCTGTCTATGAAATGGCTTTATTACAGTGATTCTTTTTGGTGAGGATTGTCACAACCTATGATGCATCAGAGCTGTTTTCAATTGCACATCTTGCTTTTTATCCTTTGGCTTTAAAAACAGATGCAAGGTATAATAGCTGATTGATGGTGAATTAATATTAGATCATTAAAGACATTACTGGCTTAAATGTACCCTAGGCTGGTAGTTTCTAAAAAATTACTACCATCTGACAGATACTCTATTCATTTACTAAATGGACAGATGGCCATACCAGGAAGGAGGGGGAAAAAGCAAAGCAAAGGAAAACTAGAAAAAAAACACCATTGATGCTACTTGGCACTCTGGTTGACAGTTTAAGCAGACATGTCAGGGACTAAATAATCATGGGGGATGAAAGGGCATTGCAAAGGGTGCCACTCTAGATCAGGTTTGAGATATAATTTGTGGGGCATTATCACTGACTGCTGCAACTCTGCTATGTATTATAGTGGACTTTATACTCTCCTCCGTTGTCAGTCCATCACCTTTCACCAACAATAAATTCACTTACAAAATTGTTTTACAGAACAAAGACACTGTACTATATTTAAAACTTTGCTGACATACACAAGAAGCAAATGTAGTGACTTCATAGTTCACTGGTAATGAATTGCTTACAGAATCTAGCACATGCATTGCATGCAGTTTAGAAAGGAGACATTTTACCAGGTACACAAACTTTTGCAGCATGCAAGAAGTCACAAACTAAATGGTTCCCAAGTGTAGCTACAAATATTGCAACTGAACTCATTTTTTGGATGTATTTTGCAATAAGCGTTTTCTAGAAGTGGAAGAAGAAGAAGATAGGGAATTAAATCCAAATTGCATATAAAAACATAGCTACCATTTCCTACCATTGTGCTGGTGAACAGAAATAATCTCTGACTATTAACATACACAATTAAGAATTAGTTCAACATGAAATTGGCAATGATGTTCATGCATGCACATTTTAATAACTACATTAAGCTTGAAACCATACCCCCTGCCATCCAGGAGCGTGAAACTAGTTTTAAGGAGACAAAAGAGGAATAAGTGAAGAGGCTTCTACATGGGTCCTGATCGTTATTTAATTTTCTTTACTTGTAAAGCAATTAAATATAGTGGAACTGAGTTCCTTGTATCAAATGATTGTTTATTAGGGCACTCTTTTCACAGGTAAAAATCCTTGTGGCTTCAATAGGTGTTTTACCTGCATAAGAACTGCATCACTGAGTTAGATCACTTACTCTCTCTCTGCTTTAAGAAATATTTTGAAAAGAATAAGTATGATCATTGTTTAACTATTCCTTCACTTTTTCCAGGGAGTGGAAGTCAATAATCTGGGACACTGGTTGAGGGAGTAATTACGTCTCCAACAAACTAAACAGGGATCATTTCAATAATGCATCCAGCTTTTTAAAGTCACCATGGGAATGTTATATTTGTACATTTCATACAGCAGGCAAGTTATCATGCCAAAGAGTATGGCAGCTGGAACAGTGGATAGTACGTTTTATATGAATACATTACCTTTTACATTGCGACCATTGTCTGGTTTTCAGCAGAATAAGAACAAAGAAAAGGAGACAAAAATTGAAAAAAAATCTAAAATCTACATCAGAAAATGCAGAACATATTGGTTGAAACGTATTTGATTGGAGTTAAAATATTTTTGTATCAGTGTGATTGGATAGGAAGACTTATAATTAATAGGAAACCAGTTTTTATGGTTAACAATCTTCAGAAGTGATGAGGGCCAATATAAATATAAACAGTTTATATTAGCAGCAAGACTCCAATGCAGTATTTCTTAGTTGCCTTGATTTTGAGAATGTTACCTCAGCACTGACGTTTGAGACAACCATAAGCATATGAAGTGCAAGGAATAAGGTTGTATTAAACAAGCATGTAAGGTCAGCTTTCTGAATATGTTTAGAGTATATTCAGACACCTAACAATGCACATGAGGGGATTTGGGTGTTTTATTGTTAACTTTTAAGTATCTGGACCTCATGGCTGTATCTACAGCTTTGAATTAAAAACATAGATTTCCTCTATAGTGCATGGGGAATGTTATGTACCTCAGGGTGGGATTTACAAATCAACTTGCTGAGCAGGGAGCTGCCCAAGATAGCCAATAGGGAAATATCGAGTTTGGGGGTGTCTTATATCTTGCCCTTATTCAGGACTTAGGTGTCTTACTCTGGGCAGCATTCCTCTTCAGCCCAGTGGATTTTCTCTGCTTAGGATTCAGAGTCCTGGACTATTTCCTGGTGTTAGGGGTATAAACCTATCTTTCAAGACACAACCAGATGATGATGATACCATCACCTGTTATATAACAGGCTACAGCACTAGGAAGCAACAAGGTGTGTTACAAATTAGCCCCACATTACACAAATTAAGGCCTGTGTGTTACTCTGTCTCCTTCCTCTGTCCAATCTGGTAGCACCTCCTGGTGTTATGCCTCTCCAATCTGATACTCTGCTTCCTGGTGCTACAATGTGCTCTCTGTTCAACAACATCCTCTGCTTCCTGCTCTGTTGTCCCTGACTGATCTCCTTCTCTGCTTTCTGCCTTTTGTCCTATCTTCTGCCTGTCCTCTCCCTGATCCACTGTGTGCCACACATAGTGGCTGCCTATGCCACATGTGGTACTCATGCCACAGGATGGCCTTCCTTGGTCTAGAGGTTCATGCACTCACTGAGAATGTAGGAGATACAAACTATCAGGCTATTGGTAATCTCACCGCCCAGTGCAGGACTTTCCAGCCTAATTGTTAGGATACTCAGTTGGGAGGGGGGGGAGTCCTAGTTTCCTGTCCTTATAACTATTGAAGTATTTTTTCCAAGACTTTTGAGTATTGATATTTTACCATTGAAAATTGATATGTCTATGGACCTCAGGTACATGCAGGTTTAGGTGGCAGGTGAGTAGGCTTTTGAGGATCACCATTTTGAATTTACATATTTTAAAACAGGAGTGAGGTATGTGGGACTTAGGCATGCAGTCATGGGAATTAACTAGTTAATTAACTAGTTAAAAAGTTAAAGAAATAGCTATCTTTAACTATAGTTAAATTTTTCAGCTGTCGACTTTTAACTTTAACTAGTTAAAAAAAGGTTAACTTTAACTTTTTTTAAAGTATACATTAAAATTTTTAAAAAATTGAAAGATGGCTTTCCCAGAGTTTTTCCAGGCACAACCACTCTCTAGGACTTACATGGAATGATATTTCTTTATTGAAACTCTAGGACTTTTTGTTTGAGAGGGTAGCCTGCCTTCCTATGCAAGATGGTCGCTTAAGAACTACAAGTCCCAGAGTTCCGTAGTTCATGCTGGCATTTTCTGTGCATTTGCAAAAGTCAACAGGGCAGCCAGTTGGCTGCAGAAGACAGAACAAGCACAAGCAAGCAGAGACATTGATCTCAGTAAGAGTGGGAGCAAGTAGTGAGGATGAAGCAGATGGTGACTTAAAATTTTAATGAAGATCAGAACAAGCAGCCCAGGGCCCAAGAAGTTGAGCACTACTTCTCATCTGTAAGAAACTTATCTGAGATGTCTCCTACTATGAAAAAACTATTCATTTGTTATAACACAAGCATCTCCTCATCTGCCCATGTAGAGCGATTGTTCAGTAGTAGGGGCTTAGTTTTGCAAAACAGAAGAAAATTGTCAGACATAAATTTTGAAATGCAGCTTTTGCTGAAGTTCAGTAAGTGTTTCAACAGTTTCTGCTATGGAACTGAACATTCTTTGTCTCATTTAAACTGATTTTCTCATTTCGGTCTAATTTTGATTTTCAGACACTTTCATTATTTCTAATTCATATGTATTTCATGCCCTTTTGTTACCTTTTGAGCAATAAAAATTGTAACAACAGAGGTTTTCTGTGGAAACAGCTTTCATTTGTCACCTGGCTATGAATATTTCCTTTTTGTTACTCTGGTATACTTATATGATGCATTGACTTTCACAAAGTACTTCGCATGGAGAGGGTGAGAAGGATCTAACATTATATAGGTATTGGTAAATTGTTATTCTGAAAACTGTATGACAGGTATAACATTGTTTTCAGGTAAAGCAGGGTGAGTTTCAAGTAAATTAGTGTGTTTCTGTGGGCTTATGGAAAAGAAACCCACTCATTGCATTTGAAAACGAAAAATAATGCTACGAGGCAATTCACTGTGTTTCACACATTTCTCACAAATCAACGTAACTTTTAATTAATTCCTCTGTTATTTACTTTTTAATAGTTGAAAGTGGAAATTTAACTTTTAACTTAAGTCGAGTTAATTTTAAAGGCTGCTAGCTTTTAACTTTAGTTATATTTTTCCTAATCTTTTCCCATGATTGTAGGCATGTAAGTCCATTTTGCAGATCTGGAGTCTAGGGTCCATCTTAAAAGTTTCCAGATTCTTAGAGCAGACCCAGTAAAGGACTTAAGAGCTTACAAGTTAGGTTCTGGAGGGCCTAACTTATATGTAGTTGGTCTCTGCAGTCCCTGCATGCCTGACACAAGTAGTTTTGGTCTGTGGGTTACCACATTAGAAATCAGTGCATTAGTTTTTATATAAATATGGATTGATATTTAAACAGGGTCATTTTCCACTGAAAAGTGACCTTGTAAAAGTAGGGATGCACATGAATTGTGACTTCTGATTTTAATAGCAAATAGACTTTATCTGTGAGCAAAATTATGGACCAGCTCCTCAGCCCCTGCTGTGGCCCAAGGGCAGTGACTTATATTCCTGGCAGACAGTTGGGGATTCCAATTGTGGTGGGAAATCCCAGCCAGCAGGGACCTGACTTTGTCACCTCCTTTTATATTTTGGCTCTTGTGTGTAGGTGTTAAGAGTGGAGCATAATCCCACTGATGTAAATAGTGCCTGGTGGGCTGTTATCAATTGTGGAAAATTATAGCACCACAGAGGAGTAGGGGAACACAGAGACAGCTTAAAGCTTCTCTCATGTCCACAGCTCTAACAAGGAATCAGTCCAAAGATTTTTCCTAGCCCACCATATGCCCATGTTCTTCCTGTGTCATTCATTGTCAACAGTCATACAGATTCTTCAGATGGAATCAGGCCCTCAGCTTTATCTGCTCAAAAATGCATTCATCTTTAGTTGATTGCACAGATGTTACTGAAGGCACAATTGAAAGACAATAAATTTAGCTAAATGTATTTGAGACCTAAAGTGGCCTGCAAAATTTCATATTACTGGCACTAGCATTTGAGATGGAAAGAGTCCGCCTTCAATTTGAAAGCTAGTCAGGTTTCCAAACCAATTTCCACTCTTCACTTACAGACAGAGTAATATTGATATAAAATCAGTGAAATTCACTCAAATGAATGAAGATATCTGCACTGCCCTTATACTTCACCTTTTAGCACTGAACTGAAAGCCAAAATGGTAAGTGTCACCTCAGTCGTTTTAAATCGCATAATGATAAGCAGCTGTATGGCATTAAACAAATTTGTAATCTCAATCACCTTTCGCTTCTATGCTGAGAAAATTTGAACTCAGCCAGATTACTGTAGCTACCACTGAGCTCTGTAACTTTCTTTTAGTTGTATTAGGTTTATCTATTATCATTTGAACTGGAGGAAATAAAAGTGTTTAAAATCTGAAAACTACACTTTGATTTTAGTCAAGACAAACATTTTCATTTCAGGTGGTTTTGTAGCATTTCAAGTTATTGACAATCCAGTAGCATTTTAAATAGTGAAAGGAAATACATTATTCTGAGCTTTGGGCTATTGTTGGAACAGAAATGTTGCTGATTAAGGAACCAAGATTTGGCTCAACAAAATTGCAGATTATCTGCATTTACAATTTCATATGCTGCAGGTATATTACTTATAGCATGTATCAAAATATCTGAACTGGGATTGGCCTCCTTATTGAACTCACATAAATAATCTTGTTGTATTAGATGGCTTTATGTTTTATTGATGCAAACAAAGGGAGTGTGGCTTGACTTGTTAGCTAGAAGTTTTACTATGAGGCAGGTGCAGTGTTGGTTATTAATCTTAATATAATCTTGAGAGTCATCCTGCTGGTTGGAACTATTCTGCTGCACATATTTAATGTTGCATATGTAACGTGTAAAGCTTTGGCTGTCTTTTAATATGAGTAGTCTCTTGCACCTGTACCAAGTAAAATCAAATGAAAATGCTCTTCACTTCTATTGCTTTTACTTGGCACAAATATAAAGGACTGCACTAGGTACAAGGCAATGGAAAGTAGGTTTGTGTTTTCAAGTTATGATCTAGTACAATAGCCATACTAACTAGCGTATGGTTTTCCTAGTTTACTAAGTTTTCTTTCATTACGGATTTAAATCAGGGAAAAGAGTTATCATGTGCAATCTAGCTAGAAAATATTTCCTTCTTCACGGAATTCTATTAATTAATTCAGACCAACAATGTTATAATATATTTGCATTGAATTAAAAATAGTAGCTGGGAATTATTTTAGTTAAAGCTCTGAAAATAAAAAGTCATCCTATCATTTTCTACAGTTTCACTTTTATAGGAAGTGATCTTATTCATTATTAAACTTTCTTACTGGCTCTAACAAAAGGTAGCTCAACATTTGGAGGTATTTAAGCTACAAATTATTTTTTTTCTAATGACCCAAACAAAATCTTAAAACAGATATTAGTGAACTATGGATATACTTGACTTCAGATTCTAATCTCATCTTTATAGCTTGGCAGTGGTTTAAACTGAAAACCAGCAAGATACAGTGTTTTGGGTTTAATTGAATTTTCAGGTTCATTTGAGCTGAGAAAAATCAGTCTGACTCCAAGAGAAATAATAATGGGGAAATAATGCTTCTATAAATGTTCCAGCAAAAGAAAAAAAAAACCCAGATGTAACATGTTGTTATAATTTAGGAATGAATTCTTTCTAAAATATCTTTTCATGGAGGGCCAACTTCTACTTTCTGCAACTGTAAATCAGGATAGCTTTAGTAAAGTAGAATTAATATAGATTTCCACTGATCAAGCTAAAGTAGAATTTTCTCTTAATTATATTATCATTAGTAAAGTGGCTTTTGAGGATACAAAAATATATTACATATATATTCAGAATACATGTTTAACATCTAGGCAAGGGTTAGAAGGTTGCTTTAGTTCTTTGGACTGCAGAATGTAACATTTTATCAGATAACACTGCTGTAAAACTTTATAACACACCCACATAAATACAAATATTTACATAGCAAATATGAAGGCAAATATAAACTGTATTTGCACAATGTATATAAACTGATATGTGTATGTATGCACACACACACATATCAGTGTATATGTATGTGTGTATATATTATAACACAAAATGTGTGTGTATGTATGCATATATTAGCACCCAGTTTGGTGCTTTGCAAAAGCAACATTTTGAATGATGACATTATTTTAGCTGAGAAACCATGTCACTGACCCTATTGAGGCATGACATTTCTACCAGAAGAATCAGTGCTCTCCCAGTAGAAAGTCCCAGCATGCCTGTGTTCATTCAGTTTCTCACAGGGCAAATGTGACCCATCCACGAGAGAGATTCTCCACCTTGACACCTGCAAGATCTTGCCTGTAAGAATTTCTCTTGCTGGAATGAACAACTGTCTGCTCAGCTCTTTTGTAACTGGGCAGAACCATGCAGCAGCTTACCCTGCATCTTCTCCAGGCCACGGGGACTCTGGTCTGGTGAAGATGGAGGGGCATTTCCCTACAGCTTGACTCCTTCTAATCAGGTGGGAAGTCCAGCTGCAGCTTCCTCCATACTCTCCCCAGACAAGAGGACCTGGAAAACATGCTTTCTGTGAAAGGTATGGGAGCTGTTCCCTGCAGCTGGACTCTTCTTGTGCTTAGGAGGAGTCCAGCAGCCATTGCTCTCCTAGCCTTCCCCAGACTGTGACCTCAGGGACCCCAGTCTAGAGAAGACACACGGAGCAGAGGAAGAGGGGCATCTTTGTGCTGGAACACCTGCATGCGCCCTCTCTTAGGAAGATTTCCCAGAAATCTGCAGCAATAGAAATGAATGCCTGTCCATGGCCACTATTTATTGGATGAGTCCAATTTAGATTATTTATAAAGGGTAAACAAGAAGGCAGCCACCTTAGTAAACACTAACTGTACAATACAGATTTAAAATGTTACAGCTTTCCATTTTCTTTTTTCTTTTTTTTCTTACATTTGGGATAGCATTTATTTATACTTCATATGCTGATATATGCAATAAAATAGTAGCAATCTTTTTGCAAACAAGCTAGCAAAATGTATTTGCTATGTTTTTGGTTTATAACCTGAAAATGAAGCCTTCCCATGCATAACACTCTCTTTGAAAAACACAGGCACTCCATGTTTGAACAAACTGTAAAATTAGCTAATATTGGAGATGATGTTTCTATATTAATAAATGAGGATTCATGAGAAGGGCTGTCTGACTTCACTTAATGTGGGAGGAATAATTAGAAGAAATAACTTCACATTCTGTTAATTTTTCTATTGATTTCAGTGCTGAGTGAACATCCAGTGGTTTTGATTTTTCTGGAGGTCTGCAGATGCAGAGCTCCCTTATTCATAGATTCATAGATTCATAGATGCTAGGGTCGGAAGGGACCTCAATAGATCATCGAGTCCGACCCCCTGCATAAGCAGGAAAGAGTGCTGGGC
>NW_017728949.1:49450389-49487734 GCF_001723895.1 Crocodylus porosus | reverse complement strand
ACTGTGGGCTAAACACTTATAAATATTTCCACAGATGTTAGCTTGAGCATACTTATGTTGAAAATTACATGCTGATGTAGCAAAATGGCCAGTGTCATGGAAATGTTATGTGGGGCCTCTACCAGACAATAACCAGTTACTTAAGTCTTAAGCAGTAACCTAGTCACAAGTTAATGCAATTAATGGTGTGATAAAACAAGGAATAAACCACAAAGTTCTTACACAAAATGTATGGATGATTCACTTTATGCAAGTGTGACCAGGGCTTCTAGCCTTAGGAGTGCTTGGGAGTCCTTGACTCCCATGGTCTCTGAGGCTAGGAATGCTGATCAGCTGACAAGGGTGGAAAGGTCTGGTCCTTTAATATTTTCTTAATGTCATTTTAATTGTGTTTGTAAAGTCTATTTCACTTAGCTTTAAGAAACAATGGTATTTAGAGAACCATATCCAAAATTGCCTCTTCTACTATATCACAGAATAGTTATATATTTTCCACTGTACCTTCACTTGCGTGACGGTCCCTAAAAACGTTCTTGGGGTGGATGTTAAATCCTTCTATATCATGTACTGAAGATGCTCTTCTTATACTACATATGCTTTCCTTCGATCTGGAATGTGTTACTGGAGTACTGGTCTGTATCATTTCAGGGTAAAGTCTGTCCCATTGCCGCTTAGGTGATGAATGGTCAAGAGGTCCTGATATATTAACCAAAGGAGAACATTTACTAGGCTGTATCAGTGCTTTTGTATCATCCGCTTCAGAAGGGCTACAGCTTTCTTTTGTAGGGGTTTTAAAGTGCTTCATAGCCACTGAGTCATCACTGTGCTTAGATGAATCAACTATCACTGCATCAGGGTCTTCTTGTGGTAAGGACTGTTTTCTGTATGTTAAGAGTCTCAGTCCAGGTAAACGGAAACCGAAGAGCTTGCCTAAATAGAAATATATATAGAAAAATTCATTACTAAAAAATAATGACTTGCTATAAGTATTTTTATTCTCTCAAACATCTTTACAGCTTATAAGAACAGCGGCCACAACTAATCTTACGAACAGAATGTACAACTGACAAAATATGCGTCTGTAGGTTTGCACTAATCTTTTTTGATAGTTTTATGTTTTAGTCAAACACCAGTTATGTGTGCTCAAAAGCATCTTCATGCATTTCACAGGTCAGACTAATGATTTAATAGTCCCTTCTCACTTAAAAATCTGTGAATCTATCAAAGACTGATATAACACAAAATTGCTGCATTACTTGGTAACTGTATCCTTAAAGGATATTTGTAATATTTGTTATCTGCTGAATTCCATACACACTAAAATTTATATTTGCTGTTTCATCCAATTTGATTTGCTCTATAAATTAAATTGGAAAGTTATTCATTCTAATTCTACAGAAAGGAAAATGAAGTTCAATTTCAGTTTTATCACAATCCCAAAATTTTATGTTTATACATTTAACTGACTCACTTATCTTGCTAGACATTTAAAAAAATGAAAAAGCCAAATTCTATCCTCTGTTGAACCAATGCAATGCAAAGATCTTTAGTTCATTTGTGCAGGACTGGGTTTAACTGGATTCAGTGGGCTTAACTGGGCCTAACATATTGAAACTCATGGTAGACGGTACTGAATGTTCCTGAAAATTAATGAAGCTGTACCGCAATAGAAATTTCAGCAGCTAAGAAAGAAAGCATACAAATGGAGCGCTATAAAGAGAACATTTGATGGGAGATTTTAAAAATAATTCAAATAGAAAAACAAAAATAGAGTCTTTCAAATACTATGTAGCCCAGCTGGCAAATGGAAGAAGAACTAATGTCTTTGACATATAGATAATGCAGCAATACAGGTTACCAGAACAGCTGGTTCAAAAAAGGTAGAGCAATCATGAAAGAAATGAAGTGATAAAAAAGTCAAGTTTAAAGGCAGAAATAGTTTGACTCGTCTGTGTCTGTCTGTCCGTCCATCCGTCCGTCCGTCCATCCATCCATCCATCCAATTTTAGGATTGTATTTTGCCAACCCTTACTATAGTAATTTAGGAGTTTGCATGTTAAATCAATGCAAAAATGTTTTCCTAATGGATTTCCTAGAATTAGTGGTACTTCCTCCCCTTTTTGAGGTAAAAAACCCCTCTGCTTGGGGTAGGGTTTTAAATTTTGATTTTATTAAATCAATTTTAATCACTGATATTTCTTGTTAGGATAATGTTTGGTAATTTTTAGCACTTTAGATTTATCTGCTCATGCTTTGACTAATCAAGAGACAGAATAGTGAAATGTTTTGAGATATTTTGTCTTTTAATGATGTGTATGCACAATAGCTGATGCAGAGAACATGATGGCACAGCTTTGCTACTGAATTTTTCAAACTTGAAGTGCTATACAGTCAGTATTTAGTTTCTTATTTAATACATTTAAGTCAGATTTCTCTACTCTACTTCATGGGAAATCCCCTGCACATCCAGACATAAACTATGCACTAAAATCTCTGTCACCCCAAACAAGAGACAAAGATGATGTGGACAGCAACTGGAGATTTCATTTTTCAATCTGCAGAATAGGATTCAATAGCAATGTACCTTGGGAGCTATTTTGAAAGCCTTCTTACTTGGTTCTCCTAACATACTATGTATACTTGAGTAAATTGCCTACAGTTAAAAATTAGTGAAGTACATAAAAATCATTTTATAGCCTTTTTAATGCACATGAAATTGAATTACAAAACAGCTTATAAATCAATTTTGCAAGCTTATTTCATTGAAGGTCAAACAATTACTACATTTTTTTTCATCAATTACATTACATTCCTTTAATATACCATTCATAAGACTTCCTGGCATTAGATATTGTTAAAGGCTTTTTGCTAGCACTCTAGTTGAGTCATATTCATGGTGTTGCAGATGGTCTTTTCTGCTTCACTAGGTTAATATGACCATGTTCGACTGCATTACTGATTTAGCTGTCTAACTGTAGTTCAGCTGGAAAGAATACACAGTGAGAATTTTGCTCATTGCTAAGACTTTCAGGCGTGAAATAGAAAACCCAAATGAGTATCTCTTTGTTATTTCTCTTTCAAATGAAGGAGAGTGTCTCAAAGTTAGAGTCCTCATTTCCTGCTTTTTAACTAGACTGTTCTTTAAAATGGGAGTATTGTGGCTCATCTTTAGTATATGGATAATGAGCCATACAGTGTGCTGAATGTTCAGATCCCTTCTGCAGTACTGCAGCTGAAGCTATCAGAAAGCTCATTCACAGATCATCTGATTTGCATCAGACTTTCTTACTTAGTTCAGTGATACAACATAACATGATGCAATATTCATGGCTCTAGGCTAGAAGTTTCAGTCTATGCAAAAGTGTCAGTGGGAGCTTTTCCAATATCAGAACTATGGGATCAGGTCCTTTCCTTTTTTTTGTTTTAGGCTGGGCAGTTCCAGTTTTAGACTTACATGCTGACTGAGCTGATTTTACTTATATCACTGAAGAGTTTCAGATGTAGCCAATTAGTTCTGACTTTACTGGGAGTATTAGACTGCATTATGCTTGAATGCTTAATGTTTGATAAGAATTAAGTTTAGATCACCATGTTGCTCTTAGTGCTAAGTAAAGAGCAATGTGCAGCCATTATATCCCAGGAGCTGACCTGGAAATGAGCTATATGCCAAGTCACAATTCCATTCCTGCTACCCCTTTCCTTACCTACACATTTTCCGCTCACAAGTAACTCTCTAATGGCCTGCACTGGCTGCAGATTCATTATTTCTCTATGCTGTTTGCTGAGCTATCCTAGGTTCTGCTTAATGCCTGCCCCTCTTTACTGTGTAAATGTGAGATTACACATTACAATTGGGTTATATTAAAGACACTCAAAACTTGAACGACCACACATTAAGTGTATTGTTACACATTGCAATTAGCATGTGCTAAGGAATTTCAGGCCGTGTTAAAGTTAGCATGTGTTGTGAGCAATCACATGTTAAAGGTTAATACCCTCTCTAATGTGCACTCCTAGAGGATGGGTGAGCATGTACGTGACTGGGACCTGCAAATCTGTCAGTGCTTGCCCTGCTGGTTGGCTCTCTGTGGAAGTACAGGCTCCAGGATTGGTGTCCCACTAGAACCTAGAGCCCCCTACCCTGCCAGCTTAGACCAGGCCCCAACATTTCCCCAGGCTATTTCCCCTGCCCCCTTAGCCCCCCAGCCCCACTGGCCCAGATCAGGGCACTTCTAGCCCCCTGGCCTGGATCAGTCCCTCCCACCTGCTAGTCCCTCTGACCTGCATTGGGGCCCTGATCACTTGCCCCCTCATGGATCCCCAGAATCTGGAGAGTGGTGGTGGCAGTGATGGTGGCATCAGACAGGTGGAGGGGCTATTTGAAGGCTGATAGTGTGCTGAGGGGTGATTCAGGGACAGAGGTGACCCACGGTGTGGAGGGGAAATCTGGGCATGGTGGGAAGGGGGGAGGAAGAGGGGGCTTCCTCCCCCAGCCTATGCTAGAAAGCCAGTGAGTGGTACAGATATGAAGGAGATGTGCATCTCCTAGCCATGCCCCGCTTGCCAGCCTTCTAGTGGCAGGTATGAGCAGTGCGTATTAAGGAGGGTGTTAACCCTTAAAGTGTGACTGCTCACAGCAGGTGCTAAATTTAACACAATCTAACATTCCTTAGAGTCAGCATGTGTTAATTGTAATGTGTAATCTCAACCTAAATGGACTATGTGAGGAGAAGCAGCATGGGGCATGTTTTTCCCCCAGGCTCAGATCAGTAATATGGAGATGCTAAGCAGAAGAGGAAAAGGGTATCTAGTATACTGTGGCCACACCTATGCATGCACTTATCTGTGGAGTAGACTAATTAGCTGTGGAGTAAAGCATCACCATGAGATGATATTAGGCCACAGTAAACTAAATAATGCTGTGCTAAGATAGTACTGTCAGGAACAGTGTACATTGGGGTAATTTACTATGATTAAATGCACATGTAGATGCTGCTGTGGGTATAAATTACATCTGACTCCTGCCACGTGGCTCTGTACTTTCAGCATCTTTGTGCCCTAGCTCAGGAGTTTTCAAACATTTTTAAGGTACACTTCTGGAGGAGCTGGAAGGGGGAGGGTGGCGGCCAGACACAGAGCAGGTGGGGTAGTGGCAGCTGGACACAGAACAGGGGGCTGGGGAAGGGCTTGCATGTCGTGGTGTGGGGTGGTAGATGGTGGCCACCACTGCCATGTGTGAGCTCCCCTCCACCTTGCATCCAGCCGGCCAGGTGGCACCTGTGTGGACCACAGAGGGGAGCCACTGCCCGTGCTCCCTCCCCCCCCTGCAGCCCTGTTCCTGGGAGGTGGCAGCATGCTGGTGCTCCATCCCCACCCACCCACACATACCCCCTAACCCCTTTCCAAGTACCCCCAGGGGTACACTTACCCCTGGTTGACAACCCCTGCCCTAGCCAGCCCCACCACTGCTTGGCAACACTACCCATACCCCAGGGCTTAGTGGCCCTGGCATTAACTCCTTTGCCCTGGCTCAAACTGCCTGGGAGTAATTTACTCTAGCTCAAACTGCTCTGGAATTTATTGCTTCAACTTAATTGCATGTGTAGATGTACCCTGTGAGTCTCTAGAGTAGTCACAAAGGGCAAATGAAGTGCTTGCCTATAGTCTGTTTCATAAGAATTCTAGGTATTTCCCTTCAAATATATATTTATTGGAAATAAAGGCACATTATTTTCCATGCTGAGTTTTCTATTTTACCCTTTTCATGGCATCTGATGCGAAAAGCTGGAGCTCAAACCTAAAACATGTTCTATATGAATTATAAAATGCCTGATTTTTTCATGGAACCTACAGGGTGCATCTACATGAGATACTATGTCACTGTAGTGATGTGCTATGAACACATAACATCGGAGGGCACAAACAGTGATGCCACTGCTATGTTGCCATAGTGATGAGATCCCTCGCTATAGTGCATTGCTATGGTGAAGTAGCTGCTAAAAATAACCATGTGCCTCCAGGACAGTGGAACTGCAGTTACTGCATCGTCATTTAGTACTTCCTAAAGGGACATTACTTTAGGAAGTACTAAATGAACTAAAGTACTTCCTAAAAGGGCAGTACTTTAGGAACTACGTTTAGGAAATACTAAATGACAGCGCAGTAACAACTGCCAGCGCAGTAACAACTGTGCCATGGGGGCATGTATAGATGTGCCTACGGTCACCTACTGGAGGAGAGTGTCCTTATGGTTTGCAGCACTTACCCCTTGCCCAACAAGCTATCTGTGCTACTCTGGAGCACTGCTTTCTGCCTAACTGTATCCAGTCGCTTTTCTGACAATGAGCCATATTAAAAGGCCTCCTAAATGATCTTCCATGTCCAAACACATTTTGGGAGAGATCCATTGCTCCCTCCAGTGAAAATAGGTTTACATCTTTTGAATCTATGATATTTAAATCCTTTCAGCCATTTCAAGATGGCTTCTTCTATAGTCACAGAGTCATTGAAAATGTGTTTTAATTCTATTTCTGTTTAAGAAGTCAAATAACCTTAGAGACAAAACTCTCCTTGGCTCTACATTAGAAACTACAGTAGGCCACCAGTCTCAGGCATTAAGAGAAGTGCTGAATGGCAATATGTAAAGTGCATCGAAATGTTTTATTTTTGTGTTATGAAAATGATGAGGTTAGTGTCATGTTTTAAATTAAAGGTTGTATATCAACTTATGACTAAAGCTACTTGGAATAAGGATTTTCTAGCTCCTGAAAAAAGGGAAAGTTTAATTTTTGGTTTCCATGACAACTAAAAGCCAAAAACTCAAATTTTATGAAACAACATTCTGAAAAAAAAAAGTCCAGATTAACAGTATTACTTTGCTTTCATACATTTGAAAATTCAACTTCAATTTCGGCTCCTTTATTATGATTTTTTTATATAAACTGAAAAACATTTTGAAACAAAAACAATTTTGCAATGAATAATTACTACTTTTCTTTTTTTCAGGCTAAAATGTTGAAATGGCACACTGTTTTATTAATGAAAAATACCCTTTAGTTTTTAAATGATATTTTTCTCAATGTGTAAAATTTTGTAAAAAACAGTTTTTTAAAAAAGTTTTATTCCAGTAAAAAAAACTATTGCAATGAGCATTTTTCAGGTTGCTCCAGTTAAAACTTTTGTTCTACTTCTCATAGATAGTTTCAGGTAAGTACATTTTTGTTTGAAAATGAAACACTACAGCAAAAAACAGATCTGACTAAAGGTTTCCTAGGTAACTTCATGCACCTAGGTGACAAGAAACTTCTGAGCCAATATTTCATGAGAGTTCTGTATCAATAGAAGAAATTGGCATCTGGCCTGTGAATTATCTGAAAATTTTTTAACATAGTAATTGCTTAAACTATACATCCCTTAAATTCTCTAGGGATAAAAATGCTTATTTATGTTGATGACATCTTCATTGTAATAGAGTCAGAAAAGTGCCTTAGGCCATTTGTGTGGCAGCTTTGCTCCTTTAATTTATTTTGGTCTGTCTAGTTTAGAGACCTATGAAGATGATTTCTGGCAGCTCAGAAAACACCTGTGAGCTTCTTTTTGACTATTTCAGCAAGCCTAATGTGGTATGCCATTCTAGTCTTTCTCATTCTTCTGGATTTACCTTTTCAGAATTCCTAGATGGATAACTCCAAGGAACTAGATGGGTTCTGGTATGCAACAAGCATAATATCTTCTTTCTATCAGGTCATAGTAGTGTGATATCATACATGATAAACTAATGCAAGTTACAGTTACCATATTTCCAGTTCCAAAAAAGAGGACATCTGCCACATGCATGTGCGGTGGGGAGGGAGTGGGGGGGGTATATGACTGTGAGGGGCACTGATATGTCAGTGCCCAGGCCCTGCATATTCCATTGCCCCTTGCTCCCAAGCCGAAGCCCCTCCAGCTCTGCTGCTGCCTGTCACTCCTAACCTGGGGACCCCTGGCCCTACCAGTGCCCCCCACTCCCAACCCACAGTACCCTGCCCCCCTTGTCCATGCTGGTGCCTCTCACTCCCAACCCACAGCCCCCCCCATCCCTGATGGTGCTCTTCACTACTGCCCCACAGCTCCTTGCCCCACATTCTAGACCCACAGTCTCCATGTCCCTCACTTGCAGGTCAGTCCTCTGTTCCCTCCATCTCCTGGCTGCCCCTCTCCCCCCTGCAACCTTTTTCCCTCAGTTGGCTGCTGCCTACAACCCATTCCCCTCCACAAGTTGCAATCCCACACCCCAGGGTGATCAGATGCTGCTGCAAGTGAAAAAGGCAGGTGCTAGGACCCTGGGGTACCTTCTCTGCTGTGGCAGAGAAGCTAAACTGGAATTGGTAGGTGCGAGGATCCTGCAGACATCCCCTCTGCTGCCAGCTGGCCACCCAGTTCCCAGCTGCAATAGAAGCACCTGGGCAGCTTCTTCTCCCAGTGTCTTTAGGCACCCCCCACCTCCTCCCTCCCACACACACACAGCTCAGCTGACCAAAATCTCAGACATTTGATCAGTTTTTAAAAAAATGCCTGGACAGAGATCAGAGGGTCAAAAAAGTAGACATGCCTGGGAAAACCCAGACGTATGGTAACCCTGGTGTAGGTGGATCAGAGTATGTGGCTGATTAATCATAACATTTGGGACTGTAGTAAGAGTAAAGAATACAGCCTGACTGGCTCCTACACATCCACATTAATTGACTGTTTATAAGTGAGGTATAGATAGGATTCCAAGACTTTGTAATAACTAGTACCCTGTCTAAGGATTTAGACAGAAGTGCAGCTCCCCGCTGTAACTGAGAATGCTTTGCAGGAAGTGTTCAAAGTTACAACAATCCCCTGGAACAAACAGAAGTTCACTGTTGGTTTGTTGTGGTGGATGGGAATCTAGCTGCTGGCTACAACCTACAGCCAGTTTCCCCAGCAACAGCCCTTCCTCCCTGTGAGGCTGCAAAGTTTTCAGAATGGGAAGGGGGGAATGGAGGAATGGAAGCTCGTTCTAGGGGTTTCTCTGACCAATACTGGAGACTGGGTTGGGTGAATTGAAGCCTCTGCACCTTGGAGGGGAGGGGGCTCCAATACACCTGCTACACCCTCCAGCCAGGACTGAAAGCCCCCCAGGCCTAACTCTCTCTGCTCTCTTTCCCCACTCCCACTCTGATAACAGCTTGAGGCTGGCAGGCAGTGCAGACAGAAGTTACAGAAGATGCTTTGTTTTGAAATCCCCTCATGCAATAAGACTTCAGATTTTCACCAGATCAGCCATTTTTGATGATGCCTGCAGCCATTAACTTGTGTTTGGTCACGGTTATAAACCACTTCCTATGGCCAGATTCCCTAAAGTAAGATTTGGTCACCAGCTTTCAGTTAAATAACACTAATTCTTTTGTGGTTGCAAGAACACAGAAGAATGGATAAAGCTAAATTCTCCATTTCCTAGAGAGGTCCAGAGGCTCTGCATCTGTTTCCTATTTCTGGTATGTCAAAAAGGGATGATGAAAATAACAAATGGCTAACAGTTGCCTGACAAGCATCTCTGACCACCAATCCTCCAGCCCATAGATTCATTCAGCAATGAAGCTGTTCTCAGGTTTCCCCCAAAGGGCATTAGGAGCAGAGGAAGAATTCCTTAATGAAGGATTTTCTAATGATTGTCAGGAGCTCATTCCAGGATGCAGGCGATCAGAAATGCATGTGAGTTGCCCTAGAAATTTTGTGAGGTTGAATCAATACAAACTCAATCAAACCACAAATCTAACCAAAATCAAGAAATCCCCATCAAATTCCTCAAGCATAACTACTGCTAAAGGGGTTTTTATTCTGTGGATCAAATGGGACTCATAACCCAGAGGAAACAATTTCTTTTCAGGGAGTCCTAAGTAGTGAGTAGTTGGCTAAAGGAGCAGCAGAAGTTTAAATGTGCTGTATGCAATGATTAAAACAAAAGCTATTGCCATAGCATCTGCCTTCCCTGGAATCACCTAAAAATAGGTAAGTAAGCCATACCTTTAAAAACTCCACTTGTGTCATGTGTCAGCTTTATCTCCATGACCCCCACATGCCATTTAAATAGCTCAGTGAAAAAGAATGTATCTTTTATTCCCAAGGGAAAATATTGCTTTTCTCTGTATTCTTTCATTGCCAGAAATTAAGTTAAAAATGAAAACATTCATTTATAAATTGCTATTCAATGAAACAAAATGTCAAACATCACAATTAATGTTAAGTACTCAGAATTATTGAGCAAACACTTTTTATTGTAATAATAGTTTTGAAATTTGAGAGAGAGAATTGATGCTATTTGTCATCTCCAGTCTGCATTACCATTACCTAGATCGTCAGACTTTATGCTGCATTGTTTCTGTCTATGCAGCCAGGAAGTGAAGGTCTGAAGCTGGCTTCTTTATTAAGCTACGTTTCAGAAGCTAATTCATATATCTGTACAGATGTCCGCCACATGGTTTATTTCATCCTTTGGTAGATAATTTCTATGTTTTCATATCCAGGCAAATGAGCTGAAAAATGTTTACATTCTCTTTTGTATCAGCTTGAACTCAGCTTTAGTAGTTTAAGTGTTAGACCAATAGGCCATTTATACACATACATTTTGGCACCATGATGCACCAGAGATCCTTTGCTTCAGAGCAGACTCAGTTAATCGAGTCTGCTCCACATGCGAGCTGATGTGCACTGTGCAGCATTGCGTGCAGTTGTATAAATGGTGAAATGCACATCAGTGCACAGAAAATGGCAGTGGTATGCTTTTGAACTAAAGCACCTTCAATGTGTTTTAGTTCAGAAGCGTGCTGCTGCCATTTTCTCAGTGCTGTCACACATTTTGCCACTTATAGAACTGTATGTGTCACAGCGCTGGGTACTTTTCAAAGTGCCCAGTGCTGTGGCACTTACATGTGTGAAAATACCCATAGTTCTTACTGGCCGCATCTACACACTTACTGTGCAGTAGGATGTTACTACTGCATAGTAGTGTTGCCAGGCACGAACCATGATGTGATGCTGCTGTGCAGTAGTAATGAGCTACTATGCAATAAGGATCACTAGGCAACCGTGCTGGGATGCTAGTGTGCAGTAACACTGGTTACTGTGCAGTCATTTAGTACCTGGTTGTGCAAGCAACTTTTGTAGACACGGCTACAGAAATGAAAATTCAGACGGTTTGTTAAGTGCTGACTTGCCCTCTTGGAAGATAATATAAAACTTAATAAGAGTTTGCAATCAAAGAAAAAAACCACGAGTAAAAGAATTTTATATAGAGATTTACCTGAAGAAGAGCCACTTGAGAGGTTGTTACCATCTGAAACACAATTAAACTAGATTTACAGACAGCATTAAGTTTTAATACAAGTTAAGAAAATAAGCATTAAAATGTGTGTACTCAACAAGAATTTCAGTTTTCTACACATTGTATAAGAAAATAAAAGAGGCTAAAATACTCTTCTAAAAGTACACTCTCTTTCCTACTTGCAAAATTACATTGTTAAATTTGTTGTATAAATAAAGGTCTATTTCCCTTTACAAGTATTAAAATCAATAAAATATCTTTACTGGAGCAACTGAAATTAGCCTTAAGGAGAAGTTAATTATGATTGTTTAATGACTTTTATAAAGCACTTTAAGATCAGAACCTTATGTGCTATTTAAATGTAAATTATGACTTATATTAAAGAGAGGAGAGCTTTGTTAACAAAAAGTAGAATGATTTGTCTGGCAATTCTTTGTGGTAAGGGACCTGGCCTTGGCTGCTTGACATTTATTTACAGTATAATCTTGGAAATGTGTACTTTGTAAAGAGTAACTTCATCTGTAAAAGGGAAGAATATGCTTGCTTATGTACGCCTACTGTGCTCTACAGAGATCTCTGGAGTGTCCAAGAGATGATCCCTAACTTGTGTGTGTATTACACATAACAGATAAGAAAACAATTACACAAATATAGAGATGAAATATAAGAGGCAGTAGTTGTAATATCCTTTGTTGATATTCAGTGATCTGGGACCACATAACAATAAATAATAAAACACACCCATTTTGGATCAATATCTAAGATACAAAATCTTCCCTAATCCACTTAAGTTAGGATACTTCTATCATCTCATATAATTCTCTTAGCCTACTTTGACAAGTTAGCTTTATGTTTTCAATATATCTTTTTCTTCAAGTATGAAACTCCATTTTGTAAATGACAGTGGCATTTGAAATATTCCAGGCTATTGCTTGGTATTACAATAATTAGATTATGAGTTTGTGAGAGAGTCATTCCATCAGTGGCCTGTCTGCTTCTCCAATTACTGCCTTGTGGTTTTTTGGGGTTTTTTTTGTGGTGTTGCTCCCTATAACCTGATACGACTTTCTTTAATGAGTTTGCAAAATTACTACCTTGTCTTTCAGTTCACCTCTCAGAATTAACAGCTACTGTTACACATACCCAGTAAACTCCATAATGACTCCATACTCCATAAAGATAATGACGAGACAGGAGGCTTGTTAAAAAAAATTATCACTTATTAAAAGAAAAATATTGTGCAGTCCATTTAGGTAGCTAGTCTACAGTCACCAAGTGTTCTTGTTCTTATCCATGACTTCTCCCCTCTATTGAGTTTTACACTCACCTGTTACATCCTGCCCTTGTTTTTGTAAAATCTCCCAAAGGCACAGGTTGAAATTTTATAGAATGTTTGTATGGCAAAATGGGGATCTGTCCTAATTGGGGATTCATGATGATACTGTAATATAAACAGCTAATTACAACGGCTAAAATTTCAGAATGCTTCAGTTTTACCCTGACCCTGAGCAGTGACTCCCTTGTATTAAAGGAAATTATATGTCCTTTTAAAAACCCAAAGAACATATTTATTCATTTTAATGCCATCTCTCCTATCCCTAAGCTTCTCTTTATGTTCTATATTTATTTGACTCAAATTACAAATTCCTTGAGAAGAAACCCTGCCTTTTTTAAAAAGTGTAGTTTGATATGTAGTAATCATACTAAGACAAATAACATCTTATCAAATGGTGTTTCAACTTCTCCTAATTGTAATGTAGTTTGATAAGATGTTTAGTAAGCATTTAAAAAAGGTAAGCTCCCCTAAAAAAAGAAATAATAAAAATTTAAAACCATGGAAGTTTTTTTAATGTAGCAAAATACACCAACTTCAGTATTTCTTTGTAACCGCTTTCACATTCAAGCAGACTAGAAACCAATCTGTAAAAGTGCATCTTTCAAATAGAAGAATTTGCCATTTTGTTCATAAGACTTAAATCTTGCAACCCTCTAAGAGCTCTGATGGAGCTTTGTCTGACTAACAAATGTTGGACTCGGGCTCCCTTTATTCCATCCAGTTCTCCCAAAGTGTATCTCAATTCTTTTTTATTATGTCATATTCAAAACCTATTGTAAAAATATTGATGGTGAATGTTAGTTGCAAGGAATAGTGCAATATGTCATTAAATTAAACTAAATAAGATACTTTCAAAATGTTTGTTTCTTTCTCAGTGTAATACACTGTTGCTGTTATAGAACTATTTCTTCTATCATTTAGTGATAGGCCTTCCTTGCTTTCAGTTTCTCTCCATCTTGCTCCATCTTGGCACATAAACTTTCTGTATTGCAAATCCTTGGCTCCCAAAGCAGGAGATTTCAGGAGGGAGTAGGCTGTTGGACTTGTAAAGGTTTGCTTCATGAAGTAGAAAGTAGGATATTTTTCTCTTTTCTCTTTCTCTCTCTCTTTCTCTTTGTTTTAGTGATGTCTGATATAAAAAAAGATTAAGAGCAGTAATAGTTCAGTATAACTACATTTTTACACTGTGACCTCACTGCTTGGAACAACCATGATCTGGAGGTTGCAGGGCTTGAGAAGGATCCCAAAGTAGAGCACTGGGTGGCTTTAATCATCTTATTGCATATACATGCATCTCAGTGCCCCAAAATGGCCTGCTTTGAGAAGAAAAGTTATAGCTGTATTCTCCATATCACAGTCAGTATCTTTGGATGTCTGGCTTCCTGTCAGTTTGAAATGGCTGTATATTTTCTCTATGCCCATTCTGTGTCATAACTTATTTAGAAATTTTACTTTTGTTAGTAGCCTCAGGAACTTCATGTCTCAGAGGTGAAGCATGAAATGAAAAGCCAGGACTGGGGTATTTTTTGTGTCACAATCCCCTGAAAATCTTGTAAAAATCCTTCCCTTGTCAGTTCGGCTGGCAAGCGGTAAGGTAGGAGTACATGATCGATAATGAAATATACTCAGAATAGTCTCGGCCACCTAAATTTCCTTTTGGCAATAAATGACTCTTAAGCTTTGTTTAGTTATAAAAGTCAGACTGGTTTAACTTACATTGTTTTTTACTCTGACCTTATGAAATGAGCACAGCATTCTGCTTTAGACACTCTTTAGTTGGTATTTAGAGTGGTTTATTTTATCTTAAACCTATCTAAATGTAATAGACAAACTAATCAAGAATATACTGTTTTAAGACTGCCACATGGGCTTCTAGCCAAATTTCTTTAAAAACACTTTTCTTGTTAACCTAGTCCAACTTTGTGTGCAGACAAACCCATAGAAAGTCCTCTGATGCAGTGAATCCAGTCGGAAGAGAATTCTTGTTCCCTAGAGTCAACCCTCTTGCCAAAAATCCTACTGAACTATTTTGCCTGGGAATGAAATGTTTATAGAAGCTTCCAAATCTCCTAGATATGACAGACATTTTTGGGCATAGATTTAATTACCTCGACGACTTGCAACCAAAGATTACTAACTTCTCATCAGATTAGGCGGAGACAACTCTGCAAGGCCAGCTTTAGCTTTTATAATAAAATGAATATCACTAACAATACTTTTGACTAGTATAGCTCAGCATTATTGAATTTAGCACCTTAGAGTGCTTTACCTGTTTTAATCTATTTCACTGATGGAGCAGAATAGCTATTATGTGTCTTCCTCCATGTGATTACAATGGTCAATGCCTAGAATGATAATAACACACTGGGGCTAGGTAAAGACATTCAAAAAGCTCAAGGCAGAATCGATTTAAGTTACCTGGCTTTCTGTAATAGTTTATATTGGCAGCGAACAGAACATTTGCCCTTTGGTTGAGGGGATGGGTGGGAAATCTTAGACCTGGTTCTGCTGTTCTTAAACCAATCTATGTGTGCTGAACTTCTGTTTTTTATGGGTATAGACCAGTTTTGTGTGCTGAACTTCTGTTCTGTTACAGGTTTAGACCAGTTTCTGATCACTTACACAGGTAAAAGTTTAATGTTTGTACCTGGCCCTTAAGTTAGCTAAAGAAAGGAAACAGAAAGAGAGAAGCTTCCTAGTTAGAATAAACTTTTAAAATAAGACTAGGTAAAAATAGTTCTGTATCTAGAAACCAGCTTGCATGAAAGTTAGAAAAAAGAATGAATGACCTAGACACAAAATCAGTTTCTGCAACCTTGAATCTAAATTGGTATTTCAAAAGAGAAGAGCCCCCAGCAGAAGAAGATTACTATACCTAATTGTTCAATAGATGTCTGGAGGAGAGGAGATACATTCACCTCTGAGGGTATAAAGTACGTTGTTTAGTAATTATTCAGACCTGAGGAGCTGACAGTTAAAGCATCTGATTGTCTTAGATGATTGTAAGTTTAAGAAGGAAACACAGTACATCTTAAACTCTTGTACCAAGGGTTATATGGAAGTTTATATGGAACAGAGGCTGCGTTTGATTTATTAGTTTAAGGAGATGACCTGAAAAAAAGTATTGAAATAGACAAGAGTGGAGAACGTCCCGTTTGTAATGAGTGGAAATTACATGCTGGTCTGGGACATCTACAGTAGTTTCCAAAATTCAGCTGGCCCACAGTGTAAGCATTAGTCAGCCTACCTAGGGGCACTTGGGAGAAGTATGTACAGGGAAAAAATAAGGAAGTGGGGGAGGGGATTTAAATTGAAAGGATCCATTCACTCTAATTTTGTTGCTAGTATCCTTATTTTTCATACTGCTTAACTGTCATAGGTGTTTTTTGTTCCTTTCTGCATCAGTGGTCAGAGCTATGCCTTTGCAAACATATACCACATGCCTTTGTGGGCAATCCAGTTCAAACTTGGGTATGTCATCTAACTCCATTTCACCTATCCGACTACTGTTATGCACTGTTTTTGTCAGGCCTCAGTCAGAGATCAGGGTCCCATTGTGTTAGTCACTATACAACCACATAACAAAGAGACATCCACATCCTTTCTCCAAGAAACTTGGTATATCAGTTTAAGACAGTTACCAATGTGCCTCCATTACCCCTTTATTTTTTTTATTTATTGGATATACCACTGGCTCAATCCTGCAACGTGGCAAATGTACACAGTAGAATTTTAATAGGAATTGAATATCTTGAGCACTTTCCAGGACTAGTTTCCAGTCTTTTCTGTCAGGTCTTAATAATCCCATCAGAGAATGAGTGACAGCCTAGATTAGTTGCCCTATTTTCTGTGACCTGGTGAATAACTGTGTTTCTACCTTCCTGTAACGAGACTCAGTTATCTTTAGTTGTTTGTGTACCTTAAATTTATTTTAATAAAAGAAAACTATTAAGGAACTCTGAGAAGAAACCTTTTGCAATCTCTTTAGTAGATATCAATCCAATCTAAAATATTTTATCTTTAGTCATACTTTGTAACTATTTTGGGTGCCTGCCTTACATAGATGTATTGTACTTGTTACTGGGCTGCTTTTCTCTTCCTTCTTTAAATTAATATTTTTAGTAGTAGGATTTTGCTTCCATCCTTTTTCTCCCAACCACTGTCCCACTAATGTATATTCCCTGTGTATTCCCATGAAAAGAAGTCTTCTGTCTGTACCTCATGCTTAATCAGGTATGCAGATACAAATTAAATACCTTCTTTTCACAAAGTTTGCTGTTCACTTCTCTTATGCTAGTGCCATGACTGAACTTTAAATAAGGTATTTGTACAGAAAAATGATCTACCACTACAACTAATAGAAGCAGTCTTTGTGTATTCCAAAATTAAGGCAATATTATTTATCATAGTCCTATTTCATTATCCAGTTGGTAAGTCCTTAGTTCTCTTTCATACTTCTTATTTAGTTTTTCTCACTCTTCATATTCTTTTCTCCCTATCCTTTGGTTTTCTGAATCTGTCTCCCTGTCTCTTCTAAATGTTAAGATTTCAATTTTTCCTTTATTCAACTCTGCTCATGCACCTGCTCCCATTCACCACAACCTGAATCCATCTCTGGCTGGTTTGTGCTGTTTCAACTTGGCTTCTCTCTTGAGAATTGTCTCTATCAAAGAGACATTCTTGAGTAGTGTAGCAATTCCCACATCAACCTTACAGACTTGTCTATACAGCAAGTGATTAAGGGAAGGTGGGTCACCTCTGGGGCTTCATTATGTTCTGGTGATCCATACTTACCGGTGTGGCCTCTGAGGGCGTCTTTACACATGCTCCAGCGCTGAGGGGGAGGGGAGTGGAGAGACTGTAATTAAAGCAGCTCTTCATATATTCCGTGTCATATGCTTGAAAATGCCAGTGGGGCTGCTTTAACTAAAGTTCATTTAACAAGCTTTAGTTAAAGTGGTCTTGTTGCCCTTTTGAAGCTTTGGGATGCTGAATACAAGTGATGCCAAGGCTGCTAGATACTAACTAGCACACTCCAGCTGACTTGATTAATTGAGTCTACTCTGAAACTAGCACACATCAGAGCAGGCATCCAGCATGTGTATAGGTGCCCCGAGACTCTATGGCTGTGCGCAGATGGAACGAGAGTCGTGTGCACAACATTTTAAAGCAGGCTAAATGCTTCTGCACTGCTTTACTGGTGTTGGTGTTTGCACACATTGGCAGCGTATTGTGCTTTAATTCCTGCCGCTGTAGTTAATTCAGTAGCATAATGCACCTTAAATGACTTTGGGCTCAGCAAACTAAAACTCCTTTGAGGAGTTTTAGCTTGCTGCCTCTACAGCTGCAGAGTGAAGTACTGGGCTCTGTACAGCTGCACGGCTCTGCAGGAAGCCCTGCACTCAGCCTGGCAGCAGCCTGGGAAAGCAGCTTTACCCAAGAAAAGCAGTAAGCCTGATCTCCCCCCTCCCCTCCCCCAGAGCCTGCCTGCCTGCCTGAGCTGCATGGGGACCCAGTGCTTCCCTTCATGGCTATGGTACCCCCCAGGACCACCTGATCCCAGTGCCTGCAGGCAGGTGCAGCCTGGGGAAGACCACTGCCACGGAGGGAAGCTTCAGCCCCTCCCACAGCCCAGGGAGTTCTCCACTTGCTAGCAGCTCGCCCTCCCCTCCCTGCCGGAGAGGCAGGTAGGTCAGCGGAGTTAGTACATGACATGGGGTTTAATCAGCCCTAAATTGAAGTGGTGTTTTTTAAAATCCTCCACTTCAATTTAGGGCCTCCCGTTTAGTCTACACACGCCCTAAGCATCTAGGTATAAATTAGAACAGCCTAGCTAGCTTACCTAGCTTACACTTTTCCACCTCTTGGCCCTTTGTTTTTATTAGTGAACCATTTAAGCATTGTCTCACAAGGAAACTCCCTATGTATATAAGGATTCACTTATTTTGTAAAATGAGAGAGACATTTTGAAAGTGACTGACTGCCTCTTGGAAGCTATCCTGTTTAGCACTTCTCTCACTTCAGAACACTGACAATGATACCACTTCAATGTACCTATGCTGAAACTGATATTTAAAGTGCACTGATGGCAGGACATGTTTTCCAGGACAGGAAGCTCCTTTTCTTACAACTGTTTGAATCTAACTTCAAGGGTTTTTCTACACATGCAGTTAAAGGTGCAATGGGATCTAACATGTGATCCACACAACAGCACCTCCTGCCATGCCACATGTACATCGCAGTGGATGTGATTGTGGGACCCAGCACCTGATGAGATCATGCCTTATTCCTGATACAGGGGGATCACCAGGCCAGGCTTCCCCTGCATCAGCAAATAGCAAGCTCCCACAGCTGCAGGACTTGCAGCTGACAGGACTCTTAGCCCTGGTTGCACCCCATGGCTGCTGGAGCTGAGAGTCCTACAGCAGACAGGACTGTCAGCCTCAGTTGCACCTCACATGTGAGGCTGAGCATCCCATCAGCTGCAGGACTCTCAGCTCTGGCAGATGTGGGGTGCCTCCGTGGCTGGGAGATTGCAGCAGTTGCAGTCTCCCAGTCATAGGGGTGTGTTAGGCACCCCTGAGATCACAGCAGCTCTAGTGTCCCAGCCATGGGAGCACAGGCTAGATGTGCAAATTAAAGCTAGATAGAAACCAGCTATGACGTTATTACACATTTTCCATCAGTAACTTCATAGCTGGTTGGACCTTTTTAAGGCACCATAGCTCATTTGCATATATAGCCAGTCTAAATTAATGGCATGGTTAACTAGGTAATTGCATAATACACGTAACATGAAGAAGGGGCCTGAGAACTAGGGCTGTGCAAAATTTTCCCAGCTGTTTTGATTCGACACTGTTTTGACTCATTGTGAGCTTGAAACAGTGAAATCGAATCAAAATGAAGGACTTTGAAACAGCCTCAAAACAAAACAATTCTAGTCAAAATGTTTTGAAAGTTTCTAAACATTTCCAGTTTCAAAGCAGCCAGCAGCCCTGGCTCTCCCCGTCTCCCACCACCCGGCTGCAGAAAGCTGGTCACAGTGCAGGGGAAGGGAACTGAGACAATCCGATCTAAGCCAAGGGATGGGAACTCCCTTCCCCAGTCCCAGGCAGCAGCACTGGCTTCCCTCCTTCATCTAGCAGGTACATCAGGGGCCTACAGCCCTGATCTACCTGCCAGATGAGAGGCTGTTTTGAGCTTCCCCATTATAGCTAATGGGCAAAACCTTGAAAAAGCTTCAAAATGGCCTGTTTTGATGAAGCAAATGGAACAGCTGTTTCAAATCAAAATAAAATTCGAAACAAAATGCTGCTCCATCTGTCACAGCGCAGGGACCTAGGAGCGGCCGTGATCTCCCTAGCGCCCCCTGCCGTGCCAAGTAGGCCATTCAGCACCCTCTCCCACCCGCCATGTCTTGGTGTCATATAGTTTTATAATGGAGGATGCCTTATTGTCCCCTTGGACATGGTGCTCAGCCCTCTCCGGCTTCTAACTGCATGCTCAGCCCTCTCCGGCTTCTAACCATGCCCCTCACCCTCTCTGGGGCCTACGCGGCGCTGGGCAGAATACCGCCCCCACCACGGGGCCAGGGTCACGACACCCCACAACATCGCACCTCTCTCCGACGCTCATCCGCAGTGCCAGCTCCGGCACCAATCGCTGTGCCCCAACAGGGCACCCAGGAACCCCCCACTCCACTGGGGAGCTCCTATTGAGGACTCCTCCGTCCCCTACAGCCTCTCCCGGTCCTCCGGTCTTTACACAAATAACACCACAGAACCATAAGCCAATTGGCTGTAACAGAACAATAAGCCTACCAGCTATAATGTACAACCCAGTCCCACCAGTCTCTCCTGCCAAGCCTCCCAGGGAGGGTTCTCTCTACCCCTGCAACATGATGCTGCTACTCATTCTGTCAGTCTGCTCGACTCAGCCCGACTCCACTGCAGAGCTCTTGCTCCTCTGGCTGCCAGAAGAGAACTGCCAGCTAGGCTTCGGCCTGGGCTGCTTATAAATGCCAGGCCCTGCCCCCTTCTGGTCAGGTGACCTACTGCGGTTGCCCCAGCAACTGACACCTGGGCTGCCCTAATTTCTTCCTAGGAACAGGGCACCGGAGTGCCCCCGTGACACCATTGAAACCTCAAAACTCAAATCGAAACAGAATGGTGCCATTTCACACAGCCTTACTGAGAACCACATTGAGGACAGAGCAAAAGTACTATTATAGATCTTTAAAGTTGTATTGGAAAATGGACAGTAAAACAAACTGGATCAAAACACCTGTAGAACATGGAAACAAAATATTTTTGGAGGACTATCATGTTTTCTTGATTGGATTTTAGTAGTAACATTTTAAAACACATAGTCTTCTATTGAAATGAAGTTCATGAAAACCAAAGGAAAAATAGAACTTGGGATAATTACATTACAAAGACAGATATGTAAAGGCATATTCCATAGGTAAATCGTTACTTCTAATATATTGTGCAAATATTATATAAATAGTTTTAAAACAGGTACCATGTTGTTATCAGTAATTATACATATTTTACTAGTTTAAAAAAATGGGCAGTATATTGTCCACAATTATACCTATACAACCTTATTGCCATTAGTGGGGTTATATAAAAGTAATGGACTCAAGAATGTGGTGCATTCATTACATTTGTAACCTTTTCAATTACAAATTTTCTTCTTCTGTTCTTAATGAAAATATTATTTCATTGCACATCCCTGTTCATCACAAAAAATGGCCTGAAATAGCTCTTGAATTTCAAAGGATTTGTCCAAGAATAAAGCACTTTAATGAATGAGTTTCTATGCTGCATAGAGGGACAGCATGGAAAGCATATCCTAGCGAGATGGAACAAGGATAGCACTAGTCAGGAGGAGCTCAGAGCTGCTGCATTGCTATGCGATGGCTCTGCCCCTCACAGTCTCTGCAGCAGGGTTACAGTAGTGAGGAAACTTTGTAGGGCCATTTATCCTTGCCTTCTGATGTGTTTCATTATTCACTGGATGCTTACAGTGAATTTCTGTCCGTTCTTTGTCTCTAGTCAGACAGATTTTGAGGAGGTTATTTGCAGACAGAAGGCTGAAGTTCCAAGAGTCTTTATTCTAGGTTAAAGACATTAAAGGGTATTTCCCAAGTGTTGTTGGACCAACCAGACTCAGTGGAAAATAATGACGCTCATTGCTAGAACATACTGTGACTCACAAGGGGCATGGACCACCAAAGCTCTGCTCTGGGAACGCTTGTAGAAAATTGATTATGTGTGGAAATTCATAAAAGAGTTAGGTCATGAGCCTTGACTGCATGGAGTGAGGATGAGCAAACTTAGGTAGGATCTGCAGAAAATGGGACAGAAAAGTGATATGGCCTAGCTATACAGGAAATGAATTAATTTGTTTTGGGACGAGTTTCATGATTTTGAAAATTCTTTTATTTCAGAATGGAACAAAACCAGGAAGGGCAAAATTTCCCAGACACAAAAATGTATATGTATGCATCAATTCAATCAAAACATGTTTAAACAAAAATTAAAATGTTTATTGCCCCCTTTTAAATATCTTACATTTGATATATTATAGACACTATTTTATATAAATTAAATTAACTGAGAAATCACTGGGAAAGGAAAATAGAAACCTTGTATTCTGTGAGTGTAGAAATGGAGTATTCAACTTTATCAAAATGCTATTCTCATTTTTTATTTCACAACTAATTTTCTTTAAAAGTGACATACATCTATACCCAGTGGAAGGAACAGCATTGGCAAAATTCTTGGAGCTAGTTGTCAAAGGTCTATATGCTTATCCAGGGCATACAGTCTACACTTGATCTGAGCTTTCCTGAAATCTAGTTTTAAATAAGTCAAGCAATGGATTTCTATTGTCTCCTTTGTATAACTATTTCAAGTTTAATGGACCTTATAGCTGGAAATAGTGACAAGTAAATAATTCATGAGTGATTTATTTGATGAATTGCTACATTGTGTTCATAAAAAGTCTGCAACCAAATTTATCCAATGTGCATCTTTTCCAATGTTGTATTTATGGTTTTTTTTAAGTTGTAAAGGTAGGTCATTTTGATATGAATATTCTTGCATGCAAATACGGAATTTGATTCTAGGGAAGACTTCTGTCTTCAGTTATAAAATTCCCTTCCTGGGAGTATTTTCAATAAAACTCAAGATCCAAATGTTTACAGACTACAGGGTTTTTCACGTGCCACTGAAATCTGTGTATGAGTTGTCCTCAGATGCATTTGCCCCCCAAATCAAACCTTTAATATTTGACCTAAAATATGTGAAAATATTTTTGCACACTGTTCTATTTAGTTTCCTCAGGCCATCACATATATTTATGGCTTCTTATTGAGTACTAGAAGTAGGATTTTTTGGATTAAATTTGGGGATTTGGGTTGAACTTATTTTTCAATTTCATTTTATACTTACATTTTTTTTTCTTTTTTGCAATGTGTGAAAATCATAAATCTACTATTTTAGCAACAAGTTGACATGCTTATAGTGAAAACCTGTAAGCATAAAGCTAGAAAACACATGAAAATTAAATTCTACCACACAGAATGATATGTATTTGCAGTGTAGTAAGATCCACTTCTAATGATCTTCATTGATATATTTATGAATTATAATTTAATTTTAAATAGGATGACTAATAGCAACACATGACTTCATCCTGTCCCCCCACTTCGCCCTTACTTACGGTTTACAAGCTTGGATGGCAATATTGGGTTGAATTTCTCTGGGGACTCAGTGTTGTCCTCATCTGTCACATATTCAAAGTTAATAATAAACATCATAGCTACTCCCTCTTGATTTTTCACTGGGATTATGTGGGTGTTGCAAATGAAGGTGGTCCCTAGGGAAAGGGAAAAAAAAAGAAAGACCAATATTTAAGCAGAGAAACCTACATTGTCTCTTTATACTAACAGTTTTAATCATGTAAAAAATAATGCAGATTGTTTTTTTCTTTTGATGACTGCTTGCTAATAAACACATGCAGCATGTTTCATTTAAGAACACCATTTTCATCAAAAACAAAATTTGTCTTCTAATAATGTATTGCATTTGTACTTAACCCAAAAGATCTTCCGTTCAAGTTGCCCCTTTTGTTCCATTGATTTCTATTCCCTAGAAATGACTTTAAACATAAATGTACAGCTTCAGGTTGTGGAGGTATTCACGTTGAGTGTCACTGCCATCTACCACATGAACCACAATGCTACTGCAGAAAAAAACACCTTTCTTCTAAATGTCAGAGGTTCTTTATGATTTACAACATGGTGAATCACATATTAAATATTCATGTGTGCAAATATATAGCTGTTCTTATTTTAGCTCTCATTATTTTTGAGGTTTGTCTAAGGATGTTTCAATATTTTATTAAAAATGACGCTCATGGAAAAAACATGCTTTGTTTTCAACTTGATCATATTGAATGGCTTTTTTACATTTCATCATAACCTTCCCCCCCCCACCAATCTTATGGTCAAGATTTTCAAACATGAGTACTTACATTCAGCATGGAATTCATAGTGAGGAACATAATTAGAAGTTGCTAGATTTTCAGAGATGTTGAGTGCCCATAGTGGTAATTTAAGTTAATGGAAGGTGTCTTTTCTCAGTGCCTACAAAATTCAGGGCCTTTTTTATTTAGGTGCTAACTCAATATCTAAAGATTTTATCCTGTTAGTTTGTGCTGGTCATAATTACAATTTTCTATTTAAAAAGTTTCATTTGATAAGGTCGTTAGCTTTTTTCTTGTTCCTTGTATTATGCTGTTAGAATAAACAGATTCCAAATACAATATGATAGATATATGTGCAAAGGTAACATGGGGCTAAAAGCTTCATGCAAACACAGCTGTGAGGTGCTGTCTTTTTTAACCGATTTAATGTACGTCATTCGTAATTTTATTCATTCAAATACAGTAATCACTGAAACTTGACAGGGGGTGTAATTTTATAAATTCAGACGTTCATTTGGGTTACACAGGAATAAATCTTTTTTTTTTGTCCTCAGAAAAAGTGATGATCCAGGTCCATTGCAACAGTGATCAGAATCATCCTGCAATATTTAATGTAGTATTTGCTATAATGTGGTATTTATAGCAGGCTGAGCTATGAATAAAAATTGACATGCTGGCCTTTCAAGTTTTGCAGCTGTACCTTCAATCCATTTAATAAAACAGTTAAGCTGTGGCACTTGCCACAGTTTCCATGGTAACAAACTGGATGACTTTAGTAAACAGAAAATAAGCAATTTAAGACTGTTCCATTAGAGCTAAAAATAGAAGAGCTGCAGGCCAAGCATTGCAACGTAGGCTGGTTAAACAGAAAGTCTGAAGAGAGATGAGAAAAAACCATTATGTTTTCAGCTAATTAACCAAAATACATATTGACTTTAAATACTTAAAATGACATTTAGAGAGCCATTTAGACAGACTTTGTTACTTTCCATCAGCTTGTTTTGAATTTCTTAACATCCGGATTTTGTTGTGACAGGCAGCTGCACAAACCGAATGATGAGCCTGTAACCTGCCACCTCCTGACTCGATGAGAAACAAAGGGCAGGGCTGAGGCTGTCATGGATTGGAAGAATGCTGAACTCCGGTGGATGAAATGTTTATGGACTTTGGAAACAAGGGTTGACAATATCTTGGATTTCACTAAACTAATGCTGAAACCCTGCAGTTTGTAGACAAGGAAGGTCTAGCCTTTAAAATATTTCCCGCAGTGCTGAGAAATAACAATATCTCACATTCACAGGGAACATTACATCCCCATGCAGCACCCCCAGACACTTACAAATTGACATTTACACCATATTTAGGGATTCACCTTCATGAACAAAAACAGCAGCTATTTAACAGTTGACAGCATAAGAACATGGCAAATAATGAATCATTCTGTAGCTAAAGGCACATTCAGGAGCAGTTTAGGAGTATAAAATGGGGAGATACTTTGGGCATGTGTAGATGTTTCTGGGACCCAATCTACAGTCCCACAGCTTACTTTAAGCAACGTGATCATAGATCAGGTTCTGCTTGTGCACACACGCACTGGTGCCTGGAGCCATGCTGGGAATGTGATGGAAGTAAGCTGGGGTGGGGGAAGGGATGGGAGGATGGGGAGCGGCCAGCAGGTGTATGCAGAAGAGGGCTTGATAGGTCCAGGGTGGATTTTCCATCCAGGGGTGAGGGAGTCAGAGGCCTGGTCAGGGTCGTGGGGGGATAGGAGAAGAGCAGCCCTGGGGTTGGGTTTAGTGGCTGGGCTTTTCCTGCCCTGAGGCTGCTCTCTGAATGTATGCACACATTTGGTTAGATCAGGCACAGATTAGATGAACTAAGATCAGGCCAGCCATTTTTTGCCTGACCTAAGCTCCTCAAATGTGCGTACAGTGTGACAGGACAGCTGGTGCACCTCCCTTTAAGAGGACAAGCAGCCTGAGAGTCAGCTTGCAGGTAGGGAGGGGGCTGATTAGGGACTCACATGATCCAAAGAGGGCTGGGCTTGAGCCATATAAGCCCCATGCTTGTGCCAGTCAGGCAGTCCAGCCCTGAGAGCCATGAAAAGGCAGCAGAGGAAGAGGGCCCCTGAATTGACAATCATACTGAGTAAGCAGCTCTGCAGGCCTGAGAAAAAGGGAAAGTTACCTGGGGCAGAGTGGAAGGCTTGTTTATGCAGGCAGGTGTCTTTTATTTTGTGTTAAACCCAGAGAGGTTGTCTGCCAGAGGGCAAAAATGGTGGTTTAGCCTTAAGCCCTGCAAGGTTAGGTTCAGGACTTTCTTAGAGACCTGGTAGCCCAGAAGGGGCTGAGGGTGGAACCCAAGTGTCCAGGAGCCTAGAGGAGGGGCTATAACCAAAGACTGCCAAGGCAATCCCAACTGGGCTAGGAGTGGGGCTAGGGCCCAGGAAGGGCCAGAGGTCTAGGAGGGGCAACTTCTGGAGACCAAATCCAGGGTGGCAAGTTGGACCAGGGAGTCTAGAGGTCTCAGCTGGCTTGAAAGTGAGGCCAGGGCCCAGGAGGAGTTAAAGGTCAAAGAAGGAGTGCAACTGGGGACTGCCAGAGCCAGGGAGCCTGGAGATCTCGCCTGGCCCAGGAGTGGGGACAGGTCCAGAAGGGGCCAAAGGTCCAGAAAGGGCCACTGCAATAGATTGATAGTGTTAGAGACCTGCAGGCAGGGAGGCTGGAAGCTAGAAACCAGGTCTGAACTATGGGCTGGGGCTAAGAGGCCCAGTGAGAATATAGGGGGCAGAGTCCAATAAGGCCAAGACCCCTACAAGGTGAACGACTGTACAATAAGAATTGTGAAGTATGGGGCATGGTATAGAGGTGGAAAGAGCCACACAATGAGCCTTTAAGGCTACAGGTGCCCTGGAAGGGAAGAGAAATGCAATAAGCCCTTAAGGCTACAGGTGAACTGCAGAGGCATAGACATGCCAAGAGGGGCTATTGAGCTTGAGGGCTGAACTGAAACTAGTGGAGTCCAGGAGGGACCTGGAGGTGACTTGCATGGACTAAGGATCACTCTAAGGCAGTGGTCACCAACCAGTTGATCTTGGAGCCTCTGACAGTCGATCTCAGTCCGTCAGAGGCTCCACAATCAGAAGCAGCAGGAGGCATGTGGCTGGGCTGAGCGATGCCCTCTGTCGCCTGGGCTGGGCTGGCTGAGTGAGGTCAGAGCCTGGGCAGCTTGTCTAGGAGGCAGGGGGGACAAGGCAGGGGGTGGGAGCAGGGGTGGGGCAAGGGCAGGGCAGGAGCTGGAAGGGGTGGAGGGCAGGGGCGGAGCAGGTGCGGGGGCACAGTATATCTTGGGGGGCACAGTATATCTATGCCAAAAAGTTATATTAACCATAAAAAGGTTGGAGACCACTGTTCTAACACCTGTGGGCAGCCTCCCTTACTTCATCTCCAATAAGAACAGCATGTGGCAGGTGAGCAACCAAGAAAGGGCTACATTACAGACTCAGAAGGGCAGGAGCCACACAGCCTCCAGCTGGTGTCATGGCCACCCCTTGGGCTCAGTCTTGTCACAGGCACTTAGATGGACCTAACCACAATAAGGTCAATCTAAATGTAACATCTGCACATATTTTTAGCTGGTCTAAATCAACAGAGTTCAACTGAAGGCCATTTACACCATCAGAATAATTTATTTAACCAGGCTAGAATTTGTCCAGGACATTAAGGCTTTTAAAAAACTCCATGGAGTCTTTAATGACTACAGGTGATCAGGATTTTACATCTCATTCAAAATCCAACACCTGCAACAACTGTACCTTTAAAATCCTGATGGAGCTTTGCTGTGGTGCTGAATAGGAAGGGATATTATTATCTAATAAATCCCTACCATTACTTCGTACCTTCCTATGTCAAATAATTGTTGCTTGCATTTGGGGCTGTGTGTGTTCCACAATTCCAGGAGAATTTACCATAGATTATATACCTACTGGTGAAATGATACAATAGTTGCCTATTGTGCTCACCTTCCCTAGTATAGTTGCTTATCTGGATCCTGTCTGATCTCAGAATAATTTACATCAGTGTACACAATCAAGGCAAATTAATATCTGAGTGTGTAATTCCCTATCTAAGCCCTAGGTCTTTTAAATGCACAGAATAAACACTGAGGAAAAAGCAGGTGGCTCTTTAATGAAGGTGAGGGTAATGAACAAATATTAGGAACGAGCTTGTTGATAAATATTGTTCATTATTTGCACTCTTACTCATTCAATTACTTTTCATGGCACTCAGCACGTTTTCCATGTTTCATCTTCTAACTGAAAGATTCTGAAAGTGGGAAATGCCTCTGATGAGCAATACAAATTTTAATGAAGTTTCTGGAATTTGCAATTCTTATCTATAGTCACGGAGCAAATAGAAGATGTCATCAGAATAATTATGAAAATTACACCTTTATAATGAAATGATTAAATATCCCAGTGGTATTTCTAAGATTTGTAAAGAATGTTATCGAGGAGTAATCACACAACATACCCCTTTATTTTGTCACTGATGACTAGTCTAAGTATGGCCTAGCCTATTCTATGTAGTTTTGCTGGGAAAACTTGTATTCTTCTGGCAAAACTGTGATGGCAGAACTTTTCTTCTTTTTTTGCTGGCAGAGCAATGCCAGTTAAGTCCTCAGTCACAGCGAAGCCATCGGAAAGCACGTGTAGATGTGTCTATTCTCTGTGTCAATTGCCATGGACCCTTTAGTAGCTGGTGTCTCCCACAAAAATTCCATGTCCAGAGCAGGCAATACACTGCCAAGACCATGGAATTGATGTCACATGGAACACAATTATGATGGTACAATATTGAGAAGACAGTCTAAAATGGAACACAGCTTTGGAAAATGGAAAAGGGCATGTCGCGAATCCCAAAGATTTAATAAACAAGGAAGAGAAAGATAGGGCTAGATTCACCAATATGTTCTGATAGTTTTTTTGCTACCCCATGGGTGGATCCAGGAGCATGGCAAAGGGTGAGCTCACTGCACTTGCACCACACAGCCAAAGCAGGGCCCCCTGTTTTCCGTTGATGATGAATTCAATGGGTGGGGAGGGAAGGGGAAAGCGAGAGTGAACAGCAGTGGTACTCACACCCTCGGCACCTGAGCTGCACGAAGGCAGTTCTGACCACAGCCCACATCAATCAGTTTGGGTTCAGAGATCATGGCACATACAGAGCTTCATAAAGAGATGCAGTGACATGCTGATGAGCGGAGAGAGCTCACTGTGCATGAGCCACATCTAAAGGGAGCAGGGTGCAGCCATGCCACTGCATGCTGCCTCAGATATCCCCCTGTGCTACCCTACTAATGCAACAGCTGTAAACCCAACTTACATGTCTGGCTGAGCTACCTTGCCTCACCAGAGCACTGCAAAGCAGCCAAGGTATTCTGGTGAATCTGGCTCATAACATTCCTTTACCTTTCTAATGACTTTAAGTCAGAATCATATGAAAGACTTCTGCTGTATGTGCAGCCCTACTTTAGCTGTCTTTTTTATGTGGACACAATCATTCATTCACATTATAGCAGTTAGTCTTAATTTTCAAGCAAACTAATGTAATGACAGTACATCAACAGTCAATGCATTGCAATCATACAGATTACTCCACTTTCATATGCAAAGCCATGATAGCCATGCTTGGAAAAATGACCTGTCCCAAAAAGCTACTTTAATTGTATTCTTTGTAATCAATCTTTAATTCTGTGCGTGATATTTTCACAGATCATTACATGTGTCGGATGTACAGAATCATTGGGAAAAAAGAGATTGTAGTATTGGGGTAACAGTAATAAATAACTGTGCTAAATCAGCAGAAAACTAGAATTTCACACAACTTTCATTACAAGGAAATTAATCTATGATGGAATTTTGAGACAGTTTTATATCATTGTTGCATTGAATGTCTGTGACAGTTATCAGACATTTTAACTGCTCCACATTTCATTGAGTATCAGGCGTATGTCAAGTGAAATTCTGCCCCCAATGAACTCAGTGGGAGTTCTGTTGTGAACTTCACTGATAGAGTTTATTTAATATGCTTTGGAGTTAATTTTGCTTCCACGTACTGAATTGATGACTACTACTCAGCTGCTTCTCATATCTTCTTTTATAGGTAGTGTGACAGGGTGCTTAGTGCACCTGTCACTTTCAGAGGAGAGAAGCCTCAAGAAACAGCTTGGGCAGAAATCAGGGAAGACACCTGACTGGCAGGGAGGCTGAGCCCGAGGTATATATAAGCCCAGGACCTGAGGTAGGTAGGCAGTTTTGTCCTGGTAGAGGACAGGGAAGGATCTCCTGAGCAGGCCACTAGAGGGTGACTCTGGCTCACACTGAGAATGTGTGTGGGTATGCAGCCTTAGGACTGGGGCTAGGGACAGACATTACAGATAAACCAGTTTAAGTGATCAGAAACTGGTTTAAACCTGTAACAGAACAGATATTCAGTACCCATAAACCAGTCTGAAAATGGCTGAAACTGGTTTGAGACAAATCTGGTTGAATGTAGTATCAGACTTAACTGATTTGGATCAAATGGTTTTTTTGCAATGTCTATCCCAGACCCTTTGCTGGTTTAAGTTAAATCAGACTTCCCCAGTATCTCAGCTCCCCCAGTATCTCAGCATGCTCTCTGGGCTGGGCGGAGCTCTCTGCTCCACAACAGAGCTGGCCCCTCCCCTCTATTCTTCCCCATGAGCCCCTCCCCCTCTACTTAGCACTCATCCTTCCTCTTCTCTCCCACACCATGGACTGTAGCCAGCATGTGGTATGCTAGCTAATGCTGTGTAAGGCTGATAGGGCAGTGTCTGCTCAGGGCCTTTTGGAGGTAATCAGCAGCTCATTTGGTAATGTCTCTGCATTTACTCCTTTGCAAAAGCTGTTTAAGAAGAGCTTGAACTAATAAGCGAGGCTTTGTTTTCTAATGGGGTGGTAAATGCTAATAACAGAGCTGATAAATGCTCTGTTATCAAGGTGGGGGGAGGTAACTCCCCCCTAATCACAGTATTCTGCTGGAGCATGGCTACACCCCCCTTGACTCTGTGCAGAAGGGAAGGGAGGGCTTCCCTCATGCCCCCTGGCTTCTAGCCGGAGCCACGGCAGGCATGTGCCTGCATTTTTGGGATATCTGCTTGGGTTCCAAACTGATTTAGCCTAGCCAGGTTAGACTAACCTGCAAAGATTGAATCAATTCAGGCTTAGGCTTCTTGAATGTCTGTCCCTAGCTTGGGAGTTCAGCCTTTGAGCCAGCAAAACAGCCAGCATGCAGCCATAGGCCTGTGGAGCATCTGGTGGTTTCTGGCAGAGACTAAAGGGGGGTAAGGAGGTTACAGCTGGCCCAGGGAGAGAGGACAGAGGACCAGAGGGGCCAGAGAGAGAACAGACATCCCAGAGAGACTGCAAGGCTAGTGCGCTTGGAAAGAATGAAGAGGGGCAGAGAGCCCAGCGAGCAGGTAGGGCCATGGTGCCTATATGTCTCACTGACCTAGGAGAGGGGCCAGAGCTCCTGAAGGGCCAAAGGCCAAGAAGGGCCATAGCTGGAGACTGGTGGGGCTGAAGAGCCCATGAGTCTCAACTGACCTAGCAGTGGGACCAGGGTCTAAGGAGGAAGACCAAAGGCTAGGAGAGGCACAGCCAGGGATCATAGGGTCCAGGGTGCCCATAGCCCAGAGAGGGGATGGCTTAAGGACTAACAGAGCCAGAAGCCTGTAGCCCATAACAGTGGTTATGATTTGATTAGCATGTGTGACATCTGTGATTTATGGACATAGGTACTGGAGAGGACAGAGCCCACAAATTTAGCCCTTAAGGTGATGAGCATAGACACCTGTGTTCATATATGAGATCAGGCTTGGGGAACCCTGGGGCAGCCTCCCTTTTTTAAAAGGTAAATACATCAAGGTGTAGCAGATAAGGGGAAGGGGAGATTGCCCAAGGACAGTAACGTTGTTAAGGGTTGAAATGGTGCCAGGGGAATCATGGCCAGAGGACCTCATTACAGCAGTAAGACATAAAAAGGAGTGAAAGTCTACTGTGCCTTGTGTGGGGCAAACTAATGCAAACTAATGATGTCTGGTAACATCATTGTGCACCTGTTACACCTGATTCAAGACCATGAGGCACTGGGGTTAGCAGTGACATGGTTGATGTGTTTGAATAAAGGTTTGAATTAAACAGCTTAGGCTAGGAACAGACATTCAGAAAGCCAGAGTATGAATTGATTCAATCTTTGCACAATAGTCTAACCTGGCTAGGTTGAATGGGTTTGTAACTGTACAGACATCCCCTCTGGACTGAAGAAATGCAGGCCATGCCTGCAGTGGGTCAGGCTAGAAGCTGGGGGTGCTAGAGGAGTCCTCCCTTCCCTTCCACAGTGCTGAGCTGAGCATGGGTGTGGCCATGCCCTGGTAGGATGCTTTCATTAGGCAGGGTTTACTGCCCCACCCCCAGGCTGCTCCTGACCGGTGAAGGAGGAAGAAAGGAGTTGATAACACAGCATTTAGCATCCCAGCAAAAAAACAAAAGCCTCTCTCATTAGTTCAACCTCTTCTTAAAGAACTTTTCCCAAGGAAGGAACAGAGGGACATTATCAGCTACCTGTTAATTAGCTCCAAAAAGCCCTAAGCGAACACTATCCTGTCTGCCTTTGTCCTGTCTGCCTTATACAGAGACCTCTCAGCATTAGCTAGCATACCACATGCTGGCTACAGTCCATGCTGTGATGGGTGTGGCAGGGATTCCTGCTTGAGTAAGGAGGATTGGGGGGTGGGGGCAGACCCTGTTGTATCTGTCATTTCTGCCAGAGCTGCAGCAAGGGAGCAGAGGGGCAGGTCCAGCCCTGCTCTGGAGTAGAGCCATGCCCAGGGGTTGAGATTGCCTCATCTCTGGCAACCTTTGTCATGAGTCCAATTAGATGGGGGCTGCATATATGAGATTTAATCTGAGAATCTGTGCTTGATGATAACACATAAAATGCAGATTAAGTATTTTGCCATATACTTGCCTCCTTAGAATCAAAGGCACATTTCATATTTGTTGTCTAATATCCTCAGTCCCACATAAAGCATATACTGTATTGTCACAAATTTCCTTAATAACATACTTTTGTACAAATTAATGCTTTTGTGATGCATAAGACACTTTGGCATGAATAAAACTCTCTGGAGTTGCCTCTTAAAATATCTTACTGCTTGCATTTTTTATATAATTGTCTTTTGTTTCTCTGAGGTGTATGACACCGTCTTGAAGATGTCATCACATTATTTATTGTGGTCTTCTGCATTTATTTTTTTCATTTTCCAGCATAGGTCCATTTCATAACAACAGTACTGGAAGATGGGAAATGCAGTTACTGGTTGCTTCAGATATTAACTAATGTACAGTTATTTAATAGGACAGAGGTTTCAACTACTCGCTGTTTTTCTTACTTACTCATATGTTCAGATAAGTGACTGGCTACAAGTTTGTGAAGGATATCTACTATAGTAAGACATGTATATTTAATTCTGAACATTTCCAGTTGCACAAGTTTACCTCCTTTCTCATATTTCAATGACTGTCTCCTGCTTAAAGCAGTGCAAGGTTTTGTTGTGCATTTTGAAGATATTACGATTTTGGCTCATATAGTTCCAACAGTAAGCTGGCACGAAAAGGCAGATAGATTTGCGTGGTGAAAGATCCCCAAAAGTGATTCTATAAAGTAATGTCTTGCTTATTCATATTTGGATTTAATCCTAATGCCTGCAACCTTTCAACAGAATGTGGAAGTGGGCACTGTGGATAGTCCTTAATCAAGTCCTGGCTGGGAATGGGTTACAACTTTGCTTCAGAAAACAGGTGATCCTGCTGAGTTGCATATGTTGCAGTGGAATAGGAACACCTGGAAATGACTGACTGTAATTTATTAACAGCTGTAATGAAGCATGTTTTCCCAACAAGCCCTGTGTCTTTGAGAGGAGATATAAACAGGGTAAAGGAGAGACTGGAAGAAAGACTGTACTTAACAAATGGGTATTCTGGCTTGTGTGAGTGTTGTGTGCAATTGTTAAGAAAAAGCCCATTTCTTTTACATTTTGAGCTCAGAGTTAGGAGATGAAAAATCCTTCCATTTTGATGATTTAGATTAGGGATTAAGACCTTTATTATTTGTTTTTCAATCTTCAGGCGTAGCCTCCACCTACCTGATGCTTATGGCTGTCCAAAGCAAATAGAACAATTTATCAAGCTTTTGCTAGTGTTTGAATATGCTATAACATCAATAATGTAGTACCAATATTAGATAATAATTTCTTGTAAGCTATATGTAATGGGGAATGTGTGTTCACAAAGTAAAAGACTGAGAAGATCATCTGCATTCCTAGCCAAAGAAAAAATACTCCCAAAGGCAAAAACTATCATAGTTTATAAACAAAGCTTATTTTGAGTGCATTTGTTGGAAATATTTATACCTTATTCTTCAAAATAATACCAAATATATTAATAGCACAGCAACTGTGTTCAATTAAAAATGGAAGCAGGTGAAGATTTTGTAAGATACAATCTCAGGGTGTCCTTTTTGAATAATGTCTTTGAAATCATAGGATGTATAGTGGAATATGGTGATTTTTTTGCAAAGCAAAAACTTGAGCAGCTCTTTTATGAACACTAGTTAAGGTTCTCTTTGTCCAGAATAATTTAATAGCATTCTGAGATCAAGTGAACTCCATAAGAGACAAGGAAATGACCCCAATTCTTTCTAATCCTTTTCAGTTAAGTTGCAGAATTAAAATTATAATGGGTCCCTCATGGTTTTGCTAAGACCCTTCTAAGTTGCTCAGAAGAAAAATAGTGGAACCATGACCTGTTCTCTATCATTTGCATGAAGCAGTGTCTGCTTCTAGAAACCCTCCCCATCTGTTGGTGGAGTAGAATCAGAGCACTGAGTTTGAGCACCCCTAGGTAACTTCAAAATCAGAAACCCCTGCATGAAAGATATAACGAGCTTTCCTGCCAGCCTTTGCCTGCGGCTCTTTGCCCTCTTTGCACTCAGCATCCAGCTTGTTCTTCAACATCTTCAAAACATGCTCAAAAATTTTGTTCCAAATAGAAGATGGCTATCTCAGATGTCTTTTTTGCCCCGTATATTCACTGTACTATAGCACATTGGAACAGGAGGAGATTGTGATAATAAGAATACTTTGTATGTTCTCCAAGAATTTAAGAGTACAAGTTTGAATTAAACCACACTGCTCTGCTGCAAGGTACATACAGTATTACTCTATTCATCATAGGTTGTCAGAAAGAGGCACAGAGAAAATCAGTGACATGCCTACAGTTATACTGCAATTCAATGAAAAAAACCCAAAGGTAGAATCTAGAGTTCTTGATCCCAGCCCCATGGTTTAACTACTAGACCATGGATCTAGTCTGCCAGTATGTGTCTAGTTTATTTTCATACAGAGCTTTTGGGAAGAGACTGTATGTATCATTATCTTTGCTATAGCTTCTATCATTGGGGATGTGACTTTATCTAATCATTTTCCAGCTTGGGGTGATTGAAAATGAGCTACCTTTTGTGGCAAGAATGGGGAATTCACAAGCTTCCTATTAAATATGTTGTACAAGGATCTGTATGACTCTCTCTCATTGAGGAGGAGCGACTGAAAATAGCTGGCAAGTTGAAATATATTATATTCCTTCTCATTCAAGAAGCTACATTTAGGGGTGGGGGGTAAAAAAAGGAAGAATATATTTGGCTGGTGTTTATTAGTGAGCTTACAATTAAATGGGACCTGTTTCCATTGACATTTCACTCCACCCTCCATATCAAATAGATATTCAGTGCGTCACCCAAGTGGCTGCTGATACTTAGACTCTTGATTTACAGGACTGCTGGAGGGCTTGTAAGGCATTAACTCGCAGTGTTTAGAGGAGGGAGAATAACTTGTGAATTTCCCTACTAAAATTAACCCTCTGGATATATTAATATCTCCCTAAGCAATCATCTGGCTGGCAGTCTGGAAAACAGTAGCATGTTCAGAATAATCATTTACTTTTTCTTTTATTTCTTTTACAGTACATTTCAAAAGCTAGATAAATACTTTTCAACACCCTTGCCCCAGCATTTCTTATAATACTGCATAGACACAATTACTGCTAACCTCATAATTATAATATCTATACCTACACTCTAATAGAACCATGGTGATTAACGGTAATGCTAAGCACATTTTACGAGAGGACATTTTCGTAGCGCTGTGTTATTTAACTAGACATAAAACTTTACAGAAGGTACAGAGCAATAAAAAAATCCAAGCAAAGACCTGTGCATGTGTGTAGAACACGGACTCTCAGAAAACATCTATATAGAAGACTGCTGAAAACTATATATAGGAGAAAGGATGCCAGGCTGTGTTTTAAACTCAGTGAGAGACCCATTGCTTCACGTCAGAAAATAATTGCTAAGATAGGAATTGCAAAGTAGAATTTTTTTCTTTATCTTTGCTTTCTCAAAGCCTACAATGAAGTTTTGTCCAAGGTCTTTTGAGGCTACGGATTGGAATCAGAGGGCTCAGTTCATATATTTTAGTGTAGATGCCTCCATAGTAAGTTGGCCCTGAACTTTGTTCATAACCTTTATAAGCAAACTGTGAAGCATTGCCTCTTGCCTGCAAAATATAGCAACAAGAACATTTCTCATTAGCATTGCTTCCAAATTGCTAACAACCGTGTTCTTTTCCTTGCATATGCAGTAGGTTTCTTTTGCCTGCTTGTTTTGGTTTTTAGTGCACCAAGTATTTCAGAAGATACTTAAGCAGCCAAATATGGGTAGTGTGGGCAAACAGCAAATGGGCGCATCCCAGGAAAACCTATAGGCTAGGTACAGACATTCAAAAGCTCAAGACATTTAAAAGCTCTTCCCAAGTTGCATGGTTTTCTGTATGTGGCGCAGTTGAGATCAGTAGTGACCGGAACACACATTCATCCTTTTGTTAGAAATATTATTAGAAACGCATAATGAATAGAGTGTTGTTAGAACTGCACAGTTTGCATCTCGTACCTGATAAGCAGAAACACCACCAAGGACATTCCTCCCCCCACTTTTGGCCAATTTGCTAGTTTTTCTTATACTAAATCACTCTCTACCCCCACAATCCCC
>NW_017728949.1:49410914-49450144 GCF_001723895.1 Crocodylus porosus | reverse complement strand
CGGGTTTCCTCGGCAGCAGAGCAATCTGAGATTTTCTATCTCTGCTCTGACCCTATTTGCAAATACACCTTTTGTGCTGCTAATAGTGTGTGCCTGAGAATTATTATTATTTGCGAGCCTCCAAAAGAAATGAACCGCAATTTTTGCATCACTTTGATGGGGGTGTGGGGGCAGAAATATTAGACTGTGTTCTGCAATTTTTAAACCAGTCTGTGCGCTGAACTTCTGTTATGGGTATAAACCAGTTTCCGATCACTTATACAGGTAAAACTGTAACGTCTACACTGGGCCTTAGTGTTGAATCTATTCATTTTTTGCACTTTAACCATTGAGGAAATTTCTTCCTTTCACCTCCTTGACTATGACTCTATTACAGAAAGTGGAAATGAAATTTAGGCAAAGTTATTAGTTTATATCTTAGTTTCTCTTAGAGTATGAACATACATGCGCAGCTGAGTGTGCGGTAAGGAAGCTGGGATTTATCATGTTCTGGATGCTTTGTAGCAGCTTTTTTTAGGTGCTAAGCTTCTAATATTGGGTTCCTGGCAAATATTCTGGCAAAAAATTGAACTATATGACATCATAATATCAATTAAGAATTGAGTCTTTAAGAAAAGACTGTCACCACTGCAAGGACCCAGAGCCTGCAGGCTACAGGTCATGGCTGTGCCCTGGCTCCTCCCATCCTAAGTTCCCAGTGGCTCCAGAGCACCCCCTGTGCTGCCCTGCAGTGCAGGCTGCCAGCCTGAGCAGTGCAATCCCAGCCTGAGCTTTTCTGCACAGGTGCAGCTGGGGTTGCCATGGAGACCAGCTTAGCCAGGAGGGCAGGGGCTGCTGGGAAATGGAGTCTGGCTGCTGGCAAGATCGGCCATTTTGCCCACCCTGATCTAGAAATAAGGAATGCAATCCATAGCCAGGGAATGGGGATTGTTCCATAGAAATTAGTGAAAAGGACTTGAGAGTCATAAGCCACATTTCCACATGCAGGGGTGTGTGATTGCAGTGACACAAAACATACTTTTTGCCACTGTGCCTGCAGGGAAAAATGACTTGCTTTGGGCAAACTGCCTGTTCCCTGCTTCTCCCAGCTCCCAGCTCCCAGCATGCTGGAGGAGCCAGGGCAGACCTAAAGGAAGGGAGATACTCTGGTCAGCAGCCAGAGCATCTCCTTGGAGGACCCAGCCTCTAGCGCACCACTTTTTTTAGCTGTTTGTTTTTTGATACTGGGAGTTCCTGGTATTAAATTTGCAGTGTGGTGCACGGTTGCACATGTGCTATATACAGTTTGTGGTACCTCAAACCAAATCCACTGCAAATGACAGATGTGCACGCATGTGGATGCACTCATAAATGGTATGTCATGCTTAAGTTCTTAGGATGATGGTGTTGCAAAAAACGGAATGCAATATTTGGATAAACAGGGAAGTAATGAGTAGGAAGATTATTTAATGTCTGCATACTCCACTGGGGAGACTGATACTAGTATTTTATGTATAATTTTTGTGTCCTTTCAAAGGCATGTTGAAACATTGGAGTGAATGAAGAAAAAAAGAAAATTAAGCCATGACTAAAGTGTTTCCTTACAGTGAAACACTTAAAAAACTAAACCTATTTAATTTCAGATGGCAGATTGAATAGTATCTTGAATTACATTGCAAAACAACTCACATGGAGAAAATACCACTTACACTCTAAGGGCTCTTCAAGCTAACTGAAGCCAAACACATTCACATTCGAAACTAGGTACCCATTATTAACAGTGATGGTCATTAGTTAATGGACCAAACAGAAGTGGCCAATTCGACATCATCACTAGAATCTTCAGATAAAGATTGGATGCCTTTCTAGCTAGCACATTTAATTCATAGATGTTAACTATCTCCTATATAATAATTCAATAAAACCTTGAATTTTGTAATATGAAAATTTACTTCTTTTTCCTAATTGTGTCCTGTGGTCTAAAATGGAGGCTGCAAATCATTCTGGGGTGGCAACTTGATTTTTATATGTATACACTTTGCACACTTAGGAAAAATTTTTAAGCCCTTTATCTTCTAGTAGGCTGAAAAATCCTATCAATGCAAAATCACCCACATACATGAAACCCTGAAGAAATATATGTGTTTATTCGAGGCTTTCCCCCTTTTTGTTAAGTTTAGGGTTCATACAACTGTAATCCCTCTATTGTAATATGTTTCTTCATCAGACCAAAAACTCCACATGGTTTAAAAGGCTGAAACTCTCACTCAACATGGCACTAAATGCATTAACATCTTTCAGTTTTATTATTTCTGAAAGTTAATCCAGCTCAAAGAGAGATTATGAATGGCACTTTCCCTTAACCTTTAAAGAAAGCTCATGGTTTTAGGTTAGAATTATGCCCTCAGTATCAATACTTGCTGGGTTCATATGATGTCCTGAATACCCGTATGTATGTCCATCTGTTAAATCTGGCATGGAGACCTCCCAGAAGTTGTGCAGGCCCTTGCTCAAGGACTGCCTGGCACAGATCTGGTTATACTGGATGCTTATCTAGTATTTCATGTGCTATTACTTTTGCAGAAATCCTCTTGGCTGTACCTTGACATCATGTCCCCTGGTGCCAAATCATAGATGCTAATTCAATAGATACCTTGATATGAAAAGAACAGAGTATCTATTTCTGACTTACATTGTAACACTTTATATTGCAGTGAACACTGCAGAAAATCCATTTTCATCACAGTGACATTTTAAATTATATGCTTCTAATGAGATTTTAATTCTGATATAATAAAACAGTGAATAGAGATTATTTAACTAATCATAATGCTTAACTATTAGTTATTGCTATATATAATGTAATTATAATGATTAAATATTAATAATTTGGAATTTGAACCTGCTCCTATTAAGATCAATAAAGTTTGTTCATTGACATTAATGACAGCAGGTTCAGAACCATTATTTATGGGGTATATCAACTGTTTAGGAAGCCAAATACCTAACTAAAAATATGTAAATATAAATATATTTTAATAATCAAATCGCTTTTAGCTTCAATATGCTCACTATTTAGTTAGGGACATCTCTTTAGATTTACTTTTGAAATATTAAATTAAGTATTAATATAAATTATTAGAGATTCAAGAGTGACTTCTTTGGTATATGCTATTCAGTCACATCTTATGATATTGTTAATTACTTCTTAATAAACACATTTCAGTGGCCCTTTAGTTTAACAAACAACCAATATACTATTACAATTGCATTAAATGCATTCTCAGAATGCATACTACATTTACAACAAAATGCACATGATAAAATGGTGAGTTGTAGAGTCAAGGCATAACTCACAGGAAGGGACTGCTCATAGACACTGTGTACACTTGTCAGACAATGACAACAAGAAATGAGGAGAGTTAAAACAACAGAGCTCAAGGATTAGGATGAGAACCTGCTCCAAAAATGGCCTTGAGAGACCAATTGGCCAAGTACATTACATGTTTGTCTGTTATGAGATTAGTTTGTTGTCTAGGCTCTAATGAAGGACACTGGGAGTATCTACTTGTGCGCATTTACTGTGCAGTAACTAAAATCACTGCACAGTACAGCTGTGTATCTACACGTGCACACTCATATCGCACACTAACTATAGTGTCTTATGCTGATTCGAGCATAAATTTTAATACCTCCATTATGCAGGTATCAAATTTACACTCAATTAGTTACTGCACAATAACATATGTGTAGATGCCTTACTACACAACACTTGTGTGCGTGGACTGACTTGGGACTATTTCCTCTTACTGTGCAGTAACTTACTATATAGTAAATTTAAGCCGCTGTAAACACGTGTCGACACACCCACCGAGTACTATAAAATTGGTAGAACCTCTTTCTCCTGATATAAGAGGGTCAAGCAGTAGCATTAGCAATCTGATCTAGGTTTCCAGAAAAGTTAATCTTAAAAATAGTTGGGCTCATTTTGTTATGTGCTTTACTAGGGTGCTCCAGCCCAGTTCCTGAAGTGCTCAACCTAACAGGGCCCAGTGTAAAATAATGTTTTTTGCAGGGGACTGTGTCAACAATTGATAGCTCTACATGGTCATCTTGATTAAACTCAAGCATCTTTGCTGGTCAGGGTGTTCAGAATGCATTCAAGTAATCTGCTTTAGGCATATTTAGACATATGTTTTTCACTTTATACAGAGTGGGGTTGATAGTCATGTCCCACTATCCCACTCAGCATCCAATGCACTGGTTCAAATAAATTATTCAAATAAGTTATTTAGGTATCTGGCTCTGATTTATTGGTGCTGAGCTATGCTAAAATCTTGAACGGTAAGCGCATGAGTAAAAGGAACTGACAAACATCACCATAATTCAAGTCTTGAAAATATGCTTTAGTAGATATAAACCAAAATATATTTTTCCATAATAGCCTATCATTTCAGTCAATCTTCTCTTGTTCATTTTGATGTCTAGTATCTCTGGCTTATTGATTACCTTTGCCAAGCTAGTGGCTTTCACAATTTTGAATAATAGAGTTATGGTAAGAGTCACCCTGAAACACATTTTACACTTTTTACTTCTCTGAGATACCAAAAAATGTCAGCTACCTGTTAGTTAGATACTTACAGTATGTATGCAGCTGGGTGATTTAGGTATATTCATATCTTCCTATCTGTATGGCTGTGTTAGATAAGCTATACAGTCTATTTAAACTTTTTATTTTTGTAGGTATGTTATGTGATGAAATTAGTGACATCTATTGTTGAAGGTGCCTGAAACTCTCCATTATAAAACTGTATTTTCATTTTCTTTAATTGTACCAAATTTAACCTGTTCAGGTTAAATTATGCTGCGTGTCTGAAACTAAACATTTTTTAAAGATGTTTCACTTGAAGAAGTTCAGGTATTTCTAAGGAAAAGGTCTGGAAAAAATGTGCTAGTTTGCTTCTGTTAAAATTATTATAATTTAAGAAGCTCCAGAAACTCTGGCTGCTTTGGATTGTGGACTTGCTTTTAATGCTTTGTATTGTAGACTTGAAATTTGGCAGAAAGGTTGTTCTAATTTTGGGTATATTTCTTTTATCCCCCCCTGTGAAAAACTGTCCAAGTTATAAGTCTCTGAAGTATTTTGTTTGCACAGGCTTTGAAGAGACTGCGTGGTCTTCGGAATAATTCAATTATTGCTCGTGGGATGCTGATATAACACATGAGAGAAAAAAGGGATAGTAAAAAAAGAATGAGAAATAATAATGTAGAAAATGGGATTTCCCACTTCATAGCAGAGCTTCATAAAATAAATTTTAAAACACACAGTTTTTGTAGTTAGAAAACTGAATGATCAAAATAATTCCTTGATTTTGCAGACTATTATTTGGTAAATAAAGAGTTAAAAGGAATTCAGGGGCCACAAATCTTACATTCACAATGAATCATCTTTATGTCATGAAAGTAAATTTGTTAAATTATAGCATTTTCACATTATTTTTCTATAATTAGTGCTAAGACTTTTTAAAACTCTACTAAATGAATGTTAACAAGCTTTTTAATGCATAAGAATGTATGAATACATAGCATGCCACAATCTCAACCTATTAATTGGAGTAGTTATATTTATGGTGGTGTTTGTAGTACTCTTATTCTACATCTAGCACAGTATAGTGTAAATGTAAAAAAAAACCAAATCTTTCAACAAAGGGTGTAATATTAAAAGCATAAAGATTGCAATGATGAATTGCCTGAATCCAATCAGATACTTAAGTATGCCAAAATTTAAGCTTATATATCCCACTAAAGTACTTTCTTGAATATTGCCTCAATATTCTTGCACATGTACTCGTATATGGGTGTATATCTTTGTGTGCACACACATTATTTTGAATAGTATTTATATTGCTTAGAATAATGCGTTTGTTGTGGACATGTAAGACTGTGGAGAAGAAAAATATTTACAAACCTGTGCACACCTTTAAGGGAAAAGTAAGATGTATATATTATGTATATATAAACATACTACAGTACTCTAGGCAACCATGTAATTTGAATTCAAATTTGGAGTCCTGTAATCTAGTAGTGTTTTCTGTTTTTTTTATTATAAATGGGACTTCTGCCACCCTGCATTCCTTTTATATATACATCCCAAATCCATCACCATAGCATATCAATGCTAGGTTACGGTTGTATGGATTCAATAGATCCTTTTTGCCTATCTGTAGGACAGCTATCATAAATCCACATAAGTTTACAGATCTGGGTATAAATAAGATAAAAGTAACGCTCCAGTAACTGAGGAAATGAGGACTGTCATGGACCTCGCTACAAAACAAAACTCTGGTTCAAGTCCAGATGAGCACAGCAGTGAGGTATGTGGCATTGGCACAAGACACTTCATGTCCATGTGTTTTTGAGAGATCCCAAGGTTAAAAAAGCCATGCAGAAAAAAAAAAGCAGGGCGGCAAAAACAGGGGCAGCCCGTGTCTCCCAAAACAGGAACCTGGCTAGCTGGAGCTGTGCTCTGGCTCACAGCCAGGCTCCAAGCAGCAGGATCGCCAAGGCAGCAGACCTGGAAGACCCCCAGGACTCCAGATAAGGCTTTTGGGGCCAGCCCAGTGCTGGCCTCAGCCTCCCCTACCCCACACAAAGTAACCTGCCGCATGCCAGAGGGCGCATGGCACAGGCATTCCCAAGGGACAAGTAGGAGTGGCACAAGGTGCGCCAAGGCTTCTTGTCCCCAGGGAAACAAATGCCCACCCTCATGTAGATGTGGCCCTGCATGGCATATATAATTCTCTCCCCAGTAGAATTTATGAAACAACGAACCATACATAATGAGGAAATTAGTGATGGTTACACTGCTTAATGCACTAGGTACAGATACTGTTGTAATTAGGGTGACATAAGAACCTACATAGAAGATGAAAAGCAGAAGAAATTGTATGTCCCAACATGAATGACAGTTTGGATGGTAAGCCATGTGGCAAGATGTTTGTGACCACTGGGTGTGTGACTAGCACAGAATAGGTGTATAAGATCATAGGAAAATAGGGCTAAAAGGGACCTCATGACTCCAGTCCCTTGTTTAAGGCAGAATTATTCCTGACTAAATCAACTAATTTAAATGTCTATCTAAACTGCTCTTGAAGATTTCCAAGGATGGAGATTCCATAACTTCTCTAGGTAACTTGTTCAAATGCTTGACTGCTCTTCTAGCAAGAAAGTTTTCCCTAATCTCCTACCTAAATTTCCTCTGATGCAATTTGAGGCAATTATTCCTAATCCAGTCCCCTATACCCATAAAGAAAAGTGTATCTCCATCCTCTTTTTAATTGCTGTTTGAAGACTGCTTTCAAATCCCCTCTCAGCCTTCTGAGTCTTATGTGATCAGTCATTTAGTCATCTTCCCATGCTGGGTTGGGGCAGCCACAAAAATTTCATCAGTGCTAAACCATGGACATAGAATAGATTTATTTTTTGTCAACAGCTTGAATGGGAAGTTCTCTGCATACAACCTGTTTATGTGAGTGACACAAAGAGGATTGATTAGGCCTTTAAAACACTTTTTAGAAATCATGCCAGTGCATATTTGCTTGTCAGCAGAGAAGAAATATAGAAAGAGATACAATCAGTGATAGTGCAATGGGATTAACATCCTTCTACATGTCACACACAGACTTCGTAGAAACCAGAAAGGAGAAAACTCTGTCAGTTCATCTAGCTAATGACCATTTTAGATTACACTGGAATTTTACATTCTCCCTTAGAAATGCTTATCACTTCTGTTTTAATAAAACATGAACAAGAGAGGATGTATGGATGACATTTCGTAGTTTAAATTACTCCATTCTGAGGTGCATATTTTAAATCATTTAGGGCAGATTCTAAATTCTTTGCTGTCATTAGGAAGTAAGCCCTCATTCAAAGGTGTACCTCAACCCAGAGCCCAAGAACATCAAGTTTCTATTGCCAACAGAACTCAGTGAAGTGATACATATGGTTAGCATCGCATCCAGCTGCTTTTGACATCCCAGTCCGCACGACCTGACACTCACTACAGTTAAGTGGCCAGGAGCCTTCATGCCTTAGATCCATAAGAAAATACCTTCATTGCTCTGCCAAGTCACTCCCTTGAATTTAATGAGAGACTCTTAAACTGCTCCTCAGTGAGCACATCTACATGTGTGCATTTACTGTGCAGTAACCAGGATTACTGCACAGTATGGACACATGTCTACATGTGCATACCCGTACTGCACAGTAAATAAAGTGACTTACTGGAGGGTAAATACTGACTGACCTGAGTGTAAATTTGATACTGGATGATTTGAATGCAAATTTGATATCTGCAGTATGTTGCAGGTATCAAATTTATGCCCAATTAGTTACTGTGTAGTAACATATATGTACGTGCCTTACTGGACAGTAACACTGTGTGTGTGGACTCATTTGGGACTAACTTTAGAGTTAATGTGCTTTAATACCTGCATGTGTAGACACTGGCCTATTCTTGCTTACTATGCAGTAACTTACTGAGCAGTAAATTTGAGCCAGCATAAATGCACAGGTAGATACTCCCAGTGGGAATGATAGTTTTACAATTTGTCTATCACTTTTGCAGCATATTGTTTTATTATTATAATTGCTGTGCATAACTCTTATATTTGTATGCTGACAATCAGCAGAAGAAAGTTTGAGGAACTAGAGGATGGGAGCAACCTGGTTACCTCCCCAGTCCAGAGAATTTATACCATCTCTTTTCAGCTGATTGAAAAGATTGATGATGGTAGCAAGTGATAAACCAATAGATTTCAGACCTATGGAAGATGAAAGCCCAGCCATCACTCCAGACTAATGGTGCATATACACATTCAAATAATCTGGAAGAATTCTCACAGGTTGGTCTTCGGGTTGAGAAACTTACCTAAAGCTACATGTACAGACATTTGAATAATGAGGACAGTGTGTAGAGGTGGGGTGGAGGAGTGGGGGGCTGGGCATACATCTCAGTATGCTTTAGAGGCTCCCTTAGTCTGCCTGGCAAAAGATGGAAGCCGTGCACAGGGCAGCCCTGATTGGCTGAACCAGGATGCTCATGGTCAGCCTGTCTTTCCCTGCAGCACAATGTGGTGGTTCTGAAAGGCATATTCTACTCTCTGCTAGAGCAGCAGAGTCCAGTGACTCTGTTATCCAGGTGGAAGGGGAGAGGGGAAAGGGTTCTGGAGGACTATGCTCTCTTCTGAGAGAAGCACAGCATGTACAGACATTTTGTCCTTCCGGAGAAACTCTCCTGGGAGTGATTTAATTCTGGTTGTTACCAAGCTATTTTTCTTCAGGATCAGCCATCTTTATTCTGGGAGAAAAAGCCTGAATATCAGTACACTCATGGTTTCTCCTAGAAGAGCAGCAACTCTCCCAGGAGAAACTGAATATCTATACAGGTCCTAAGACTCCCTAAATGGCAAGAGAAAGTATTCCCTTTCCTGCTACATCATTCACTCCCTTTTCTGAGACACAGTAGACATGAAAGGCAATTAAAGCTGTCTTGGGCATAAAAATAAACCACTTCAGAAATAATTATTTTTTCTGAAGAATTAATTCTTCAGAAGAATTCATTCTTCCAATCCATCCTTAACATATACTGACACAATAGTATGCCATGACTCTTAATTTTTATGCTTTGCTGTAATTCACTGTGTCATGCTAATGATATTTTAATGAAGCATTTTGTGGCAAAGTTTTCTTCTTATAGTATAAAAAACAAATGAACGTTAACTCCTGCATCTAAGGGTTTTAGATTTTAACACAATAGACCATAGCAGTGCTTTTATTATTCTCCCTTAGGTAAGATATCTAAAAGGGTTTGAAATGGATGTCATTAACCAATTGGGTAGTAATGGTTTCCCTCAAGGTACTGGAGTACAAATTGTAATATCCTAAAGTACAACTGGGTTTGAAATGGATGTTATTAACCAATTGGGTAGTAATGGCTTCCCTCAAGGTACTGGAGTACAAATTGTAATATCCTAAAGTACAACTGTTATTTAATCTTATGTTAACATATTTATCTTGCATAATAGCCAGGCTCTAAATCTCAGCACATGGCAGTGGCTATTCCCTATATCTGTTCTGTTCTCATAGTTTATATCATAGGCTAATTGCCTAGGAGCTCTGTGTGCCGGTTGCCAGTTTTTCCACAACTCTTTTCACCCCACTGCAGTCCAAAATCCAGGCTTATGTATTACTGCATCATTCTTGCTGACTTCAAATTGGGTTCATAGGATCATAGGAAAATAGGACTGGGATGGATGTCATAAGGTCCTCTATTCCAGCCCCTTGGTCAAGGCAGAATCATCACAGAGCAAACCATCCCAGTCAAGTGCCTGTCTAAACTGCGCTTGAAAATTTCATGGATGGAGATTTCACAACTTCCATAGGTAGCCTGTTCCAGTGTTTGACTATCCCTCCACTGAGAGGTTCTTTCCAATCTCTAACCTAAATTTCCTCTGCTGGATCTTGAGGCCATTGCTACTAGTCCTGTCCCCACAGTGACCAGCCTATCTATATCCCCTTTATAATCCCCTTCAGGTATCTGAAGAATGTTATCAAATCCCCGCCTCAGTCTTCTCCTCTCCATGCTAAATAATCCTCATTATTTCAGCCTTTCCCTATGGATTATACATACACATGAATGAGATTCACTGCTATACACAGCAGTAGTACAAGGCCAATTTAGCTCTTTGAGCTTCTGCATAAGGATCATTTTCACATCGACTTCAAGGTAGAAAAACTGGCATGGCTTTGTTGTAGGTCCTAAGAGGAGAATTCTCCAGGAGTCATGGCAGAGCTGTCTCAGCAGGAGGGCTCTGTCATCTCCCTTTCAGTGCCACAGGATCTGAAGTTGGGAAGTTTCAGGGGTCCGTGGAAGTCATTTTATTTAATATAGCATTTATTTTCCTTCAGTACATATGCCATCCACTCTGACAGATTCTCAGTTTTATGGGAAAAATCCTGACCCACCTGCCTGAGAGTTCAGACTTCAGGGGGATGAGGTTTTATCTGTGTGAGGAAACATTTAAATAATATTGCAATTAGTAAGTCTAAAATGAATTGCATAAATAAGGAATAGTCCTCAGGGAAAAATGTGGTTATCACTAGATCCCTGCTGAGAGGTTCTCTAAAATGTCTTAAATATAATGGACTTCTTATTAGTAAGAAAGAGTGAAGATTAGAGGTCCCAGACCAGTAGCCATTTATAAAAAGAAAATCCTAGGCAAAAGTCATATTGTTATAACAATATAAATGTTATATTTATGACACAAATAAGTCATAAATCCTAAATTTGACATCTAGCACAGATTGGATCCCCTTTTTGTCTTTTACACCAGTATTTTGTATTACTATCTCACACTCTGCTTTGGAGGCAGTGGACTGATATTTGCTGACAATCTGATTTAGAGAGATTTTTAGTTATGTTAAGGTTCTTGCTGTGTTCAGAGTTCTACAAAGTAAAATTCCCACACATTCCCTTCAGATCTGGTATCTTAATTTTAATTCATTCTGTCACTTGGTGACCTTAGTAGTAACGCACAAAGCATATTTCATATAAAAATAATCACTGTGGAGTATGCTGTTATAGATTGAACACCTCCTCCTCTAGTTTTCATTCAACACAGAATGAACATTCCTATAGTTCTAATTAAGGGACGTTCTTAAGCACAAGTGAGCTTTGAGCCTGTTCTTAGGTTGCACTGAGGTCAATTGTGGGAAAATAAAGAGAAGTTGGCATTTTTTCCCCATAAGTTCCCATTCTGTTGTTATTAAGGATCTTCAGGCTCATCTGTGCTTGTTCAACACCTACAGTGGGGGTCCTGATCTTCTGTGTCCTATGCTTATTTAAATATTTAATAATAACAGCAATAGTAATGATGTATTTTCTCCATGCTCCTATCATTTTGTACAGCATAAAAAGCATTCAGATGTTTATGTCACCTACACAGTTATGTTAAACATAAGGCTGAATATCCAACCTAAAAAGAGAAACACCTTTGCTTTATTTTTCTCTCTTTATTATGGTGCTGGGTCATTAGTTGCAATACATTCCATTTGAAGAAGTACCAAAAAACCTTGAAGTTAGGAAGTTACAGTACATAAAAAAATGATTAATATTAGAAACATGGCAGCTATAAAATCTGGGGCTGTATTGCTTTCAAAACCTAAATTAACAAATTGTCACAGATTGTCAGGGCAAAGTTTGTAATCTTGGTAGCACTTTAAATGAAGGGAACATTTATAAATACTTTAACAATAATTAATAAATTATGACTAGAAATTGCTTTTTTCAAATAAATTATTATACAATGACATGGTCTGTTTTAGAGATTTGTATCAATTATTCAATATTACATTACAAAGTTGTTATAGCAAAGCACTCATAAAGAGGAATACATAAAACTATTTATAGATGTCACATGTCTGCAACATGTTGTAATGCCTTTGACAATAATTTATTAGTGATATTGCAAATTAAATTAATATTTTATTAATTGATAATAAATTACTCACAGAGGGTCAGATTCTGATCATCATTATGCTGCTGTCACTACATAACTGTTGCATGGGCATGTATTACACTTAGGATGGTTTAAATGTGGTTTGAACCTGAAGGGAACAGAAGAATCTGGGTATACAACATACATTTGAAACCCTGTCAAAGGGGAAACATTTCAAAAGGGCAACAGCTGTTTAGTTCTAGTTCTTATGTGTGGATGAGCTGAAAATGATTCAGAGCATACCAGCTTTAACATTGCTTCATCCAGGGTTAAAGCTGAAGTGTTTTTGCTACAGTTGAGTCATTCTTACCTTATTTGTAACACCAGTTTCCCTTTGAAATGCTCCTCTTGTGGAAGGGCTCCCAATGTGTGTGCGCCCATGCATATGTGCCTGTTAAACTGGTTTAAAGCTGCCTGGAATGGTTCAAAAGCATTCCTGGAAATCAAGAACTGCTCTAAACCAATTCACTGTGAACTGATTCAGTGTTGTGTAGACACCAAGGGCAGGCTATACATGTGCATTGAGCCTACTCTGATGCGTCATAATTGCAGCATGTCAGAGAAGACTTGATTAATTGTGTGTGGTAATTGCCATGCTCCAGAAGATTCCAGCACCATGTGTATCAGCATCCCCATGCTGAAGAATGGCAGCAGGGGTTCAACGAACTTTAGTTAAAGCGCCTTCGCTGCCATTTTTCAGCTGGGGATGCTAATACATGTAACGCTCCAGGTGCTTTATTTAGAGAGGCTCTTGGAGCCTGCTCACTGTGAGACGTGTTGTGCTGGGTACTCATTTCTACCCCTCGGTGTCAAAGCCTCAGTGCTTTGCACAACTGTTAATAGGTTCCCAATCACTGGCATTTTGGAGTGGTTCAATTGTTATGTCTGTCTATAGTGTAGCTGAATTTGGAATGGTTGTGAATGTTACATAATACGTTAGGACTAATTCCTCCCTTAATCATTATCTTTAGATAAGGGCCCTGAAGAATCATCACAGCCTGGTCTATGTCATACAGGAGTGTTACTAGAGTTAAAATATTATACCCTAGGCACATCTATACGAGACATTTACTATGGAGTAAACGAATTAGCTTTACAGTAAAATGTCTCCATCTACACATGTGGAGATATTAGGTCAGAGTAAAATAATTTAACTCTGCTGTAGGTTAATTTAGATTCTCTGCCTCTGAATAATCCCATCTTAAACCCAGGAATATGATTTCATTATTGTAGAGATGCTGAAAAAGTTCTTTTAAGGATACATTTAATTTTTGCAGTTTTAAAAAAGTGCAGAGGCTCCACTACTAGCCTTTTTGTGAATCAAGTAGGGCTTTTTCATTTCGTCCAGTACTAGTTAATATATTATTATCAATTAGAGTATCATTGCTAGTGTCTCTTATCTGACATATATATTCAGCTGTACTTTGTCTTTTTTACACCCTAAAGTATGCATAAAGAGACACTTGCACACAGCTAAAAAACATAGAAACCTTGCTACTTACATAGATGAGAACATTTCCTGAGGAATGGAATAGAGCATCTGTGCTTTTGGCCAGTGTGAGAAATCTAGTCATGCTACTGAAAAGCAACAATGGTGGCATGGGCAATCAGTCATTTCCTTTTCTACTGAGTAAGGAATTAAAGGAGCAAAAAGTGCTCTTCCAGATAAGCTGAGCTAATGAACTTTCAATATGTGTTATGGGAATTAGGAGCAGGAGTACTAATAGTTTAGAGTAGACACGCGATGCAACTTAGCATCGCAGGCACAAATTGTGATGCTGCAGCTACGTCACTGTAGCAGTGTGCTCCCTTGCTATAATGCATTGCTATGGTGACATAGTGGCTAAAAATACCCATGAGCTGCTGGCATGGTGCAGTATGGGCTCTTATTGCACTGACATTTAGTACTTCCTTTTGGATGTAGTAACAACACCACCACAGGGATACATGTAGATGCGCCCAGTTAGACCCACAGTCAAGCTGTCTCCCAAAACCCTGAATCTGGAAAGCAAGATTTAGAATAAGAAAATGTTGTTGGCCCTTCTGAAAACAAAGGGGCATGAGAAGAAATTAAATAACCACACAATGAATAACATTACCTGTCCTGTTTGTAATGGTATCTTTTATGGTGGCAAAATATTTCAAAAAAGATCCCTTGTGTCTTATTTTAAGTGTTAAAATATACTGCCAAAGTTGAAAGCATTCATGAATGCTATGATTATCAGCCTAGGACTTGTGGTCTCATATTAACTTTCCATACTATAAAAAAATGTATAAAGTATCTGTACACCCTAGTTTCTAGGTTCTAACTGGTTGTCATTTGGGGGAAATTAAATCTGATACTGTTGAAGAACTGCACCCTTTTTATTACTGTTACTGTTGTTCATTTGTATGATTAATGGGAACACTTCCTTGGTACAAGGTGGACTGCCCTACAATTAGCAATTTGTAAGTTTTTTTGAGTGTTGGGCATTTTCAGGCTTAGGAAAACAAATAAATAGGTTGCTGCTTAGCTTTTTTAAAACTGTTATATCACTCTACCTCTTCTAAAGAGTTCAGTTTTAAACAGCTAATATCCTGCTACCATTAAATTTTGACATAGTGTAAAAATCAGTAACTTTAATAGGTGAGTGGCAGATGATTTGAAATGACTATATAGAAGCTTAGGATAGCATAAATTCTTTAGTTCTAATTAACCCTTTAACAACTCTTCTTTGCCTTGTACAAGTTCAGCTGTGGGATGAGAAATGAGAAATCTACTAAAAGCTTCACTAATGCTGCCTACCTAGAATTATTAATTTTTTGTCTTACTTTAACAATGCTTGTCTTGCCAGTGTGTACTGCATCCTCTTCTATTTCCAGTGAGTTCTGAATTGTGTGTTGTTTAAAAACAGGACAACTTACACCAGGGCTGTCCAATAGGGCTGTGCCAAGCTTCAGTCCCTGATTCGATTCGGTGGCTGGATCTCTGAATCTGAATCAAATCAGGCACAGCTTTAAATGTTTTTTCTACATACCTCAAGGTACCAGGTGGCTTGTGAATGCTGAGCTAGTGGAGCAGATGGAGCATCCCACAGAAGCGTGGAAGGCTCCTCAGTGCACTCTGCAGCAGACCCAGAAGTGGACCAGAAATACTTCTAGTCCACTTCTGGATCCACTGGGAAGCACACTGCCCCCTCCGCCCCTGGCTTGGCGACTGGTGCCTCCTGGGTCTGGGGAAGCACCCGGTGTCCCCGCATGGCCAACTGCTGAGCCGGAGGGTGTGTCGGGGGAACCCTCTGCGTGATCGGCGGTGGACCCAGAAGTGGACTAGAAGCACGTCCAGTCCATTTCTGGGTTTGCCACTGAGCACGTGAGGGTCCCACGCTCCTGTGGGACACTCCACCTGCTCCAGAATTGCAGCATTCATGAGCCATGCCTGGTATCTCGAGGTATGTAGAAAAAACATTTAAAGCTGTGTCTATGGCCAAATTGCTGGCTTTCCAAATCAGCATTGAATCTTCGGATTCAGCCGAATTGAATCGGGGACAGTGATTCAAATCAATGAATCGAATCACTGTCCCTGATTCAGGCTGAATCCAAATCCAAATTGAATACAGCCCATTTTGCACACCCCTACTATCCAACCGGCAGCCTGCAGCCTCCATATAACCCCAGAGGAATTAGTATAAGGCCTGTGGGCTCCTGCCCAGCCACCGCTTCTTGCATTGCTTATGCTGCTATAGTGGCCAGGGCCTCTGGGCTTTCCCGTTATCTTCTTCTTCTTGTTTCATTCCTGGGGTCAGGATACCACATTGGGCAGGGGGCTAGGGAGAGGCCTGGGCTGCCCATGTTCTGTGAATAGCCAGAAAGAGAGGACCCAGGGCTGCACATGCAGCTAGGAGTGGATGTGGGCTACACATAGCTCTGTGCAGTGTGTGGCCCTGGAGTCTGTGGATTATGGGGCACATAGCCCTTTGCCACCCAGAAGTTGGATAGACCTGACTTACACAATTAACAGTATTGCAGTGGCTTGGATTGTGACAGGTCCAGCATACCAGGTCTTTGTAAATGTGACTAGTTCTGGCATTAACCCCAATTTACTCACTTTTAGAAAAAAAGAATCTGTCCCATTCTATTTTATCTCATTTTCTCTTGTCTGGTTGATGCAATAATAAAACAAACTAAGCTCCAGTTCTGGCAGTTAATAGGCTAATTTATTTTACTTATAAATATCAGGATGTCTTGCATTTCTCATGTCAAAATAGTTTTGCTGGATAGTCCTGGCATCACATCACATCACATTCTAGCAGTGATTTAAATTACCAGAATAGTTTATGAGTTATTTCAGCCATGGGTATAGCTTCCTAGCTAGAGCAATCTGCATGTAGGCATGTGCAGTCCCCCAAATCCTTCTGCAAGCAGCCATGCAGCTGACCAATATGTACTTCCAGAGACCACCCCCAAAATTCAGAGGCCATGAAGGCTGGAACAAGTAGAGTTGCACTGTGCTTCACATAGTCAAACCCAACTGCAGTTCTTTCCCTCCCGCTGGATCCAATTCCTCTGAGCCCCAGCAGTGCCAGAAGTCTCATGGAAGTGTAACATTCCCCTGGCCAAATCCAGCCCTTTTAACATTATTATAGCCAGCCAGAAAAGTGAATCCAAACCCCATCTTTGAACGGAAGGACACTGGAAACCCAGACCAGAATCAGGCTCTGGATTTCCTCAACAAGGCCTTTGTCTCTAGTGGACTGAACCAGAACTCCAGCCCAACGTCACAAACTGTTTATAACTGCTCTTACTACTTGCATTGTAGAGCAGTATGGGTATGAGTTCAAGCAGATGGGTATGAGTAAAGACAGAATATGGCTCAGCATATAAACTTACTGAAAGGATTATGTGCCCATGAGCATTTGTCAGCTCTCAAATACAGCAGTTCAAAGTCAGGGTAACTCACATTGGGCTTCTGGTGTTACATGAATTCATAAGGTAGAGCTATTGACTTCCTTGGGTATCTATTATACAAATTGTTTTATATATTGTTGAGGGCTATCTTATTTAAGCACCTTCTGTTGTAATTGTCTCCATGAGCTGTCTTTGTTGTTTATTAAATGTGTATTTGAAGGGGAGATGGGAATTGTTTCATGTATGTTTATTTTTCATAAAATTCTTAAAATATATACAGCCAATTACCCTCTTGAGAGTTATTAAAGTTCAGCCTTATTTTTTTCTCCAAGTTTGGCAGATTCTTAATTCTCAAGTGAGTGGCTGTCTGGATAGTACTTTCTTGTTCTATTAGCCAGTGCTTAAATGACTCATTTCACGTATTAGGTAAAACAGGCTGCCTATACATGGGGGTGGAGGGGCAGTGTTTTAATTACAGAAGTTCCTGGAGAGCTGCTTTAATTAGAACACCTCACTGTCATGTGTGTTCTACCACCTCATTGTCACCAGCACTCACGTGCGTTTCCATGAGACAAATAGCAGCAGCACATAGTGCAAGTTGTGTAGCAAGTTGCCCTGGGTGGAGTAGAGGAGGCTGGGGTCAGTGTCTGGGCTGGCTCCACCCGCCTTACTTGGGGTTCTGGGGCTCCAGCAGGGGTGATCTGGCAGCAGAGAGCCTGATCAGCAGCCAAAGCATAGCACTGGCCAGCCAGGCTCTGGTTTTCTCATCGGGCAGTGCATGCTATTGCCACGTGTGCTGCCCCATTTTTCCTAGCGTGGGTTTTGAACACTGGCATTTCCTGGTGCCAAATCCCTCTCCCTCCCCGACCCCACTCTTCCATTGCAAATTAGCAATGTAGAGAATGTGCAGTGTTTGTTTGTGGTGTGTGGAGCCACAGATGGGTCTGCAGCACTGCATACGTCACGTGCGTGCTCATTTGGATGTGCCCAGTGAGATTAGAAATTGCTGCTGGGATGCTTTATTTAAACTTCATTTGACAAGGCTTAGATGAAGTCCCCCGGTGGCCATTTTTAAATACGTAGAGATTTACACATATGATGGTGAGGCCATCATATGCATCATATTAGAACACAGAGCAGACTTGACTAATCGAATCTGCTCTGATGTGTTCTAATTAGAATGCAAACCAGCACACAGATAGGCAGCCACAATGTAAAAAGATTACGTATATTCATCAGTTTGGTCACTAAGAGAAATAACACTATAAAAAAGATCAAAATAGTAATGAAAAATCAAGTGTGATTCATGGACTCTTTTGGGGTCTGTATAGAGCATTAAGAACTCGTTAAAAGTTGGAAAAAGTACAAAGATTGTAATAATCCATAGTAACAAAGTGCAACATTAGAAGCGTATTAGAAAAGATTTTCAAAGGCACAAATGTAAGTTAGACATCTAATTCTCATTGATCTTCAGCAAAAGCCAATGGGAATTTGATGCTACACTGCCAAAGTGCCTTTGAAATCTCCCCTACTAAACTTTAGTAGAAGTGTAATGTATCTCCCAAAGAGGTTGGCACATTAAGAGCCAAATTTATAATGAATCTCCCTAAGTGTACCTCTGGCACTAATACATATACTTGCACATTGTAACAGTGACTTGCCATCCATGAGAAAATAAGTTTTAATCCAAAAAGGAAGGGAAATTTTGACCATGTGACTACAGCATACTCCGATTAAACTAAAAATAGCTCAAAAAGCAAGCAATTCCAGAGATGCTCTGGGTGTGTAGGGAATTCTGCACTAGACTGATGAAACTTAACTCATTAGTTTGGAACAAGAAAATCAATATTAATAGACTTTGTTGTAATCAAACATTGCACAAAAGGGGTCAAAGCATTTCTTTACAGGCCTATATGTCACACAAAATGGGACTAAAATATAACTGTCTATCTAGAAATGTTGAGTTTTATTACATGTTGGATATGATGTATCTTGTGTGAGAGAGAACACAGTGATATTCACTCATTACTGAAGTTACTGAAATATATATCATTGTTCATATAAGGATATAATAGACAGTAATGATAGTAATGATAGTAATGTTATGTCTAGGTCAGTGATTCTCAGTCAGGGTGCCAGGTGCCTGGAGATCATTTGAAGGGTGCCATAGGAAGTATGAGGAGATAAGCACAGAAGGGCAGGTGCAGGTTTCAGGTGTGACCAGATAAGCAGATAAGGGAAGGCTCAGGCTCTCCCTGACTGAATGCTCGTTCACTCCCACTGCCTGGCTCCTCTGCAAACTGGTAAACTCTGTTATGAATGAACAAGTTTTTGAAATGGGGTGCTAGTCAGTTCAAAGAAGTTATGGGTGCCATGAGTTTGATGGGGCATGCCCAGTGTCTAAAAAATTTGAGAACTACTAGTATAGGTTAGATTTTCTCTAATTGTTACATCATTCCTTTATAGTAGTAGGTTTTTTTGTTCATTTTTGGACCCCTAAAAATTTTTCATGGAGGTGGAAACCCCTTTGACTTGTAAGTATGGATATTCACATATTTTGACTGATCATAGTCATCGTTTATGGACCCCCTTAGACATAGTTTGTGGACCCCCAGGGGTCCACGGACCACAGATTAAAAACCACTCGTTATAGAATCAAAGACTTAAAAAAGTACCTCCAGAGTATCCTAATCCCACCCCTTGTGCAGATTCAGGATTCGCTATTTCATGAGTTATGCCAGACATTGGTCTGTACAAGCTTTCTTGGAAAATTCCAGTGAAGGAGATTCCACAACTTCAGTAGACCTCTTTTTCCATCCTCCTACTGTTCTTACAAGGAAGGTTTTCTTGACCACCTCCAATTGTATAAATGTTAGTGAGAATGTGATTGAATAGCATTTTTCCAACTCTGAAATGTGCCACAGAGATTGGTTATGGGGGTACCCTCAGAGTGCCTTCTCGACTGCATTTCCAGGAATAGGAGTGGGTAAATAGAGTAAGGTTGAGAGCATCTATCCCTGAGAGTGCTAGGGCAGATATACACTTAGCATGGTGCTGGGGATTTGCCAATAAGCATGTGAGACAGAGTCTACGGTTCATACCTAGTGCTGTACTAAGGAAGACTCTGTACTGTCAGGAAAGCAATTATGATAAGTCATCTTATATCCTTTTGGGATGTGATACACAGAATGGAAGCACTGACCATCATTGCTGCACTTCCTAGCATGGTCCTTTGACAATGGTAACATGCTGTAAAGCAGGGGTATCAAACTCATGCACTCCCTGGGCCAAATTCAGACTGCAGGGCTCCTAATGGGGCTGGATCTGGCTCCATGGGGCAGGCTATATCCAGATGCAGCAACAGTAGGGTAATCAGTGGTGGCAGTGGGGTGAATGGCATCAGAGAGCCATGGAAGTTAATGCAGCCATTGCTCACACCTTGCTTCTGATGTACTTTCCCAATTGACATCTATATCCCAGACCTCACTTGTCTTGTCCCTGAATCCCCAGACCCTTTACGAGCTTTGTGGACCAGCTGACACAACTCCATGGGCATATATGTTTGACACATCTGCTGTAAGGATATGTCTATACCAGTGATTCTCAACCAGGGTGCCACTCATTTCAAGGGTGCTAGGGTGTGCGACCCAGTGTTAGCACTATTAGGTTTACAAATATAATTCACAAGATAAGCCCAGAGATTTCAAATAGAAATCTATAGTTGTGGTCCTTCTGAATGCTTTGTAACAGAAAAACAGCTCTATTATTTTTCTGTAGGGCAAAAACCCATGAAAACTAAGCTGGCATTTTGTGAGAGGTACCTCAAATCTATCCAGGAGTGCTTCAAGTCTATCTATGAGAGCCCCAAGTATAAAAAGACTGAGAACCATTGGTCAATACAGTACAATGCAGAGCCATGAAGGGATATCCCTAGATAGTTGTGGACTTACTACTCAAAATGTTTGTATCAAAATATATATTTTTAATATCTTAAAACCTTTCCTTAAATGTAACTTCTATCCTTTGCACAGCCCTAGTAATGAGAGACAGGTTTTGCACATATATTGTACTAAAAGGTAGCATAAAAATGTTTTGGTTTCCTGAGTTTTTCTTGGACTAGAAAAGTGAGTGTTGAGTTTCTCAGGCTGCTATTTCTCAGAATATAAAAGAAGCCTGGAAGTTAAGAAACACTGACATTTTTTTTAGATGTTAATATAAAATAAATTCTTCCTGGTATACATATAGGACTTGACAGAAAGTAGATTGCACATAGTAAAATATGCATTTAAGTTACATACATTTTAAAAATACCTATTAAAATGTTTGTAGATATTATTTGTCTTCTGAGGAAAGTGGAACAAATATACTCAGCAATACAATAACCTGAATGCTATAGTAATATTAAGCTTTGATGACTGTCACAACACCTTCTCATCTTGCAGGTGTAGGGAGGCAGTTAGAAAGGCCAAAGCTACCATGGAGCTGAGGATGGCATCCCAAGTTAAGGATAACAAAAAATTATTTTTCAGATATATAGGGAGTAAAAGGAAGGCACGGGGTGGAATAGGACCTCTACTGAATGGGCAAAAGCAATTGGTGACAGACAAGGAGACAAGGCTGAACTCCTCAATGAGTTCTTTGCCTCAGTTTTCCTAAATGAGGGGCAAGACAAGTCTCACAATGGGATTGTACAGAGGCAACAGCTGGGTGCCAGACTACCAAGCATTGACCCTGAGATGTTGCAGTCACTTGGAAGGACTGGATGGATTTAAGTCAGCAGGCCTGAATGAGCTCCATCTGAGGGTACTGAAGGCACTGGCCGATATCATTGCACAGCCACTGGCAAGAATATTTGAGCACTTGTGGTGCATGGGACAGGTCCTGGAGGACTGGAAAAGGCCCAAGGTGGTCCCTATTTTCAAGAAGGGGAGGAAGGAGGATTCAGGCAACTATAGGCCAGTCAGTCTTATCTCAATCCTTGGCAGTCTTTGAAAAGATTATTAAGGCTCATATATGTGAGAGCCCAGCAGGAAAAATTATGCTGAAGGATTTGTTGAAGGGTTATGCAGCATGGGTTTGTAGCAGGTAGACCATGCCTGACTAATCTAGTTTCTTTTTATGACCAGGTTACAAAACACCTCGACACAGGAGTAGGGGTTGATATCATTTACTTAGACTTCAGGAAGGCCTTCGATACAGTATCCCACCCCATACTGGTGAACAAGTTAAGAGGCTGTGACTTGGATAATTACACAGTCCAGTGAGTGGCAAATTGGCTAGAGGGTCATACCTAGAGAGTGGTGGTGGATGGGTTGGTATCAACCTGGAAGGGAGTGGGTAGTGGGGTCCTGCAGGTCTCGGTCCTTGGACCGATACTCTTCAATGTCTTTATCAGTGACTTGGACGAGGGAGTGAAGTATACTCTGTCCAAGTTTGCAACTGTGGGGAGAAGTGGACACACCGGAGGGCGGGGAACTACTACAGGCAGACCTGGACAGGTTGGACAAATGGGCAGAAAACAATAGAATGCGATTAACAAGGAGAAATGCAAAGTGCTACACCTAGGGAAGAAAAATGTCCAGCATACGTACTGCCTAGGAAATGACCTGCTCAGCGGCAAGGGATCTCGGATTCCTAGTGGACTGCAAAATGAACATGAGTCATCAGTGTGACGAAGTCATCAGAAAAGCTAACTGCACTTTATCATGCATCAGCAGATGCATGACAAACAGAACCAAGGAGGTGATACTTCCCCTCTATCGGGCACTGGTCAAACCGCAGTTGGAATACTGCTTGCAGTTTTGGGTGCTGCACTTCAAGAGGGATGTGGATAACCTGGAGAGGGTCCAGAGGAGGGCCACTTGTATGGTTAAGGGCTTGCAGGCCAAGTCCTATGAGGAGAGACTAGGGCACCTGGACCTTTTCAGCCTTCACAAGAGAAGGTTGAGAGGCGACCTTGTGGCCGCCTATAAATTCACCATGGGGGCACAGAAGGGAATTGGTGAGGCTGTACTCACCAAGGCACCCCTGGGGGTCACAAGAAATAATGGCCATAAGCTAGTAGAGAACAGATTTAGACTGGACATTAGGAAGCACTTCCTCATAGTTAGAGTGGCAAAGGTCTGGAATGGGATCCCAAGGGAGGTGGTGCTGTCCCCTACCCTGGGGGTCTTCAAGAGAAGGTTAGATGGCAGGGGTCATCTGAACCCAGCACTCTTTCCTGCCTATGTAGGGGGCCGGACTCAATGATCTATTGGGGTCCCTTCCGATCCTAACTTCTATGAATCTATGAACACCCAGGAATTTTGTGCTTGCCCTCTGTTAGGTTTGTGCCTGTGGATATGAATACCATTTCTATTTTCAAAGCCTGCATCAATTATTTTTGAAAAGGGATAATATTTTCAAGTGTTAGAAAGGTTCAGCTGGAAGCCTGAAGTCACCTGAAACAGGGATGGTTCTGAAGTTATGGTGAAAACATAAATATCAGTGAGGTTTTACTACCAGGGAGCCTGACCCTTGGTATGGAACTCTGAGTTTACTAGATTTCTGACTAACCATTCATTTTCAGACCAAACCCTGTAACGGGAAAGATTATTTAATTCTCATAATTCATGAATCCTGTACACCTAGATTTAAAACAATGTGAATTAGTGTGGTACAAGAATTTTCCTAATAAAAGTCAAACTATAACATTTCCTGCACACTTAGAACATCTCAGGGTGAGATACTGTTCTTTGGTGATTGACTGTGATAAGTAACAAAGAGGTTGAAATGCATTACAGTGTATGCATTATATATCAGACATAATAAATGGTGGGAATCTGTACTATCAGGAAAGCAATTACAATAAGTCATCTTGCAATGTTAATTACAAAATAGCTAGGATATAATTTATCTAAATTTATGGAACTTACTGCATTGCTCAAGGAAATAGATAGGGTATTGTCAGATGAATGGGGATGGTTGGATGACAAAGCCCTGATTTAAAGGAAAGCTGACTGGCATAGAAGCAGCATTGTTCATAAAGACATGTTGTAAGAGTGTTAAACACTGAAAAGCATGGTGTTCAAAATGCAATTTTTGACCCTGAAACCAATCATGAAACACAAGAAGAACCTTTTTGTGGGTTTTCTAAACTGAGCATTAACTAATTTTAGAGGTGGATGAGAGCTGTATCTAGGAACTAAAATTTTAGGAAGCATCAGAAGTGATTACCCTTCTAAAATCCATTGTGCAGTCAACTTCCCCATCTCTCAACATTTCACACTCTTTTTATAAAGTTAAGGATTATTTTTACCCCTAGCTTTAGTATTAATAGCAGATCTATGGCTATTTCCATCTACCTCTCCATCAATGTGTCAGTGCTGATTTAAATACATCTACAGTTTTAGGTAATATCACTACTGTTCAGGTCAGACTTTTATATTTTCCTGCAACATTTGACTTAAATATAATCCATGTATATCTTATTCTCACTCAGTGAGGAAACAGGTTGCCCTCATGTCCACCTCTTTCACTCTTCTGGTAGTCTACGTTTTCTGATAGCTATAAATTGTGTGGGGTTGACTAGCCTCTGTAGGTCCATTATTTCCCCTTTTGTAGACAGGAGCAAGAGATGGTTGGAACCTTAGGGAGGTACCTCTCCAATGTGTTGGCCCATATGACTAATTTAGCACTTCTGGGGTAGCAATCTGCTACTTCCACAGATCAAAACAATTCATTTTACCTTGGAGCAGGGGAAGTACTACCCCTTGCTATAGGCTAAATGTAAACTCTTAATTTAGATGTAAGATTCTCATATCCAACATGTATGAGATAAGGTATCTTGACTGAATGTGCTCAGAAAGTGAATAATATAGAAACTAGTATTGCATAGGTTTATTTTTCTTTAGGATAATACAGTGGCCAGTTTAAAAAAAATTCTCTCTTCATTTCAGTTTTGAACCAGGAATTCCTTATGAGCTATGAGCACCTGTAAAATATAAGATAAACTAACAGCCCCCCCAAATCCCCACCCAAACCAAACCTCTGAAAAGGTGGCATTCTTCATTCCTTGCTTTCACATGCAGGTCTTGATATACAGTCTTAAATTACTGAGCAATCAAGTGGAGCAGCCACTTGACCAGGTATGCTGGGGAGGACAACAAGGGGGTGGGAAAGACAGAGTGGGAAGGAGAAAAGGAAGGGGGTCTGTGGGCCCAATCTGGCCCACAGACCAGCTCCACACTATTAATCTGGCCCGTGGGACCTGATGAGTTTGTCATCCCTTTGAGTTTGTCATCTGCTTTAAGAACATGTATTAGCAACAATTGGTACTAAATATGAGGTAATCAGTTATTAGTTTTTTAACTGCCTAGTTGCATTCTGGAACCGAGGAGCACATTTCCTTCTGCTAGTGATTTGAACCAGCCATATCATTTTCTGTGTGTCATTAAAGGCATAAGGGAAATTCTAAACTAGACATTTTAACGAGGCAAACCCAGTGGAATATGTCTACACAAACTGTGGTTCATCAAGTCCCAAAACTATGCTGATCTTTCCATTAACTTGAGTGGACTTCTGTTGTACAATCTTTGTTGACCATTCAAATCTAATTTAAGTCATTTGATTTGTAATAATGTACATTTGGTTCTCTGTGTTCGAAAGGTTAAAAATAAACTTCTTTACTACTTGGAAAAAGTACCTGTGTTTTATAAGGGTAAATGAGTATCAAGTTTGAAGTTCTTTTTCATCTCTTGAGATGTATGTTATATTTTTAGCTTTGGGAACAAAGTAAGAAGGAAGTTCAAAATCTAACCTTTACTCTTAAACAATCAGATCTATATATAGTGTTTCATCAGATAGGACTTCATAAAAGAGCCTCAGACACTTGATCTGTCTTTCCTCCCATTTGAAGTATTTGAAGAAGACTCTGCCCTTACAATTAGATGTAATAAATGTTACTCTAATGTCAATCCTTTTGTACCTCATACTCCAAACATGCTTTTATTGGAAAGAGGGCATCATTCAGATAGTTCTTTGTCACCCATTGTATTTGTTCTCTCAAAAAATCTATCTCTTCCTGATATTGCTCTGATTGTAATATATTTCTAAGTCAGGTTACAGAAATTACCGGCGTGCTTCTCTACATATTTATCCAAGATAAAGGAATCATTTAAAATGTGTATCTTTGTTGTGTTTCTGTCAGAGACCATCTGCTCCTGTTCTTACTCTTGCTGCTCTTCCATTTCTATGAGAATTACTGACAGGAAATACCTTATAAAAATTCTTACTGGAAGGATCAGGGAAAGTAAAAATATGCCAATTTCCTTGAGATTTAGCCATAATTTTAATTGGGACAGACAAAGATTATTGATTATTAAAAAGATTTAGAAATTTCACTTTCTTAAACTTAATACATTATAACTAGTAACATACATTTGCCTCTAAGGAGAATCTGCCCTATGTGCCAATTCAAATGTAATTAGATAAGAATTAGATGCAAAACTCTGTGCTGTAATGCTGCACATATTCCATGGAAACTTATTGGCTGAAAACAAAGGTTTCCATCAAGCTGTTAACTTTTAAACTTTCTACAAGCTACTGGTGGCTATTGAGAAAATGTTTTGTTGAATAATTTCTTTGAAAAAATATGATGAAATGTATCAAGTAAATCGTATGTCAGGTATTCCTGTTTCTCCATCTACATCTTATTATGCACTGTGCATGCGTGTGCTCGCGTGTGTGCGTGCATGCACACACACACAGAGTGTATAATTATGTATTATTGACAATAGAAAGCATAGGTGCAAGAAGAGACATGAAGATCTTTAGAGTAGCCTGGCTGAGTCCTCCAGGCCCACCAACAAACTTTGGCCACATACAGATATTAATTTTCTCCTGTGAGAGTTATTGTCTTCTCAGTAGAACTCATGGGTGAACAAATGTTAAGGAGTTTTCTCCCAGGAGAAAAATAACCCAAGAACAACAAAAGGGTTGAATGGTTCCTGGGAGACTTTCTCCTGAGAGAACGAGTTTCTGTTCATGTACCTTCTGAACGGTGCATGCTTTGCTCCCAGCCCCGCTCCACAGGACCAAGGAGACAGTGTGTCACTCTGACTGGACTCTACAGCTCCAGACAAGCAGGGAGCCACTTCATAATGCCCTCCTTGTGATGAAGTTAGACAGAGCCGGCAAGGCAGTCTAGGTCAGCCAATCAGGGCTTCCCTGGATACTGGTGTCCTCTGTCACCAGACAGACTGGGAGCCTGCAGAGCAGGCTGAGATGCACGCACAGGGGTCCCTTGGCTGTGCAGCACCTTGGTACTGAAACATCTGTTCAGAGGCCTCCAGGTCAGTTTTTCTATCAGGAAAACAAACCCAGGGAAATTCTCCAAGTTCATTTGAATATGAGTATACAGCCTAAATAAACATTTTAGACTATAGACCAGGATCCAAACATTCCAGCTTGCTCCTAAATTTACAGGAGGCTGGAGCAAAATCATAGTCCCTTGATCTTTGGAAACAATGAACTTCAGATCCAATTTAAATTTGGGGCTCAGTTTTCCTGTGACTCTTCATTTGGAGTAACAAAAGAGTTTCTACAATGCACTTGAAATTTGCTCAGATATATTCTTTCATTTCAGTACCTTTGGCATGGATGCTGACTATTACAGATGAGGTTCTTTAGGTAAACGTGATATCTTTTATTAGACCAACTAAATAGTTGGAAAAATATTTTTTGCCAACACTCTTCTTCAGGCACCAGAACCTCAAAGAATATTTTCTATTTTCGAAAAGCAAAATCATTTATGTTACATAAACATATACTAATTGTAGATAGGATGTGCTGTAACTTTCCTGATCCCTCATAAAAAATAAAAATGTGCTTCTATTAAATATATATAAGTCCTGAAACTCAGCTGACAAGTTGGATCCATCTAGGATTTGCCTCAGTGGCAAGTTGGTTCATGTATTCCTTGGCAGGTCCTTTTTTGGTTAATAATGTATAAAGGTTATCAAATGGTTTTAAACAACTTTAATACAAAGTTGCAGTCTCATTTAAGAATCATATAACTGCTATATTTAGCTTTCACAGCTTTCAAATGTAGACCCTTATGGTTGATTAATCTTTCCAGTAGTTTTATCAAATGCAATAAAGCAATTCTTGTTTGATCAGCTTGAAAATATAATTATTCATGAATTTTGTTTATGAATATATAAAGGAAAGAGAGAAAAATGTAAGATAGGTAAGATGGAAGAGTACAGGACTAACCTACAAAGCCACCTGGTCCACCCCCTCTTGTTCTCTACTTCATCTGGTACACAGCTGATTTGCATGAGATGTGAATCACAACTTTCTGAGTGTTCTGAAGAGCTCACCAACATTTGAGTATCGTGAGATGACTTTGATTTACTATCCAGTGTTTTATAGAATAGGGATATATAAAGAAGGAAAATTTGTTTTCGATCAATGAGATAAATTAGCATAAACATTAAGATAATCCTAGTGATTTCAGGAACAATTTTGAACAAGGGCTCTTGAGTTCTAATCACAGTTTATTTACTGATTCTGTGGGTGACATGAAAAGAATGGCAACATTATGTCTTGAGTAAAGTGAAAGTAGAATGAATAATAATTCATTACTTACCACATAAAGATGCAGGGAGACTTAATTAACTAAGAAATAGGCAAATCTTTCCTGAATCTGGAACCCATTCTAAGTTCTGAAATCTCTTTATCTACCCATTAGTAATCTGTATATTCATACATTACTGAAATTAATCCTCTTTGAATTTTAGGCTAAAAAGTTATAAACTCAGAACCCCCTAAAGGTGACCTGCCAGAGTAAAAAGAAAGTATGAGTTCTGTAATGAATTTACCATCTAACAGATATTAGGACGTTTTCTGAACATAAGCACAGTGTGTTCTTATATGTAAATTTCTTCTGGCATTTTTTTCACTAAAGCTATCCCCAAATGTTTCATGAGTCATTATTGATAGCTGTAGTTTAATTGTATTAGATGCAGCACATATATCAGTGATGTCACAGAATGATGCACCTGGGATTTAGTTTTCACTTTATCTGTCTAGTTTCTAAGCCATTTTTTTCAGCCAGCATTCAGTGAATTACAATCAAGAAAGTAAAAAGACACTTTTTTTCATGTACAGAAAATCTCATGGCCTGATTTACACATGAAACTATGTTGTGCATTAAAAGTAGGATGTATTGATTGAACCTTTCTTTGTGCATCAGTGGAGTTGTATCAACAGAGAATTTGGCTCCTTATTTCTTTCCAAACCCTTTATACACATTGTATGAAGACAAACTCCTTGCTGATAAAGGTCCTTTCTCACATTCCAGGTTCTAGTATGCTCAGTTCACTTCATTGTACAATAAGCAGTCCAAATTATGCATGAAATTAAATGGTTTTCCAGTGGCTGTATTTTGCTAGTCACTTTCTGAGAGGGTTAAAAAAATATAGCACTGACAACTGCATTCCTTATTTTTACAGAAAAAAAAAGATTCTGTTTTGCAATAGTGACCGTGCCAAGTGTAAAAAAAGATTGAGAGAGATTAGTCAGATTTGCCAGGGACACATTTTTTAAATAGACTCTGAATAGTATTTGTAATTATGCCTGAAAGTTTGATCTAAATGACAAGTCATTCTGATATTATAGTACCTTGACAGCTAAAAGACATTCTGAACATGACAACATTAAATAAGCTGCAAAGATGATGCTTTTGGTTTCCATGTTTATTCTGCAAGGTACACTTTTTTTGTTCACTCTCAACTTTCACATTGGATTTTTTTTTTTTTTTAATCATGGTATCTCAACTGAGCTACTGTGACTGAATAGCTTTTTCAAGATGTAAACTATCACTTCTGAAGCTGTACTAGCTATCTGTTTTTTCTTCTAAGAAGAGCTCTGGCTTTTGTGTAGATCACTATATTATATGATACATTTTCTCCTTCCTTACGTACTTTGGATGACCAGTGTGTGAGACAAGTTATCATCATTGGCATATGAATCAGTACCAGTTGAAATGCATACAGTTAGCTGACATTTCTGAATTAAAGCAGGCACAGGGAGACATTGCTGCTTACATTACAAGAGCTGAGACTTTGGAGAACAATTTAGAGGCTCTTTTACCATCTTCTATGCTTTCAAATAGGCCTGCACTCACTAGAACTCTCCTTGAATGGGGGTTATGTTATAACAATGTCTTTAGTGAAGCAACGTACCTCTTTGAATTGAGTCAGACAAGTCAAAGGGTTGTGGTGTGTTCTCGTAAGTCATGCGTTTGGGTTCTTAAATGTCAGCTAATTGCTGCATTTCATGACTGCATTCTGGAAATGTTCATTGCACCAGCTGTTCAAGTCCAGTGCACAACACTCAAGGAGACTGCAGTGATTTACTTTGTTAAAGCAAAGTGGGAATCAAAGCAAGCGGACAAAATGTAAAATGTAATATTATAAATGAGGAAATAGTGTCAATATGCAGCAATATTGAGCATTAAATCATAGAATCATAGAGTGCCAATACACGAGCACAGAGGCTGCTCTGATGCACTGTAATTACAGTGCATTGAAGCAGACTTAATTAATCGAGTCTGCTGGAGTGTGGTAATTACCCCACTCCAGCAGCCTCCAGTGTCTCATGTATCAGCATCCCCACACTTAAAAGTGGTGGTGAGGGTGCTTGAACTAAAGCTTGTTGAATGAGCTTTAGTGCAAATGCCCCCACTGCCATTTTTAAGTACAGGGACACTGATACAAGAGATGCTGTGGCACTTTAATTAGAGTGACTCTTGGAGCTGGAAGAAGGGCTGGAAGGGACCACCAGAAGTCATCTAGTCTAACCCTTGCCTGAGGCAGGATCTTCCTTATCCAAACCATCCCATAAAAACCATACTCTATACTCTACATAAGAATACTGCCAATCCTCACACAATATAGATATAACACCCTACCCTGCCACAGGTAAAGCAAGGGAACCACAGCAGCCAACGTCCTGCTTCTGTAAGATGTTGTGAATATATGCTCAAGATATCCTGGAGAGAGAGCCTTTCCCTCCACTACAGAGGAAAGCAAAAACTCCAACAGTCCATGCAAATCTGACCATAGGGTAAAATTCCTTCTTGTCCCCAACTATGGTGATCAGTCTAACCCTGAGCAGAAGGACAAGACCCTCTAGCCAGGAACTATGGCTTTGGTCCCAGCAGGAACATTGGCATGCCCCAGTCAAAATCATATAGTTAAATTAAATAGTATATTACTATTAAATTCCAATATATTAAATATATACTCGAAGTAAGTAATTTTCCTGTGGAATTCATCAGAGCAGCCTCTGAGTTAGAATGCATATTAACATGAATTGTGCAGCATAATTCATTGAACTGTTCTCAAGTCAAGACATTGCCAGTAAAAAGGTAGGCTCTATCTAGAAGGCTCAGAGTGGTTTAGGATAAATAATCCACAGAGAGGATTTTCCAACCAACCCCCCAAAACCCCAAACCACCAACTTTCCCCTCAAATCCCCATATAAGCAAACCCTCCCAGTAATCCCAATCACACTTCCCAGTCACCGCCTTCATCCAATCATAAGAAATCCTTTTCCCACTCCATCCTCCACTCTCCACAGGCACAGTCCCACTGCCATGCCTCAAACCCGGGGGAGATCCCACTTCCCTTCTACAACCCCCCCCAAGATCAAGTCCCTTCTCCTACAGAAGGGATGTGGCTGTCACCATCAACAGATGCAATTGTGGCTGTCACCATCAACAGATGCAACTGCAATACTAAATTTCAGAGAGCTCTCATAAAAAGTAAAAGAAAGAGACCCATAGTCACTGCAGAAGAGCAGTGCCAAACGGCATCCTTTTCTGCATTGCCCTCTGGTGGCGTCCACTCAAGCAGGCCCGCTCTATACAGGCTGGCAGGGTACTTCTCCCTCCTTTAGACAGTTGCAATGGTGCCTGGGAGAGAGGGAGTGATGATGGCTTGGGACAGGCCTGGGAAACTAGAAATCCAAGGTCTATTTTTGGATTTTCAATACAGTCCCTGATTGTCCACTGCTATGCTCCAGATGAAATAATTTACATTAATGAAAGATATGCATACAATATTATATGTTTCATTTACATAGCAACAGGGAAGATCTTGAAAATGTTTACTGCTCAGAAGAATCTTTAATATTTTCCTACTGATTTCTATAAAGAAGAATAAATGTTTGAAAAATTAGCTCCTCAAATATACATTAATAATTATCCAATATAAAGGAAACCGAAGTCACTAAAGTTTGGTTACTTGGAAATGCAGCTCCTCACTGGCATAATACAGCCAGTCACAGACACTTACGGCCTTTCTCTATTGCTAGACACATGGAAATCTTTCAACAAAATTTGACTTTCTAAGTATACCATCAGTTTTGCAGTTTAATAGCTTTGACATGATTTTGCCTTTTTATGATTCCACACTTCATTGCCTCTTATCTCTTTCTCAAAGCTTACATTTTTATAGAATGCTCAGCTTGAATAGCTGAATTATGGTGAACTTATTCCAAAATAAAGGATAAGTTTAATTTTTAATCCCTTCATGAAAACAAAGATTGGAAAGGACTTCCTGAGTTATCGAGTTCAGTCCCCTACCATCACAGGAATAATGTCATATCATCTTTTTCATTCCTTTTGTTTGCTTTTGCAAATGAGATCAAAACTAATTTCTTTCTGATGAGATACAAGGTAACGTTTAGTGTCTACAGAACAAGAGCATTCTGTTCCATGCATGTTCCAACTTTGGAAACTGCATAAAAGGCTTAAATGAACCTAAGGCAATTAGCTGGCATTTCTAGGTGTATTTATCCTATGCAAAATGCTATTGTGTTTGATACTCAAAAGATTAATGCAGTATCGATCACAACATACATAAATAGATAGACAAATGCTGTACACTCAATTTATTACACAGGTGTTTAAATACTCATATTGGCTGTATCCACATGATCATGGATGTTTGTTTTTCCAGTGACAAGAAGCAGCAGCACACCTTGTGCTAATGCTACTTGTCCTCAGGGAATGCCTGTGCCATGCACCCTCTGGCACATAGCAAGTTACCCCGGGTGGGGGAGGGGAGGCTGAGGTCAGCAACTGTGCTGGCCCCAGCAGCCTTACCTGGGGTTCTGGGGGCCTCAGGGAGCTGCAGCCAGAGCCATGCTCCATTTTGGCCAGGCTGCTGCCATGTGTGCTGCCCCGCTTTTTTAAGGTGTGGTTTTTTTTCACCATGGGAGATACCAGAGTAACCCCCCACCCCACTGCCCTGTGCAGGGAATGCCTGCATGTACAGTGTGTGGCAGCACAAATGGGTCTGTGGTGCCATATATCCTATGTCTGCACTTGTCTGGATATGGCCACTAAGTCCATCAGCATCCCCACACTTAAAAGTAATTGTTTAATCCTGTAATGTTTTATCCTCAACCTGTTTCAGATCCAGATTGAGAGATGCTGAGCATGTATTAGTGACAGTGATGTCAATGAAAATTACAAGTGCTGATCACCAATAAGGAAATGGCCCTACAAGGGTGAAAGGGAAAGAAAATGTTCACTTTTAACTACTGATAAAGATCAACAGATTGGGAATAAAGGTTCATTAAAATATTTTGTTTTCTTGGAACATTCAACTTTAGATTTACATACAGCTGCTTAGTAAGTTTTAAATCCTTTACCAGTGGTGGCCAAACTTCCTGGCAGGTATGTCGCAAGTTAAGCTCTGTCCCCTTCTTAAGTACCACTCAAATCAAGTATACTTGATCATGTTTGCACCCTGAGGCACTGGAATAGAGGCAGGAGATATGAGGCTCTGGCTGTGTCATCTGCCCTAGAAACACAGGTCTCTACTAACAGAGATAATGGATGTTTTCTGTTTGCTCCAGACCTTTAATCAAGTACTGAAAAAATACAGCATATTTTTCAATGACAGTGGTGCATATACTTTCATACTTACACCCTTTCCTCAGGAAAGATGTGTTCCCTGAAATCTGATGAAGGGACCAAATCCTCTCGTCCATTAAGGATACTCTGAGTGTGTCTATGTGAGAGGTTTACTGTGGAGCTGCCTAATTAACTCTGCAGTAAAGTCTTTGTATATATGCATCCAGCCCTATTAGGTTGCAGTAAATTAATAAACACTGCTGTAGGTTAGTACTTGTAAATGCAATTACTGTCCTGTGGTGGCATTATTTACTGTGCAGCAATGCACATGTGGATGCTGATGGGGCTGACTGGGGCATGAAGGTGCTTCAGAGTAGGGGCTGCCTGCCAACCAGCCCTGCACTTAAGCACCCTTGTACCCCAGCCAGCCCCACTGAAGCACGGTGAGCTGGATCAGACCAGCCTCAGGCTGGCAAGCTGACCTCTCAAGGCGCTCTTCATGCTGGGGCTGCTCCAACCCAGTTCAATATGCTGCAGTCTTAGGCACACATGTAAATGTGGCACCTGGGAGCAATAAACTCCAGTGCAATATGTGCTGAAGTGTATTGCTTCATATTAATTGCATGTGTAGATGTACCCACTGGCTGTGTCTACAAGAGATGCTGACTGCACAGTAGCCCATGACTCAGAGCTGATCCTAGAGGTGTGAGGCGCCTCAGGCATATCAGCCTTTGTGGGGGGGTTGGCCAGTGGCCAGAGTGTAGAGCGGGGGAAGGAGGGTGGCAAGCAGCTGAAGTGCGGAGCAGGGGGTGGCGAGCGGCTGAATTGGTGGCGCGTGGCAGCTGCGTTGAGTGGTGGCACCCTTGGCACGTGGGACCTGTATGCCACTGTCTGTGGGGCCTGTACGCCACTGTCCATGGGGCCTGTATGCCACTGTCCATGGGACCCATCCCTCCCCCAAATCCATTATCTCTGGTAGTAGAAACTGGTGTTTCTAGGGCAAATGGCAAAGTGTTTCTTTTATCCCATTGCATGTACCAAACCAGTTGGCTGATTACCATGGATGCTGCCATGTCTTATTAAACCTTCAGCTGGAACCCACAGCTGTGATTATAGGAGCTGTTTTTCGAAATTAAAGCACATTTACTAGTGGAAACTCCTTTTTTGCTTTTGGTAAAATAAGAAAAACTGAACAGGCAGAAAACCACAAAATGAAGAAAAAGGTCCAGTTGTCCAATTTATCTTTACTTACAAAGCTTTGTGTATGGATATAGAATGTACTTCCACTTGGGGGGTCTTGGCTGCTGTTGATTCATAAGCAGAACTCCCACAGATAGTAATCAGTTACATGCATGAATGGAAAGGAAAATACATACATAAATATTTGGTAGGAATTGAGCTAACTGGGATCAGAAACATTCTAAATGGATAATTCTTTCCTTTGGGGAGGTTTTTACTAGTTACAGGCTATGTTATATTTTGTCAAAATAGACCTGATAGTTGAGCTGTGATACACAGGCACTCTCTATAAGAGGAGCAGATGGACATATAAAATAAAGTTTGAAAGAATATGGCTCCCTTTTGTTTTAAATATGTTCAACCACGTCTTCAGTCATAGATTTTAACTACTACCGGAAATAAATTGTCTTACTTTACAATCTTAGTGACTGAGCTGAAACAAGTGGGTACCTGGAACTTTTCAATAAAATATTTTCTTATTTTAGTTTTATAATGCAAAGGGCATTGGATGTAGTTTGGGAAGCTTTGGAGAATAAATTTGTACATTTGTATGATTAACTCAAGAGACCACTCAAAATATGGAGGTTTACTCATCTGAAATGCTACTCTTAATGCTGCCATCATGCCTTTATTACTTTTTTTTAAGGCTTTTATTCTTTAAAACTTTTTTTAGTTTGTCTCATGGAATTTATGCTATGATAGATAAGGAATTATTTCTTATCAATAGATTATCTAACTTTTTTTCCCTGTCCACAAACTGATCTTGATTTTGGAAAATGGATGTCATTTATCAGAATTGACAAACACATCACCCAAAGGATTTTCAGCTTATGCTTTGTTTGTGAAGTGTTTGTTTTGACTGCTTACTCTTCATTAGTTCTGGTGAATAATGCAAGTGATCATGTAATTCACATGTTGTTATTTTCTGCTCTCTGATTATACCACTGCAATCTTTAGGTATGAATCATAAATAGCTAATAATGACTAGTGAACAACAAATGACCAATAATCTTATTTGAAACCAAATGCCACTAATGGTTTCATTTGAGTAAGACTACTTGAACAAAAGAACATAAACACTAGTGTTTCTCAAACATTAGTTCTAAACAAATCTATTTGTGCAAATGCTCACTAACAGAGAATTTAAAAAGGTAATATGCTCATGGTTTCATGTTTCATCAGCTACATGTCTGATCATTAATTAGGCTTTGGACTTGCAAAACAATATAAAAATCTCACCTCCTTCATTTTCTGTCTGAGATTAAAATAAAGTAATGTTACCATGTTTCGTGTTTAAAATATTAGCATGCTGTCGGTGCTATAAAATAATAAAAACAATAAACTATCTCTTATTCTACAGTTGGCTTAATAAAAATACTGATTTTGTCATGCTAATTAGGTAGATTGTGCAATGGACAAACTTGACTCTTAAATAAACAGTGGAAATAAATATGCTTAGGTTCTGTTATTGTGGAAATAGAATGAAAAAATATTCTCTCAGTAGATCCGTATCTTTTTCAGATGAGTTCCCCTTTTCTTTTGGTTCAGAGTATAAATTAATAGTGATTCTTTGGGTCACCATGGTATTTTAGTATTTTTACAGTTTACAAGGGAAAGGGCATGCAGAAAAGGTAACAGATTAAGAAAAGATTAAAACACATTTCCACATCTGCTTGAGTTGAGCCAGGTTGCCAAGAACTAGAACAATTCTATTACTGTACACAGATATGGTATAAAATAGGGAAAATTGCCAGACATAAGCAAATCAAATTAGAAAAAATAAGAATGGATAAAAAATGAATTAAATCCAAACAGATCCTTTCCTGAAGTTCAAACATTGGTATAAGTTTTTTAAACTGTATTTTTAATTGATACATATCTTTGTTTCCTGCTCATGGCCAAGCATGAAAGTAGGTGAATATTTGTCTCATGTTTCTGGTCTATGTGAAAACATGAAATTATGTCTAATATAATCTGATTCCCAGATAATTTTCACCTCAGGACTTTCAGATTTTTGGCCAATTTTTGGCCAGAATAAATTTTGATTAAGGTTCATTTGTTCTAAGAAATAGCTTATGTATGGTTAATATAATTTTAGGGCCTTGTTACATCATGCACTTTGAGCTGCTCAAATGTTGACCGGTGTTAGTGGAGCAGATGTACCTTAAAGCTAAAAACCTGCTCTGACTGTCCCGGAACTGTACAGTTGTGATTTGCTAGAAGAGGGCTGGTGAGCAGGGACTTGGCTAGGAAATATAGCTGTGAGTTGCCACTAGAGACTTGGTGAGCCAGAATAGACTTCTATCCCTGCTCTAGGTGGGGATGTGTGAGAGGTGGGTTGTGGGGGCAGGAATATGAAGTGAGGAGGTAGAGAGTTAATGGGATGGGGATGGATAATGAAATGCGGGTGTGGGAAGGATTGGTGAAATGAAGGAAGTCAGCTACTGAAGGATAAAATAAAAAGAAGTGAAAAACAGAATTTAAAAAGAAATAAAGAAGTAAATTAAAGAAGGTCTTATGTTTTAATAAATTGGGATTTGGGATTGGGCTGTGTGGGGAGGTGATGGTTGTATTTTCACAGGGGTTGGGAGCTGGAGTGGGTGCGTGAAGGAGCTTCTGGGGAAGCTGTTGCTCCTGACCAAGGAATGAAGCCACTGCAGATGGGGACCCAATCTGGCCCCTCTCCTTCTGACCCAGTACTCCTGGACTCATCTGTGCTCTGTGACTTGGCTAGCTGGCATGTGCTCCAGAGGCTATTTGCACCCCAGGGGGTGGGAAAGTCAAACTGCCGGGGATGGGAGGAGGAGTTAGCTTGGTGCTAGAACCTGGGTAGTAGGGTTCAGGGGATGGAAAATTTGTCCACACAGAGTAGGAGAGTGGAGTAGCCACACAGTAATGGGATACAAGATGGGTAACATGGATCAGAGAAAAAACTGCCCCGGAGTGGCATAACTTTAAGCAGCCTACAGTGTGCTTAAAACTAGTTTCAGGTATTAATATGTAGACAATACAGGATTTAAGAGCTCCAGGAGTTGCCTAAAATCAATGTTGACCAAGGCTCTTACTCTGGGGTCTCACATAAGGTGTTTTTCATTTGATGATTCTCAGCTTTTCCCCTACCATGTACGCCATGTTACAACAGAAAGAAGACATGAAATGGAAACTTCACAACATGAAGAAAAAATAAGCTAACCTCAACAGAGACACATACTTTCTAAGCCTATGCAAGAAGCACAACATCATTCCCAAAGGACTGAACATCTACAATCCTAGACTACCACATACAACTCCAAATATGCTTCACAACTCTGCAGGAGAACTTCAGAAAAGCTGAGAAATCATCTCCTTCACATAACCTACTCCAAAAGAAACCAACTCAAGAAAGAAATCAACACAACCTCAAAGAGATGACTTTGGATATCTTCCCAAAGATTATATAATGTATACAAAAAGACTACCAAAGATTTTTTACAACATCCATCCAACACAAAAAGAAAAAATGGAACCAATTACTACAGGAATAACTTTCCCAGCCACAAAACAACCCTCAGAAGAACAACACTAATACTATACAACATTTCAAACTTACCGTATTTTTCGGACCATAAGACGCACCTGACCATAAGACGCACCCAGTTTTTATGGCAGGAGAGACTATG
>NW_017728949.1:49398461-49410714 GCF_001723895.1 Crocodylus porosus | reverse complement strand
CTCCCCGGGACACACACCTTTGGACCATAAGACGCACCCTCGTTTTCCCCCCACTTTTGGGGGGAAAAAAGTGCGTCTTATGGTCCGAAAAATACGGTACACTTGATGAAACAGAAGGAACCAATCAACCATCTAATATTACCAGTCTCTCACCACACATACACTTACCAAAGCTGAAAAAGCTGTCCTTTCCAAAGACCTTAATTTCTGTCTTAAAAAAATACCCAAATAAGATACTACAATGTGGAAAACTAGAAGAATTTTTCCAATGCCTCCATCTGAAGGAATATTTCCACAATGAAAATCAATCCACTTTCAACAGGAATTCATCCTGTGACAACATTGACAAAAATATTAATGGCAAAAAATCCAAAAAACTCTCAGGTTGGGCACCTTACAGTGGACGCGATTCAAACCTTGACAGCTATATTGACTGCTTCAGAGAGAAAATGAACAATGAAATACTGAACAACAAACACCACTCTAACAACCTCTCCCTCTCAGAAAGAAGGGCCGTAGAATCTCTAAGCTCAAACCACCAAATAGTAATAAAACCAGCAGTTAAATGAGAAGCTATAGTTATCCTTAACTGTGAAGACTACATAAAAGAAGGCAACAGACAATTCTCTGACACTGCCTACTATGAAAAACTAGAGGAAGATCTAACTCCCCTTTTGCCTCAAAACTCAAAACCACCATCACACCATCTGAACTACAAGAAAAACTTCAGACTCTAATCCCTCTACCCAATCCAGGGACATTTTACATGCTCCCTAAAATCCACAAACAAGGGAACCCTAGCAGACCTATCATTTCCAGCCACAGAACCCCAAATAAAGAAAGGCCAGGTTTCATCAAATCCATCCTAAAACTGCTTGTCACCCAAAGACTGAATTTTATCCAAGACACAACAGACTTTCTGTGAAAATTCAAAAACATAGACCAGTTTGCCAGCAATACCCTTCTAGCTGCCATGGATGTTACCACCTTATACACCAACATCCCGCACCAGGATGGCATCCAAGCCTGCTTTACATATCTACAAGAGCACAATTACAACTCAGAGTACAGACCTGAGGATATTACTGAACTTATACACTTCATCCTCACATACAACAACCTTCACTTCCTCCAGACCACAGGCACAGCTATGGGCATCATAACGGCCCCACAATATGCCAACCTTTTTATGGCTCACCTGGAAGAAGAATTCTTCAAGAACTGCACCTTCAAACCCATGCTGAGATATACAGATGACATCAGTTGGACTGAAAATCTTCAGTCTCTGATTGATTTCCATCACAAATTCAACAATCATCACCCCCCCCATCAAACTGTCTCTTGAATACTCCAACATCAACTTTTCCTTTTTAGACACCATAATCAATATAAAAAAATGGTAAAACACAAACCACCATATACAAGAAACCCATGCACCAACATATATATCTATACAGAACCAGCAATCACCTTAAACACACCAAAAAGCTGTAAATTACAGCCAAGCTTTCTGATAATACTGAATTTGCACGGAGCAGAATACCAAGGATTGACACCTCACAAATCTCAAAAGGGCTTTCACTCAACAAGGACACTGCTCCAGAAAGATAGATCATACTTTTGAAAGAGCCACTCAGATACCATGTGAAGATTTGCTGCGGTACAAAAAGAAAATCCCTGCAAATTGTACACCATTAGTTCTGACATACCATCTTTCCCTGGAACCTACATGGAAAATCCTGAAACAACTGCAACCCATAGTAGAAGAATACCTAATTCTTAAAGATATATTTCCAGGACCACCCGTCCTAGTCTTTAAACAAGCACTGAACCTCGCTAACCTCATTACCAGAAGCAAACTCCCTATGACCCAAAACAACCCAAATGGATCCAGACCATGAAAGGACAAGAAATTCAAAACCTGCCAACACATCTCCACCACTCCCACAATAATCACACCCCACAACAGAACCATCACTATTCCTGGATCTTACACCGCGGCACCTCCAGAAGTGTAAGTGCCCTGATGGAAAATATGCAGGAGAAACCAAACAGCAACTGCATACCAGAATGAACACAAACTGAAAATCCATCAAAGACAAAACTATCCAATTATCTGTGGGTGCACACTTCTCACAAGACAATTGCTCCCTTTCTGATCTCTCAGTTCTAATCCTCAAAGGGAGCTTACAAAACACTTTTCATAGACAAGTCTACAAACATCACTTCATAAATCTGCTGGATACAAAAGATCATGGACTTAATATAGACATTGGATTTATGACACATTACAACCTGCCTGCCATCTGATTCACCAGGTACCTGCCTGAGCTTGCCATCTGCATTCTTTCCCTGACTTCCCCAGCCCCCTCCCCCCAATCTCCACCCATTGTCTTCCTAACTTTACCTATTTACATTTTCATAGACTTCTTGTCACACTTCTAGCTTCTTTTCTACCTTGGGGATCTCAGAACAACAGCAGTCTCCCAACGACTGAAGAAGGGTGTTTGCGCTCGAAAGCCTGAAAGACCTTTTCTCTAACTATTTAGCTGGTCTATTAAAAGATATCATATCTATCTGAAGAAGCTTGCCAACAAAAAGAAGAGACATACTTCCTTGCTCCCATCAAGCTAAAAAAAAAAAATCAAGGTCATGCATTTAGAGCTAATATTTGAATTGTCAGTTTGGTGGCTGAACCTAAATCTTAGACAACCCAAAGAACCCAAAGAATGTAATTGGTCCCTTATTTAATTTGTCCCTTATTTTCAAATATTTTCTCCCAAATTTTTTTCAAAAGTTAAATTTAGCTAATTTATTCTAGAAAGGTCATTTCAGAATGAAAAATAAAATACTTTAAAAAACTGTTTTATATATGCATATATGCCCTTTTGTGGCTAATGATTTACCAGGTCAAATAGATAAATATTTTTTATTGAATAAATGAAAAGTGGATTAGATTATCTAATTATTGAAGTTCCTTCAAACCTTTTGATTCTGTGATTGTATCATTCTACTCTGATTTTTTTCAGTTTGACACCTTTCATTCTGATTTTATACTTTAGAAATGTTTATATATATATATAGAGAGAGAGAGAATTTGAGAGATACTATATATTTAATAAATATTATATATCTCAAATTATGTCAATTATATATATATCAAAAGTATAAAACCAAAAGTTATAGTATATATCAAGATTATATATAATTGAAATTATATATAATTGAGACAATTTGAGATCACACACATACATACAATCCAAATTAAAAAATGCCAGTTTGAAATGTCATAGATGTCATCAGAAATTGTATTTATTGTCTCACAACATTTTCAAATATTAACTTCTTAAGTTCCTGCTTCTGATCATAGTTTGTGACATCTCATTTTTCTTCCCTTTTTGCCTACTCACAAAATATGTCATATGAGAAGAAGTTGCAGCTTTTGTACCAGAAAGTTAGCTTTGTATCTTTGCTCCCTTTCTCTAATACCCAAGCACTGAACTTTCCCTTTGTCTCTAAGAGCCAAATGGTATTGCCAAATACAATGGTCATATTAGTTACTTCCAGTGTTACAAGACCGGTGTATATTAATATTTCTCATGCAACGAACTTGGTCTTCAGTTCTGTAATTCACTTCATGTTGGTGTGGTGCTTATGATCCCTTTCCTGGAGATAGGGAGATAGGTCTGTAAGGGATAGCCAAAGCAGACAGCTCTTTATGAACAAATTGACTGTCTGTATCTGGCTTCACCTCTTCTAAGGTATATAAAGACTGAGAACTAGGAAGGGGGACACAGCATGAATTGGGAAACCAGAGGGTGAAAAGATTGTGGGAGGAAGGATGAACAGCAGGTTGGAATCTCCCAGTGGGAAAGGGAATTTGAGTCCATGAATGTAAAGAAATTGAGGTAGGAAGAGTTGTGTGTGTCATGGAGGTGGTAGGCCTCGTGAAGCAACCTTCACAATGATCGTGGGTCCCTACTGGGACTCAATGGGCCTGTGATCCCATACATCAACCCTCCTGACTTCCTTTGGAAGGCCAGAGGGATATATGTTATTATAACCCTTGAATTCTAGTTACTGTGATGGAGCAACACAGAGAGAACTTAATAAATGATAGGGCTTGGATAGCTTAGGATAAGGGAAATATGTAAACAGTGGTGCTCAACCAGAGTGAATAAGCTCACTGGCACATTGTCACATTTCTTGCCAGAGCTGTGCATGCACTGTGATCTCTCTGAATTTACCCACATGTTAGCATGGGCTCTGGGTGAAGCCAGTACTTTCTGCATAGCTCCAGAGCCCCAGGAGTTAGTGCTGCCAATACTCATTCCCTGTTTCCCCTGCCACTAAATTACAGCCAGACAGGGTGCAGCCACACCCCACGCACTTCTCCTCTAGACCTTGTCCCTTTTCTGATTTTAAGGTTTGGTCTACTTGTAAGAAGTTTGAGCACCACTGGCCTTGAAGACCAAGCAGAAAAAAGAAGGATTGTATTGTCTGGCTACAACTCCTGTATAAACTTGTCAGAATAGAGCAAAATGTAGATTTTGGGCTTTCGTTGCAGTAAATACAGCTCTGTTAAAGGTATAGATCTGGCCCCCTATGCCATGATGAATGGCTGCATATCATATGTACTGTAGTAGATATATGGCAGGATGTAACATTTTTACCCAGATAGCAGTATCAGTATCACTAACAGAAGTCAGAAAACACTGTCCTTTGGGTGGAAATAAGGAGTTGATTATGTACTTCACTAATTATACAAGAGAACCAAATTGCCAGTGCTCCCCGTGGCATTGGACTGGCAAACATCAGTTCTCCATAGTTAGTAGAAGGCATCTGAGATTACCTTTAAATACACATGGGAATGGGTATGTAGTTGTCTGCATGTTCTTGGTTAGTATATCCTAATGTTAGTGTAAACATGCTCAAATATGGTTAACAAACACAATCAGTTCTTGCCTCCCAATATAGCATTACATTATAGCCAGCTGTGATTTGTGCATTTATACTTAGTTTAACCTTGCAGTGGGAAAATTCAAATCATATGGGGGTTGTTTTAACCATCTGGCTTATTGTTTGCTGCTGCATTGCTTAGGTGTCACTGCTAGTTAAGCATCCACTGCATTTTTTGGTTTTGTCTGTTGAATGATTCAGACAGAAAAGTAGCAAGTGCGTACATGAGAAGTTTACACCTAATTCATAATAGATGCCCATGTACTATTACAAATACAGCAAGATTTCCAGGGCTAAAGAAATGGTGCACATTATGTTAGTTTTCTCCCACATAAGTATCACTATCATAGTAATACTATCAAGAGACAGTGTTTGGTGTTGAGGAGAAAATCCAGAATCAGGAGCTTTATAAATTATAGGAGTTTAACTCCCCAAAATTAAAACAAAATATTGTGGTCATTGCCATTATAGAAAATGAGTGTTAATATATTTCAGCCAGAGTTTAAGTGCAGTATGGTATCTTTAAGTATAGCAAAGCTGAGTGCAGATGTGAACAGTTACTATTGCCAAGCTGAGAGGAGCTATGAAGGAATAGCTGATAATTCCTAGCATTTGGGACATTCAATGGTTGGCATGTATACAGGTGCAAGAGGCTTCTGTATGATAATGAATAGCACTGAGCTGGAAAAAAGACTGGATGTATTTCTAAAGGATATGCTGTATCTGAAAATGTAGGCTATGAACTCAGTGAGGAAATGACTTAATGAGTTTCTTTGGCCTGTGTTATATAGCTCAGACTAGATTACTGTAGGATTTATGGGTATAGATGTGTGTACTATTGTAGATGGGCATGGTTAAAACCGACTTATTGACTTTTTAGGTGCTATAATAATCTAGTTATTATTTATAAATTATGTTTATAATGTATACTTCCATATACATTAAATTTGGCTTGATTTCTTATATGCTAGGAAATTAAATAAATAATGATTACATTCTTCTCCTTTGTTTGGTAATAACATCTCTCATAACCATAATGAAAAACGTAGTATTATAGTTCCTTTCATCTTGAGCACGCTGTACAAACACTAGTTAATCTTTATTTTGCAGCTTAAAGGCAGGCAGATACATGTTCTCAGTGCAATTTTGCACAAGATGAACTGAAGCATAAAATGTATTTAGGCCACAAAGGACATCAGTGGCACAAGCAGTATTAAACTCTGGGGGGAGCATCTTCACCATTCCAAGGTCTGTGCTTGAAGTGCCACTATTAAATATGACCTGCCTGCTCCATGTGTACTATCCCCCTGAAAAATGCAATGTAGCTATACTACATTAGTGTGAGCACTGGGCAAGCACTAGTCAGTATATTTGAGAAAGAAAGCCGTTGGAAGGCACAGGCGGCCATGATAGGGCATCTACACTATATCCATTCATGTTATCATGGATAAAATTGCTCTCTGATGGTGCAGATATGTCTTTTAAGATGAAAGTGTGATGTTAGCTTGTAGTAATTTGCTCACATCTTTTCCTTTTTGTTTCTTTTCAAGCTGACTGCTTTGTATTTCTTTACTTTTTTGGTGGGGGAGGGGGTTGTTGCCATGGCAATACCTACCGCAGCAGGTGAGCCAGCATTGAATTTAATTCCATTCTATTACAAGAGTAAAATGACACCTTTTGGGGTTTTGATTTATTCCGAGGTATAATAATAATTTTTTATCCCCCATCCCACAAATCTGCTTTGGTTAAACAATTGAGAGTCTCAGGTTTAAATATGCTCACCCCTTAACCTATATTTGAAAAGGACTTTGGCTCTTGTTTTAGCCAGAATAACTGTGCCCAAATGGGCTTGCTCATCAATGACTTCTTTAAACTCATATTATTCTGACTTTTTAAATTTCATTTGGCTTTTTTCAGCTTTCACTTCCTAAAGCCATCAGTTATCCATACCAAAACTTAGCTTGCTGGTTAAAAATTATGCGGGACCATTATTACAATTCATTTCCTACTTGGCGTGCATATACAGGTGCCATTAATGCAATGTGATAACCTCTGCATAGTTTGTGCTGGAGAAAATTTCTCCTGGGCACAGTGTTTACACGTATGCCCATGACTGCAGCACTTTGAGCCAGGGTAGAGCAGCCCTGAGCTCTGGGTGGTGGTATCGGGCAGCGAAGGGGCTGGCTGGGGCACGAGGGTGTTAAAGTACAGGGCCAAGTGGCAAGCAGCCTTTGCACTTTATCATCCTCATGGCCCAGCAAGCCATGACTTCCTTTGCTTTGATATTTTTGTATCAGAATAACTTTAGTTTTGCCATTAAAAATTAATCTTCTGATCCTGTTCTATGGTTTTGGCTCATTTCCTGCCACTTTTTAGATCACCTCACAAAGTCATGTATTTTAAACATATTTAAAAATTAGTAGTAAAGATAACAGCTACACAAAATCACATGGTTTTGCAAATGGCGCTAACAGCAACTTTTTTTTACAGGTGTAAACTATTGCAACTTGTTTACACATATGTTTACATTTTTTGGCCTTTGGTTACTGGAACATAAACTTGTATTTTTCTTGAATGCCTTTTTTTCTGAAAGAGGATGTCTTGTTTCTTTGTAATATGTAGCAATCCACAAGTAAACCCCAGTTCATTATTTCCTTGCCTGCTATATTACAAAGTATATAAAAAGGCTTCTAAGTAGGGAAGTATGGCCTAGCTATTCCAAGGTCATTCATCATTACTCATCTTCATTACCAGTGGAGTACTCGCTACCATAAATAATTACATGTTTTGAGCTGTATTTGGCAGTCTCTCATAACACCTGAAAGTATAAATGGAAGTTATTCTTAAATGCATGTTCAGAGCTAGTTTTAACTATATAATACCTATCTGTCTTCCCTTAATCTGTACACTAATTTCTAATGAAAACTATAACTCCTAGACTTTTTTCTTAGCTAATGACATGACAGACCATAACAATGTCAGAAAATTTGTGCCTTAACCCAGACTATCAAAATTTATTCAGCCTGTGCCTCAGCTATTGTAAAATGGTGCATCTCCATAATACCTGTTGTTGAAAGACAAGTTCTGCTTTATGTTTGAGTAGTATCTTGTAGAGCTGTGCAAAACAACACTGTTCCATTCCAACTTCAGTTTCGAGGTCTGGACAGAACAGTGTTTTCTATCGAATTTCATTTCGAGTCAAAACAGCCTCACTGTTTCACTTAATTGAAACAGTGAGGCTGTTTTGATGCTGTTTTAATGTTTTGCCCAACTATTGGGCTGGGGAAAGGAACTCAGCCCCAGCCCCACAATCGGGCTGGGGAAACTCAGCTCAGCTGTCTGACTCCTCATCCCTCACCTAATTTAGCACTGGGGATGGGAAGTCAGCCCAGCTGGACTAACCTCCCATCCTCAGTGCTATCGTCGAAATGTTTTGACTTTTGAAATGTTTCTATTAGACTCATTTTGTTTTGAGGCTGTCTCACAGCTCTTTGTTTCTTTTCAATTTTGCTCTTTCAGTCTCAAAATGAGCTGAAACCGTGTCAAAATGAAACAGCTGGCAAAATTTTGTACAGCCCTAGTATCTTGTATGGGTGAAAAACAAAAAGTGTTAAGGCTTTTGCAGTTTCTCTGAACAGTTTTTCTAGACCTCTAAGTGCTAGATATGATTATCTATTGTCCCACTGAATTGTCACATTGAAATTGAGTGGGAATGTTGGCACCTAGCTTCCATAAGCTTCCATAACTTCTCTGTACATTCTAGATTTAGTGAATTCAAAAGTCACACCATAAAATCAGGATCAGAAAATACATTTCCAGACTCAGCTCTGTTCACAAGGCCATACTGTCTGTTGAAGATGAGGATAGTCTCTTCTGATTTTTGCAATACACTGATAAATTCTAGGTTTCTACTTGAGAATCTTAATTTTATTTTGCTTCAAACCATTCATTCAGACACCTGATGCTCTTACTCTTCAAACCTGAGTCATAGCTTTTTTGGAAAATAGCTAGAAACACCCATTAAAGTGAAATCTGCATCTTCATTGTAAAATTACTTTTGCTAACCTAAGGAAAAGTAACTGTTCTTAATTGAGCAGCTACTGAAGTCACTGTTTCCATTACCTTCAGTTTTGTCTATCACACTATTATCTTTGTAAGCTGTTGACTACTAGGGCTACGTGAAGCTTCAGTCGCTGATTTGATTCAGAGGAGATTCAGCCCAATTCAGCAGCCCGGTCTCCAAATCCAAATCAAACCAGGAGACCCTTTAATCTCTCCAAATCAAATTGGAAGCCTCTTCATAGATTCAGAGAGATTACACGATTAGGCCATAGACACAGCTTTATGTTTTTTCTATGTACCTTGAAGTAACAGGTATGGCTCATGAATGCTGAGATGGTGGGTGGATGTAGCATCCCATGGGAGCACAGAGGGGCAGGGTCCCCCATGCACTTGGTGGTAAGCCCGGAAGTGGACAAGAAGTACTTCTGGTCCATTTCCAGGTCTGCTGCAGACTGTGTGGGTTCCCCTTCCTCCTGACTCAGTGACTGGTGCCTCCTGGGTCCGGGGGGGCACCTGGGTTCCCCCCATGGCTGATTGCTGAGCCAGGGGGGCTTGGAGGAGTCCACCACCAAGTGCATGGGGGACCCCCCTGTGCTTCCATGGGACGCTTCATCCACCCCACCACCTCATGAGCCATGCTTGGTACCTTGAGGTACATAAAAAAACATATCAAGCTGTGTCTATGGCTGAATCACTGATTCTTTGAATCAGAATCGAATCTTCAGATTCAGATTCAGCCAGATCAAATTGGGACAGTGATCCGCTGATTCAAATCAGTGAATTGGATCACTGTTCCCCGAACTGCGCTGAATCTGAATAGAATACAGCCTGCTTTGCACACCCCTATTCATTACCACTAGGACTCTCATTGCTTTTTGTGTAATGAAGTATGTATGTTTTAAAAAAATCCTTTTAGTAAAATGCGATAATTTTACATATACTTTTCTTCAAAAACTTGTATCTGCTTCCTCTTTGTCATTTCCCTGCTAATACTATGTTGACAAATATGCCCCTAACTTAGCTATCAAGTCAGCCAGAGGAGAAAAATGTAGAGTTCTGTTTCCAGTTCATTTTTATTGGCTTCTGAATTCCTTGCCTATTCTAGTTTTATTCCTGCCTTTTCCTTGACTTGAGGATTTCAGACCTGTTCCATGTTGGCTGCTTCCAGAATCTAAATATTTTTCAGTACATTATAAATAGAAGTAAACCAACTGTAAACATTATTGCATATTCTTTTCCATTCACTGATGAACTATCTTTCAGTTAGGTATTATCTGTCAGAGTGAGGATTCAAGATACTTTATTTGTTCCATGTCTGAAGAATTTAGGACTGGATCTGATGATGATGTTAATCATAATTGTTGCATGGATATAAATGCAAATGTAATGATTTATGCTGGTGAATCTGACCCCTTTTCTTCTGACACTATGCAATAAAGGTATAACTAGTGGTAAAAAGGGACTGAACTTCATTTCCTTGCCCAAGACACCTCACATGAATCACATTCTTGAAGGCCAGTAATGTGACAAGGTTCAATATCCACAGACACCAGTGCTTATGGTGTAAACCCCTTTTTGAGGGGTCCTGCCTTCTGACAGTGTTTCCCTGGACTATAACATATTTAAAAAAAAAAGTTTTAATGTGCTTTTAAAGTGAATAATTACTTTTGTGTTTAGACTCCTGCATTTTACTGCTCATTTAAGTCTTTCTCCTGCTTCCCTGAAAGCTCTGGTTCAGTTAATTGTCACATCATAGTGATGGAACTTTCACCTGGATAATTCTATCTGCTTGTACGACATCTTGTACATCTGTTGCCAAGTGTCTGTCAATTGCTAAGCTAATCTTATGTTGATGGGTCCTGTCTTCTCTATCACTATCTGAGACAGTCTATTAATTTGCTCTCAAGTTACCTTTCCTTATCTACATGATATCTAACTGCTGTGGCCTCACATTCCACTTTTCCTTCTGCCTCAAGAGCAGCTCTGCCTCACTTGCTTGCTACACTATACTGACTTACAGTGCCAGATATAAATACTAAATCTTTTGGTATCTGTTAAACTGTTTCTCAGCTATTACATATCATGAATGACCATGACAATTTAGATCTCTAGGTTATTATGACATTCCAGGCATCTCTCAGTGAAAGTTTTTTATAGAGATAAGCTACTAGTATGCCTCCATCATTGCTTCCTAAATCAGGGTTACAAATCTTTCTAGAATTAATGAGAAATTGCTTGGTTATTTCCAGAAGATATTGTCATATTACATTTGGTTTAAAATGATTTTAAGTAGATATATTGATAGGAGCAAATTGCCTTTATAGGCAAGAGCTAAAGTCCTGTTAAATGTAACTGAGAGGGTAGGGGGGGTAGAAGAATCAGGGAGGGGGTGGTCAAGTCTCCCATTACTTATTTGTTTTCACCCTATAAATGCAGCATTTGCTTCCATCCAGTTGCTATCTTTATTCTGTTAGGTGGTGTCCTTCAGTTATTTTTTGTGTTGCTCATAAACCTTGTTTCTTGGATTCCACTGAAGCTCCATGCCTAGTAAGTGAACAACTGTCGTCTTCTGCTCCATACATTGAGGAGCCTTGTATCATCTACTGTCACACTACAGAGAGACTTCTATTCCAGTGGTGTAATTAGGTTGGGGTGACAGAGGCAACTGCCCTGGGTGCTGACAGGGATATGGGGGCAAAAAACTGGCTTTTGCTGCAGTGATATTATTGTGGCAGCAGCTGTGGTGTCAACTAGAAGTAATTGCTGCATTTGTCTGAAGCAGCCACCCCAGGAGCCTGGCCACACTGGGCATTTATACGCGTGCTCCGGGAGGGGGGAAAAGGCACTTTAATTAGAGCAGCTCCAAGAGCCACTGTAATTAAACTGTCCAGAGCATCTCATGTATCAGCATCCCTGCACTGAAAAATGGTGGTGGGGGCACTTTAACTAAAGCTTGTTCAATGAGTTTTAGTTAAATTGCTCCCCCCCACCTCATTTTTTAGCACCGGGATGCTGATACATGTGATACTGGAGTCTGCTGAAATGCAGTAATTACCACTAGCTCCAATAGACTCGATTAATCAAGTCTGCTATAATGCGCTGTAATTTCATAGATTTCATAGATTTCATAGATATAAGGGCTGGAAGGGACCTCGGGAGATCATCGAGTCCAGCCCCCCGCCCAAAGGGCAGGAAGTCAGCTGGGGTCATAGGATCCCAGCAAGATAAGCAT
>NW_017728949.1:49372698-49398351 GCF_001723895.1 Crocodylus porosus | reverse complement strand
TTCGACCTCATCATCCCTTGGGGCGCTCTGGTGAACAGACGTTCCCCCAGATCCTGGTGGTCACCCCTGATAAACTTATAGGTGGCCATCAGATCACCCCACTGTTATGCTGCTGTCCTCTACACTGGAATCTCTGTCCTTTCCTTTGATAATTCAGTTCTTCTTGCCTCCTGGATGCATGTCTCTAGGATTAGATTAGTTTCTCTCAAGAATCTCTTCTGTAAACTGAAGTTATGAACCACAAAAACGATCCTGTTTTTAAACAGAGTATCTTTAATATTTCCAAAGCTATGGAACTGAACCCCTAATGTGCTGTTTTAGGGTTTAATTCAAAGTGCTTGGTTCAGGACTTATTGATCATACTGACTACTGGTTAAATAACAAGGGGTAAATATTCCATTTCATGCCAGCAGAAATTAACACTGCCTACTTATGAAGAGATCATGTGATACTTGGATAATTCCCAGCATAATGTGCTGAGTATTTGTCCCTAAAATGACTCTTTTCCACTAGCCATTTAGATTTTGAGTCAGTTTTGTCTGTACTTAATTTTAAAGGATAGCAAGTAATTCTCCTGGAATCATGGAACTGCTTGCAGAGTAAATTACTTCTCAGGGGAGTAAGGGCAGTAAAATCTGGTCCATAATTAGAATACAGTGAAACAACACTAAGGATCCCGCTCCAAAAAAACAAAACTAACAATATTTATTAATAGGGATTTTTGGAAAAGACTCTACAGCCATGTCCAGATGAGCACAGATGTTAGGTTCCCCAGGGACAACTAGCGGCAGCACACCTTGTACTGCTGCCAGTTGTCCCCAGGGAACGCCTATGCCATGCACCCTCTGGCACATGGCAGGTTACCCCAGGTGGGGTAGGGGAGCCTGGGGCCACCAACTATGCTGTTCCCAGCAGCCTTACTGGGGTCCTGGGGGATGCAGAAGCTTCAGCAATGGTGTTCCTGCAGGTGGGAGCCTGGCTGACAGCCAGCGTGGCTTTGGCCGGCCAGGCTCCAGTTTCGGATGGCGCATGCTGCCCCCATGTGCACGCCCCACCTTTTTTCCATGTGGGTTTTTTTATCCCTGGAATTTCCTAGGGTCAACCTCTCCCGCCCCCTCACTGCAAGGTAGCAGTGCAGGAAACACCTGAATGTGCAATGTATAGTGCCACCGACAAGTCTGCAGCACCGCATACTGCATGGCCACGCTCATCTGCATGCGGCCTATTGAGCTAAGAATTAATATATTTACTTTTACTCCAGGTCAAGTTTTCCATTATTACAATTGTTATCAAAAATGCTTGAAAAGAAATAACAATTAGCTATTTACTCTGGCATTGCTGAAAATATCACCACTCTAGTCCCTGTCATGAGTCACTGTTAAGTAAATGCCTTTCAACGCAAAAGACAAACAGCCTTTTGCTGTTTATAAAGCCAGCAGTCGACTAGATATTTCACCTACTATTAATAGTGTATCAAGTGTTCTTTTCATATTTGATTTGTCATTTCAATTAACAAGATAGACAACCAGTTTTTGTTTCAACATGTAATATTAACATGACTGAAAGCAGCACTGCCCCAGTAACTGTTTGTTGCTTCTTTCAGGAAACAAAAATATATTTTTACTTCAGTTCAAGATGGTGAAGAAGTTTCTTTGCATGTTATAATGTTGTATGCTCCTACTGCTTACACAAGGTGGTTTGACAGATTTAATTTTTTTTTTTAAATGAAGAATGGACTATCTGTATTATAGTAGCTATCCCAATGATCTAATACATTCTGGATTAGAAGCTGGGGGGGGTCAAGTTGCATGATCTCACTCATCATAGTGTGATACCTCATGAGTTCTACTTTCTCAATGGGCATGAGACTCCTGGCTTCATTAGCAATGTGACCTAATAAGACAATTGTAAATTTAGGTTTTGCTTGGGACTGCTAGAACCTACCTCCATTCTGTCTCTTGGAGTTGTAAGCACTACCTCTTGCAGACATTACTTCCCACATGAGGGAGTCCTATTAAGGCCCCTAAATTCTGTACTTATCCCTCAGAAGCTGTTTAGCTGTTAGTTTCGGAGCCACTTGCCGGCCTGAAATGAATGTATTAAATATTAAAGCCTGAAATGAAAGGCTGGAGAGGTTTAAAAAATATCCTATCTTATTAGAATATAGCTATATATTTGGTTTGCATTACAGAAGAGACAGTCAAACTACATCTTTAATATAAAGACACAAACACTAAATATGTAGTGTTGCCATGCAGATAATATAGACATTTCAAGAACTGGTTGACTAAGTGTACATACTGGAGAGTTGACTATTGATTACTGAAAGCAACCAGTGAATAACTATTTCAAGGTAATCTCCTCTACAATCGAGCACAGAGGAGATTAGCAGTCATGGAAAATTAAACTGAGCTCTAGGATCTCTCTAAGGAGGTGTAAATAGCTTGGATTGAACACCTGCTGGATGCATCTACACATTCATTAATGTGCTTTTGCTACTGTGCATTAAATTTAGTACCTCTAATGTGAGGTACTAACTAAATGCACGTTAGGCTGTCCTAATTTGCAGGAGAAAAAGCACACACTTTTTTAGTGACAAACAATGTGCAGTAAATTTTACTATGCATTAGCATATTAGCATGGTTTATGCTGTGTGTAGATGCACCTGGTGAAGAAAATATTCAGCATACACTGAGTACTTCTGGTTACCGCTACAGGCTTGCAAACCATGTGAAATGAATTTTTAGCTGTAAAATGATGATATAAAAGTTAGTCATGTTAGTCTGAAGTAAGGCAGAAGGCAGAGTAGTTTTAAACTGTATCAGCTAACCAAATCAGAGATGTATAGCATAAACTTTCATGATCCTGGAGCTCACTAAAAGTTGGTATCAGAACACATCTTCAGAAAGTACTTGATTTGACTACCATCTAGGGCACTGATCCTGGAAACACTAGCATACATTGAAATCCATGAGCTCATTACTTATGTGATAAGGGGTTGCCATTTTTAGATCCTAAAATTAAACTCCAAACACTATGTTATAGAACTCAAACAGGAAAATGAAATGGCTGTGGACTTTTGTGCTAAATAATTCCTAATAAGTTTGAATATCAATGGGTTCATTTGCTAGGTCTGACAGGCTAAGGGGCCACAACTTATGCAAAACACAGAGGCCATTTGGTAGAAGTCATAAAACTAACCAAGGAATGAAGAGCGTTAACTCTTGTAGTCCTAAAGGCCATGTGTAGACAAAATGAGAGGCATGTGTGCACAATACTTTAAAGTGAGCTAAATGTTGGTGTTTGCATGCCTTGGCAGTATATTGCGCATTAATTTCAGCCTACCACTTCAATTTAGGGTCCCTATTTCATCTACACACACCAGTAGGGCCAAAAGGGATGCAAGACTAGGTGTCACCTATGGTAAAGAAGGAAAAGGAAACTTATTTAAATGACCCTGGTCAGATAGTAGACAAGAAGATCATTTGAGGTGAATGTGTCCCTTGAAGGTTCCAGGATTTGACCCATCAGTATTCTAGTGGGTTTATCTGCAATAAAACTATTGCTACTCTTTTAATTAAATCCTGGCTGTTTCTAATCAGAGAGAAAGGCTCTAATTCTCCTCTTGCATACAAAATGTTACACCAGAGTAATTCCATACTCTAGGATTACACCAGAGTAGTCCTATGGAGGGATTCCTATTATATAAATGCAGTTAATATAAAAATCAGGCATGATATATGCGCTACTTGCCAAGTGTGTTACATTTCAAATAATGGATCATTTTTTACAGTCTACACCATGTGCACTTAGGGGCCTATCTTTTGAATGGAATGTGTATGCATGTCCATTCAACTCCCTTTTAAGAAGAATTTCATGTAAGTGTAAAGCTAGAAAAGACTGCCCTGTACTTCAGTTAATCCAGTAGCTACTGAAGAATTTCCAGTTGATCTCATAAATAGCTTTTTCACTAGTATTTTTCATGATCTTCCATTTTACACATCCACTTCCCACCCCACGTGCCTCCCAAGTATCTGTACAAATGAGGAGGAATGGAGATCACAATCTCTCCTCTGATTTAGGGCTTTGGGATTCATATTATCATTGAAAACCTAACTGCAAAATCAGCTGTGGAGAAATTGTGCAGGCCAGGAATAGGAGCAAAGACAGAAAAAGTTTCAGAGGACTTCCTCCCCACCACCCTCTTTCTCAAGGCCCTGCAGAATTTATGAAGAAAGATTAATGCAGCCTGAGGCTCTGTAGCCTCCCTTCATGGCAGGAATTCTCTACTAGTGGGAGCCTCCAGACTAATTTCTTCTTGCAGACAGATATGGAGGATTCACTGCTACTGTGGAGTGCAGGTTATCTGTGTATATGGCCATATTATTTGTTCTAATCTTTTGTGATTTTCAGGGTTTATCACAAGAGAAGCCAATTTGCTCATTGTTTAAAGTAGGGAATCCAAGGAAGCTGCCAAGCCAGATAGTCACATAGAAATAAAGGGCTGTAAATATAAAGTAGAGTTCATGTTTCTGGATGATGGAAATTTCATTAGAGTCTATTTCCACTATCAATTATTAAATAAATTCACCTGAGTCTTTTCCTCCCTTGCCCTAGCGAAGACACATTCTCTGAGGAAGTATATGTTAACCTTTGTTATGCATGAGCAGATTTGGAATTAAAGGGTATTACATTCTTTTAGTGCTCTGAAGACTTCCTGGAATGCATCACTAAAATACTGTCTCATATGCTTGTTTGTGCTTTTGAGGAATACATTAGTTATCAAAAGGCCACAGGCTTAGTTGGTAGACGAAACATCTGAAGAAGAGTTTCAAAGAGGGAGGCCTTTTTCTGTAGCCCAACTTAGGCAGACATCAATGGGAATTTTGCCTGAGTAAACACTACATTTTGTCATATTTTTTATGTTGCATCTTTGTGTAATCATTCTTCATATGAAATAGGATGCCTATGTTAAAGTCAGTTTCTTGGGACTTTCATCTCTGGGCTTCTTCCTGTTCTTAGTTCCTTAGGTGCAGCTTCCACTGGCCAAACTCATGAATTAGTTTCTTCAGATCCGTGGCTCTCAACCTTTTGAGATTCAAGGTGCCCCTCAAAAAATACCAGCTCTTAGTTTTCACTTGTTTTTGAGAACAGAAGAATAATAAAGCAATTTTTGTGTTGCAAAGAACTCAGAAAGATCACAGCATGTCAGAATGTTTTCAACACTATGGATTCTTTTTGAAATCTCTGGGTTTATTTTGTGAATCATATTTGCATGCCTAAGAGTGCTAACATTACACAGCACCATGAGACATCCCTGAATGAATCTCAAGGCACCCCGGGTTGCCTTGACACCCTGGTTAAGAATCACTGCTTTATATGATAGCCACATTTCTGGAATTAAAAGGTAATGTCTCCTTTATCCTAATGTGCAAAGTAAGTCCTATTCTGGCCTTTACATAGAATAAACTCCTGTCCTGAAAGAGGGTTCATGTTATGCCTCATTATAAGCAAGCTGTTCCCTTTTTTATCACTGCATGGAGGGGGTGAAAAATTTGGTGGAATGCTGCCTGTGGGCACATGGTATGAAGGGTGGTGGGATGATGTTAATTCTTCAGCACTGTCCTCCCTTACTTTTCTGGATAGCCCAAGAACCCTTACAATTTTGGAACCATGCATAGTAAACTGGCAGGAGGGCAGATGAAGAGTGGAGACTGTATATGCAATGGAACCCTCTCCATACTCACTGGCTGCAAGTCCAGGTACAGATGTCATTGGAAGAGTCACTGGCTGGTGAATTGCAAGAGCATAATTTTGCGTGGATTGGATGAAATAGTTGGGACAACGCAATACAGCCAAGTTCCTGAACTCAGACTGGCATATTCTGCTATGACTTCTGAGAACTGCTGGCTGGATTGTAGCTGAGCTACAACTCTTTTCACATTAGAAAGAATGTTACTATGTTTTTATCTACTTTAAGTGTTTCTTTTCCTGGGCCAATAATAAGTCTGAATTCCATACCCACTCAGAATATCCATGGAAGATTTGAAATCACAAGGAATTCAGGCCTGTGTGGATTTGCCTTTTTTCAGATGAAATATTTCCCTATTAGTTTTTACCCTTTATCGCTTCTAAAAAGATATAACACACGCACACTATATATATATATATATATATAGTGTGTGTGTGTGTGTGTGTGTGTGTGTGTGTGTGTTTTATATATATTGTGTGTATGTGTACACAAAGATATAAACAGATCAAGAATAAGGTAACAAATGCAATCACAATATTAACACATGACAAATCTTTATCTCTTTATATATAGCTAGGCATGTTAAATGAAAGATTCTTACCTTTAACAGGAGGACTTATTTTACAATAGAAGAGATAAAATGTTAAACTAATTTCGAAGTTGCAAGTGCTGTTGCATTAAGGCACATGAAAGTTTTCCAGTAGCTTTCACTGTGTGTGCATTGCCATCTTAAAACAACCATAAGCAAAAAGAAGAAAAGGCAACTGCAAAGGAGGATACTTGGTAGAGCCACCCACAATGTTGCATGAGAAGCCTAGGAAGTAGTAGAGTTAGGATCACAAAGAGAAATAGAGAGAGAACAACTTAGAAAGAGTCTAGAGAACAGCTTTACTTTTTCTTTATAGTGTGTAAAATTTGTAGAACATTATTTCAAAAATATTTAGGGTCAGGTCCTCCACTGGGCCATATCAGCATAGCTCCACTGAAGACAATGGAGGTGCTCTTACTTACACTCTTAGGGTATTTACAGTCAACATCTTTAAATCGACCTAACTAAGGATAGGTTTATCTAAATGCTGGTTGTGCAGATATTCACAGGGCTTAAATCATTTAAAAATGGCACACCCAAGCTAAATTAGTTCACTGCAGGAGGTGAATAACTTTAGGTCGGCCTAGATTAACCCAATCTAACATGGGTTAACTTTGTCTAATGAATACTTGCATGTGTTCATAGCACAGACCCAGGGCTTGGTGTCATGCTGGGTCATGCACAGCCAGGTCTGGGGGGCACCTTAGGGTTTGGAGAAGTAGCTGATGTCTGCCTTCTGCAAGATAGCAGGCTGGCTTCCATCTTGGATTATAGGGTGGTCTGTGCCCTAGCATTTCCAACAGTGTTGCTGGTAGAGTTCAAATGGACCTCCTGGGCTTCTCACCTGATCAGTGGGTCATGGAGCATGAGCCAGGGAAACCCCAGAATCAAGGGGTAGTGGGGGGAGTGAATGGACTCAAAGCATATGGTCTCCCTATGCCCAAGAAGATTCATCTCCAGGGTGGTAGTCTCGCACTCCACAGGCCCTGAATCCAGGGGTGAGTCATCTATGTTCTCTACTGGTTTGGGTTTGTGCCTTCACCTTAGTGGGATTTGTAGACCTTTTGCCACAGACTGATCTATGAAATTGCCTGCAGTTCCAGAGTTGCAGCAGGACAGTCAGGATGAGGAATGAGCAGTTCTGCACCAGGACTTGGAGATGGGCAGATTACAATAGTTGGGGGGTTCCATGGGCTGGATTTCTTGCACACTTCATGAGCTGTGGATGCATTGGGGATTCTGAGTGACCCTGAGTTGGTCCTTTTCCCCATGCCCAAAATTACTCATTTACCTTGACCTCCTCTCTGGGGACACATGGCATGCTCATGGCCCAGAGCCCCACCATAGTAGCACAGCTCCTGTCACTGGCAGTGTTCCTCTTCTTCTGGTATAGGTGCCAGAGACCTTCATCCATTGGCACCAGATTGGGAATGACATTAGAAGGATGAGGCTCTCTGCATTCCCTAAGGTAGATGTCAATCTGGGCAGCCAGATCCATGATTGTGTTGAATTCGGAGAGTGGTTCCACCTGAGCTAGTTTGTCCTAAATTTATTTCTACAGACCTGGGTAGAAATAATAGAGCTGGGCTGCCTCATTCCACTGGGTTTGTGCTGCATAGCAGTGAAAGAGGGAAGCATAAACTGAACTGGACCACACCCTTGGTGGAGCTTGATAGTCCAGCAAATCATTTCAAGGTAGTCAACTTGGATATTTAGAAGCCAGGATTTAATAACCTTGACTATCACACAAATTTTGTAGGCCCTTCCTAGAATACCTATGCTATGATATTCCTCTCAAAGTAAATTTCTCTGTTTAAGTATTACTGCTGTTAAAATAGATTTTGAGGAGGAAAGAAGATACTTCACTAGAAAACCTGAATGAGATGTCAGAGAATGAAGTATTTCCTAACATAACTGAAAGGATGCAGCAAGGATTGGGGAACTAAATTGGGTTTGACAGTGTCCTTACACCACCCATACACTTTACACATCAATAAGTTTTTGGTCTCTGCTTGTGTATAGCATTTATTTATTTGGATATTTACAAACTATAGTAAAAGAACTTTCATATGTTGCTCTAGGTGCTCTTGACAAACTTAAAAAGTATACTGCATAAACTAACAGACCACTCAGTTCCCCCAGATAAAACAAAATAATTCAATGACAATTAGCAGAAATTAATCAGCACCCCTGCCCTCCAAGCATGTACTCTTCAGTGCATCAGAATGGTCTAAATTCAGGGAATAGTGTGGGAGCCTTGTTTCAGTACAGCTTGCATCTGTTTATGTTCTATTCTGCTGCCCTAAAACCTAAAACCTGCTGCAATCCATTAAATTCCCCTCCTGACAGTGGCACTGCCTACTTGGAAGCTCTGGTCAATAAGAACACTCTGGATCACTGTGCAGTAGCCAGAAAAAAGATCAATTCAGTCCCAGAAGACAGAAGTGTTTTTGCCAAAGGTCACTAAACACTACCATGGCTGCTGCTATTTGGAAATGGAGTTTTGAGAGCTGATACAGGTAAACAAACACAGATGATGAAGAATGGTATTATTTGCTGTCCTAGCTTAGCATACCGTATATGCTGTTAACAATATGGATCTTTTATTCTTGGTTTCGTTTCTTATTTTTATTTAATAGAAATTGGCTTGTAATCTCAACACAGGAGACCAACAGACCTGGCTAGATTGTTTGCAGCTAGGCAGGTATGGATCAAATTAAAGATACTAATATCACTGTTTAGCCATTCATTTGCATCCTGCAGAAACCTATCTTCCTTGCTCAAACTCTTAAGACTAAATTCTGTGCCTGATGTCCAGCGAGAATTAGTGATCCCTGCAGTGCAGAGCAGTCCACTACAACTTGCAGCAGAAGTTTCTTTGCAGCGTCTCCTCCATTGCTTATATGCTCTTTGGTACATCTGCAGGAACATGAGGCCTTCAGCATATAGCAATACTGTAGCTTTGTGCCAAAGAAAACAGCTCTGAGGATTGGGTGGGATTAGGGAGCCCTGTTCCAGGAATGCAGATCCTCTGAAAGCTGAAGAGTTGAGGGGTTCTCTATACCCCAGCACAGTGGGGTTTGTGGGGGAGAGGGAGGATAAGCCTGGTGGACCTGCAATTAAATAGTATTGTCAGTAACATTCTGGGCACTTTGTTCTAGTAGAGCTGTGTCAGACCTTGCATGACACTTGACCTAGTGTCCATGGAAGTGACTGGGATTCCCTCCATTCATGTCAATGAATGCTGAACCAGCTGTAGAGATTCTAGTCTTTCCCAGATTCCAGCATCCCTTATATTTTTAATTAAGGAGATGTCCCATCCCACCAACAAGCCACTTGGATGACTCAAGTTCATTGCTTCATCTCTATGATCAGGGAGCCCAGAGAGTAAGAATCTTGTATCCTCTTCAATGGGGTTACTCTGAGATAGTGAATAATGGAAATCATTAATAGAAATCACTTATATTTAAACTAATTTATTTTGTTCAACCACTTTTCCTTTCCCTTCTTCAGTTTGTAGATTTTAATTCTCCAGGACTACCCAAAAAGTAGCCTTTGCATTATATGTGGCCCACAGAGTTTCACAGTGTAGTCCTTGAATACTGAGCTACAGTTCATTAAGATTACTGGTCTCAGCAGGTAATTACCAGAGAGAGATCACACAGAAAGGGAGAGGGCATAGGCTCTGTGATTCCAATCTATGATACCCATGGGTTCCTATTTGGTATGCAAGATGACAGAAGACGTAGTCTGCTCCAATGCAAAGCATGCATATTTTACAGGTAGTAGTCAGGGGCCATACGAATGGTCAATTTGGCTGTCAAGTTTGGGTGACCTAGCCATGCATAAAGCTCTTTCTATGTCACATGATGGCTTCTTATAACCAATCTATTTATTGAGCAATCTCCTTCATTCTTTATTCCAGAAACAATGGAAAGATGGGCAATATCATTTTTCCTTAAAAAACAGAAGCATTCCAGAGAACTAGAAGAGGAGTTCATATTACTTGTGCCTCTTTTGTAAGATAACCATAAAATCCTTGTGAAGGTGTTTTGATTAAATATTCCTGGTTAGCCGGACAAAAATTATCCTTTCTAAATTATTCATCAAACTGAATTTGAATTCTCATCTTATTCTCCTCCCCCCTCTGACCCTTTGGAAAACACAACTTCAGTTTCTGTTAAACGAAAAGCCTTTTTAATTGGCAGGAATGATTCCTTTGCCTTTGTAGGACACTGGAAGAAATTCAGTTGCGAACTGCTACACTGAAGTGGTAAATTATCTGCATATTTTGAAACATTTTGAAGACAAATGTCAAATTGTCAGAACAAAAAGAGTTGAAGTAGCAAATCAAACTGCTTCTTCACATGTATCTGACTGAGCACTAAGTCTAGGGACAAAAGTTACATATAAACTGGGTTAAGTGTACAGAGCAGATGTTCAGTGCACATCAGGTTTAAAATAAACCTGGTTGAACGTAGTATGAGACTGAACTGATTTGGGTCAAACTGGTTTATGAAACTTCTGTCCTAGACCCCTTCCTGGTTCAAGTTAAAATGCAGTCTCCTAGCATACTTTGTAGCACTGGGCTGGGCTGGGCTGTCTTCCAGAGAACAGGGCTGGCCCCACCCCTCTGCTCCCTAGCTGCAGCAGTGAGGCCTGGCTGACAAAAGGAGTGAGGAGGAGGTGAGACGGGATAAGCCTGGCTGGGGATGCAGACTGGTCTGCCTCCTCATGCTATGTCTGCTCCAGACCCTGCCTCTGGCAGGGATGACCAGTGCTCTAGGCCCCTGCTGGGCACCGCACTGGCCCTGCTGGCCTGCCATGCTGACTGTCAGCTGGCTCATGGCTGTCTGGGCCCTCCTGGCTTCCCCACATGCAGCAACCTCCTGCCCAGCCCCACTGCACCATCCCAGGGCCACTGCCTCTGTACAGCTGCCACCTGGCCCCATCCTGACTGGACCCGGGCAGGGATGCTGATGACATGCTGCTGTATGATACCATAGGGGCCACCCTCACCCTTCTAGGCCTCTAGCCCCACTGCCTCTGGGCCCACTGGGGCAACCAGGATTGGTGGCTATATGTCATCCAGAAGACCTGGGATGATGAACAGTGGCTGGAGGCATTCCAGATGACCCAGGCCAGGACCTTCTGGGGCAGCTCAGGCCACATCTGGAGCAGCAGGACACCGGCTGGCCATCGCCCTGCTCAAGCTGGCCACACCCAGCAGCCTCCACTATGTGGACCAACTCTTAGGGGTAGGCAAGGCCATCCTGCTAGGGAGGCCATCCTGGAGGTGCGCGGCACACTCTAGGACCTGCTGAGGCACACGGTGCTCCACATGGACAACCCCCTGGCAGTGGCGGCAGAGTTCCATGCCCTGGGATTCCCCCAGTGCATTGGAGCCCTGGACGGGACCCACGTCCCTGATATGGATCTGCAGATTGAGGGGAAGGTTGGTGACAGCAACCATGAATTGGTCACCTTCTTAGTTCATCAAAGAGCAGGCAAACCCCTCAGTAAAACAGAAGTCCTTAACTTTGGGAGGGATGACTTCCACGAGCTGAGAGAATAGGTCAGTCAGGCAATTAGAGGCCATACCCCCTTCCCCCTCACCCCGAAAAGGGAGTACACGAGGAATGCTCATCTCTCAAAAACATAATCCTTGAAGCACAGGGCAAAGCCATACCGTATCGCAAGAAAAGCAGTCAATGGGCAAGGAAGCCCCCATGGCTGAATAAAGAACTCTTGATCCTCATTAAGCTCCAAAGAGTAGCCTACACCAACTAGAAAACAGGAAGCATTACCAAAGAGGATTACTCTGCACTCACCCACACCTGTAGAGAGTGGTTGAGAAAAGCCAAGGCAATAACTGAACTCAGGTTAGCTACAAGAGTCAAGGACAACAAAAAGTCCTTCTTCAGATATGTACAAAGTCAGAAAAAGAACAAAGATAGCATTGGGCCCCTGAGAGATTCAATGGGGCAACTGACATCCAACGTCCAAGAAAGGACCAATCTCCTAAATGACTTTTTTGCTTCAGTTTTTCACCTTCCCAGGAGGATCACACTGCCAGGAATGGCACAGACCAACCCAGGAGTGGGTGCCAGGCCCAAAATTGATGTAGATCAGGTGAGGGAACACCGTGAGAAATTGGACATTCACAAGTCTGTGGGCCCAGATGGAATGCACCCAAGAGCCTTGAAAGAGCTGGCAGACATCATTGCATCCCCCTTGGCAGAGATAGTTGAAAAATTGTGGTGCTTGGGTGAGGTCCCAGGTGACTGGAAAATAGCCAACATGGTCCCTATCTACAAGAAAGGAAGGAGGGATGATCTGGGGAACTATAGACCAATCAGTTTGACATCCATCCCTGGAAAAATCCTAGAGAAAATTTTCAAGGGATCCATCAATGCTAGATTAACAAAAGGCAAGCTTCTGAATGCCAGCCAACATGGTTTTGTGACTGGCAGGTCTTGCCTGACCAATCTCATCTCCTTCTATGACCAGGCAACATGTGCCCTGGATAAGGAAGATGATGTGGATGTCATATACCTGGACTTCAAGAAGGCCTTTGACCTAGTTCCACATGATGTCCTCATGGTTAGGCTGGGAAACTGTAGCCTTGATCATCATATGGTTCAATGTCTAGGCAACTGGCTACAGGGTTGGAGCCAAGGAGTACTAATTGAAGGAAGCAAATCAATGTGGCACAGGGCTACCAGTGGAGTCCCTCAGGGCTTGGTACTTGGGCCAGTACTCTTTAACATCTTCATCAATTATATGGATTTGGGAGTCAGATGAGAACTAGCCAAGTTCACAGATGATACCAAATTATGGGGAAGGGCGGTCATACTTCAGGATAGGCTAGGGATTCAGGCTGACCTGGACACACTCTCAAAGTGGGCCGACCATAAAACCTGATGGCCTTCATTGCAGAGAAGTGCAAGGTGCTGCACCTTGGTAAGAACTCCCAACATACTTACAGGCTCGGCAGCGCTACACTCACTAGCACCACCAAGAGGGACTTGGGGGTCTTGATTGACCACAAGATGAATATGAGCCACCAATGGGATGCTGTGGCTGGAAAAGCTAACCCAACTTTGGTGTGCATCCACTGATGCATCTCAAGCAAAACCAGGGAAGTCATCCTCCCACTTTACTCGGCTCTGGTGAGTCTGCAGCTGGAGTACTGCATCCAGTATTTGGTCCCCCACTTCAGGAAGGATGTGGAGAAGCTTGAGAGAGTCCAGAGGAGAGCCACTTGTATGATCCAAGGCTTGGAGGGAAGGTTGTACAAGGAGAGGCTGAGAGATTTGGGACTCTTCAGTCTGGAGAAGAGAAGGTTCACGGGGGACTTGGTGGCAGCCTACAATTACATAAGAGTTGTACATCAGGACCTGGGAGAACAGCTGTTCACCAGAGCTCCCCAAAGAATAACAAGGTCTAATGGCTATAAACTTCAGGAAGGCCAATATAGACTAAACATAAAAAAAAAAGTTCTTTACGGTGTGTGTGCCTAGGGTCTGGAACAAACTCTCCCCAGAGGTGGTGCAAGCACCTACTCTGGACTCCTTCACAAAATAGGTGGATATATTTCTTGCTGGGGTCACTTGATCCCAGCTGACTTCCTGCCTATGGTGGTGGGGCTAAACCCAATGATTTCCTGAGGTCCCTTATAGCCCCTAATGTCTATGAAATCTATGAAATACCTACCCACCCTACAGTGACTGCCCCTACTACAGTTGGAGTGGCTTTAGCTTCATGGTGCTCCAGGCCATCATGGATCACTACAGAGACTTCAGGCTCATGAGTGCCAGCTGGGTGGGCAGTGCCTACAACACCCACATGTTCCTTAACTCTGCCCTGCCAGGCCTCGTGCAGAGTGGCTGCTTTGTACTGAGGGTGCTGGACCTGCAGCTGGGTGCTGTGGTGGTCCTGCTCCTCCTCATCAAGGACCCCCACCTACCTACTCAGCTGCAGCCTGCCTAGGGGGACACAGTGGTCTAATGAGGCCTCAGACTGTCTGCATGTACCCCAGGGCTCACCGTGCCTGTAGGCTTTTAAGGGTCTGGGCATAGAGCAGGCATAGAGCTGGCCCTGCCTTGGGACAGGAGAGGCTCCCAGCCTGGAATCCTGGAGCTAGCCTCAGGCCAGCCCCCTAGTGGCAGGGCTGATTAGGAGCAAATTTGCTCCTAGTTAGCATCTACAAGTGTGTTACTGCACTATAACTAATCATGAATAAATCTGGTACTTGCATTTGCAGGTAGCAAACTCACTTGTGAGTAGCATCATTTACTGTATGGTAAGCATGAGCACATGTAGACGCATGTGCTTACTGTATAAGCACCTGCATGTGCTGGCCCACCCTACCTGCCCCTGGCCTCCTCAGTTGGAGCAGGCACTGCTGCTGCTGCTGCTGCTTCTACACAAGGAATGCCGGACAGCTCAGTCCAACCCTGCCCCACCCCAGCCCACCCTGCTGAGCTCCCTACAACCTCAGCATCACACAGGACCCCAAGCAATGCCCCAGGCTGGCACTACTACTTGCCAGTTGTGGTGCCCGTGTATATGAGTGGTCTGTCTCCCTGAGTCACCCAAGTTGCCCACCCCTAAGGCCAGATCTGGTTATGGTAGGACAAATTAAGTCACATGGCTGCCATAAAAAAGTCAGAATACTTGCACTGTAACACCCAATGGTATCTGAGAAAATGTAGTACTTCATTAGACTTAGAGCATGAGATTTGCTATGTCTCAGATTCTACTGTGTTGAAGTTGTAGCAGTATATATTGACTACTTAATGATGGCCCTTGTACATATTAAATATGGTAAATGCTGATTTTTATCTCTACTGCGGAATTTCCTATACTTTTTTTTATCTAAAAAATTTTTTATCTGAAATTGATTAATGATTTTAAACACATACATTTATGGGTGAACAACTTACAGATTTTCACAAGGTGATGCTCACTATTTTCTTGCATTTAGGCCTCTTTTCAAGGATCTAAAATTCAGCATTTCAAAATTGTTAATACCTGAAATGTTAGTCTTTTTAGAAACATTAGACCAAGAGTACAGATCATGGGCTCTGCTTGTGTTGGTGATCATGCAGGAGCACAGGGATCCTCTTGCATAGAAATTTGCAGAGCCATAGATTATAAAATGTTCACCTATCCCATTGGAGATTCACTGCTGGGAACAGTAAATTGTATGGAACAAGACTTACTTCCTGAGAAAGACGCTTCTACTGGAGAGGTGGAATTTTTAGGCTCCAGGTCTGTATTATGCTTGACTGTGGTAAAATTCAATAAGTATATCAGTGTTTAAAGTGCAACAAACATGGCTTGAATTGTGCTCCCCGATCTGCTTTTTTTGATGTTGATCTAAAAATATCACATATTCTGCAAATATCATGACTAAGTGTCAGATATAAATAAAAGTCTTTAATTTACTCATAAAAATAGAAGTTGAATATTTAAAAATCTTTTAACACCGAAGAGTTGAATCAGATATTTAAAAATCTTTTAAAAATCAAACAGATCAGGAAGTTTAATTTGGGCAAACTAATTAAGAATACTTTATCCTCAATTATTTACATCTCATTCAGGTTTTTCAATGAATTTTAATTCATAGGGGTTTTTTTATTATAAAATGAAAATAATACACTTATTGTTATTGAGTACAAGAGTATTACAAGATCAATTTTCCAAAGCTAATCCTAGAAAGTAAAAAAGAAATAAATTTCACATGGTTATACTTACCAATAAAGGTGAAATTTACAGCTATTTAATAGAGACTTTATAAAAATATAGTATTTAATCCTACTTCCTGTGCACTGTTAATTTTTTAACTTGTGGATGGACAGAGTTACTAGGAAGAAAGTGATAGTTTCTAAATGGGTCTTGCTGATGGGTATTGCCACTTTATTGTTCTCTTTCACTTCCTATAGATTCTGCTGTAAATTGCTAAGCAATTTAAAATGAAATTATAGACTACCCCACAAGATATATCTAGTAACTACACCTTGTTTTAACTCACAGTATTGATTAGTCATAATAGTCAGTAAATGAGATACCTTTTCTAACCTCAGTGAAAACAATAAGGTCCATCACCTTACAGAAAGACAGTAAAAATTATATTTCCCACTGACCTCATTGTCTCTAATGAATGCTATATTTTGCTGACAGAATATATTAACAGCAAAAGCTAACATCTACAGTTCAGTAAAAAAAAATTATTCTTAGCTCTTTGGATGAACAAGAAAAAAGTTGCTTTGGATCTATTTGAACTGAAAACTAAAAAATAATTATGGGGTGGGTGAAACATTTTGATCAAATTAGAAGAAATCATTTAATTTTCAGAAAATATTTTCACTATTTTGAAAATGTTAATACGAATTTTGAAAAAAAATGAAGTGAAAAATCATAACATTTTGTATTAAAGTTGTCTAAATGAAAGCCCTATAAGCTTTCAATTAATTTTATTTCAGTTTTTACTTTAGCCAAAATAAACTGGTAAAATTAACTCATACTTGTGAATGTTTTGGATTGATCTAAATGGGATTTTTTTTCCCTAAAAAACTTGTGCTCATAACATTTTTGCAACTCATGAGTTTTACTCTGATCAGTCCATCATTTTAATTTTGTTAAAACAAAATATTCATTTGAGTTGAAAGAAAATATAATATTTGGATTTTGAATACATTAAATATTAAAAAAAATATAAAATTTTGAAACAAGTCATTTCAAAGGGAAAAGACCCAGGAAGTTTAGTATCAAGAATTTCTAAAGACTTTTTTTTAGATATTCTTAAATTATATGGGAAAGTATTGTTCTACTCTAAATTTATGGAGAAATCCCTGAAGGTCTGATGCAAGAATGATATCACTTAGCGTAGCCATACCATCTAGATTGTGACTTTTCTTGATCTATTGACCCTCAGCCTTACTGCCTAGATGAGCAAGGACTTTGACAAGAGAAACAGAAAATATGTTTGTAGATGTGGCCTTTTTGTTTTAAACTCTGTTTTTAATGAATTAATGGATTAATCAGTTTGGGGCATTTTAATCTGGGAAAAAAAAGTATTGCTTTTAGGTTTTCATTTCATTTTCTCCCTGGAGTGAAATGAGATACAGAGTAGTTTTTGTAACCACGTTAAATTAGACTTTGTAAAGGAAACATCAGCTCAACCATAAGTGTGGAGTTACAAATCAAATACAATAAACATCAAAGTGTCATCAATGAAGGGACATATCATGTCCTTGAACTACAGCCCTTGTAATCAGGTGGAGCTGCTCATGTGATTTGTAGGCATAGGGTTGTTAGAAACAATAAAAAAACATAAAATAACATGGAATGGAAATAGTTACACATTTATTCCCAAGAGATTTATGGCCAATTCAAGAAAGCAGTGGTGCTGATCTGGTTACACGAAGCCTGGCTGGCAGCTAGGGCATGGTTCTTGATGGCCTGGCTCCATTTTTGGTGGTCTGTATTGCTGCCATGTTCACCACAGGGCTTTTTGCAGTAGGTTGTTTTGTTTTGTTTTTAATACTAATATTGATTTTTGGTATTAATTTTTTATTAAAGGGCATCCCAGTATTGATTTTTGGCACTGTGCTGCAAATTTGCAATGTGGTACACAGTTGTACATTTACTGTGTGCAGTCGGCAGTGCCACAAACAGGTTTGAGGTGCCACAAACTGCATGTGTGCACTAGTTTGGATGTGACCATAGTATTTATTGATCTTGAATTTGTCTGTTCTTTACTAACTCTATTTGGGGCTACGTTTCTGTCTTTACCATGGATATTTTGTTGTGGGAAAGGAGCATGGCATTCATGTCTCTCAGGCTTACAGGACTTCTTGGATTAAATTCTTGGATGAGAAAAACTGCAAAAAGGCATGCATATATTGAAATCAGAAAGATTCTTATTTTGTCATGTTCTTTTTCTTATTCATCATGAGTTATTCAGGCCAATAATGTGCTGTAATTGTTGATGTAATTACTTATTTATCAAAGTTTATATTAATTTGGGGTGCTGCTATTTTTAAATTCTGAAAGAAAATAAAACATTTAAAGGAAACATGGTTGCAGTGGTTATTAGGGCTCTGATTTCTGTATGATGAATACTGTCTTTTTGCTCTGTGAAGAAGAGAGTAGCATATTGTACTGATTAAGACTTGGGTAGAATTGCAGGAAACATTAATATGGTAAATAGCACATTTTAAGCACAAACAATTTTATACCAATTCACAATCAGGCCTTTGGACACATGCACAAATAAAAGCATCTAGGGTATCTCATGCAAAGTCTTTTTTACTTTATGTACATACTTACTCTAGTAATACCTTCAGCTGAAAACATGAAAGCACTTTATAATCATAAATCAGCTAAGCCTTGTGAGGTCTCTATGAGGCAAATGCAATGTTGCCCACTTTTAAGGAGAGGTAAACTTAGCCTGAGGTTCAGTTTTGTATAGTTTACATACTTCTGTTTCTAGACATAGGGAAATGTTGGGAAGCTGGTGCCAACCAATATTTAAACCTATCTTAGGGATGAAAAAAAGGACAATTATAACCATCTAGTGTGGCAGGCCATAAGGCAGACCACAGATTTTATCCAGTGATTTCTGTATTCATCCAAGGAGTTGCATTTAAAATAGAACAGTTCTTTCACATCCAGTTCGAAGTACTCCAAAGAATGTAGAATTCCACCTTCCATTGGTTTTTAAGTACTGTTGGTACAAATAGGTACCTTATTTCCACATAGGATTCTGATGATTTCAACTCCCATGCATGGGATATTGCATTTTTGCTTGCTAGATTAAAGAAGTGAAGGAGTTTGTTTTGCATATCCCATTCTCTAAAAAACTGCTCTCTCTGGCTTTGACATTACAAAGGAGCTTTTCTCCCTACATGCACACATCAGGGCATATATGGCATTTCATGCAAAGTCTTTTACAGCATTTCATAGGAATTTACTATTTATTGAGCCTCTAATCCTAATTCATGTTCTCACAATTGTAATTTTTAACAATGCAGAAGTTACCTGAAGAAGGAAAAACACATTGCCTGATTGTCATATTTATCTTTGCACATGTGTTGCCCTACCATTTAAAAGTTTACATTATAGGAACAGTTTCCAAGAACCTGACTCTTCACTAATAACATGCCAGAGACACTGCATATGCTATGTAGTTCTGCACCAACTATGAGCGTCTACTAGGAATAGCATTGCTTATTAGGTAAAAGAAAACTGGTAATTTAGCACATTGTAACTTGGTAGCTACAGAGAGATATGTTTTGGGTCTGGGCTTATGGTATTAATAGAAAGAAAAATGTGGCAGTGTTCTTAAATTAAAATGGAGTAGCATCTCTGCAATGAACAGAAGAAGAAAAATGTGTTTGAGTTCTTTCTCCTCACTACTGCCAAACTAGCAATACTGATGACACTGTCGTCTTTTGCTGAAGATGCAAAAAGAAGTATAAGGACTGATTGTGCTGTCTCTCTTTCATGTCATTTGGAGCAGAATCAGACTCATATTATTTAAACAGGAGAGCCGTTTGGTATCTCTCTGTCTCTCCTCACTCACTCTTTCACGCCAAGCACCAGGCATTAACATGCATGAACCCTTTCCTGATTATTTCATATAAAATACCAATTTAGCATATCACTTCTCTGGAAGTGAGGTAAGTAAGCTTGAAAAAGAAAAAAAACCCCACAGGGTAATTGGTATAAATCATTTTCATTGGAAACTGCTGCCCTTGCTCTTCTTACTTCTTAATCTATATATTCTAAATTGGGGAAAGATTACACCATGTAGAAAGATTACTGTTACCTACGCACTGCTGCTGTGTATATAGAGCTTGAAGTGTTGTGGGTGTTTGAGCACAAGTCTGATACATGATTTCAACATTATCTTTTCAGACCTTCAAAATATTTTCCTTGTGCCTGTATTAATCACATCAAACAAATGTAAGTATCAGAAATAGCTAAAGTATTGCAGTGGCTTAATCGATTCAAATCTGAACACAAAGCCCCAGAGATGATAACACCCCGTAGGGTTAGGGACTTCAAAACAGCTTTTTATTTTAACTCCACAATTTTACTAGGTTGAATAGCAAAGCATAAGTCACCTTTACACATTAGAGGTATTGCCCAATTAACTGGTTAATTGTTTAATTATCCGGAGACCAGCTACACTGCAAAGTAGCTATCACCCAATAAAAAACTCCAAACCAGCTATAAACATGAACATAGCTAAAACACAGCAAGAGAAAGGGATTTTTGCATACCACTTAGGTTGTGCAGAGACAATTTTGTGGTCTTTTTGTGGCAAGCCCCCCTTGCCACTGATTGGCCAAGGGGCCCTAGTGGCCCTGCCCCTCACCACTGCTTGGCTGAGAGGCAAAAACTGAGGCTTAATTAAATAAAGTCTATAGAAATACCAAATACATTACTGCATTATTATAAATGTAAGTATTAAATTTAAATCTAAATTTAAATGCATTATGAATATATATTTATACACAATATGAATTGCAACTACTAATATAATTGATTAATAGGATTGCTACTTTTTCTACAAAAAGTTTAGTAATACTAAATAATGCTAACCTTGATAGAAATAATCCATATTAGTTGTTAAACACTAGCATGCATCCACCAGTGGCTGCAGCTGACACTTACTCATATACTGAGATCTCATGTTCTTCATCCCTAAATTGGTTGGAATGGTAAGACAGCATTGCCAAGTTGTAGATATGTGGAAAATGGTCAGAAAAAGAATCCCAAAACACAGTCACAGTTAAAGGCATCTGGTACTTTTAAACACAGTACATGTAAGCAGCATGTTCCTTGTCATGTTCTTTCTGCCATTCAGGGACTGATTTCAGTAGCTGAGAGTCAAAACTCAGAAAAGGCACCTAATTGGGGTAAAAAATACACACAGAACTATAAAAGGAGGCAGCCAGTCCTATAAACTGCAGTGGTAGTGACTGATCATATTTGTAGTGTTTGATTGTACTTGTAGTATTGATTCAACATTACAGCTGTTGCTTGGAACAGTTCTTATCTCTGCTGGTTTTCACAGTTTGAAGGTTGTTGCGATGCCATGTGTTCAACCCAGCTTATCAAATCCATCAACTTGTTGTATGATCGGTGGATCAAAGCCTGCCAACTTTCAAACCATGTTAGAAGCTCAATGAGCAGGATCACATTTTCAGCCACAAACTTAACTTGATCTTCAATGTCACCCTGTCTTAAGATATCATGTAGTTTAAGCATGCGCTGTAGGCTGGGTGTGATATCAAGCTCCTTGCACACAAATTGCTGGTGGTACTTCATATTCTTTATCATCGTAACAAATTGCATTAAACCACAAATTTTACTTAGTATGCACTGGTTCTGGTGGATGTGACAGAGTTGCATGTATATCCCTGCTTTGATTAGAGATGGACTTCCTGTATTGACGGTTACAACCCGGGCAATATTTGAACACTTTTTAAAAAGAGGAAACCAGGCTATCCACATCAGGAAAATGTGCACACCAGATATCAAGTACTAAAGAAAGGATGTGTGCATTGCAGGTAACATGAATTGCATTGGGTATCATTCCATGGACCACCTCAGAGAAAGCTTTGCACATATACATTGCATTATCAAACAGAAATGCTAAGATTTTGTTAAATTCTAAGCTGTAATTTACAACACCCTTCACTACAACTTGTGCCATGGCAGAAAAATTGACAGACATGAGGCAAATGGGCTCTATTTTAAAAACAAGCAGGTCGCGCTCTGTCCATCTCCCAGGGACAAATAAAATGTGCAGAACATAGTTATCTTGGGCATCTGTTCCTTCATCTGCTTCAAATCGAGATTGATTGATAGTTTGCCAATGCAGATTTTGTAGACTAAATGTATGAACTCATACATTCAGTCTACAAAATGAATGTATGAACTCCTGGTAGACAATGTTAGCAAAACTTGTTTTCACATAGGAAACTATTTGGCCTGTGTTTGTTTCAGTAGTCCCTTAATTTAGGGTTATTAATTTTCTCCAGAGGCATGTTGGTGGCCATGAATGCCTCCACTGGCATCCATGTATCTTCTCGTCTTGTCAAACTGCATTCAGTGGTTCTTTTACAGATCAAGAACATAATAACACTTGTTTCTTGCTCTGACCTTCAGCTTCTGCAGCAGCCTTATGTATGATCTGGACTCTAAATGCCAATCAATGCTGTTTTTTCCTCAACACATCCAGAGTCACTTGCACAATGAGCAAAACAATTTACCACCATCTGCATGCAAGGTTCCTACAGGGAACTGCCTTACATGATCCTGAGCTGAAATGCATTCAGCTTCCTTGGATTTCTTTTCACTCATTACCTTTAGACTGCAGCATTGCGGCAGCGTTGCATATGACTTGTGAAAAGGTGGCACAAAAAAACCCTTTTGCTTTCCTGACTGACAGGTTCACTGAGTCTGTCACTAGCTCAGCCTCTCAGTAGAGCTCTCTCAAGCCATGTGCTCTGTGCCTGAAGAGATTGCCATGCTTTCTTTGTATTCTGGTAAGCTTTTATTGCTTAGAGGGAGAGGGGGGGATTCCGTGTAAAATCATGGGAAATGCCATTTTTCACAGTGATCATGAAAACCACTATTTCCCACAAAAATCTCAAGACTACAATTTAAGTAGCTCAGGTCCCTAGCTATAAAGTTAGTTCCAATGTGTACTAACTTTATAGCTGGTTACTATCAAGTTTCAATTTGTATGTGTAGCAGGGTCTCCCCCATGGCTGCAAGCCCCATCAGCTGGCAGGGTTCTCAACCACAGGGGTGCACCATGCCCAGCATGAAAGCCCAGGCCTTAGGGTTCAAGGCAGCCATGATCCCAGGGGATCCACAGTATGGGACACCCCTTGGGCCAGAAGATCACCACAGGGGCAATTCCTCCACCCCAGGAATGGGGGAAACCTCTGACCCCAAGAGTTTTCCACACCCCCAGGGCAGGAGGAATTGCCCCTGTGGCAATCCTCTTATCCTGGGGGTTTCCTGACCCAGGGATGCGTGGGGAGCCCCTGCACCTGGGACCTCTTCATTAGAGTGTGTGACGCTCCCAGTTGTGGGAGCTTGCTTCCTCCTACACCAGCAATAAGGCATGATAGGATCTAGTGCCCAATCTCACAGTCGTGCCTTTAACCTTGCATGTGTGGCATGGCAGGAGGCACAATTGTGTGAATCATGTATTAGATACAATCACGCCTTTATCCGTACCTGTAGAGAGGGCCTTAGGTGCAATTACCTGAAAGCACACATCAGATTCTAATTCTAGAGTCAGTCTCAAAATTTGGCATCCAGATTGACTATGGTGAAACCACAGAGGTCAGTTTGTGAAAAACATATAATTATGGAAATGCATATGGGATGTGAGGACAAGAAATGGCCATGAATGTGGGAGTTAGCATAAAGATTTATTTTAGTACTTGAACAATTGATATATCAATATATATCACATAGCATAACACAATGAAACAAAGAGAAAACAGATTGGACCAGAGATCCTTCAGAAACCTTTACCCATATGAGTTGCCTTTACATGAGTTCTATTAACTTAATGTTTTTTTGACTTAGATTGTAAACAGGATGATCCAACTGCAAAATGTAATGTCCCCCCAGCTCTGTGTTATAATACAGGGGAATGCTTTAAAATTGAATACAGAGATATAAAAAATGTTAAAAAAAATGCAGGAGCTTGTTCGTGTTTTTATTTAACTTTGTAAGCCTTGACAACATTTTATTAGAGCTACTGGAGGGAAAAACTATGGCAGCAAGAAATCAAATTTGAATGGCTCTTAGATAAGTCGAAACAAGCCTAAGAGAAATCCCAGATCTTAATATTAGTCCTGTGGAGCAGGAACTAGAAAGAGACAAGATATATCCGTATCTTGTTCCACCAAGTGTATACCTGCTGTTGATGAAACATTGTCATCAGGATATTTTAAATGCCCCTAAAATGGTACAATTTGACCTAGAATATTAGCTGATGGATACTCTCATGGGATAAGGCTCCCAGAGACTTTTCTAATACATTTTTCTTTGGCTATCAAGTTATGCATATTTTCTCTACTGCACAGGAAGCTCTGCATCATGGGCAGAAAATTGCAGCCATGCAGAAGTAGCTATTTGCTTAATTTAATTCACACGTACAACACTATTCACTTAATATAAATTTAATTTAGCTTCTTTTAGCTTAATATAAATTTAATCTGGCTTCTTTTCCAATAATCTCTATACTTTTTCCCTCCTTTCCATCCCCAAAATTTTGGATTCTACTTTAATGAATTTGTTAAAGGCATATGAAGCTGTGGTATTTTTCAAAGTTATATATCTCATTTTCCAAGTACAGTACTTCTAACAGAAGCTCTAAAATATTGCAGGTGGTCTCTTTGTTTATGAAATTCCATGTGTCCATAATAACACATGTGCAGTCATCATGTGAGCAGCTGAATCCTTCAATTGCTTACAATTAAAAGTTATGTTCCAGAGAGCTGTAAAGAATTTGTACATCTTTAATGCAATCCATTATGCTTAGAGATGCCCAGAATATACATGGTACCTGTTAAAATCAAGCTGTTAGAACTCCCATCATTCAACTGCAAGAAATCTAAAATACATTATCTCATGGTATTAAGCTGAGACATCTTCAAGTTTTATCATTAAAGAGATTTTGCATCCTCCAGATGCATCCTTTGGTAGAACATATTGATGATTGATATGATTAGATATGCCATCTACTATTTGTAAGTGTGGCAGAGCCAGGAATTCTTTTTGCCACAATGAAATACAAAAACAAGTTCTTTTATTTCATTGGAATGCTGAAATCTGATCTGTCCAGAAGGATTTTCTGGTACTGTAAGAACCAGTTGCAACACGAAGGAGCAATTTTAAGACTAGTGTAAACTGTCTTTAAAGTGCACTAAGTTTGTGAGAGAGAAAAATCTTTCTCTAGGTTTTGAAAATATTGCTTCAGAATGGATTCCACTACTTTCTAATGAACCTCCATTGTTTTTTTATTGCTATTGACTACTGTTGAGATGTACCCTTTGATCTTTATTAGTAAAAACATCCAAAAGTAAAAGTCAAGGATCTGAAGTTATTGCTGCCATTAAATAAGCAATATTCTTTCGCTGGATTCTCTCTTTCTCATGCTGTCCAAAGTTAACTATAGAAAAATCTCCTCTTGATATTTTTGCTTGATACAGTCAATGGAACTGAGACTGTAGTAGTTTGATTTCATAGATTTCATAGACAT
>NW_017728949.1:49362829-49371621 GCF_001723895.1 Crocodylus porosus | reverse complement strand
GAGGTCGACATTTATGGAGGGCAGGGAATCACCCTCACCCAGACCTCCCTGTCCTATAGCGGGCATGGGCATCCCATGGGACTGATGAAAGACCAAAGCAAAGTACCCATTTAATAAGTTGGCTTTTTCCTGGGCATCAGTTGTCAGTTGTCCCATTTGATTCATAATATTTGACAATCAGCTTCTGCAGATCATTGTGTCTCTGACATGGGTATTTCTTGAAAGATGTGATTGTTATGCAGATGGAACCTTTGATGCGAGTCACAACCTTTGACTGCAAGGGATATCAAGCAACACAGTCCAAGACTTGCATCAAACACAAGTAGGCAGCCAATAAAAGAAAAATCTTTCATCTCTAATATTAAGTCAGATGCTGTATTGGTATACCAAATGAACACTGCAAAGCATTTTTGATCACATGGAAATAACTGCTTACAATATCACACTTTTGACCAGTCAAGTCAGCATCACTAGCAAAAATAATTTGCCTTACTCTACCCACATTCTGCAGTAAATATCTAACCTTTCTATCAGCATACAAGATATAAAGGGGGAAGGAAGAACATGCCCACAAATACTCTGCCAAGCAGCTTAAAGAACTACATGATTATGGAAGGAAATATCACAGAAAGGGAAGGGATGAAAGGCAGAACTTACATAAGATGAAAACCAAGATAGGGATAGGCTTCTTTGAAAACCATGACAGAAATAGGCTTCTTTTTTCTCCTTTTTTTTTTTTCTTTCCTTCCCTGGATTTAAAAGGTTTTGAATGGGGTGAATGAGTTCCATACTATAAAACAGGGCTGCTGTGCCATCTTCTGTCTTATTTTTTCTCTTTGTTTCTGTATACAAAGTGTTTTCTTCATTTCCTCCTTTACATCTCATGTTAGTGATAAACATTAAAAGATGGACACCTTGATTTTGGACTCATCATATATTTGAGCTCATCCTAAAAGCTTTTATTACTTTAGATTTCTCTTTAACACTTCATTTCCCTCTTTTTATTCATTGACCTACTTTTTGGTGCCAAAATAAGTTCTTAGTACCCAATTTACCAAACTTTCTTAATAATATAATCTTTATTTATTTGCCTAGAAGAGAACATTTTAAAAAATGGGCATTTAGTGTGGGGTCTGAGAACTTCAATATGTGTCTCTATTATACTAGCTATTGAACCATACTTTTATATGTCATATAATATAGCATTATCAAAGGGATATATGATCCTGGATATGTCATGTGTTCTGGGTCATCTTTGTAGCATTATTATGTATTTTTATTAATTCTGAAGATTTCAAATGAGATGCAAACCTGTTCAATTCAGTTGCTTTTATTTTCTCACTTAATTACCTGATAGATTTAGTACAGTGAAGGCTACCACGGTGCCTATAAAAGCTGCCAAGGTTTTCTTGGGAACTGCATATCCATTTAGACATGGATTTTCCTCTACAGATACCAGTACATAAGGATTTCATTATCAGCTCCTGGGCTCCCTATTAGGGGTGTGTTTAGCAGGCCCTATTTGATTTGGATACAGATTCAGCCTGAATCAGGGGCAGTGATTTGAGTCATTGATGCAGACCACTGTCCCTGAATCGATTCAGCTGAATCCAAATCTGAAGATTCAGTGCTGATTCAGAGAATCAGCGATTTGGCCATAGACACAGCTTTAAAAGTTTTTTCTACATATCTTGAGGTAGCAGGCATGGCTCATGATTGCTGTGATGCTGGGGCACATGGAGCATCCCATAGGAGTGCAGGGGGGGCCCTCCACATGCTCAGTGGTGAACCCGGAAGTGGACCAGAAGTACTTCCAGTCCACTTCTGGGTCTGCCAGGGAGTGAGCTGGGGGGCCCCCCATGCCTCCCCGGCTCAGTGATCAGCTGCAGTGGGACCTCGGGTGCCCCTTCCAGGCCCAGGAGGCACCAGTCACTGAGCTGGGGGGAACGGGGTGAGGCGTGCTCCCCAGTGGACCTGGAAGTGGACCAAAAGGGCTTCTGGTCCACTTCTGGGTCTGCTGCTGAGTGCACTGGGGAGCCCCCTGTGCTTCTGTAGGACACTCCATGCACCTCAGCATCACAGCATTCACAAGCTGCTTGCTACCTAGAGGTATATAGAAAAAACATTTAAAGCTGTCTCTATGTCTGAATCTTTCCAAATCTCTCCAAATCGATTCAGAGGGTTCTGATTCGATTTGGAGAGATTAAAGGGTCCTCTGATTTGATTCAGATTTGGAGATTCAGCCACCAAATTGGGCCAAATCTGCACAAAATTGAAACAGGGACTGAAGCTTTGCAGAGCCTTACTCCTTATCCTTACCTTAACTAAGTTATTTTTCTGGTCCTTGAGGGCTGTGTTTCATTCAGTGATGTTTGAGAACTCAAAACAGAGACTGGGATGCTCTAAATCCTAGCCTCATGCTTCAAATAAACATATGAAGGAGGACTGAATCTATTATACTATAAAATAATCAAAACTTTTGCACCTATTTCTTAATATTTTATGATCAGCCTCAGTGTATCTGAATTCTAATGATCAGTTTCACATCAGTAAGCCTCTATTTTATTAAGGAATCTAAACAATCCCAAGTTGTAAACATGCCCAGTAGAAGTTTTTTTCTTACCCAGAAACTGTCTGTCTCTTACAGCTATTTTGGGCTTTTGGGAGCTCACGCATGGAACTGAATGTAATCTATTATGAAACATGCTGTTAAAAATAAAATGGTAGAAATGGCTCATTTCTAGCTAGCAAGGAGGGGTTGATTATCATGGCAGATAAAAGCAGAATGTTAGAGTAAAGGTAAAAAAATAGTATCTTAGGACTACAGGATATAAAGCGAAAATCTGCTAGTTAAAAACATGAAGAGTTTAAAATACCAGCATACTAAAGTTACAAACTTACAGGCACTGATGCTGCCTATGAAATGTTTTAAGATATAGGTACATAATTGATGATATATTTTTATGGCATAAAAGATTCAGTCCTCCTACATAGGCATATTTACCCTAGTCATCTTCTCAAATACATGTGATGCAGTATATTCACCCTTATTTACTAACTACTAGTGTTAAGCCTCATGGCATTTTAGGAATGTTTGATGATATAATGATCTGAAACTGATTTCTAAAAACCAACTTTCTTATTCTGGTGCCACTGATTATATTGAAACTTCTGTCTTACTATGTTCAATAGAAAATATAAGAAATAGGTCTGAAAAAACACAGAAATAGAATTATTATACTTGGTTCATTTCACTTCATTCACATACTTTGAATTCTTTCAGCCAAATTGTGCTGCAATCACTTTTTCCAATCTGTAGACTGGATACTATATCACCGCAACCATAGAAGCAAACCCACATTATGCTGTCTCTACCCCTAAACCGATGTTGCTGACTTTAAAAGAAGTGAATATAGCATATTAAAATAAAAGGGCATGAGATTTTATAACTCAAGTCAGAAATGCAAATAGAAGCATTTTCTGAGAATTAACAATTGTTAAAGGTCATCCTGTCCTAGTAGGAGTTACTTCTCACAGTTGATCATTTAAGAAGGGTATTGCTAAAGTATATGGCCCAACCAGACATAAAAAACAGTTGAAAGAAGCAGAATGAAGAAAATAGCAAAGCTAAAAATGAGCCTTTTTTCAGGGGGGAAAAATGGATAGTATCTGTATTAAGATTTCCAGAATAAGGATTTGCACAAATTGTGGGGCAATTTTTTCTCAGGCATAAGTTGCAACATATTCCATTGATGCCAGTGGAATTTCACCTACTTACACTTAATGTGAGTTTAGCCTACTTGCAGTATGTAGCACTGTGTGCATAAGCAGTCAATCATGAAGTGCATATGTGATTTCATATGGTGATCCATGATGAGTTATTTTTAGACATATCCTGGTTGGTTCTATTGAACTCCCATATATCTGAATCTTTTGTGTGCATGTCATGAAGCTGGACAGGACAGAAAATAGTGGTTCCAGTAGGAAGACCACCTCCAGGTGGTATGAACACGAAAGATTATCTCCCAGGTTTTTTTTAAATAAATGTCTTTTCCTCTGTCGCAGACAAACACATTCATTGCCAAGATTCTGGCTTATTCTCTTAATTCAATACAGGAAAGAATTTCAAAAACTACTCTGGGAAGGTAAAAAAAATCCCCTCACAGGTTTAATAGTAATAATGAAATGTGGGTTGAGCTTTGAAACCTAGGCTAGGGAAAAACATTCAGAAAGCCTGAGCCTGAATTGATTCAATTTTTGAAGGTTAGTCTAACCTGCAAAGTTTGAACCAATTTGGAGGTGGATAGACATTCTCTTTTCATTCTAGAAATGCAGGCATATGCCTGCAGTGGCCCAGGCTAGAAGCTGGAGGGCGCTAGAGCAGCTTTCCCTTTCCTTCTACAGTGCTGAGCTGAGGGGGGTGTGGCCAGACCCCATCAGGACACTCTGATTAGAAAGGAATTTAAACCCCCACCCTGGCCTGCACTGGTCTCAGGCTTCCCCCCACTCCTTTCTGTTCAAGGGGTGGGAGTGTTGCCAGACCCTAGCCCCAGTCAGCACTCTGAGGCAAAGCAGGGGTATGCAGTGCATGCATCTGTTGGTGATACTGAGCTTTTCAGTCTCCCTCTCCCTGTCTGCAAATCTGACAGGGCTGTAGCAGGGGGGCTGATAAAACCACAGTATTTATCAGCCCATCAGCAAAACAAAGTCTCTCACATTAGTTCAAGCTGTTCTTAAACAGTTTTTCCAAGGAAGGAACAGAAGGCATTACCAGCTGCCCTACTGATTAGCTCCAAAAATCCCTAAGTAGACATTGTCCTGTCTGCCTTCATCCTGTGTGCCTTACACAGATACCTCTCAGCATTAGCTAGCATACCACATGCTGGCTACAGTACCTGTTGTGGGAGGGAGGGAACAAGAGAATCCCTGCTTGAGCAGGGAGGGAAGCCAGGCAGACCCTGCTGTTCCTGCAGTCTCCACTAGAGCTCTGGATAGGGAGGAGAGGGGCGGGGCCAGCCTGCTTTCTGGAGCAGAGAGCACAGCCTAGCCCAGCCCAGCTGCAAAGCATCTGGGATGCTGGGGGACTCTGGTTTAACTTTAACCAGGAAGGGATCTGGGACAGACATTATATAAACTGATTTGACCCAAATCAGTTAATTCTGATACTACATTCAACCAGGTTTATGTTAAACCAGCTTTAGCCATTTTGAAATGGTTTATGTGCCCTGAACTTAGGTTCTGTTACAGGTTTAAACCAGTTTACAATAACTTCAACCAGTTCATGTCTAATGTCTGTCTTTAACCCTACTGTCTGAATCAATGTTTCACTAATAGATAAAACGCATTCCAGTATCTTGAATCAACCGCTGTGTTGGTGTATCAGGAGTATATAAAGGGAAGTATAGACTCTACAAACCTAATGCCTCCTACAGCGAGGCAGAATTGCAGTCTCTATGACCCCCTGGCTTCACATCAACATTGCCCCAATGGGGATTGTTGTAAAAAGAAGAGCCTTAGTCTAGTCTATTGGAACTGGCTAGAAGAATTGGTTTGGCTTCCTAAGCAGCATGTACTAATTCTAAAAGGGTAAATATAGCAATGAATGCACTCTTTCTGCATACTGGAGAGATCTGAGTGTGTGCTGAACATTGACATTTATTCCTTATTCAAGGCTGTGTGTGCAAGAGAGAACTGGTCTTTTAGATTTCTACTCCCAACATTGGAGACCTAATGGGGAGATCAAGTGGTAAAGAATAAAAGAGTTATGAAGTAGCTCAACAGCTCATCTACATGAGCTCCCTTCACCTTGAATCCCTCAAAGGTACAGAGGTATCTTCTGAATAAGTCAGTCCCTGGCAAATTCAGGGCAAAGAGAGTTTAGTTTTGACAGAATTTGTTCTGGGAATAAAAAACCAGTCTTCTGACCTTTCTGATTATGCATGTGTGGTTGTAGTATTTGCAGAGAAAGAAAACCTCCTTTAAGTTAACAGGATCTGTTTCTTGGTGGTGACTGTCAGAGGTATTTTAAAAAAAATGCTCTAAGTGGCTTTTTTTCCCTTAACATTTAAAAATCTGTTTCTTTTTGGAGTCTGTCAAAGATTTTGGTTAAAAAAAAAGAAGATAAAATGAAAGTGTTGATCATCCAGTCATATTTTTTTAGGCTGTACATGTTAAAACAAATCTGTTCTTTTCCAAGACATTAGTTTTGCTATTAAAGATCTATTGCTCTCTTTAAGCTTGCTGAGGATAGTGCTTTAGAGATTTAAAACATTTTGTCCTCCTCTGTGTGTATGTAAACCCATTTCTATGCTTCATGAATTTGATAATTTGGGATCAAAGGTAGTAGTAATCTTATAAATCATCATACACACGTTTGAACAAAATGAATTTTAAAAATAAAATCAATACATTTGAAGTGTGATTGTTCTCTACAGTAACATTAATGGCACCATTACCTACAGAGTGCTTTAGACTTCCTGTGGATGCTATTGTTAACAGGATTTTAAACTTCTGTTTAGAACCTCAGACAAACATACCTTTCATAGTTGGAGTCAGCAACATAGGAGCTCATTTAATAATGCTAAAACTCCTGTAGAAAAATGAATAAATTAACTTTATAAACCTATATACATTATAAGCTTCCATATACAATATATATTTCACTGCATAGAATAAAGAGTACAAAGACGTATGAGAAGAAGGTAGGGCAGGGTGGTAGCATCCTACAGACTGAGATTCTGAGAGGCATGAGCTTAGGTAGGCAACAATCTATTTAATCAGATACCATGAATGTACTGACACAAAAAAGGGAAGGGAAAATAGTGCTTCTAAATAAGGATAGTATTGTCCCCCTCCCCTGTTTCTTTCCCTACCATAAAATAATATTTTCGTTAATGCCAGTCTATTTATAGTCTGTGACAAAATAGGGTTTTGCCTACAAAAGCTCATGCCTCTCTCAATCAGTTGGTCTCTAAGATGCCACCCTGCCCTACTTTCTGCCTGACTAGATTGACATGGCTAACCATGTATATGCTCAGGAAAAATTCATAACCTATATCTCCTGTCTAAATGAGATAATAGGACCATAGGAAAGTAGGTCTGGAAGGGACTTCATGAGGTCATCTAGGTCCACTCCCTGCTCAAGGCAGTATCAACCCTAACTAAACAATCTCAGTCTATCTAACCTGCTCTTAAAAATTTCCATGGATGGAGATTTTACAGCCTCTGTAGAGAGCTTGTGCCAATGCTTGGCCACACCTCGTAGTGAAAAAGTTCTTAATTTCCAGTTTAAATGTCCTGTGCTGCAATTTGAGGCCATTGCTCCTAGTTTTGTTCCCTACAACCACAGAGAATAATTTATCTCCATCTTCTTTATAATCTCCTTTCAGGCATTTAAAAATTGATATCAAATCAAGTCCCCCCTCTGCCATCTCTTCTCCAGAATAAATAATCCTAGTTCTTTCATCTTTTTCTCATAAGTCACATTTCCCAGGCTTCTAATAATTTTTATTGCTCTCCACTGGCCTCTTTCCAATCTGACCACATCTTTCTGAGACAGTGGGGCCTAAAACTGGATACAGTACTCCGGGTAAGGTCTCACCAGTGCTAAATAGTGCAGAAAAATCACTTTCCTTGATTTGCAAAAGACACCCTTGCTAATACAACCATGTATACTGTTGGCTTCTCTTACAGCTGGAGACACTATTGGCTGATATTTATATTATAGTCCAATATAACCCCCACGTCCTTTTCTGCAGCCATTGGCAATCCTTTGATTCAAGGATGATTTAAGAATCTAATCCATGAACCACAAGTCCATCTGCAGAAGTTGCAGTACAACTCTGCAGTAATGTAGCCTATCCAATCATTCCCCAATACTATAAATAAAACCATTTTCTGAATACTGAAACTGTATAGTATGGTTTAAGAAATGTTCAGTACTTTCGGGAACAGTTCTAAACTGGAAGCAAATAAATCCTAGCTTGACATGTTGGGATTAGTCATACCTGTAATCACTGGGCCTGCTTGGATTTGCACCCCAGGTTAGTAGCTATTTGTGCTAGAAACCAGTAGCTTTTGCTCCTGAGAACTAGGGTTGTGTTTCTGACCCTAAGGATCAGATTTTCATGGCCTCAATGCCCACGGTTGGTACTAGATGTTCTAAAACGTTCAGCGCTCAATATGTTGAGCTCTTTTTGTTCCTAAGTGGAAGCTAACAAATACCATCCCTAAGTGATTTTCTGGCCTTGTCTATGCTGCATGGCCATGGTTCCCCAAAGCTACAGTGGCAGAACCCCTAACATATATGGAGCATGTGGTGGCAGAAGAAGTTGTTCAGCTGGTTTCGCTATACTACATCCCCTAAGGCAGAATCTCGACCAGAAGAAGCCCTTTCCTGTGAGCACAGCAGTGTCTACCATAGCCAATTCTGTCAAAAATTGGTAAAGTAGACCAAGCGTCTTTTTATCCAATCAATAGAGGGCAAGGAGTGCTTTGTTTAATCCCATTTTCCATGTGATAATCTTCTATCTCAGATCATTGTAAAGAAGGATCAAACCATTCTTTCTTTCTCAGGGATGGAATCAATTTATTATTATTCATTATTATGGGTGGGAGCGGTGGAGTTTCATAGTTTCATAGTAGTTTCATAGTAGCTAGAGTCGGAAGGGACCTAGGTAGATCATCTAGTCCGACCCCCAGCCTTGGCAGGAAAGAGCACCGGGGTCAGATGACCCCGGCAAGGTGCTCATCTAACTTCCTTTTAAAAATCCCCAGGCTAGGAGCCTGCACCA
>NW_017728949.1:49318517-49362818 GCF_001723895.1 Crocodylus porosus | reverse complement strand
AAAAGTACTGGGGTCAAATAACCCCAGCAAGGTGTTCGTCTAGCTTTGTCTTAAAGACCCCCAAGGTAGGAGCCAGCACCACTTCGCTTGGAAGTTGGTTCCAGATCCTAGCTGCCCTGACAGTAAAGTAGCGCCTCATGATGTCTAGTCTGAATCTACCCTCTGCCAGCTTGTGACCATTATTTCTAGTCACTCCTGGTAGTGCTTGGGGAAACAGGAACTCACCCGATGCCTGCTGGTCCCCTCTGACTAGTTTGTAACAGGCCACTAGATCTCCCCTCAGCCTTCTCTTCTGGAGGGTGAATAGGTTCAGGTCCCTTAGCTTCTCCTCATATGGCCTGCCCTGCTGTCCCCTGATCATGCAAGTGGCCCTCCTCTGGACCCTCTCCATCCTGTCCACATCCCTCTTGAAGTGTGGCGCCCAGAACTGGATGCAGTACTACAGCTGAAGCCGGACCAGTGTTGCATACAGGGGGAATATCACCTCCTTGGACCTGCCTGAGATGCATCTGTGGATGCATGACAAGGTATGGTTGACCTTCCAGACTGCATCCCCACACTGCTGGCCCATGTTCATCTTGGCATCAATGATGACTCCCAAGATCCTTTTCTGCCTCTGCACTGACAAGAAGGGAGTTCCCCAGCGTGTAGGTATGCTGCTGGTTCTTCCTCCCCGGTGCATCACCTTGCACTTGTCAGTGTTGAAACCCATCCTGTTCTCATCCACCCAACCCTGTAACCTGTTTAGGTCCAATTGCAGCCTATTCCTCCCTTCTAGCATGCCCACATCCCCCCACATCTTAGTGTCATCAGCAAACTTGAATAGGGTGCTTTCTACCTCCTCGTCCAAGTCACTGATGAAGATGTTGAACAGTGCAGGCCTGAGGACTGAGCCCTGCAGAACCCCACTGCCCACATCCCTCCAGGCTGAACAAGACCCGTCCACCACCACTCTCTGGGTGCAGCCCTCCAGCCATTTAGCAACCCATTTGACTGTTTAGGTGTAGACACCACAGTCCCCAAGTTTTTTAATGAGAATTGGGTGAGAGGCAGTGTTGAAGGCATTCCTGAAGTCCAGAAAGACTATGCCCACTGCTAACCCTGCATCTAAGGATTTGGTGACCTGGTCATCGAAGGCCACCAGGTTGGTCTGACAGGACCTGCCTCTAATTAACCCATATTTTGAGTCTAGTGAATTCTGAATAATCTTTAGGAAAACAGCAGGATGATCCATCATCAGACTTGGGTCCCTGGGCCTGTCCTGCTCCAATATAAAAGGATATAAATGGCTTCCATTTTGGCACAGAGTTCTACTGTGACAGAGAGCTGTGTTGCATGTAGGTATAGCACATCAGAACCTCAGTTAGAATCATCAGCAATGATGAAACGAGAAGTCTGACTTTTAAATCAAGCCCATTTGTGTTGAATGTGTTTTCTTTTTAGCATTCTAATTTTATCACATCATGAATGCTCCAGCTGGAAGCAATGTCTGACAGTTGATTTGAGGAAATTTTATTTTATTTTTAAACGCAGAACAGAATAATTGTAGGTCTCTCCAGCCAAGGTTCTCATAAAGGTTTTACGGATAATGAAATGCGTTAAATAATTACTTTACTGAACATAGAAGAGATTGTAATGTAGTACATCCCAGTGCAGGGTGCTTTCTGTGAGTTACACACTCATGGAACTTCTGCAGATATTTTCATTTCTAAAAAATTATTCAGCTGCTACAAGGTAACTTTCAAATATGAACCATTGTTATGGCTGACATTACCAGGTGACATCTGCTGAATTCTTATATAAAGATTTTCATGTTCTTTTTCCTAATGTGCAAGTAAGCTTTCAGTTTTTGGGGCTAGGTACAGTCAGTCAAAAAGCCTGAGGCTGAATTGATTCAGTCTTTGCAGGTTAGTCTAACCATACAGATGACACTGAAACAGAAGTGAACAGACGTTTATCTTTGGTACAGGAAATGCAACCACATGCCTGCACTGGCTCAGGCCAGAAGCCAGGGTGCACTAGAGCATGGCTCTCTGGTTGTGTTCACTTCCTCTTCCTGCTGTTCCTGAGGTCTCTGGGATTTGTAATCCACAATTATAGCAGCACGACTCTGCAGGGTTGCTCATCACTTCCTCTTCCTGCTTCCAGATGCCTCTGGGATTGCAGTCCATAGTTGCAGCCAGCAGTAAGTTTGAGCGGGGTAAGGGGTGTTTAACTCCCATCCCATCCCTGACCCCAAAACCCAGCCAGGGTTTGTCTGGGGGGTCAGTCTAATTCTTAAGTAGGGAGGCAGTTAGTTGTCCCTGTCCCTCCTCCCCCAATGTAGACTGTACTGCATCCCCACCCGGGCTTGCCCCCTAACTCCTCCCCCCCCCAGCACCCTCTTGTCAGCCAGCTCTCACTGCTCCAGCTAGGGAGCAGGGGCGCGGGGCCAGCCCTGCCCTCTGAAGCAGATAGCACAGTCAGCCCAGGGCTGAAAAGCATGCTAGGATGCTGAGGGGACTGTGATTTAACTTGAAGCAGGAGGCAATCTGGGTAGGGTGGCCATCACAGAGGACATTCTGGTTTTCCACTACTCTGTCCTCTATTGATACGAAACCCAATGCCTTTATGTCCTCTATTTTTCTCTTCAAGAGAAAAATAGAGGACATAAAGGTGTCTGGTTTCATATCAATAGAGGACAGAGGACAACTAGACTGTCCTCTATGATGGCCACCCTAGGTCTTGGACAAAATTTTATAAACTGGTTTGATCCGAATACTACATTCAACCAGGTTTAAACCAGTTAACATTCAACCACCTAAACCAGTTTTAGCCTATTTGAAACTGGTTTATGTGGACTGAACTTCTGTTCTGTTACAGGTTTAAACTCATTTCTTATCACTTAAGCTAGTTTATTTCTAACTTCTGTCCCTAGCCTGGAAAAGAGGCTATGGTGATGCTGGCTTTGGATTCTGTGTGGTTCTCTAGAGAGGTAGTGGTCCTTGGAGACAACACAAAGCAAGAAACAAACGAATTTACCTGTCTTCAACTCTGATTCAAGTTGATTCTCGGGGGGCGGTGTTCCTTAGAAACTAGGTATAGACGTTGGGTGGCAATTCTTCTAATAACAGATTGCCTGAATACCGTTTGAATACCTAGGGTCCAAGAGTGATACACTTACTTACTTACAGACTTTACATTACTGATTAGGAAACCAATCTGCACAGTCCTGTAAATCTGTTATTTGAAAGAGCAATAACCACTGGTCAAGAGAGACACTGATATCTGGGGAAAATGGCAACATCCAAATGGGTGTTAAATGAAAAACCCATGGGCAACAGCTTGAATATTAATATAATTAAATATCTAACTCCTAAGTAGACAGAGGTAGTTGGTGTTATTAGTCTGAAGTCAGACAGAAGGAGCAGGGTGCTCTGTTAGTTCTGTTGATGCAATGGAAAAGTTGTTGCTTTCAAGGATTTCTGGGGAACAGAATGAGGGATTAAAATCCTACTATGAAACTGAAGTCACCTTTAACCATATGTGCAAGAGGTAGAGAAAATGAAGAAAAATGTCATGTATAGCATGCAAAGCCTTAACTGCCTGCATCAAGAGCTCAAAGCACGTGAGTCTGTCCAGAATTTTCATTTTGTTGGGCTGGAATGAGATGAGAACTTTGTTCTTAATTATTATTGTATTTTCAAACACAGACAAGACAGATTTGACGGATTTTTAAAAAAAATTGGAATTCCTTTTTTTCATATTTAGTGTTTAGTTTGATGGCATTACAAACAGATTTCCCTGACCCTTGCTTCAGGACAACAAAACCCAAACTGGTAAATGGATTCTATTATAAATGAGAGTTTTCACACTTGTGTGTGTTGTTTTCGTAGTCATTGATCCACAGTAGAGTCAACTGTTTAATTCAAGGTTACTCCATATTACCTGTGCAGGCCAATTTTTCTCTCTGGGAAAGAACATTTTAAAAAATCATCTTGTCAGTCATCAACTCAAATAGACTGCAACTGGCAAGAAGAAAAAAATGCACAGGGAAAAGCCATAGTACATTTCATGTGCTCACTGAACTCCACTGTCAGAAGGAAAAATAATGATTGTAGTTATAATTAGGGACCTACTGAAATAGTGATTTTGTGATTTTTGTGAAAACTGATTTTGGGCAGGCTCTGCAAAAAAGCACAGGCTCTGCAAAAAGTATGGGCTCCATGCTTTTGGCTAGGTCCCTGAAAAAAAAACAACACAAAAATAAAATGCTGCCCTAGGGAGCCAGCAGTCCTCTTAACCGCTGAGGCCCAGCCATGCAGTCTGCCAGGAGGGAAGCTGCAGGCACAGCAAGATGGCTACTGTAGCCAGCCCCTGGTCTGTCTGTCATATGGTCTTGGCCCTCCACCAATTGGTAGTGAGGGGTAGGGCAGCATGATGGACAGCCCATGCAGCCAATCAGCAGTGAGGGGCAGGGCTGCTTGACCAATCATCTGGGGGGGGGGGAGGGAGGGGGGAGTGCTGTGCTGAGCCTGTGAAAATGGCTGCCAGCCTCAGGATCTGCCAGCAGCTGCCTCAAGTTTGGTAGAACCCTACTTATAATTCTATCTGCAATATGCAAAATAGAGCCTTAACACTATAAGAAAATGATACATTTAATATATGTTTTTTATTGGTATTTGAGGTCCGGAATGCTTCTGGGAGATTAAATATTACTCTTCAAAAGTATTTTTCATCAGCATGTGATGAAGTTCAGGCTCAGAAAAACTTATGCATCCCTGATTTAGTTAGTCAATAAGGTGCATCTCTACCCTGCCTTCTTGAAAGATATTTTATTTTCAAAGGTACATACATAAAAGTTAACTGGGTCATATATATATAAATAGGAGCAGGAGGCAGAAAGGAGCTGTAGATACCATACTCTCCAGGAACTCCATGACACAAGGGGACCCTGGTAATATAGCATGCCCTTTGGCTTGGTTCAGAAGTGAGGATGGGCAAGTGCAGGGCAGATCCAGGATTTGGAAAAAGGGGTACAGCAAATGCCATCAGCGCTACTCCTCAGATCATGGCATGGCAGGGCAGGGGGGGGAGTAGGGGCAAGATCCCACTGGAGCCCTCTGGTCAGAAGGGTCTAGCAGTGGGAGGGGAGGCTAGTAAGGGAGCAGGGACATGAAAGAGGGACCTGCCCACAGCAGCTGCCACTGCTGGTGTCCCTAGTCAAGACAGATACCTGCACAGATAGTACACCTTCCTGCTCCTTCTTCTGAGCTAGCCCCCCATACCCATGCTCTCTGCTGACCAGGAACAGGGGTAGGAAAAGGGTACTTGTGCACCTTTGCTGTCCTAACTGAGCCTGGAACCTTGTCTAGCCGCTCCCTGCAGCCCCTGGCAGGAACAGGGCAAGGGCAACTTTTCTCCCCCTCCAGCCCTGAGTCAGCTGGGGACAGAGGCAGTGGCAGGTGGGTTTGCCATTCCTGCACCTGCTTCCTGCCCAGCCCACCTGGGGCTCCCACATCAGACCAAGGACTCCACCAGTGTCTTGAAAGTCTGTCTGCAGCAGCAGCTGTGTTACCTGATAACGCTTGAGCTCCCCACACTGCAGCAGCTGCTGCTGCTGCTGCTGCTATGCAGCAGGTGCAAGCTCTGGCTGCTGCATCTGGGAGATGATAACCCCATACCCTGCTTGCAGAACTGCTTCCCTAGTGGTCTCCCCCCAGATTCCCAGTTTGGAGTCCCTCCAAATCTCATGCCCCACTTGCCCCCCCCTGTAAAAATGGTAGCATCCTCCAGTTGAAGCCCACAAACTATGCCCATGACACAGAAGAAGCAGCTGGAGTGTAGGGAGACCAGTCTGTGTCAGATAATGCTGTCACTACAGCTCTCAGATTGATGGAGCAATAATCTATCTCCACTCCCACTCCTTTCCAACTGCCACCTACCTCAGTGCCCAGATGGATCCGGGATCTTCTTCCCTACATCAGAAGCGGGAATCAAAGAAGGTTGTGTCCGCACTACTGGGTCCCCTTAGATTTGCCTCTGGCCCCACTTGATCCTTCCTCTCCCTTTTCAGGTATCTCTTGGAGTGCTCTGAGCTGACAGCCTCTCAGTTAAACTGTGCACAGATTGCATCTGTCTCTACACATTTGAACTGCCCTACCCTGATTTAGCTGGGAGCTCAAGACAGTCTATCTCCATGCAAGACTACTAATCAGGGAAGACTACTGCCCCTGCTATTGTCTCTTTCTTGAGACCAACAGAGTGATAGTCCTCTCATTTAGTGGTTTAAATTAGAAATTACTGCCTCTAGTGTCAATGAAATAATGATAATATAAAACAGTATATGCAACAACCCACATACCATTTCTATAAGTGCTAGACTTACAGGCAATGAAGCGAGCTTGTGATCATTGCAACAGGTAGCTTGGCATAGCCCGGTTTCACCCTGAAGATGCATCACATTTAAATAGTATAAAAATTGCTGACCATGTTTAAATGGAGGAAAGCAAGGTAGTTGTCATACACAAGCCACTGTCTCACTGAATCATATAATTAGGGGAAATAAGGATTGGAAGGGACCTGAGGAAGTCATCTCATCCAATCCCCTGCTTAAAGCAGGACCATTCCCAAATGTAATCCCAGTGAAGGCTTTGTGTAGCCAGGTCTTAAAAACCTCCTAGGATGGAGATTCTACCACCTGTCTGGGGAACTTATTACCTTTATCACTTTCCTAGTGAAAGTTTCTCCTAATATCTAACTTAAACTTCTCTTGTTGCAACGTGAGCCTGTTGCTCCTTGCTCTGTCATCTGCCATCACTGAAAATGGTTTAGCTCCATCCTCTTTATAACTACCCTTCAGGTAGTTGAAGGCTGCTATTAAATCCCAATTCAGTCTTCTCTTCTTTAGACTAAATAAGCCCAGTTCCCTTGGCATCTCTTCATAAGTCACATGCCCCAGCTCCCAGACCATTTTTGTTGCCCTCTGCTGGACACTCTCATGCTTGTCTACATCCTTTCTGTAGTCTACATCCTTTCTTGTGTCTCCAAACTAGACACAGTCTAGCCGGTACCAGTGCATGGGATTGTTCTGTCCTAAGTGCAGGACTTTGCATTTGTCTTTGGTGAACCTCATGAGATTTTTTTGGGGTCCAATCCTCCAATTTGTCAAGGTCTCTCTGAATCCTAGGCCTACCCTCTATTTTATCTACTAGTCCCCCCAGCTTAGTGTCATCTGCAAACTTGCCAAACGTGCACTCCATCCCATCTTCCAGGTCATTGATGAAGATATTGAATAAAACCGGCTCCAGGACTGACTCCTGGGGCACTCCACTTGATACTGGCTGCCAACTAGACCTCAAGCCATTGATTAATACCCATTGAGCCCAATGATCCAGCTAATTTTCTATTGTAGTTGGTCAGGCATAACTTGCCCTTTGCAAATCCATGCTGTTCCTAATCACCGTTTCTTCTTCGAAGTGCTTAGAAACGTATTCTGTGAGGACCTGCTTCCATGATTTTTCCAAAGTCTGAGGTGAGGTTGACAGTTTGTAGTTCCCTGGATCCTTTTTCCCTTAAAGATGGGTACTATATTTGCCCTTTTCCAATCACCTGTGACCTTTCCCAATTGCCATGTTTTCAAAGATAATGGCCAGCAGCTCTGCATTCACATCAGCCAACTCCCTCAGCACCCTCAGGTGCATTTCATCTGGCCCCATGGACTTCTGCACATCTAGTTTTTCTAAATAGTTCCTAACCTGTTCTTTTGTCACCATTAGCTGCTCACTTCCTCCCTAAACTGTGCTGCCAGGTGCAGTATGCTGGGATCTAACTTTGCCTTTGAAGACTGGGGTGAAAAAAAGCATTGAGTACTTCTGCCTCATAGTTATGATGTCACGATAAATTGTTTTTAAAAAAATCTTTTATTCCTCTGTAGGCTCCCACTCAGTCTTTCCTGAAATAGTCTCTCGGGATTCCTCAAAAAAATAAGAATCTGCCTGTGGAGGGGCTGAGGGAAACTTTTAATAGGCCATCATTTCAAAGAACTAAATGGAAACAAAGTGTTCATCCTGACAGGAATTCTAAGAGAAAAAAAATGTTATTCTTAATATTTTCTACATAGTTTGCCTACAGGCAGTTTAAGGAATCCATCATTTCATTGCTAGACATTTAGAAGAAAAAGAAACAACCCCCTCCAACCAACCTCCTCCTCCCAAATTAAAAACACATCAAATAAAAACAATTGATATTTTAGGATTCCTTGCTCATATGGTTCAATTTTCATTAAACTGTGAAAAGGTGTCTCATTTCTGGCTCACTAACAGAGTAGCGATGGACAGAAGACAGGACTTGCAAGCAGTTCAACCTCTGGCCTTCCTTGAAAATCTCACCTGCTCTGTGTCAGTCTCCTTTCAGCCTTCAGATAAAAAGCTCTCTTGAAAGCTAACAATATTTATATATTTCAGTGTGTAGTCTCTGTGTTATCTGAGTTTGACATGAGCCAGGAAGATATGAGTCAATTTCTGAAATCCTTTCTAAAGCTAGATCAGCACACCCTGTAGAGAACCATCATCAGGGAAGACTGCTTATGTGTGGAAGCAGGAAACATCCTAGAGAGATAGCATTGGGACTGATGTGAAAATCCTGGTATGCTGCCAAAAATGCTACCTGCGACCCAGGCACTGGTCCTTTTCTAGCTCCTATACAGAACTAGCTCTTATACAGAACCATCATTGCATCCAGTTATTAGGCATCTAAACCAGGCAAAAGGGGAAGGCAGTTTTTGGAGGTCATTCTTTCTTCCATGCAGGAAGAAGAAATGCATTGTGCACATATCCTGTGGGAAAAAAAACCAGGGACTCTGGTTTTCAACAGACTTCAGTGCAAAATTTGCACTCTGCGTAAAGACTGACTAAGGAACTCAGTATCTGTACTGAAATGTCAGTGGTCTTTTCTGCTAATTTTAATCCCTGTAGTTAAATTTACAGGCTTTGAGTTCACTCTTTTTAAAAGAGCTTGCTTCATGGTTAGGAGTTCTTAAGCTTTGTTGCTGTTGGGTATCAAATCTGATAGCCACAATTTGAACTCCATAACACTTCAACAGAAAGCAGTGAAAAGTATGACTACTGACTTCTGAACCACAAAGGATCTTGGGTATAATGTCAATAAATATCCAAAGGTGTCAATCCGTATCTGAAGCTCATCCTCTTTTAAGTGAAAAATCCCATCTGAATACTACCTTTCTCAAGATTGCTTTCAGAACAACTACTTCTGAATGAAAACAAGAAAGACAGATGACTGGAAAAAATAACAACTAGATACAAGTTTTAGCTGCACTTAAGTTTTGTAGAAATGCAGGTCAAACTTGCATTAAATTATGTCCATTAGCCTGCTTGTAAGTGCTGGATGTTGCATTTAAATAAATGTAATTGGGCTTAAAATAGATACCTTGTACAGCAATGGACTTTAACTACAAAATGCTAAGCATGCCCTCAGCACTTACATTTATTTAAGAGGGATCTGAACTACCCTCAAGGGGTAATAACAGGGGTGGGAGGAAAATTATTCAAAGCGAATAAGGTCTATCAAACAAAGATTAATAACCTAAAACTGAAACCAGGAAAATTTAGTTGAGACATAAGCAAAAGCATTTAGAACAATTAGACAGTGGAATAATCTGCCAAGCGATGTTGCTCAGGCAACAACTCTAGAGGTGTTTAAAAACAGACTAAATAAAACACCTAAGAGAAAACACTAGCATCACTAAAAACTGTTTTATTCCCACTTTGAAGCTATATTTTATGTTGAATTCTCTGCAACCCCTTATTTGTGATTCTGTTAGCATCTCCTTGTATACATGCATGTTGCTGTAGACTGAGGGTAATTGATTCAAGTCATGAGATCTGTGCTTTTGCCAGGATAGATGTGCTATTTCTTTACATCTATAGCAGAAACCCAAACAAGAATGGGCACTGTGGCAGGTTCCTGGCAAGTAATCAACAAGTGAAACCACAAGAGAGAGAAGGAAACAGAATTTAAAGGCTGCTTTTTGTTCCTTACAAGAACATAGGGCTGGAGTGCACCTCCTGGGCCTTGTTCAAAGGGTTTTAACAAAAGCATCCACTTGGGCTACTCTCTTAAATCATGGCCCCAAAGCACCTAATAAAAATCCCACAAGGTGCCATAGGAAGACAACTAGAGAGGCAAGGATCCCCGCCAAGGGCTATTAGAATAGTGAGCAATTTGTTAGGCAAAATATGCTGAGATGATTCTAGCCAGCAGACCATACCTAACCTACAAAGTAAGGGGAAAAAAGTGTTGTTCCCAACATTTGTTTTGAGGGCAAATTCCTTCTGATGATTTGCTTGACCCTGAGAAAAGGAGAAAAACCAACCAGCCAGGCACATGAGACATTTTTAGAACCATTGGAGCCTACCCCAGAACATACCAGCTAATCTCCAAACTCTAGCCATAACTAATGTCCCATGATTCAAAGGAACATAACCTCCCGCTCTTCTAAACTCTCTCTTCCCCTCAAGTGGGATAATGAAGTTCAGTAGAAAGAAAAATATTTCTCTCGTCCCAACAGGAGATCAACAGAAACGCTGATGTATTGGATTTCCTGACGCCTCCTATAAATGCAAGCAGCTTATACAGAGCTCTAGTTTCCTTTCAGTTCTATCCTGGGGATATCAAATAGTTGAAAACACATACCATATGTGCTAATACCTATTCTATGTTTTAGGAGTGTTGGTTGTGGCTGTGTTGGTCTAAGGAATTAGGCAGACAAGGCTCTTTGGGTAAATGTGGTATCTTTTTAGTTGGTCTAATCTTTTAAAGTGATAGTTGGTCTAATCTAAAATGGTATCTTTTATTAGAACAACTCTCTCTCTGTGAAAACTGCCCTAACTCAACTAAAAACTTTCTGCCTAATGTATCAGACAATTGCATTAGGATTTTTTGCACAGCTACATCGAAGTAGTGGTTGATGAGGGTCCTATGATTAACCAATATGCTGAGGTCCTTCTTTTGTTACCTCCACTCTGTGGTGACTGAGGATTTTTTCAGGTTATAGAAAAAGTTTTTGGTTATTAGTCCTTAAGATCATAACTTGACACATTATATATTTACATTTAATTCAACTCTCTTACTAGACGCCACAAAGTGATCTAATGCTTCCTGTAGGATAATCTGATACTCTATAGAGGTAATACTTCCCAACTTTTTCAGCTGCAAAATTCAAAAGCGCACATCTAATTCTTTCATCAAAGTTGCTAATGTAAATATTAAAGAGGCTGGGTCCTGATGAACCCTACTAATGACCACTTTGCTTTAAGAGCTATCCTTTCAGTATAAGACTGCTACATCTCCCTCATAGTCAGCTCACTGTGCAATTATAATAAGACTTCACATTTTTTCCACTCTAGCTAAAATTCCCTATGTGGGACAGAATCAAATGCTTTGCTTAAATCAAGATAAATTAGGTCCTGTGCATTGCCCTGATCCAAGAAGTGAGTTATTTTGTCTTAAGAGGATATTAGACTGGTCTGACACTAACTTCCATGGATAAAACCATGTTGCATTTTGCACCATTCTCTGTTTGTTACCACATTCTTGATTATTCCTTCCTTCAATATTTGCTCTGAGCTCTTGCGTAGCATTAAGGTGAAACGAATTGCCCTGTTTGTGCTGGGACCTCTTTCTAATTCCATTTGTTAAATATGGAATAGTGTTAGCTGCTCTCCAATAAATTCTTAAAAAGTAATATTAATAAAGTTACTGGTTCATTGCTGGAAGTGATTCTGACATTTAGTAGCATGCCATTTCCTAAAATTAAAAATTAAAAAGGGTGAAGGAGATTCTTCTGTCATTTATCTCTTGTTGGTTCCTTGATGTCAATGGGGTGAGAGAGGAACTGAGTAGAATTTGCCAAATGGATCAGTATGTTTTGTAACCAAACCATATGAGAATGTGAGTTAAGTGATCACGGGACAGTGCAATCTTATGTTTGGGTCTTGTTACACATTACACCATGAGCTGCTCAGATGTTGATCAGTGTTAGTGATAGGTTGAGTTTGGAACAGTCACATGTTCATCCTGGAGGGCTGGAAGGCAAGAATCCCCCCTTCCTATTCCAAGCTTTCTCCTGCCCCCTGCCCCTTCGTGTCCCTCTGTTTTCTCTGCCTCCTTCTTACCCCCACCCCCCGCCCCTTAAGATTTTCTTCCCACTTCCGCTTACTTGTGTCTGTCTGCACTGTGTGTCCTGGGGAGCAGGCAGGGAAGGGTTAACTGCCAATACTGGCTTCTATGCCATCATGGAGAACACATAGCATCAGCAGTTTCTCCCTATGCTTGAAGAAGGGTGTTTTTGCCCGAAAGCTTGCAAAGAAAATTTTTTCCAACTATTTAGTTGGTCTAATAAAAGCTATCACATTTACCCAAAGAACTTTGCCTGCCAATATTGCATGTAGGCATTTTCAGAATGAAATGAAGCATTTTGATTTTTCAAGTGAAAATGAATGAATCCATTGGGACTTTTTCCTAGAGGTGAAACTTTTTTTAGCTTTCTGACTTGCTGACATTTTTTAAAACACTTACATCTTTTGTTGGACCTGAAATGAATTTTATTTAGATTTCTCACAATTGCCAGTGACCTTAAAAACCCATTATTCACCCAGCTCTTCTCCTCAGCAGGGAGCAGTATGCACTATTTGCTGTACCTGATAAGGGTGCTGGCTGGTGTTGAGGACTATCATATCTCTACACTCAATATCTATGCTCCGATGAGTGCAGGGATTGAACTTCTAATTAACTCTTCTGTGTAAGTGCAAGACAGAGAGGATTCTCCTGCTGTTGCCCATTGTTCCCTTTTTTAAGTTTCCTCCAATTTTCCACATATACCCTGAATATATGAGAAGTGATTACTGACGTCTACTTACTATGTTTTTAAAGAGACTGCTTTCAGAAATAGTGCTCAGGGCTAGGGACAGAAATTCAAAAAGCCTGAGCCTGAATTGATTCACTCTTTGCGGGTTAGTTTATGCTGCACAGTTTAAACTGATTACTAACTGGACAGACGTTGTATGTTAAATCAGGAAATGCAGACACATGCATGTAGTGGCTCAAGCCAGAAGCCGAGGGGCGCTAGAGCATGCCTGCCAGCCACTGCCAAAGGGGAGGGAAGAGAGATTCCCTCCAAGCCTCTCACCCCTCCCTGCTGGAGTGAAGGGGGTGTGGACAGGCACCAGTCAGGGCTAGCAGGACACAGGATGCCAGCCACTAGCCTTGGGGCTAAGGGAAGCTGCTGCCAAACTGAGGAGTGGAGATGGGAATAAATCCTTTCTCTGAAGCAAGCATGTATTGAACATAGCAATTTGCAAAGCATACAACAGGGAACTACTAAAAATCTTTGCTTAAACTAAGATATAGCCCAGTAAAACACAACATACACAACTTAGTCTAACTTAAAATGTAAAGCAGGAAGACAAGAGAAAGCCTTGTGTAAGCCTCACTAATTGTGAGGACAGAGTATTTCCTTACAGCCAGGCATTCAGAAAAGCTTTGTTTAGGTTTTACAGGTTCTGATTTATAATGTAAATGTAGCTCTCTGTATTCCTGGGTCTGCAACTTCCCTTAACTCCATCTCCAGCACATATGTGTGATGATTGTCAGGTCTTTGCCAACACTTCCCACCTCTCAGTCTGGTCCTTCAGTTCTTAGTTCTGGACTCACAGGTGCACGTCCTGGATTTGCACACAGGGAACTAGCTTGCCTCTCTCCCCTACTCTGGGACCTGCGTGGAATTAATCTCCCTGGCTGCCTGCAAGCTGGACAGACAGAGGAATTAACTTTGTCTCTGCCTGGCTGCAGGAAAGCCATGGAGGTGTGGCTGGGGCTGGCAAACCCTACCTGGAGTCCACAGGGTCTGCCAGGAGGGGAAGAGAGACAGGGGACGGAGGGAGGAATTTGCCTCGGGGGCCATGGAAGGCCAGCATCTGGCCCCACCCTGTTTTGGCTAGAGAGCAGAGGGGAGAGGCCAGCCCAGCTCTCTGGAGCAGAGCCCAGCCCAGAGAGCATGCCAGGGTGCTGGGAGTCTCTGATTTAACTTAAACCAGCAAGGGGTCTGGGACAGACATTGTCTAAACTGGTTTGAGCCAAATCAGTTAAGTCTGATACTACATTCAACTAGGTTATCTCAAACCGGTTTTAGCCATTTTTAACCTGGTTTCTGTGCACTGAATGTCTGTTCTGTTACAGGTTTAAATCAGTTTCTGATCAGTTGAACTGATTTATGTGTAATTGTCTGTCCCTAGCCCAGGAGAATGATGAGATTTAAGATGACAGTAACAACCACTGGTTGTGAGGCTCAGCCTTGCTAACAGCGAGACCAGAGATTTATTGAAATGGTTCAGCTCAGCTCCTGCATTTGAAAGGTAAATGCATCCAAAGATAAAGAGGACTCTGGTAGCCACAGGAAACACAATACAACTGTGTTAGGAAGAGAGGGAGAACAATTTTGGGACCTCTGTGCATCTTAGAGTTAGGCCATAGAGCCATAGGCTCCACTTACCACAGTGTGAAGAGGATTTTTTGTGATTTGAAGATAGGCCAAACAGAAGTTTGGTGTGGTTGCCTTGGGAGAAGTTTAGCATGCGGTTTCTTAGTGTTCATATAAATAAAACTAAATTCTTATTTTCCTTCCTCACGTCTTCCAGTTTTGTACTGGACTGTAATTTCAAGCCAAGTGTATTCCTGCTACTGGGTGAGTGCATGGATGAGGCAGAGCACGAGGAGTTCACACACGCAGTCTAAACACAATCAGTCTTTGGATTCATGGGTGTAAGGTCTGTGTGCCTAGCATCTCTAGCTGTGCAAGCCACTTCACAGCATGTAGTGCATTATTCATAGATTCATAGATAGTAAAGCTGGAAGGGACTTCAGAAGATCATTGGGTTCAGCCTGCTGCACCAAGCAGGGAAGATAACTGGGGGTCAGGTGACGCCAGCAAGGTGATTGTCTAGTCTCCTCTTGAAGATTTCCAGGGTGGGGGTGATTGTACCACCTCTGCAGGGAGCTTATTCCACAGTCTGGACAACCTGACTCGGGGTGGCAAGTGCTGACTGCCTGCAGGTGCTGCCAGCAGTGTTGGCAGTGCCTTTTCACACGGGGTGCACTGCAACGCTCAGGGAGTGCATGTGTACCTACCTGTGTGCACCCTCTACGTATCACCAGTGCACCAGAGTGCCATGAGTTGTGGAAGCGTTTCACCAGGGTTTCTGCAATGACTTTGGCCAGCTCCTTCAGTACCCTTGGATGAAGATCATCTGGTCCCGCAGACTCTTTTATGTCTAATTTTTTTAATTGGTCATTCTACGGCAATAGTAAGAAGGCGATTATTCCGAGCATACTCATCCTCTACTCTACCTGGCATGGGTTTCCCCTTGGTCTGGTGAAAGACCAAGGTGAAGCAGTCATTCAGGAGTTCAGCTTTCTCCTGGGTACCAGTAACCAGCATTCCTGAGCTGTTGAGCAATGGCTGCACACTTCCATTTGTTTTCCTCCTGTTCCCTATGTACCTAAAGAAGAACCTAAAGATGTACCTAAAGAAGTTAACCTGTTCCCAATCTAAGTTAGTTGACCTACTCAGGTGAACTAACTTAAATCAGGCCCACCCTTTTGGCCTACTTTAAACTGCCTGAATGTCTGCACAGATAGGCATTTAGATTGACCTAACCCTAGGTAGGTCGATGTAAGTGTAACATCTGCATGTACTCTTAGGCATCACTTTTTATCAATTTTTTTGTACCAGCAGGGGATGGGTGCCTGTGAAAAAGAAGACAATCAAAAGGTAGCTTTGCTTTTCACAATAGTATGACTGCAGCAGCCCTGCCATGTGGGTCTCTGGCATAACCTAACATTTATCTACATTGCCAGTGTCACTGCTAGCCTAATGGTTTATTTGTCTGGTTAGTGAACACCATAGAAACAGATTAACTGAATAGCATGGAAGGCACTGCTTCATCAAGAGAATATGAAAGTAATTGGAAGTGTAAACATGAAGTGTGTTTCATCTAAATCCTGTCATGCAACCAGCGTGAAAGACAAGCACTTCTTAGTATATTTAACTGCCTGGGGTTTGAGTCTGGAAGATGAGGAAGAAGAAACAAAGCAAAGGAGAAAAATGGAAAAAATAGAGAAAGATCTCCTCTCTTCCACTTTTATCTTTTTTTCTTGCTCTTTCTAGAGACATACCTTTGTCTTTAGAAATTACATGTGCACACATATGCTCCTTTCCAAATTGCCACTGTGTTCCTTCAGCAGAGCATACTACATTCACTTAAGCAGAGTTGTACTTTACTACAGGCACTAACTTAAGTAAACAGATGAAAGGAGTTCGTTCCTCTGTCACTCTTGGCCAGAAGCAGTGCTAGCAGATATGCAGCTTCTCCAACAGGCAAGGTGAAAGTTTCTATCAATATGGCCAGATACGTTTGCTAAAAGAAGGGAATGGTACCTCCTCTCTAAAGTCTCCTAAACTGCTAATACCATGACTTAATTCTCATCTGATTTATTTCTCCAAATTTCACTGTTCTAAATAGAACAATGAAGTGCTTAGTCTTCTGTGACAGCAGGACTGGATTGCAGTCTCGTAGGGATGACAATAACATCATAATATATCTCTGACACACTCTTGCTGTAAATCTGCTCTTTTGTAAAAGATGTGTTACTTATCTTTACATTCAATGACGAAGAAAATTCTGTTCAAACTGAAGCCATGGGTAAAAACGAAAAAAGATGATATAGGACAGAGCACCTCTTACCTTTTATGCTTCACAGTGCCAACTGTAATGGCAATGGAGTCCATCCACTATTTCTACAACTAGATGTACAAAGAGTCATAGATGACAGATGCCAAGTTGGGTACCCTAGTTTTAGACAGTACTTATAGATTATATTTATCTTTGTTGCTCTGTACCATTATTTGCAAATTATCTGCAAATTATTTATGAAATTCCCAGAGGAGAATACTTAGTTAATGTTGATGTAAACCATACCAACATTTCAGGAGCAGAAGAGAAATTGGTTCTCTGACTGGGAAGTTAATGATAATGGGGGAAAAGAAAAATGATCCTATGGTGCAGACACTGAAGCTGGATATGGGAGCTCTGGTTCTACTCTAGGCTCCTCCACAGATTAGCTGCATGATCTTGAGCAAAGCACATGAAACCATAATATCAAAAGTGTTTTGTACCCACAGTGGAGTTGAATTTTCTGGAGAGGGTAGATTTGCAAAGGATCCATCTAGTCCAGTTGTTTTCAATGGTAGGTGCTGTCCCCAACGCTAAACATAAAGCCATTTTGAAAAATCCTGTCCTTATTTTCTCTGTGCATTAGTTCCCCACCTTGAAAATGGACAAAGCAGTGCTTCTCTACATCATCTGGGTGTTGTGAGTATAAATTCATTCATTCATGTGAAGTTCTTATATATACTCTGGTGATAGGGGGCTATAGAAAAGTCTAACTAAAATGAACAATCATCACAAAGAAATAAAAATAGAGGTTTGTTTTGGGTTTTTTTTAAGTAAGGTACATTCTTCTGATTTCACCTCCAAAGCATAGGCTACAGTTAGTCTGAAGTCAGACACAAGGCAGGACAGGTGGCACCTTATAAGCTTACTATAAGGTGAATGTGTTAGTCTATAAGGTGCTACCCTACTCTGCATTCTGCCTTCACTTCCAAATCAGTTCTGGATACACATCCTCTTTTTAATGGACTTCCAAAGGATACTACTTTCATCATTTGGAAGGCAGGAGTGACAGGAGTTGTTTGTGGAGTTGCTATTATTTATTTCATATCAGAGCTTTTTCCCTGTGCATACATGCATGCACACAAATGCACTTATGAAATGCTGATGTTTTATGGCTCTTGACTGCCTTACATTCTTCAATATTCCCATTTTAGACTTTTTGTAGAACATATTTTCTGACATACAAAGTAGATATGCTTCTCTCTTGCTGTAATTGGCAGCCCCTGGGATCTTTTTATGAATGAGATATTGTCATCTGAGGCTGAATTTAGAAAGCAAAATGTTAACTGAGCTATGAAGCTCATCGTTGCTGCTGTAAAACTTGTTCATATTTTCTTGTGAACTCAAATGAGGTGAATATAATTTGCTCAGTCTCTGATTTATATACAAGAATAAAATCTCTCTAATGTAAAGGTAAAAGCGGTTGTGGAGGATTCAAGAATACATCTTTAATGACAATTATAGCTAAACAGTCCCTGCCCCGAGATACAAATAAAATTGTCAAGAGAACAGCACATTAACCAAATGTTTGCAGGTTTGTTTTTAAATTGGGATTGTGGGTTAGTCACTAAATACTGAAATATGAATCCAGCCTACTCCTCCTGAGTTATGTGCTGTTCATTGTCAAAAGGTTAAACTTGGTAATTAGCTAAGCATGCAGCTACATCCTACCTGAATTTGGTTTCAATGCTACCCTTCCCCCATACCTGGTGGTGATAAACAATGTCAGTTCACATGGTTCACTGCAAGGCCATTTATATTGCTCTTGGGATTGGTGGATATTTTTAACCATGCTTAAAATGCTAAGAGCTGTTGGCTACTGCCAAGAAAAGTAAGCAAAGAATACTGTCACTCTAGGTTTATATAGTGTACTGCTGCTTAGAGAACAGTCACAAGTTATGTGCTGATTGACATGGCCCCCACTGCTATTTTTGACAACTCTCAGGAGGGTTGCCATGGAGTTCAGATCACTTGCATTAAGAAGGGCCAGAGACTGGAACTCATTGTTCAAAAGCATGTTCCGTGCTTAATCGCAACCTCTAGGCTATCCAGAACAACTCACACATTAGAGAAAACCACCAAACAAGAGAGAAAACATCAATCTGTGTTGTCATTTTGTGTGACTGGCACACAACGTAGTCATAAAACTACAAAAAGGCAATGGCATTAATAATGAGCAAGCTTCTCTGATGCAAGGGAGGTGAAGTATAGGATGTCCCTTTCCCACCCTCTTGAGACAGATGCTGTTCATACACAGCCTATCCTATTGAGCCCCTCAGCGTTTCTCCCGTGCAATCCTGGTCAACAGGATTTATGCAGTAGGAGAAAAATTGCCATTGTCCTTACTCTCAACAGCAGAATTCAGCCCTAAAAGGAGAATTAAAGGAATAGGTGATGTTTCACTGCTTTGAAGGGTGCTGATATGATTTATTGTAGCGGAGACAGATTACACATCAGACAAGGGGACATAATAGAATGAGCGGAGCTTCCATTTCAAGCTTTATGACCAGACTTAGATCAAATGGAAATGATAACAAATGTTTCCAGTTTGAGTATATGAGATTTCACTGAAAAATTGACCCGTAACACTGCACTCTCAATGTTATGCAGAGATTCAGTGTTAAAAGAACAAATCAAGGGTATCAGGGATTTTACAGTTGTTATTTTTTATTTTAAATAAATAGAAATGGGCAAATCATCTGGACACAAAACTGAGACTCTCAGCTATACCTGAATCCCACCATTTTGACTGACAAGCTTTTGCCCCTCATTGAGAATGTACAACCACCATATAGACACAGTTGGCTTTTAAATAACCATGTTTACTAATTATGTCTAAACATGCAAAGCCTAGCTATATATATACACACATATATACTCCTATCCTCTTAGCTATTTAAACAAAGTTATATTCTGAAAAGATAAAAGATCTAGAAAGGGAAGCAATAGATTATGATTTCAGTAGCAAGAACACTATATTGAAATAGTATTATAGTATTTTTATGCATTGATTAACTGAATGGAATAACTCCCTCTCTGACCCTCTGAGTTTCTCATTCTTTTTTAACAACTGAACAATAACCATGTAACTTCTGAGGTTCTGAAATGTTTGGGTAAATGAATTGTCAATTCCTGTTGTAATCCAGACAGAAGAATGAAAGCACCAAAATGGTTGTATAGGGAATACGGTTTTCGTGGTATTTTTCTGGGTATGATTAAAAGTGTTTAGAATTTGCTCATGATAGCCTGTTCTCAGGAGAGTCCAGTCCATGTTCCAGACTTTTAAGAGCTTTTGACAGTTCTAATATGCTTTTGATAAACATCTAAGCCAAACATCCATAGACAAGTGAACAGGCTAAAAAAACCCAACGGTGATTATTCTGTGTGTTTTATTACTTTCCAGTATGTCAACTTGCGAACTTCTAATATGTCAGCTGGTTTCAGCCCTCACAAGAACCCTCTCGGAACCAATATGCTATACAATCAGCGATCCAAACTATGTTGGAAACATTAACCTATACTGAGCATGGGGTTAGACTAGCTGACCTCCTGAGGTCCCTTCCAACCGTAATTTTCCATGAAGTGACTTACATTGTTAGGTCAACATGAATTGTTGCACTGCTGCCTTTTAATGGATCTACCTTATGTAAGGTTATAACCAGAAAAAAATATACTTATAAGAGCCTTTTATTTAGAGTCATAATTATATCTTTGTATAGTGACCCTTGAAATCAAAAAGTGGCTCAAGGCTTCTAAAGTCTCCCACTTACATAAAAGATGAAGCACTAATCGCAAATAGCTATAAATTTGCCCCTTGGCAAATTTCACAAGCTTCCAGAAAGCTTATGAAACTGTCTGCTCTCTTTATTTTCAATACAACCTTACAGGTTTCAGGCATCCCATTTTAGTAGTTTATTATTCCTGTCCTATCTTTCTTCTTACCTTCGCAAAGCCTGTTCTAAAGTCCATTGAGGTCAAAAGGGAAGATTGCTATCAATTTTAAAGAGTTTTGATCAGGCTTTGTCATTAAAATATTTAAGAATAGAAAAAACGGTTCAGATCCAAACCAGAACAATCAGCACAGACCATGGAAATTAAAAATCCCAAACATAAGCAGTGAATAATGCCTCCAGTGCTACCACTCTAACTTGGCACCTTGTCTCAATCTGCCCCAAAACAGGAAATCCTCCCCAAGCTCCAAAGTTCATTTAGGAAATGTCAGGAGAATAATTAAAAAAAAATACTGTCCCTTGCTGATTTCTTGTGGAAGAGATTGAGTGATTCACAGACAAAAATTCAAATGTTAGATTTTTTTAAGGTTCTCAATGTATATGTGAGCTGCAGCTCCAAACCTATTGTGCTTGATTCCTCAGTAGTGAGAAGAAGCCAAAGGGAGTGCAGGGCACTGAAATCTATTTCTTGGGTTGGAACTTTCTCTGTTTCTGATCTGTTCTGTACTGGCCAAATGGCACTAAAAAGCAACATTTCCCTTGGATCCTTATGAAATTCTCTTGCTAAAAAACATCTGTGAACTGTTCCACTGTCCCCATCAGAGCCCCCAGGGCAGGGATGTGATTGGAAAAATTTTTGTCGACATTGCCAACCAGCATAATGTACAGCTTTCCTGAATACACTTAGTTTTACCAAGGCCTGGAACCAGCACAAAATGTAGGAGATATAGGGATTGATTGTAGGTTGTTTTGCCCCCTTACTTTCTTGAGCTGTATAATAAAGACAGCTGAGAATTTTGTTGACTTGTAGTTTTTGGAAATTAGAAATAATCCAGATTTGAATCAAACTTTCTTGGTTCTTGTAATGGGCAAGGGTTTTGAAGGAAGGAGAGTTTCTACTATCTCATCCTTTTTTTAAGTCACTCTTCTAAATACCACTTGATCTTAATCACTACAAAAAACCTGCATGGTTAGGCAGTTAGTTGAAGAGCTGTGGTAACTGCTTCTAACTCCACAGAAGTGTACATGCTGGGACATTTGGGGAAGTTAGGGGAAGGTTAGAATGAGTTGAAAATGACTGCTCAATCCAAGCTAAATTAGGATAGGGTGGGGCTTGAGGAGATTGTGGGGGCAAGTGGCACCTGCAAGGAGGAGCTGGGGGGCTGACAGGGTCTGCAGTGGAGAAGTTGGAGGGATCAGAGGAGAAATCAGGGTCCCTGGGATGGCTTGAGAGGATTGTGGGGTGGATAAGAAAGGTCTGCAGGGGGGTTGGTGGGATCAGGAAGGCTACTCGACTCTTCAGGTGGGTTGAGGAAGTGGGGGGTGCAGTTCTGGGGGTCAGACAGGCTCTCCAATCCTGCTAACTCCCCCCATGACCACCTCAGCGTCCCACCATACTGCCAAATGTCCCCATATCCTATAAACTGCTTCCAGAGCCAATTGCATCAGTGTTCACCACTCCTGGGAGCCTGATGGGAGTAAATTGGGGGGATTGGTAGGCAGGTTGAGGGACGGTTGGTTGCTCAAGGGAAGTTGGCAGGATGGGGGGGTGGTCTTCCCTCCTCCCCCAATCAGGGACTATTTTTAGCCTCCCCACCCCCATATGAACAACCAGCTCCTGATCCTGACTTCCCCTCTTCACACCCTAACTTACTGCCACCAGGTCCTGGCTCTGGTAAATGCTGGTAAAACCAGCCTGAGGAGAGGCTTCTGTAATGGGAGGTTTGGTGGACTTGGGGTGGGGAGCTAGCTGGTGCACAGGGTGGGTTGTCCATCTGCGGGTGGGGCAACGGGCCAGTGTCAGGGCAGGGGGTAAGAAAAGTGCAGCCCTGGAGTTGGGGCAAATGTTTGTGCTTTCCCTGCCCCAGGGCTGCATTGGGAACTGTATAGAAGTTCATTTACATTGGTCTTGCTGGACCTGATCTAAATTCGACTACCTCCAAAGTATACTTAAATTAGATTGGGTCAGCCATTTTTAGATTTATGTAAACTTTCTTAATTTCTGTACAGTTCACACTTCGATCCACCTAAGTAAGGTCAAAGCTACCTAATTTAGTTTGTACCTGGGCAAAAAAAGTTAGATTATGTGGCCATTTTCAACATGACCTAACCTCCCCCTAACCTCCCTGAATATCTGTACCTAGCCATTACTATCCTTTTGTCCCCATCATCAAGACAAGGTTGCTTGCTGATCTTATGTCTCTATTATGTCTCATCTTTCATATAGTAAGTACGTTGGGACCGTGATCAATTGCCATTTATCATAAGTTTCCTGAGCGTGTAGGTCAATGAGGTCCTGACCTATTTGGCCTTTAGGTACAATCCCACTTCAAGGGTTAAATAATATTAATGTTAAAGGAATGGGATTATATTAAATGTACAGTTACATTTTTACAGATTTTCTGAATTTAAGGGTTCACTGTTATTTCTTTGCTATAAAACCTCATTAATTTTATTTTTGTCTCTGAGGTGTGTCTTCAGAATTACACAAATATATAAAAGTGCAATGAATAATAACAACGATAACAAGAACAAGTTTCCTTAAAATGTGCTATGACATCTCTACAGTAGCTTGGTGAGCACTTCCATACTGTAGGCTACAAATGTTAAGGATCAGAATCTGCTACTGCTGTCCCTTAGCTTTCACATTTTCCTAATAAAGACAGTATACCCCCTATTGGGTATGGGGCTGCTCAGTGTGACTCTACTCCTGGTCCTAGTTTATATGGCCTAATTGATTTTTCTATTACAGAGTGTAAATGCCATGAACTAACACATATTTCCCCACTAAAGACTCTAATCCTGCAGTCCTTATTGAACCCTGAATCATTTGTAGCCAATATGGCAGTTCGTCAATGCATTACCATCAGCTTCAGGGGAAATGTTGGTCACATAAACATATTCTGGCAAAGAAAACTCTTCCAACTCAGAAACTCAGCCACAAGGTAATCTTTAGTGGGATATCACTGCATCATAATCTCTTCCTGAACATGCCAGGTATGTTTTTAACAGAGAGAGAGAAACTGTGAAATGTAAAGACTAGAATGGAAACGGTCCCAGCAATCTAAATATACATTTAGATGCTGTTTGTTCTTGGACTCAATACTTTAAAATTGATTTTGTATGTGTGATAGGTCATGACAGAAAGCTGTTTATTGAGCTCATCAGCAAAAAAACAAAATGACACTACAAACAGTACACTTAAGTAGTTCATTGCATTCATTATATTTTAGTCAGCAGCACACTGGTAATGGTCTTATGGTGGTGACTGCAATGCATAAGGTGTATTTTCCTGACACCAACCTCATATTTAATTTTGCTGCAAGGTTTTAACAATATTACAAAGCCTTATTTAGCTTGCAGTCCTAGCACAAGCAGTCTCAATGGAGATGCAGATCCATGTAGCTGGTTGTCTGCTTGCTTGAGATGCACAGTTCCCTGCAAATGCATACAATTTTACCCCAAGCTATTCTGGCTGAATTGCTCCATAGCCTCATCTGTATGTAAACCCTAAAGGTTTCATGAATTTCATCTAAAAACACAGCAATTACCTTGATTTCTACTGCCAGTTCTAGTAAAAAAGAATGTTAATTGTATACATGTGCTGAATATACAGATCAAAAGTTGTAACAGAAGAAATCGATCATTTGTATTGCTTCCATTTGCCACTTGAGATCCTTCCCATATTTCTCTCTCTCTCTCCTTTGCTCAGAAAACCGACTGATGACTTCCAAATATAGTCTTCTGTGACACCTCACATCAGCAGAGGATGTGTAAAGGGAGCCTGGCAACCTAACTCAATCTCATGAGTGCACCTAGAAATCTCTTATGTATTTTGTTTATGAGGTCTACCTAGAAAGAGTCAGGTTTCACTTTAAAGGATGGAAAGTTTAGTAAGGGGGTCTGCTCATTGTGAAGTAATGGGTATGGTTTGCTGTAGGGGTGGAATGAGTTCCTGTAACTGGAACATAAGGAATAAGCTCTGTGAATCTGTGTCTTAGCAAAGCAACAGGGAATTAAGAAATTCAGCCCAAAGTGGCTAGAAACTGTTTATTTGGTGTCTGTTTATTTGAGAATTTTGTTGAGAGCGGGGAGAGGCTCTGGAGAAAGGTGCATATCTTGCTACTTTGAAAGAAGAATGGAACTGAAGAAAAATCTATAGGAGAAAGCAGATGTACTATTTAGGACTAGGCTTAGATATGACAGCTTGGAATTCATGAGCAGTTATTCAGAAAGGGCTGAAACTATATGAGCTGCCTGAAGGCCAAGTCATGAAAGTGCAGGGCTGCTGTGCTTGCTAGCAACCTTCATCCTCTACTGTGTTATGTCCAGTCAGGAAGAGAAATACTGCACTTGTACAGCATCCTTCTGCCCAACAAACCATAACATAATTGTTTTCCAGATTGCCTAGAGAATCAGGCTTACACTGCAGCACAATGTCCGCAGCCTAATAATGAAAAACAGACATCACAATTTCTCATGTACTTTTCTGAGCTCTAGAAGTTTTCTCTCTCAGGATTGTAGGCTCATACTTGTCTAGTTCAATCAAGGTAGAAAGATAGCATGTCAAAAATGGGAAAACCACAAAATATAAACATGATGGGGCCCTATTCTTGCAGGTCCTCTTTACTCTGGAATGTCAATCAAGTTGTAATTCAGGAGTCATGAGGATGCATGAAGTGAGTTGCTGTTTATATACGTTATCTCAGGAGGACTCTGCAACCAATTACTAAAGAATAACAAGGTGTCAGTGCCTGTCATCAGCCCAAGGAAAAAAAATGTGTTGCTCCCGAGTATCACCAAATAGTTACTAAAGGATGCCCTTGTTGTCCTCCATCCACTGACAAGGAGTGGGGATTGTACATATACGTACTCAAACCATGTAGCAGGTTCAATACACTGAAGTACCACTCTATTTTACTGACTGTATAATTACTTCCAGCCAAAGAAAACTCTCCTATAGTTGTAATAGTAGTAACCTCAGAAAATGAGTCAGAGGGGTGGGGAGAAAAATAAAAACAATGATACTTTTTCAAGCACTGAGATAATGTAATAACAATGAATGAGCTTTTAGTAATCAAGCAGTAGTGCTTGATTATTCTCACCCTATAAATACCTAGCTGCAAGATGATTTCCTAGCTAACAAATAGGTAATCAAACACCTGTGTGCCATGTAATCACACACACGTGCAGCTAATGAGCCATCTGCAGAATAGTTCTTCTGGTGGCATTGACCACCTGTTTATCAAAACTCTTTCTTTAAATCCCATGTAACATCCTTGAAGAACTCTGAGTATATACTTGTGTGTCTAGCACTGTTTGCCTTAAATTTCTTTGACATTTATTACCAGTCTTCTTATAGTGCAACTGATATCTGAACTGCTGTTCTGAAATATGTTTTTGGGCCAAACTTTTAAGTAGTTTCCCCAAGAGCCATTACCCTACAATGCACCTGATGTTGCATGCATTGTTACCATAACTAGTCTTACTCATTCTTATTTCTAGTTACAAAGTTAACCAGTACTCTTCCAGTTCATTTACTTCTTAAGTATACATGCTTATAATTCAGCATGAGTTATAGACAAATGCTGTATATATATTTGACATTTTAAAATCTTTGTGCATTAGAGAGAGAGTATTTTTGGCCCTATGTGAGTTGTAGCATATGTCATTACAGTATAGTAATATGTAATTACTTCTCTATCCTGATAAAAACAACCAATACTACCTTTGGTCAATACCTATGGTAGCACCATGCTGCAGGACTTTGGTTCCCTTTACAAAAATGCAGTGGAAGGCATTTTATAGCATAATATCATGTGACCTGTATAAATGGATACACTATCAGATTAGATAAGCACCTCAAAGTCTGTCATAAGGCACCTATGCTACAAATCCAAAATACAAACAAGAATGTTGTCTAATCTGGGATTATTAAATATTGGATTGATTATTAAATACTGAATTTTATAGTTTGGCTCTATTTATAATATAGAAAATATATAAACAGATGTAAGAAGAGACAAAGCAATACTGAATACTATTTATAATGACTTCTTTCAAGAACAATATATGTTGGAGCCTAAACACGCTGTCAATGTACCTTTTTAGATTAGGTTAGAAGAATGATCTAATGGAGAGAACAGCTGTTTAGGTACAAAACATAGCTCTTCTTTCTGTAATATTTTGGTGGGTGTTTTCTTTGTTGTTCTAATTTTTTATGATGGGTAATTAAGATATCTCTAGACTCACAGTGCTTCCTCACTAGGCTGCTATTCCCAATTTCTCAATATGTTAATCATATCATCATTAAACCTTTCCTGACAATCGTGTTTTCTTCCATTCCTTTTGCAATTTGTACTCTAAGAGCTTTCATTATTTCATCTCCCACTGCTGGGACCTTAGTATTTATAAATTATGTTGGTTGCCCTACAAATTTCAGTCTTCTAACTTCATTCTGAATCAATTCTGATTTTGAAGTTTGGGATCATGCAATATAATTTCAGCAAGGTTATTACTGTTATTATACTTGGCTTTAGTTCCTTTTTTTGGCTTTCTAAAGGAAACAAATTACAAACAAATCAGATGTTTTAGCATTCTAAATTTATCAGATTTTTTTAAAATTGTGTGCTCTCTTTAGAACATATATTTTGCATACTCCCAATATGAATATTTTGAATTAACCTGAATTTTTCAATTTGTTTTGGCCAGATCTTGTACGTTTGTACAGTAATCCCATTTAAATCAGTTTGCTAGTCCAAAAACATACACTTAAGGCACAGGGATGCTAATCTCTCATCCACAATTTTGATCTTTTATAAAGGATCATATTGTCCTTTAGAGACTAGGAGGCAAAGGTAAGCTGGTGAGCCAGACTACCTAGCTTAGCAGTAAAACAAATCTTTGACCAGGTGAATTTTTCCTCCAAATATTTTGGCCCAGAAGCTCAATGTAGGAGTAAATGAGAACTGAGAACAGAACTGAGACTGTACAGCTGTGTGTCCTACCATAGGTTCATTAGGTACCAATGGAAAGCAGAACATTGCTACAGCAAAATGTGCTTGGCCCTTTTTTTCTCTTGACTTCCAGGTTAAGGGCAGAGTGAGGTCAGTGGTACAGGAGCTATGTATACTTGGTTGCATCTGAGTATCTGCCCTTTCCCATGCTGCCCAGATCTGCTTTCCTTCCAACCATTTGTGGTTGGTTAGCCCCTTGTCCTCAAACACCTGCATGGCAGGTTATATCAAAAGGAACAAAAGATTTTTTGCATAACTGTAAGATAAAGCAGGAAAAGCCTAGGTAAAGCAATAACTCAGCCCACTAACATCTGCTGCTGAGCAGTGCAATAGGTCCTTCATACCCATGTGTCTTCATATGAGAGATGAAGAAGCAATTAGATCTTCGTTGTTTCCAAACCTTGAAGCTCCAGGCCTTCTGTCAATCTCTTTTTCACTGACAGCAGCTGCATCTGCATTGGAGGGTACAGCTATACGCAGAAATATTTTTCTAGGGTAGATGGGACTATAATGTATAGTCAGGCTCAGAGATACAGTACCTCAATTGAAGTCAGAGCTGATGGACTAAGCATAGTTGCCAACTTTGTAATTTTTGCTAGGGTGGGGCCTAAATTGATGCCTCTCCACCTACCCCAGTGGCACTGCCAGAGAAGAGCCCAACAGAGCCTGCACCACCACTCTGCTGCTGCTGAATGGGTAGACAACACCTTGCTGGGGCGACATGGCAGGTACAGGGCTCCTGAGGCAAGAACATCAGGGTGGGAAGCCCCAAGCCCACAGTGAGTACCACACATTCACCCGTGCACAAATCTAGGGGGCAGGTGCCCCCCATGCTCCCCTCCCCAACAGTGCATGCTGTGGCAGGAAGTCAACACCCTCTTCCTCTGCCTGCTCCCTGGACAAGCCACCCTTGGTTCTTTCCCATTCCTTGCCCTAGCCCTGGGTCCCAGGCACTGCCTTGACTGGGCAGCACCCCCAAGCCCAGTCTCTGACCCATTCCCTCCCTCATCATGGGGGCCTAAATCCCCTCCACCCCCTACTTACCTACAGACAGATGGGGGAGCTGCTTTCCACCAGTGCCTGGGGCTGTATTCCTGGCCATGTGCATGTGTGCACAAGCATTTCTCGCAGACCCTTGCAGGCTGGAACTCTGCCAGCCTGCCAGGGGAAACCATCTGTATCCCATGTTTTTCCACTGTGAACAGAAAACCCAGATCCCAGCATGATATTGGAAATCTGGGGCAAATGCTGTGCTGGAGTCATACAGCCTGGGACTGGGACATAATGTTCCCATTTGGGACTGTCCCACCCAATTTGGGACAAGTGGTCAGGGAGGCCAGGGTCCTCAGGCCCCCACATATGTGGCACCTATAGGAGTGGGGCTGTATTTACCCCAGTTAATCTACAATGATTGCTTCTAAGTAGGGTGACCATCTTATTTTTAAGGAAAACTAGGACTCTGCAGCCCCCTCCAGCAGATGCCCATCCCAAGCAGGAGGATCAGTATCCAGCCCATTCCACTCAGGAGAATGCCAATGGGTGCCAAAATACAAGTTTGCCCAGACACCAGATGCACACCTGAACACTCACACATGAGCATCCCACGATCACAGAGGTGCTCTCCCTTTACCCCATGCAGGAGGAGCAGTGCCTAGCCCAGCCTGCCCCCCACTTCCAGGTGCTGCTCAGAAGAAGTTGGGCTGGGCGTGTGCCAGTCTGAGACTTCTGTTTCCATTTTCACCAGCTGGGCAGGATGCCAGGATGGCCTACAAAATCTGGGACTGTCCCAGTCAAACCAAGACATATGGTCCCCCTACTTTATAACATGTGGACTGAGTTAACTATGATGGCTCATGAAAGTGTATATGTAGGAACTAGGAATGCAGTAATCTGTTACAAGCTCTCCCCACAATTCAGTTAGTCATAAACTGATCTGTATAAGTGTTACCTTTTGTTCTACTGGCAGTTAAATGAGTTTCACTCAAAAATCTTATATTTTATTCTTTTTAGCAGCTTTACAACTGGTCAGATTTTAAAATTTGATAATATTTTGACATTCTAAAAAAAATATCAAACCTTTTTGTAAATATTCCCATATCTTTTTCACAGACTCTAACTGGAAAAAAATGGGATGAGACTGTCATCTTCTGTTACCATATTTCTTAACTTACTATTGAAAAATTTGCTATAGATGTGTGGCATTCTATAATTTAAAAGCTGACACAGTCAGTAAGAAGCCATGAATTACCATGAAAACAAAACTGAGGAAAAACATGAATTTATGACATTTCAGCTAGCTCTAGTTATGGGGTAAAAATTGGTTTGATAAAATTAAAATTAGCTTGATAAAATTAGCAGTCAGTAGAATTTCATATAGATGGCAGATAACACATGTACTGACGAAAGGCATCATGACTGGAGAGACAGTTTGCACAACTGGTCTCTCATGTTCCAAGTACTGATTTGCATCCTTTCACAAGATAATATAATATAATTATCTTGATCCATATCTCTTAAACAGTCACTCTAGACTTATTCCTGGTCTAACAACTTCAGCAAAGCAACTCCAATTCATTCTTAATGTATCAAAATATTTAGTTTCAATTAGTTCAAAATAATGAAACTGCATTGCCCTGTTGAAGTTCTCAAGCTCTCAAATTTACAAGTGAGCGTCTCTAAGGGTGCAGACAGACATACCATGCAGACCGTTTTAAATGTGGGTATTATATGCAGACATTACACTTTCTGTGACATGTTTGGTCAGTCTTCCAGGCATCTTACACTGTGTCACTTCTCAGCCCCCCGCCCTCCCACCTCTACCATTACCAAACCCCTGCCAGACACGGGGCTTCTCTGGTACACAGCCACAACTCGACTTCCACAGTCTATATTACCTGCTCTGACCCAGTTTACATTGTTCAAGGTTGATCTGGGCTGGAGGGAAAGGAGGGTGATGATCAGGTAATTGGAGGGGATACCCCTGCTTATGGGTTCCTAGGCTACTGGGTGTTTAGGGGGACTGCTCAATGTCTCCATAGCTTTTAAATAGCATTTTCCCCAAGCTACTTGTCTGTTTAATTCTACTGGTGGCAACTGATCAAACTTCAGGGCAGCCCAGGCTGATTTGGGTTAAAACAGAGTGGCTAGGTAAGTAGAGGTGGCACTTGCTTCTGCATTCCTGAAGGACTGCTCAAGGTTTCTACAACTTTTAAATAGCATTTTCCCCTAAAACACTGATCAATTTTCATTTCATTCCTGGCAGCTGACTTGGAGACCTGGGGTAGCCCTCCACAGAGCACTCAGCAGCCCCCTCCATCTGGCCACTCCTAGGGAAAGTCTTCTTTCCCTAGCCTGAGCCAGAGACCCTAGGCAGATCCCTAGAGAACCCAGCCTCCTGGGTAGGGAGAAGCATAGGTCCAGGTACAATCCCCCAGCTAACTAGCCTTTCCTTTACTCCCAAATTAGTTTGTGATGCAGTGAACCCTAGTACCTTGCTAGGAATTGAAGTAAATTGATGAATAGCTTAGGGGAAAGCCAAGAAAGCTCTGGTAGCTCCAGAGCACCAAGTTCCCAGGAATCCAAAAGCAGGGGTTAAGGCAGTCAGCACATGCATGTGCGCATGTGCGTGCACATGCACGCATGACAGGGTATTGCAACACAGATTTTGCTAAAGTGTAGGAATGGTCTTTATTGAACTCAGTTGCTCTTTACCAAACTCAATTTTGGTGACAAGGAAGATAAAAAATTGCAATTGTCATCTTTTTCCTCATTCTTGGTATCTAGACAGCTGGGCTCTTTGTCTGTTGCTCTGGGGAAACCAGGGCACTTGCCTCTGGGAGGCATGTTTGGCTGGGTATTCACTATCACCCTGTGATTGCAGTTTGATAGCTCTACAATGCCTAGAAGATAACTGTTCTACTATGAACTCTCGACAGTGTATGTGGAAACACCTTTGAACCAGGACAATAGTGAACCAGTTTCCAGTCTGCAACATTCTTAGTGTGGTTCAAGTGTTATAAATGTCTGCACCATGAGGGACTACATCTCCCTTAATACAACATGAACTTTCCTCCGAACAAGTTCTGTTTGGTGCATTGTGGGAGAGATCACAAAGGAGATGCAACCTAACCAGGGGGCCTAACCAAGGGAAAAGAATGGGAGGAACGAGGCTTCTGAATGCAAACTCCTAGGAGGCAATGTACCAAAATGGAGAAAAGGTAGTTTAATGTAGGTCTAACTTGAAACAGACCTTTTTAGGCATTCAGTGAACCCAAGGAAATAATTTATGTTTCTGAACTATAAGTGTTTAATTTTGTTTGAAAATATTGGAACAAAATGTTTTAACTTTTCTGAACTGATTTATTTTGAAATGTCATGAACAGTTCTAAATTTTTGTCCTCATTTGGGATAGGAATAAAACATTCCACTCAACTTTAAGTAAAACAAAAAAACTTCAACATGTTTTTTTTCTTCAGTTACAAGTGATGTTCTCCTATGCAAAATTTAAGCAAATGAATTGAGTATGTCCTCAAATGCATTGGAGGATCGAGTCTTTAATAGCTGCACTGTGCTTATAAACAGTTTTGGCAAAAAACAAACAAAAAAAAGCTTTGGATACCAACATAAAAATGGAAATCAAAGAATAAATTACTTTTTATATTTTTCTTAATTGCTGCAAAACAGGGCAAATCAGTGTTTGAATAAATGCTGACAAATCAATTAATATTTCCATGCATCTCTCACTATCAAGTCTAGCTGAAATTGAAACTACAGTTGATGAAACTTTATTCTAAGCCCCTTTGACCTTTAAAGGTTGCCCTCTATGATGATTTTTTTTGGATCCTTTCTTCAAAATGTGTAGGCTTCCATGCCAAATATAATGAAATGCTTGTTTTGGCCTTTGTAACATACTGTTAGCATTTTTTGCAAAATAAAATGTAATATAAACACTACAAGTTAACAGTAGCATCATACACAAATAACTGCTAAAGATACCAATCTTTTACTTACTTTGGTTGCTCTAACAACTACTCTTTTACATACTTTTGTAGCTTTGTGAAACATGCTAATACTCAGTTTAAAACTACAAGATACCAATTTACAAACTAGCCTGTGCCTATGAAATATCATAACTAAAATGTGTATGTCCACATGTGTAAATTTAATTCCTTGACTCATTCTGTCTTCCATACTATATTCAGTCTTACGCATACATAAAGAAATTATGATTCTTTCATTTTACAATAACTGCCCTTATTTAAAGAACAGAATAGTGATAAAGAAGACTGGTCTCACATGTGCAGATTTAACTGAATTTAATCAATTTAAAGCTCTCACCATTGGTAGCATAGCTGGCTGACACTTACTATATTTGGTACAAAAAATTTCAGTATGAAAAATAATTGGCACAAAAAAATCCTCTGTTTCTCTCCCTTCCTTATTTTCCATTGAAAAAGATAAAGATTGATTTGTATAATTTTCCTGTTATTTGAAGAGAAAGTAAAGAAGTGAGAGAGCTATTTTTAAAATAGAAGTGTTGTTTTCATTTTGAGATGTTACACTTTCAACAGTAACACTTAAAATAATGCGTTACTTTTCACTTTTTAAAAAGTTTTTAAAACTTTTTTTAATTCCCACCCCCGCAACTTTTCTCACGGAAAGCATAGGGCAAGTAGTCCTTTATTTAAATTGTACAATTCCTTTATATTTAGGAAAGTCGGGCTGGAAAGGACCTCATGTGGTCATAGAGCCTAGTCCTGCTGCTCAGGGCAGAATCATTCTTAACTAAACAATCCAGTCAAGTGTCTGTCTAACCTGTTCTTAAAAATTTCCAGGGATGGAGATTTCATGGCCTCTCTAGACAGCCTGTGCCAATGCTTGACCGTCTTTATAGTCAGAAAGTTCTTCTTTAGCTGCAAATAGACATCAGTTCTGTGCCATCATGAATTTTTTACGGAAGCACAAAACCTGAGCAAACAGACATCTATGCTCCTTCTTGTAACCTGGATCCCCGCTCCATGCTTGCAGAGGAAATTCCAGATCATGTGTCTACAGGTGCGGAGAAGCCCAATCCTGCAGAGCGACTCCTGGGACTGGGGAACCCCCTTGACAAGCTGCAATCAGATCTGGACAGGTTACAGGGGTGGGCAGATGAGAATAGGATGGGGTTTAACACTGATAAGTGAAAGGTACTGCACCTGGGGAGGAAGAACCAGCAGCATACCTACAGGCTGGGGAACTCCCCTCTTGCCAGCATACAGGCAGAAAAGGATCTTGGAGTCATTATTGACTCAAGGATGAACATGGGCCGGCAGTGTGGGGATGCAGTCAGAAAGGCTAACTGCACCTTGTCATGCATCTACAGATGCATCTCGAGCAGGTCCAAGGAGGTGATACTTCTCTCTATGCGGCACTGGTCAGGCCGCAGCTGGAGTACTGCATCCGGTTCTGGGTGCTGCACTTCAGGAGAGATGTGGACAACATGGAGAGGGTCCAGAAGAGGGCCACTTGCATGATCAGGAGGACAGCAGGGCAGGCCCTAAGAGGAGAGGCTACAGGATCTGAACCTGTTCCGCCTCCACATGAGGAGGCTGAGAGGGGATCTGGTGGCCGTCTATAAACTGGCAAAGGGAGACCAGCAGGCAATGGGAGAGTCCCTGTTCCCCTGAGCACTACTGGGAGTAACAAGGAACAAAGGCCATAAGCTGACAGAGAGCAGATTCAGGCTGCATATCAGGAGGCACTACTTCACAGTCAGAGCGGCTAGGATCTGGAACCAACTTCCAAGGGAAGTGGTGCTCACTCCTACCCCGGGGGTCTTTAAGAGGAGGCTGGATAGACACCTTGCCAGTGTCATCTGACCCCAGCATTTTTTCCTGCCTGTGGCAGGGGGTTGGACTTGATGATCTGCTCAGGTCCCTTCCGACACTGCTAACTATGAAACTGTGACTTCCCTTGCTTGCAGATTTGGGACTCAGCATTGTGAACTGCATCCTAGAAATCCCTTGCAGGGGTGTTGCACCTTGGGTCAGGGAGCAATCTACAAGTGAGAAGGTGGGGAACAGAACCCTTGGGTTTCTCCCTTCTCTACTTGTAGGTGTATGCCTGGCAGCATCTGGGGCTTTTCTCCCACAGAATCAGGCCCCTGAAGCCCCAGTTGCAGCATGGGCCTGCCCCTGTAGGACAGCAGCCCAGGCCAATGTCTGCAGATGCCAAAGAAGCAGATTAGATGTGCCAGGACACCAAATCAAAGTGATCAGGAACAGGCAACATGGATTCACTAAGAGCAAGTCATGTTTGACCAACCTGATTTTCTTCTATAAAAAGGTGAGAGGCTGTGTGGATGGAAGGAGAGTAGCAGAAATGATATACTTTGACTTTAGCAAAGCTTTTTATAGCCTTAATCCCCAAGTTCAATTTCCTTTGCTGCAGTTTGATGCCATTGCTCCAAGTCCTGTTACCTACAGCCACAGCCTCCAGCCTCATTATAATCCCTCTCCAGGTATTTAAAGACTGTTATCAAATCCATCCTTCAGTCTGCTCTTCTTCAGACTAAATGCACCTTGTTGTTTCAGCCTTTCTTCATAAATCAGTTTCCCCAGGCCTGTAGTCATTGTTTTTGCTCTTTGCTGAATTCTTTCCAATCTACCCATGTCCTTCTTGAAGTATGGGGCCCCAAACTGGAAAAATTCCTCCAGGTGATGCTTCATCAGTGATGAATACGATAGAAGAATCACTCTAATTGATTTGCAAGTAACACTCCTATTATTACAACGTAGTATGCTGTTGGCCTTTTTGCAACAGGAGCACACTGTTGGCTTATATTCAGTTTATAGTCCACTGTAATCCTCAGGTCCTTCTCTGGGCAGTAACACAACCTAGGCAGTCATTCCCCAGTCTTCATTAGTGCATGCAATTACTTCATCCCAAATAACAGACTTTGCGCTTGTCTTTGTTGAATTTTATCTGGTTGATTTGTGGACCATTTCTCCAGGCTATGCAGGTCATTCTGGATCCTAAGACTACCTCTAGAGTGTTTTCGACTCCACCTGACTTTCTGTCATCTCCAAATTTGCTAAGTGTGCTCATGATCCCATTGTCTAAATCATTAACGAGAGTCCCACTTGATTCCTCCTCCCAACTAGACATTAAATCATTTGATGATTACTCATTGAGTAGATCCAACTACACAACTACATACAGCTACAATCTTCACACCTTCCTGGTCATAAACTCCCACATAAGACATGGGTAAACCTGAATCGACTGTGATCGGGCTATAGAGCCTTCGGTAAAATCAAACATAAAATGGACCTTACAAACTCACCATCATGCCTCTGTGGCAAAGGAGATCAGACAGCCCAGCATATACTAACTGTTCTCTACATGGTCCACCAGAGGAAGCAAGCAGTTTGAAAGATTGACAGATCTTCACCTAAATGGTTGGAGGAGTCAACTTTCTGAAGTCATATGCAAGAGGAAGATCCAACGAATTATGTATCCACTTTGCATTACTTTCATCTAGTCTGTATTTCCTTAGCTTGTTAATGAGAATGTAGTGGAAGACCATGTAAAAAGCTTTCAGAAAGTCAAGGCATATCATGCCCACTACTTTCCTTCCATCTCCAGGGTCTGTCAGCTTATCATAGAAGGAAATCGGTTGGTCAAACATGATTTGCTCTTAGTGAATCCATACTGCCTGTTCCTGATCGCTTTGAGTGCCTGCTCCATGATCTTTCCAGGTATCAACGTCAGGCTCACTGTCTGTCATTCCCCATATCCTCATTCCTCTCTTTCTTAAAGATGGGCACTGTTTTTGCCTTTTACCAATCATCTGGAACCTCACCCAACCTCCATGGGTTCTCAAAGAATGGCTCTGAAATGACCTCAGTCAATTCCAATCAGTACTTTAGGGCGCACCTCTTCCAGCTATACTGGTTTGAAAGCATCTAGTGTCTTTAAGCAATCCCTAACCTGCTCCAGGGTTTTTTATTCCTTCTCTATTTTTGCTGCCAGCTGTGCTCATCATCTGGTAGCTGCCCCTCTTTATGAAAACTGAAGTAAAAATGGCATTGAATACTTTAGCCTTCTTAGCATCATCCATAGCTAGAGTGCTTTCTGCATTCTACAAGGGATCAATTATTTTTTGGTCTTCCTTTTCTTCTTGACATACTTGTAGAATCCCTTTTAATTGCCCTTTATGTCCCCTGCCAATTGATCTCAAATCATGCCCTTGTCCTCCTAATTTTCTCCACGCATTCCCATGCAATGCAATACCCTTAAACTCTTCTAATAATATAACCAAGTTTCCACTTTTGTATGATTCCCTTTTGAGTTTCATTACATTGAAGAAAGTGGTGTTGCACTTCCCATTCTTCTGTTGCATGGGAATAGCTTGCTCCTGCGCCCTTAAAAGGGCCTCCTTAAAGTATAGCCAGCTCTCCTGCACTCTTTTTCCTCTCAGCTTTGCCTCCCAGGGGAAAGTACTTCCAGTACATTGTAGTACTCCTTTATTTTCTTGGTACAGTTCTTTTGTATTAGTTTAAATATTGATAGTTATTTCAGACATTTTTGGTTTGCTTGTGAATAATGTACAGAGAGTGTGAGGTGGAAACTTTCCATCTTTGTTCTGCTAATGAACATGAGGATTCCCAAAGGATATAAAGGTGGGTAACTAATTGGCAGGGCCATGGCTTCATTGTCTAGCAGAACCTTTTGATCCTGTAGGGAGAACACGCTATACCCAATGAAAGAGCCTAGTTCTCTGTTCCTGGGAGCTTTGCATTTCGTTCCTGTCACCTCAAGGTATCAATTTGGTAGCTGAGAGAGAAAATTTAGCAGTTTTCCCCCAACACTTGCTCTCTGCTAGTATAAGTGACATAGCTAATTAGTAAGAGTAATTCTTGTTTTGCAGACACCTGTCCATTATAGGCTGAGCTGTTTCTTCAAAGGAAAAGTCTAAATTGTCAGACGTAGTTTCTCCCTAAAGTCCATTTGAACCAAGAAGCAGTTTATTTTGAGCCACCCAGACCTCCTGCTCCACCCTAGTCATTAGCCCTTCCAAAGCCTTTTCAAAACTTGTTTCCTCATCCTTCTTTCCAACACCAGCATAAATAACCCTGCAGCAGCTGTCTTTTTTCCCCTTTAGAAGCTGTATGATCTCCTACTTTAAATGCTCTTGTAATCCTCTGTTTCCCAAAGAATAGATTCCTATGTATGTATTAATGACGTCTTTATGGCTAAGCACAGACAGGCAAAAACCCCAAGGTGGAATGAATTCAATCTACACAGGTTTCTCTAAGCTGCATAGATTGAACTGATATCAAACATAACAGACACATACTTTTCAGTTGGGAAAAGCAGGCAGAAGCATTAAAGCATGCCTCCCAGCTTGCTGGCCAGCCAAGCCATCCCTGACTGGCTGGCTAGCACATGCTCCCAATACCCTGCTTTTCCCCACAGGGGGGAAAAAGTCACTCATCCACCTCCTTAGCATCATCCAGGGATCTCCATGCCCTGGTCTGTTTAACTGTGGGGGAGGGGTGATTTTTTCCCCCCCTACCCTTCCATGGCTGGGAAGGCATGTCACTGATGCTCAGGGGGGAGGAGAAGGCCCCTCACTCCTGGTCTCAGCCCCCTGAGGTGGGAGGCACTGGTTTCTGGGGGTTTCCCTGTTCCCACCCAGGCAGACAGGCTTCATAGAACCCCCACCCCAGACCTGGCTCCTCGCTGGGGTCTGCTGGGAGGAAAAGCCTTCAGTGGGAGACTTCCATCCCTGCAGGGGGTGGGAAGGATGGGGAAATGGACTCCTGTCCCAGACCTGATCCCTCCTTGTGGGGTCTGCCACAGGGGGGCTGTGGTGAGTGGGGGGTCTCCCCCGTGAGCTCCTAGCCCAACCTGGCCCAGCTAGGGGCTTGCTGGAGCCCGGCCCCCAACCTGCTCCACTTGTCGGGCAGGCAGGGGCAGGAATAGAGCCTTGTCCCAGCCTCAGGGGTCTGCTGTGCAGGTTCCCCTTCTCCCCACACCATAGCCTAGCCTAGCCCTGCCACTTGGTGAAAGCCTCCCAAAGCTGACCACTGTGTCCTACTGCCAGGCTGCATCAGGGCATACTGGGTGGATCAGGGGGTTATGCTGGAAGGCAAGGCCCAATCCTTATCTTTACAGAGCTAGTGCAGCCCTGATGTCCAGCATGAGCCCTCAGCTGGCTCAACACTTCAGGAAAGCCTTTGATACGGTATCCCACTCCATACTGGAGAACAAATTAAGAGGCTGTGACTTGGATGATTACACAGTCCAGTGGGTGGCAAATTGGCTAGAGGGTCATACCCAGAGACGTGCAAGGCTTTAGGCAGTGGGGTCCTGCAGGGCTCGGTCCTTGGACTGATACTCTTCAATGTCTTCATCAGTGACTTGGACGAGGGAGCGAAGTGTACTTTATCCAAGTTTGCGGATGATACAAAACTGTGGAGAGAAGTGGGCAGACCTGAGGGCAGGGAACAACTACAGGCAGACCTGGACAGGTTGGACAAATGGGCAGAAAACAATAGAATGTGATTTAACAAGGAGAAATGCAAAGTGCTGCACCTAGAAAGGAAAAATGTCCAGCACACCTACTGCCTAGGAAGTTACCTACTCGGCAGCACAGAAGCGGAAAGGGATCTTGGAGTCCTAGTGGACTACAAGATGAACATGAGTCATCAGTGTGACGAAGTCATCAAAAAAGCTAACTGCACTTCATCATGCATCAGCAGATACATGACAAACAGAACCAAGGAGGTGATACTTCCCTTCTATCAGGCACTGGTCAGACTGCAGCTGGAGTACTTCATGCAGTTTTGGGCGCCACACTTCAAGAGGGATGTGGATAACCTGGAGAGGGTCCAGAGGAGGGCCACTCATATAGTTAAGGGCTTGCAGGCCAAGCCCTACAAGGAGTAACTAGGGTGCCTGCACCTCTTCAGCCTCCGCAAGAGAAGGTTGAGAGGTGAACTTGTGGCTGCCTATAAATTCATCATAGGGCGCAGAAGGGAACTGGTGAGGCTCTACTTACCAAGGCAACCCTGGGGGTTACAAGAAATAGTGGCCTTAAGCTAGCAGAGAGCAGATTTAGACTGGACATCAGAGTGGCCAAAATCTGGAATGGGCTCCCAAGGGAGGTGGTGCTCTCCCCTACCCTGAGGGTCTTCAAGAGGAAGTTAGATATGCATCTGGCTGGGGTCATCTGAACCCAGCACACTTTCCTGCCTATGCAGGGGGTTGGACTCAATGATCTATTGAGGTCCCTTCCAACCCTAACATCTATGAAACTTCTCCCACCAGAACCTGGCACCAATGGCAGCCAGCAGGATGCAGTGGAGGGCTTGCACAAAGCAGCAGAGCCAGGCTGGAGTGGGGGGAGGAGCTAGCAGCCTGAGCACAGGAGGGGGGAGTGTGGGGGAAGGGGTGGTGGCAGACACAAGCTTCCCCAGGAAGCATGCCTTTTTTGCTCTCTGCCTTGGCCCCAGACAGTGAACAAGCAGGCCCAGCATGGAGTGGAGGGAAAAGAGGCAGCCTCAGGACTCCAACTGGTTGGAGTGGAGCCCAGGGGCAGGGGCATCTACGCACTGGGCTAGATCAGCGAGCTGTGTTCCTGCACGTCTTTTGCAAAGACACTTGGCATGCCAGGGGGCTATACCTAACCTGATTTGGGAGGGAATCTGGGACAGAAGTTCCATAGATTGGTTTAACCTAAATCAGGTAAATTTGATCCTACATCCATTCAGGTCTATCTAAAACTGGTTTGGGCCATTTTAACATCTGTTTATGTGCACTGAACTTCTGTTCTGTTACAGGTTTGAACTGATTTCTGATCACTTATACCAGTTTATGTGTAATTTCTGTCCTTAGCCTATATTTTTATAGTGGAGCAAAAGTTGTTTTAGGTACCTTACTGTAGTAGTGTGAAGTATTTGGATGGGGGAAACTTCCAGTTCTCAAGCCAAGACATAAGTTCTTTTGTTATTCAGCCAACTTGGTAACTTTAGTCTGGGGATCTTTCTCTGTCATCTCCCCAAAAGCATGTCATTGTTTTTTATTCTGATTTTAAATGCAGCACACTTACTCCATGTATTTGTTTAGGATACAAGTAAAAGGAACTGGAATCTTAGTATAACCAATGAGGAAATGTATGTGTGTGTGTATCTAATACATAGTATGATGTGCATTTAAACTAATACTTCACAATTTGGCTAAAACCTTGCATAGTAAGACAAAAAGCCTCCGTGTACATACTGACCATCAGAAAGAAACAATTCACAGAGACAATCATGTCTCTTCATCTTACAAAAGCAATATTGTTAAACACCAACACCTCACCTAATTCATGATGGCATTAACAACAGGAAGTATTGCATGCTTCTGGAACTCTTTTAGTATGTGTTTACATTTTTGTTTAATTTTAAAACTACCTTCCTTTGTTGGCAAGAACTTGTTCATGCATTTGTCAAGCAATCAGATATTCTTTTTGTAAAACCAGGTAGGGAATAGGCTCTGTTTAACACACCAGCTGAAAGAACTAGGAATTGAGAACGGAGCTTCAATAAAGGCTGCAGTAACTTTCCTAGCACTTGGAGCAGAGGGCGATCAGGAGAGAAATTGTGATTCTCTGATCCAGTTTGCCTGGGGCTAGATGTAAAGCCTCAATTTAGCCCAACAGAAAAAGTATGGTTTTTATAGCCTATAGATTTTTAAGCTTCTTTGAAACATTAAATTACTCCTGATGCCCAGGAGTGTCCTATTTAATTATACACCCTTGACACAGGGACTTCCTGAAACAGTATCAGCTACCCCGTGATTTCTCTGTGTGCATGCCCTCTCTATGTACTGTTAGGTTTGCTAATGGACATTTTCTTTTCTTCATCTTCTTTCTCTTTTCTGCTTTTATTCCCAACACCTAGTATTTTTAGGCAGGGTTTATAACATAGCTGTCCAGCTTCAAAGCAGCTGAAGGCCACACTCTTCATGGGCCTCACCAGTGGAGGCTACACACCACGGGGGTGGCACTGGGGGACCATGGGTCCCTTGGGCCTCACAGCCCATGCATGTGTGTGCAGGCAGGCACTCCCCTACCCTATTGCACATCACACACCACAGCATGCTGCCTCACCTCAGCGATCCTGTGGCACGTCACTGCATGGGCATTCCCAGCTGCTGGATCCTTCAGCGGTATGGGTTGTGCCACTTTGTGCCATGCTTCCCCATCCCTTGGGGCAGAAACAAGCAGCAAAAGACGGGATAAGGAAGGGGAGCTACAAGACCCCAGTCGCTGCAGCAACAGGGGCAGCAGGTGCTCAGGGGCTCATGAGAACTCCTCATAGGCCTCATACAGCCTGCTGGCCACCAGTTAGACAGCCCTGCCTTATATCTACTCCTCATTCCAGTGGAAATCTTATACTCAGCTTCCAGACTATACTGCTTATCCTTCCTTCCTCATCACTCTCTCTCAACTAGGCTCTTCTGACAATGCCTGTAAGATTTTCTGGGTGCAGCTCCACATGCTCTTTTAATGAACATTAGCCTATTTTAATGTGCATTAAAGCATCACAAAAAAATCTGTGTGCTTTTGCTAATGCATATTAAAATAGGTTAATGTGCCTTTTTCTAGTACCTCACAATGGAGGTACTAAATTTAATGTGCATTACCAAAAGTGCATTAATAAACATGTAGACATGCCTTTTGAGTTAAGTTTGCTAAACCATGGAATAATTACCCTAAGCAAGCTGGAATCCTTATTATTTAAAACACTTAAAACAAGTTCAGACAAATCACTACAAAATATATTAAAGGGAACAAGTCTGGACTGGCAAAGGATTGACTTAAAGAACTTGCAAATCTTGTCCATTAATAATTTTTCAATTTATTGGCTGTTAAACCAGTAAATAAATGCCTATTGTTTCCAGTCCCCCTCCTCCTCCTTCCGAGCCTCCCATCTTTATCTTTGGGCTCTTCCATAGATATGAATCTAGTAAGTGACCAGATGTTTCAGCCTGAATATGTTACAAATGCCTAAAAAGGACTTATGCTTTGAACCAACAGCTCATTGCTTTCTGTCCTTCGATATCACTTCCTTTCAATCTGTCTACAAAGACTGAAACAGTCTATCCTCAATTTTGGCTCACCAGTATTATTGCTCATGAAGTAAAGAAGCTTATCAGAGGACAAACATTACAACTTAAGCTTTGGCTAGCATAAATAATTTGTTCTGAATATTATTAAATATATACCAAGGGGCACAGTTTAAAAAGAAACAATCGGTCATACTGACATGTGCTAAAAGTGGGCCAGTTCCTGAAGTTTTATAGTTGACTGAAATGGGAGTAAATGAAAAGTATAGGAAGAGACTGGGGATGAAATCCTAGGCCCTGTGAAGTCAGTGAGGTTTTAACTGGGGTCAGGATTTTACTTTAGAACAAAATTCTGATTGTGAAGGCTGCACAGTCCTCAGTAAACATCAGAGAAGTTAGTGATACTGGTATATTTCAGATCAGTAACATTAAACTGAGGCTGAGTTCAGAATTTTACAGTCAATTATTTTGGATTACTAAAGAACAAGATAAAGCATTTTAAAATGGACTATTAGTTCATTTACTGAAGCCGTGCTGTGCTTACTAAACATATTAGGTTTCTTTTACATTAACAACACAAATTATATGCTTTAGAGACAGGTAAAACTAGGAAAATACTGCAGATATAAGATTTTAAAAAATATCCCAACTAATTAGAATATTTAATATAAATCCCCCTTTCTTCTCTGATTTCCATTATTCCATCACATACATTTACAAGCCAAACTATTTAAAGGAAATGAAAGATTAAAATAAAAAGAAACCATAAATAACAGTGATATATATGTTTTGACTTGTAGGATGAAATGCAAAATAAAAATAGCTACTTTTCCATCTTGGGAAGTGGAAAAATGAAATAAACCAAATGAAGTCAGGAAAAGAGCATTATTGAAATGAACTGAAATACGAAGGGTAAACTAGATGATTTAGATAAGATTTGTCACATTCTGACAGAGATATGGAGTGTAGCCTGAGGACATTTTAAAAATGGCATCTGCTGTTTGCAGATGTTTGTTTTCCAAATTCATCCCTGCAATATCTGGAAAGCAATTCTAACATGAGGATTGTCAGGTGATTAGAACAAAGTGTTAGGGAGTTTGCAGTTAGCAATTGACCATCACTCAGATCTGTATCAGGTTGGGCTTTGCTATCAACTCCAAAAGAGACATCTGTGCTTGGAAAACAGGATACATTTAACCTTCACTGTCCTTGCAAAGAAAGGAAAAGAAGAACTGTTTGACGACCGAGAAAATAATGTAAGGTTCAAATTAGCAGGCACTAGGCCTGTGTGAAGCAGTTAGTATTCACTTCAGATTTGGATTCAGCCGATTCAGGGGACAGTGATTCGATTCGATGATTTGAATTACTGTCCTGGTTCGATTCAGCCAAATCTCTGAATCAGCCAGGCCAGGCCCATCGCCTGCCCCCCTCCCAGCCAAGCAACGG
>NW_017728949.1:49303854-49311097 GCF_001723895.1 Crocodylus porosus | reverse complement strand
TTGTAGTTTTAAGAAAAACATAAACATTTCAGCAATAATAATTAATGTGGGTGAGAAATAATAATGCTACAAAAAGACAACATCAATTATCCATGATATTTGTCTGCAAATGAATAATTTGCCATCTACAAAGACAGAGCATGGTGGAGGGGATGATTAGTAGGGGTGTGTGACATGGGCCGTATACAATTCGGATTCGGATTTGGCCCAAATCATCAGGAGCAGTGATTCAATTTGATGATCTGGATCACTGTCCTGATTTGATTTGGCTGAATCTGAATATTAAATGCTGATTTGGAGAACCAGTGATTTGGCCATAGACACAGCTTTAAATGTTTTTTCTGCATACCTTGAGGTACCAGGTGCGGCTTTTGAACACTGTGATGGTGGGGCAGATGAAGTGTTCCACAGGAGCGTGGGGAGCTCCCCTGCATGCTCGGGAGCAAACCCAGAAGTGGACCGGAAGTACTTCTGGTCCACTTCTGGGTCCACCGCTGAGCATATGGGGACTGCCCCCTGAACCCGCCCGGCTCAGCTACTGGCTGTGGGGGGACCCTGGGTGCCCACTCAGACCCAGGAAGCACCAGTCACCGAGCTGGGGAGTGGGGGTCCTCTGCATGCTCCCCAGCAGACCTGGAAGTGGACCTGAAGTGCTTCTGGTCTACTTCCAGATCCACTGCTGAGCATGATGGGGAGCCTCCCCTGGGACGCTCCATCCACCCCAGCATCTCAGCATTCACAAGCCGTCTGGTACCTTGAGGTATGTAGAAAAAACATTTAAAGCTGTGTCTATATCCAAATCATCAAATCTCTCTGAATTGATTTGTAGGGTTCTGATTTGATTCAGAGAGATTAAAGGGTCTCCTGATTCAGTTCAGATTCAGAGATTCGGCCACTGAATTGGGTTGAATCTCTACCAAATCAAATCAGCGCCTGAAGCTTCTCACAGCCCTGGTGATTAGTTAGGGCTACCATCTTATTTTGTAAAGAGAGGTGCTAAGGCATATCTGTCATGACATTCATTCATTATGTATCTTATACAGAAGGCATTGCATGTTTAGCCACAACTGGTCTTAAGAAGGCCTAGGTTAACCTCCTCAATATCCTGCCATCTGGGAGTATCGGAAAGAACTTCCCTTCTTCTCTCATTATAATGCAGTCTGCTTCATGGTTGGCCACAGTTGCAGCCAGATTGTTTCTCCTGGGCAGGGAGTTGTGATGAAGATATATTCTTATGGCTTTGCATTCCCCCACCCTACACACACGCACTATTTTATGGCCATCAGAGCTTACTGGCCACATCAGAGGGTCTCCCTCCTTAAGTGGATGAAATAAATTAACTCCACCACAGCTCACCTGTGGATTCTGCAAGGTGTGGTTCCTACTAATGCAGTCCCAAGGCAGTGTCCCTCACTCCATCCCTTTTTATAAACCACGTGCTAAAAGCATGAGATTGCACTTAGTTGTGGCAGAAACCAAATCAGCTCCCACTCAGCAGAAATATCTTCCTTCTTCCAACACTACTGCCCTCCTTTTTGAATCTTTGAAAATACACCTTGCTCACACACTAAAAGTGGGATACTTCATGAATTTCTATAAGTTTCCATCAGACAAAGTCCATGATCATCAAAGGGGTGTGAACTGAGTTAAACTGTCACTTCCAGAGAAGGAATAAAATGTTCATGTAAAGTTGAATGGAGAACAGCAAAAAATCTTTAACAGTTGGATTTCTTTCACCATTTACTGTTGAAATATTTCCAGTTTTCATCAACTTCTACTGTTTATTTCTATTTCACTTACATTTCTCTTCTGAAGTAATAAAAAAAAATCTTGGAATCAGGCAATTTAGTGAGATTACTTTAGCTAGATTGTAGATTTTCCTCTTTGATGTCTTACCAATTTGTGCCACTTTCAGGATGAGGAGACAACTTTATTCCAATCATCTTTTTTTAATAATTGTTTATAAAGACTTGTAAACCATGCCAGATTGATTATGTTGAAGACAGCACGCAGTGACAGTAAGAGGCATCATTGACAATATCACTTTAAATTTTTACATCTGTATTAAGACTTCTAACATTAAATAGTCATTATAATGATGGTTTTGGTGAAATGGAAACTTACCTACCTAAAACCTGGATGAAGGCCACCAAATTATTATTCAGTAGACTACCAGAAAGCCATAATCAGAAACAGAAATGAATGTTAAATAAGTTCTTCTAGAGCTATCAGTCTTACAGTTTATATATTTATAATGAAACCATCACCCTTGTATGTAAGCACTGTACTGGTAAAGCTCTATTTTACAATGTTCTGTTCTTTCAGTGGGCTTGTTTTGTACCACTGAACATTAACACTATAATGTCAGTATTTATGAATGTCATGTATACCACTTCCAGTTGCTAGGTAGGTTCTTTTTTCCCCCTTAACAAACAGTTATGAAAGGGTCTAATTAGATGCTTTATAGGATCTCTGAGAAAACTGTAGCAAGGGTAGCACTGAATTAACCTTACCTGCTGCTATTTAAATAGAAAGCTTAAGCAATTTAACTGCATTTAAAGCGAGTGGGACATCACTTTACCAGAATATAGAAGAATGTGTTTAGGACATTACCAGTAATGCATGGGATCCCCATTCTGAAAAATCAGTTGTACACTCAGCCAAGAATGGTTTACCAAAATCAGTGCCAATGCTTAAATGTGTGTGCTGTTTATACAGATATATAGAAAAAATAGCAACCGGATCATCAATATCTCCATGTAATAAAAGTAACCTGTGAGAGAAAATGGAAGACAGTGGAGTGCCAAAAATGACACTTCAATAGTGTCCCAAAAACTGAGTGCTTGTTTCATTTTCACTGGTGTTTTGTCCTCAATGCTCATATTGCAGAACACTTGCTGGAAGTTACCCAGCATTCACTACTATGATTTATCATTTAAAACATTCTTCCAGTATTATTACCGGTTAAAATGTCAGGTGGTACTTCGGTCCTCTTATATTTCTTCTTTGGGTAAATCAATAAAAGCATGAGAAAATGTTTTCCTTTCCTTTGCTTGTATAACTAAATACTAATAAGAATAAATTTTAAGTGCACCATTCAGCCAGCTTGTAAACAGTAATAAAACACAGTCAACTCTTCAAAACTATAAAACAGTTTGACCAAATCACTCAAAATTCTTTCTCCAATGTCTCAGTATAACCATGTAAAAAATATTAAAAAATAAAAGCCTAAAACAGGTTTATAAGGTCTAGGTCTAATATTTTAAAATCCCTGGCCAGGCCCTTATGATTTGGACTGTGGTAGAAGAATATTTTCAATATTAAAAATAAAATGAAAAAGAGTAAAGGCAAAAAAACAAACCAAAACACTCTCCAGTTTTTGTGGATATACCAAAAACATTTTTTTTCCTTTTTTTTCTATCGCACATCATTTCTCGTAGCTCTGGCAAAAAAATAGGCAACAAAAGTATGTAACAGAGGCTGATCAATAAACAGAAATAACTCTCTTCTCCAAATGCAAAGGTTTTGAAATCTTCACCATCACCATTTTTGGGTAAGTTTCCACCCACTTGCTGCACACTGAGTAGCTGGTAGAGTAGGAGATCTTCCAAACTCTTCTTAGAAGTGTAGTGTTGTAGGGATCCCCTCCACTTATGCATCCTCCCCCATCTTTCAAAATCCTTTCACTGGGGTACCTGACTCTTCAGTGAAGTGAATTGTATGCAGCTCTTTGCAGAGCCTATCACTCCAATATATAGCCTAACCATATTGATAGAGAGAACCTTGACAAAAGGTGCCCTGCATGTACTGTGAGAGTGAGGGACCTGCCTGAATCTTGAACTTGGACTCCCATCTGATAAAACACTTGAGAGGTCCAAAATACAGTTTTATAACTCCTAAAAAGGGAACCAGCCAGCATTTCCAGAAAATTACAGATGAAACATATAGTCCCTTTGTGGGCTATAACCTGCACTCAGTTCTTAAAACCTGTACACTTTGAATTTAATGGTTCCTTTCTCGTTCACAGTGCCAGAATACTAGAATGATTTCCCATCAGCTGTGATACAATAGCGATACATTACACTATCTAGAAAACACATTAGCGCCAGGCTAACATTCCACAATTTTAGCCACATGTACAATACGCACTGATAACAGATGATCCATTCTCCTGTAGGTTGTGTTAGCTGAATGAATGTAGTTGATTCTTCTAATTATATTAGACAAAGTACAATTTCATGACATTTAACATTAGTGAAATGCTCATAAGCAATGATGACTTGTAGGTTCAAATATAATTTGCTGGAAGTAGCTCCCAGGAAAGCAGTGCTTTTGAAACCAATTGTGCACCCAGCAAGATAAAGTATATTAAGAAATAAAGCCTTTCTAATGTATTTTCCATGCCTTCCTAGTAAGCAACTAAGGTATAGAGACAGATATTTGAATACATTTTGTTCTTTGTTTGTTTGATCCAGTTCCTTTAAATCCTGATTACTTGATAAATGTTCATGCTCTAGTTTGCATAAAACAAAGCTCAGCTTTATTCATTTAGCCAATTGCAACATCTGCCTTACAAGGTTTTCCCCTTTTAAATGTGTAGCACACCAAAACATACAAATTTGTGCTATAAAGTATGTTTCATGGTGCATCTTGTTTGGCTGTAAAGCATGATCACATTTTCTTTGTGACATAACTGTTGTATATTGCGCCTCCTCTAAGACTGGAAAGGACCACCTCCCATCCTCATCATTGTGTCCAGACCAGTGCCTTAAGACTCCTCAACAGAATCTGTAAAACCAGTTTCGTGACTCTGGCCAAATCCTGGAGAGTTGAACACCTTTGAAATCATTGGTCTGCATTAGCAGTGTTCAAATGAGGCTGCTTCTTGACTGGGACCCTGGGATGAAGTCAGGAAAGTTATTTAAGGTTCAGGCCACCTGGGCTAGGGGGGATCTCTCTTTGTTTTTCCCCTGGGTTCCCTGCGGAGGGAAGGGGGAACGCTGGAATGCTTGCTGGAGCTTGAGGCCAGGTGGTACAGAAAGCCAGGGTTTCAAGTCAAGTAGCCATGTGGGATTTGGACTGGGAGTCCAGGGCAGGAGCTGGTAGCTCACTCCCACAACTACTTAGGCAGGAGCAGAGATTGGCACTCCACAGCACCTCAGAGAAGTCACATCAGTGGGAATCCAGTGCAGGAGCAGAGATCAGCGCTCCCCAGCAGCTTGGTTGAGCTACATCAGTTCACCGAAGGGCCCTTCCCAATGCAGAGGAAAGGCCCCCAGCTGACAGCAACGATGATGCACCCAAACGACAGCAATGACGATTGCCAGGGACTAATTTATTTTGGGTCAAGACTCCCCCACTCTCAGACTGCCAATCCTGGGGTTGAAGGCTCCCCAGGAGAAGTAGAGGCGATGCTGGGTATACTTTGAACCAGGACAGTGTTTTATTTTCCTTGACTGTATGTTATGTTCTGGTGTTTGCCTCTGTAATAAACCAGGGATTTGTGCTCATACTGCTTGCGAGGGAAGGTCTTGTCTGTTTTCAGACACCCTAGTGATTCACTTAGTGTTTCCCAGGTGGTCTGAGTCGGGGCTCGAGCCAAGGTAAAATATATTTAGTACCCCAAAATTGAACCTGGTCCTTGTTGCTGCTGACAGGTGCTCAGCAGAAGGGTTACAAATGCATACGTCTCCAAAGATATAAATATGTTTTTCCTAATCAATACATTTAAAATATCTCCAGACAGAGAAGTTAATGCAATCTCCATAAAAAAAGATTAGTACACAGCATGTGTGACTCAGTAGAAATATCTGACTTACCTAAAGGGAAGAAATGCAACTGACTATGACTTGGATATCATTTCAGGCCATTTGTAGGCACGCTCACTATTTTCTAACTGATTAGCATTACACAGTTCAAATCAAATTTCACTTTGAATAGATGTTCAAGGGGGTTTCCCCTGCCTTCACAGACCAGTAGCCCATGTGCTTGGGCAGGGCTGAGGGCTTAGTCAGGATATTGATACTTAGTAGGGTGGTGCAAAATGGCACCATTCTGTTTTGACCGACGTTTCGATGGAACAGCATTCCTTTTCTAATTTTGTTGTGATTCGAAACAGCTCTGTTCCATTGCGTTCCGTCGAAACAGGGCCGAAACAGCAAAACTGTTTCGACATTTCGCCCATAAGAGATAATGGGGAAGGTCAAAATAACTTATAACTTTGTCATTTCTGGCCTGATTTGGAGGAAACTTGCAGGAATGGTAGCCACTTCTGAGGGCATGAAGCCTGCCAAGTTTTAAGGAGTGCAGGGGGTTTGGAGAAACTGCACCCCAAGGTCTTGAAAGCAAAACTTGTGTCACGTATATGTGTTAAGCCACAGCAGGGTCAAACCTGCAGGCATGCTAGCCCCTGCTTGTGCAACTGTGTCTGTCTTGGGGATGGGGGGGGTGGAACTACTGCAGGCCTGGCTGCTAGGCCCTGCTGTGGCCACAAAGCCTGCCAGCTGTTAAGGAGATCGGTGCAGAGGGGTTCTGGGGCCCTGCACCCCTAGCTGCTTACAGGAAAAACTCATGACATGGGTGCTTGTGCAACTGCTGCCTCTTATCAGGCAGCAGGACTGAAGATCCTCCATCACTTGCCACCACAGACCTGGGGGTAATAATTGACCACAGTATGAACATGAGCCAGCAGTGCAGTGCTGTAGCCAGCAGGGCCAACAATACCCTGGCATTTATCAATTGATTCATCTCCACCAAAACCATTGCAAAGAAATTATTCTCTTGCTCTACTCGGCATTGGTGAGACTGCAGCTGGAGTACTGCTTCCAGTTCTGCACTTTAATAAGGACGTGGTAAAGCTTGAGAGAGTCCAGAGAAGGACTACCCATATGATCAGAGACTTGCACGGCAAGCCATATGAGGAAAGGCTGAGGGACCTGGGACTCTTCAGCCTGAAAAAGAGAAGACTGAGAGGGGACTTGGTAGCAACTTACTGCTACATCAGAAGCATACATCTAGGGCTTGGTGAACAACTGTTCACCAGGGCACCCTTGGGGAAAACTAGGACTAATGGTCACAAAGTCCTGGAAAATGGCTTCAGGCTCATTTCAGGCTCAACATTAGGAAAAACTACTTCACAACTAGGGTGTCCAGCAGGGGACTTCATGCTTAGGGGCAACCAACATGGGTTCATCAGTGGCAGGTCCTGTCAGACCAACCTGGTGGCCTTTTACGATCAGATCAC
>NW_017728949.1:49259176-49303054 GCF_001723895.1 Crocodylus porosus | reverse complement strand
GCTACTTCACAGTCAGGGCGGCTAGGGTCTGGAACCAACTTCCAAGAGAAGTGGTGCAGGCTTCTACCCTGGGGGTGTTTAAGAGGAAGTTAGATGCGCATCTTGCTGGGGTCGTTTGACCCCAGTATTCTTTCATGCCATGGCAGGGGGTCGGACTAGATGATCTGCTCAGCTCCCTTCCGACCCTAGAAACTATGAAACTATGAAACTATGTCTACCAATCTTTTTATGCACACCTAAACTTAATGCACATTTGCCTAATGCACATTAAGGTGATTTAGGTGCACGTCTACACATGCTAAAGCATATTAACGTGGTGTGTGGACTGACTTGGGACTAAAGTTAGTCCCAAATCAGTCAGCATACACAGCATTACTGCATTTTAGTGTGTCTACACATGTGTTAAGACGCTTTAGCTATTTGCGCTTAAATTTGATACTTGCTTTTGCAAGTACCAAATTTAGGTGCAAACAGCCTAAAACCACCATTTTTAAGGTGTATTAAGAGCTAAAATTGGCATGCATAGACATGCCCCAAAGGTGTTACTTTGTGCCTGATTGCCTCTGCTGTGTTGAAAAAACGCAGCTGACTTGCCTTTTGAGGGCATTGGTATGTGTAATCCTTATCGGCATTCCTAACAAATGCTTATCTGAGTTTCTAAGGACTGTATTTCCCAAAAGCAAAACCATATATACATGTTAATTAATACAGTTTAAATTTCCTGATTTGGACTGCCCTAGTTTGCATTTACTTTAATCCTCATTCAGTGAGGATTAGTTCATTTGAATTGGAGCCAATTTTAATGCGAATTATAGATGTCCACATCTATATAGTGATGGTTGTAGTCAGGATTAAACCTAGAAAAATATAATAGCTGTCAAAAGTTCCAGTGTCGAATGAGGTTTTGCAAGTGTAAATGACAGTTCAGAATATGGTTCTTAGTCTCTTAAATTTAATTGGTTGTAAATCTGGAAGTGCCCCAGAGGTTACCATTAATTGGAGTTCACATAAGCCTCTAGGATCAGAAAGTAAACGCAAAGTGTTCTGACTTGCATGCATATATATATATATAATATTAATTTAGCAGATTGATGAGCTCTTTATTCAAAATAAGAATGCTGCTGACAATCATCTGATCTTTTGCCCTTTCTGTAAGAACTCATGTTACTGCTTTGCAGTTGATTTTAAAAAATAATTTAGATAGTGCTTAGCAGGAGTAGCTCCAACTCACATAACCAAATACCATCCAAATATCTGTGGGTAATCTAATTGGTCCGTTACAGAGCTCAGCTAGGGAATCTGCTATGTAAATGCCACACACATGCTTAACTTCACTGTGTGCAAGGTACTGGGTGAGAGGGGTAGTAGATCTAATTATATTTAGATAACCCTTAGAATACTGATTATTTTCTTGTTTTAAGTGATCTAGTAGTTATATAGTGTTGTGCACATTATATAGAGACACAATGGCTTTTCTTGAAATCATTTTTTTAAATACACCATTTTTTTTCTCAATGGATCCTCTATTTCTGCCTTTGTGTTTAGTTCATCTATCAGGGCACATTCATTGCAAAGAAAGAAAGAAATGTTGACACATTTCTAAAAATGATATTGCTAATTTGGTAAGTTCCTCCAAAAAATCTCAAAATTATATATAACTCTCTCATTTCATTAAAAAAACCCAAAACCTTGCACTAGCCAAATAGGAAGTTACTAATGTTATTCTGCAAGAATGATAGCAGTTTGTCCACACAGCACGCAACCTAGTATGCACTTGTGCATCTCCTACGTATCGGTACAATTTGATATGCTACAGAACTCAAGTGTTCTATGCAATTATTAGCATTTTGTATAACCACATAGAAACAAAGTTTCTACTATGATAGATCAATACCAAATGTAATTGAGAGGCAACAGGACAATGCCTTCTTACAAATGAATCGGGTTATTAAAGAACCCTGTTCTCTTTCTATGTATTGCACATATAATATATCTCATATTGTTAGGGGGATGGGGATGGGGTTGCAAACTTGGGGCCTCAAAGCTTTTCTGAATCCATAGTTATAAACTCCTTTGTCATTTCATATCTGTTTCAGTTCTTAACTTTCCCAACAATTTACCTCTGGTTCTTGTTTGGCTGCAACAAGAACAACTCAGAATTTCAGTGGAGATGAATCTGACCTTGCATGCAATTTGTAACTGAGTCAAACTCGCACTGAATCCTAGTCTAAGTCTGTGTTTGAATAAAAATTAAGTCCAATTCTAACAAAACATAAGGTCTCCAGCCCATCTCTACTATTCAGTAGGCCTGTGCAAAGTGGCTAGTATTCACTTTGGATTCAGATTTGGCTGATTTGGGGGACAGTGATTCAATTCAGTCCTGAACTGATTTGGCTGGATTTGATTCAGAGATTCAGCTGTGGCCAAACTGGTCCCATACCCTGCCAGCCCTTTTTTTTGAAGAAAAAGCCCCCCCACTCACTGGCTGCTGCCAGGTGGGGGGCAATCCCTGCTGCCCCCCCACTGCCCCATGCTGTGTTGGGGACTCTGTCACATGCCCCCCTCCCCTGCCTGCTCTCCCGGCCCCAGCTCCTGCCTTTAAAAAAAAAAAAGACAGCCCCCATTCAGTGGCTGCTGCCAGGCAGGGTGGGGGGAATCCTCACTGCCCCCCACTTCCCCATGCTGCATGGGGGGCTCTGCCATGAGCTCCCAGAAGCCTTGAGGCCACTGCAGAAGCCAGTGACTGGGTTTTTGGGGATTTTTTTCTTAAAAGCTGGGAGCTGGGGTGAGCGGGGCAGCCATGCGGTGGGAGAGAGTGGGCAGGGGTCAGGGGACTCATGGCAGATCCCCCCATGCAGTGTGGGGCAGTGGGGATCACCCCCCCACCCCGCCTGGCAGCAGCCTGTGATGAGGGGGTTAAAGAGCCAGGAGTTGGGCTGGGCGGGGCAGTCATGGAGAGGCTGGGGGAGCAGCCGGGGGTAAGGGGGTGCTTAAGAGGGCTGGGGGAGAGGCAGGGGATGGGACCTGGCAGGGGTCCCCCCATGGTCCACTCCCTCTACTTCATCCCCCCCATCCCCTGCTTACCCTGTGGCAGCAAGTGGGGACTTTGAGCGCAGTGCATGGAGTGGCTGGAGCCGCCTCCAAGTCTACCAGGCAAGCCTCTGGCCTGCTGCTCCCCCCTGGAGCCTCCAGGAGGGGGCTGCCCGGCCCAGCCTGAATCTCTGAACCTCTCTTAATATTTTCTGAATTGATTTGGAGAGCTTTGAATTGATTCAGACCTTTTAATTGGTCTCCTGATTCGATTTGGATTTGGAGATTTGGCCACCAAACTGGGCCAAATCTCCTCTGAATTGAATCACCACCCAAAGCTTTGCACAGCCCTACTATTCAGTAACTATTCTCTAGGTACTCTTAGAAATTATTAAAATGATGCTAATTCCATCAGCTTCTCTAAAACTGTATGTTGATATCAGTGAGATGATTGTATATCTCAAGAGAGTAGTAATAAATGATGGAGCTGTTCATTGTTTCATTTCTGGCCCGGGTTGGTTGTAATCTATTACTATCTGGTAACTGGTGTTCCTATCTGCTGGTTACTTGATGGCCTATGTGTAATAAGAGGCCCCTCATTTCCTACAAGACAGGAATCTACATCCCAAAAAGCACAGACAGAGTTAGAATTGATTGTCACTTTCTATAAGCATTGTAATTCACTTGAAAAGAAAATAGGTCACATGGGAAAGAACCTTTAGATTAAGTGTACTGATGCATACTGAAAGGAAGTGCTTATGGCACTTCACATTTTGTGTAGGCAGCCAAGCTGTACATTACCCATCCTCATTTCAAAAACAAACTTTCCTGCCCTCACTGTAATGCATTAGTGGAACTGAATGCTTACTAGTGATGCACAGACAAGTTGGGAAATTCTGTTTGTGTTCACAAATGAGAACATACTGGTTACAGCTGCTGGAAGTACTGAAATGGAGCCAGAAGGTAAAGGTACTTCATTGCCACGGACTTATACTTCATGAGATGAGTAAACTATCTGTATTCAAAAGAAAGGGCAAAGAGTTGAACCAATGCAGCAGTGGAAAAACTGCAGAATATGTCTTGCTGGGAAGAAGTGGAAGACTCCCATCCCACTGGGTGTCTTCCACCTCAGCGTGGGTATTTATTCAAAGCAGAACTGACTATATTTGACCAGTTTGTTCCAAATCATAATTAATATCAGTGAAATATCTTGGCTGAATTCCAGATCTTCTTGGAAGGTGTTGGATACAAAGAAGGTAAAATCTAATCCTAGCTCTCACTGACCAGCCAACAATAATTAGGGTCTGTCTCACTGCTTCTTAACAGACAAAATTAGTGGAACCATATCTCTGTCCCTGCCAACAATGTGTCGTGGATGAAATTTTTTTTCAAGGCTCAAGTTCTCCATCTTCCAGTCTCAATGGGAGAATTATTATACCCTGTATCAATATGTATTTCAGCCTATATCGGACAACACTTCTAATTTATTTCCATTCAATATCAGTCAAATTTAAATTAAAAATGAACATGGTATTCTCAGTCTTACCATACATTGCAGACGGTATGTACAATACAGAACTAAAGAAAAACACTGCAGTGTAAACACAGAATTTTCCTTCTGGTTTCTACAACCAGGCAAGTGACATGTATTAACCTAGCTCAGACTTTTTGAGCTGTTCTTCTTGCTATCATCATCTAGAAGAATGAAGAATCAAGTGAATCAAGCACTCTTTAAGTGGCATGAACATATCTCTCATAGTGAATGAAACAAATGAATGTTTGTGATTTTCACTTATCTGTGGTGATCTGCCATAGCTTATAGACACCTATCAGAGCTTACATGTGGGTTCTTTGTCCAGAGTCAAAAATGATGTAAACTTCCACTTTTGAAATTAATTTTTGAAAACGTGGACTCCTTATATCAAACACTTCATCTAAATTTCAGCACTTGTTGGATTTTGATAAATTACTGAAAAATTAGCCCAGGAATATCTGGGTTTCTTTTGGTTGTTACATGAGTTGCATTTTTTTTCTAACTAGATTTCTGTGGATTATTCAATATCCCTGCATTTGGGACAAAGTGACTCTTTCTGTTTTTGGCTTCTTTATAATGAAAAAGGGAACTTGAAGGGGAAAAAAGGTTGAGACACATTGGATATGTGGCAGATTGGAAAATGTTTTATTGATAGTCATAGCTGATGAGAAGAGAAACAAGTCTGAAAAAAAGAGCTGATTGTAAGTTATTTCATGTTAAAATTCCTAGTTAATTATTGTCTTTAGCCCACTTTTTCTGCAAATGGGTGGATGTTTGCAATAGTATATATTTATCCTATCATCCAAAATCAGTATGTATATTTTATATTAATATCCATATATAGGAACGCATAGTGGTTAATGACCATTTTGATACATACAGTATGTAGGCACCTTATTAGGAATGATAGGATAAGCTAAAGACGTCCAATAGATTTGGCTTACTTAAACATCTGCAAATCTCTATTGGCTTGCAAAGTTTAAAATGTGTCCTCTAACGTGAACCTTAACTTGCTCTGTCAGTACAAATCTCTGACCATCTTACTGTCCAAACAGGGAAGAACCAGTGCACAAAAGAGAAGCCGGTGTAGATGCAGGGGGATGGGAGGAGGCAGCTGAGAATTGCTGAGAGCTTTCACGTGGTTCCAGAGTTGCTATAGAAACGATGTCTTTGTTTGTACATATTAAAAACAGCTGCCTCCTTTGCAAGCCTCTCTGCGAGGCTGTGCTGATTTTGTGTTCAACTGAAAGAACGGAAAGAAAGAGAGCTCTGACCAAAGCTAGCACAGTCTACAAGGATTTTTGTTTGCTAGTGAGATGTGGGTTTATTTTGTTGCTTTGGTCACTTGGTAAAAATGTATGAAGCAGGAGATAAGTTTGTAAGAAAATATTTCTGATATTTGCAAGATCTCAGATCCTAAAAGAAATGGAACATACTCCCAAACAGGAGCGCTCTCAGAGGCCTGGAGTTTCCATGTGTCAGAGGGACAGGGCTGGCAGCCTGTCTCACCTAGAGGCAGGACAACTTCCACTCTAGGAGAATGCACTCTTTAGACTTTGCTCCAGATGTACCTGTCTCTTTTGTCTCAGCAGCAGAATAGGATGTCAAATGTCCTCAGTCTGTAGACCTATCTGAAGCCTCTGTCTTACTGAATCCCTTATTGCTAAACTATTCACAGCATTTGGGAGCAGCTGTGTACTAAGCATAAAGACTAATGATTGTTCATAAAGATGAATATTCATCTAATTCACATTGGCACTGGCCTTGTGCAGCTGTTCCTGAAGGAACCCTTTAGAATAATGGCAAGTGATCATTAAAAGAAAGCTGAATGTACCCATCATGGGACATAGGTACTTGCAAGATGTCAGGGTGCTCCCTTAAAAACATACAAAGGATTTAAAAAGTGCAATGAGAAAAAAAACAACACACAGCACATTAACATGCCACATGAATAAGGAACCAAAACTAAGCAGCTCATGTAAGGTGACTCCTTTACAATACAGATTCAGAGCATCAAAGTGTATACACTATTTTTCTAATGCTGCCAGTGGTATTTATTTTGTTGAATCCTTCTAAGCTTTATATTCTTTCCCCCTACATTTATGCTAAATTATCATGACCTGATTTTGACAACGCCTTCTTTTATTAAAGGTGTGTGTATTCTTCTTAAAGTTGGTGCCTTGAAAATTGAACTCAGCATCTCTGGAAACCCTTTCCCCTGTTCCATACTCACAATCTTTTTCCCTCTATAGCGACATGAAAAAATGTTGATACCTTATAAAAGCCAGAGGAAACAGAAGGAAGGGCTGAGGAAACAAGCTCTTTATAAACTAGTACCTTCATGCTTCACAGATTACATTTTTCTTTTCTTTGAGAGGCTTTCAAGTTGAAGTTTGTAGTAGCATATAAAAAACCAGTTTTCTCAGTCTTTAGGATAAGCTGATTCTGGGGATGAACTTTTTTTTTTTTTTTTTTTTAACTTTTAGCTGCAGAACTACATGAAAATCAGTTAGAATTACATTATATATTCCTTACAGTTATTTTTCCATATAAACGCATACTAAAATTGTGGATGTTGTATTTACACAGGCCAAAAAAAATCTTGCAAGTGTTAGAGTAGGAAAGGATGGCCTGCCCCTCAAGACCATCTTCCTTTTGAAATATGATTTCCAACTACCAGAGAACCTTTTGTATTAAGTTGTTTCATCAGTAACAGGTAATATTTTAGCCATGAAGTATTGTGACAAAGTCCTGTTTATCTTACTCACTGGAGGATTCTTATTGACTTAAATGAACTATCTGCATGGATAATGATTTGGTTCTTAGTCTGCATTGGTTTGGACAGTAGGACAGATCATCCAAAGCATACAGGCACCTGCTTTCCACTGAAATCTTTGAGTTGCATCTATCCATTTTATGATGAGGAATCAAACCCAAGGGACCCAAAAATTAATGGAAGACTTGCTGAAGGTTACAGCTCAAATCTGGCTGAGGTGGATTTAAGAATTCCTGGCTCATGCATAGCATTTATTACACTGGAGCAATTACATGGGTCAGTCTGGTCTATTATTGTATTGATTACTTTGAAATCTGAGTAGACTGGCAAATCCTTTATACACGTGCTACCTTTACATATATATCCAAAGATCTGGATGCATTTATCTCCACAATCTGAGATCCAAATCATACTTTTTCAAGTATGATGAAGGATGAGCATCGTTAAGTAGCCCAGGGCAAATGGCAGCTGGGAAAGAATGTAAGTTTATTTGTACAAATCAGGTTTAAAAACTGTTTAGGAGGTATTCTGTTCAAGTTAGTGTTCTTCTGCCTCTGAGTTTGGGAGTACTGATCAACCAATCAGAATACAGGATTGAAAGTGTGAGTATCCCAGAGAATTTATAATGTTTATATGAGGATTGGCTCTCTAAGAGATTATCTTCCACTATGTTATTCTACACTGAATGATGAATGATGTTTTAATGAGGTTGCAATCATACCCATGCCTACATCTAAAACAGACTTTGACTTACAGATTGACTTACAATAAACTGGTGTAGCGCTGCAGGTTGGCTAAGTAACTCTGAATCAAAAGCAGTATAGCTGTGTTTATATGGTGCTATGCCCAGGTTTACTTGCTCTGTCTCTTGGCAAATATAGCATGATACTGCCTAGCACTTCAAGAATGTTTGGGCAGGAGGTTCAGTAGCTGACTTGGAACCAATTTTCTAAATTCAGGGCAAAACTTGCATTTTAGGGACTCTTGGGAAATACCAGAATACAACCCCCAAATGTGGGACCATCCTGGAAAATTCAGGTTAGTTGGTCACTTTAGTGTTGCATAAATAATCATCACAAAAGAAGACAGTGATCAAATGACAAGTACAATTAGCAGCAAAGCTGAGGATTAGGGGTTGTAGTAGCAAATACTCAGCCACAAATAGGCAAAGAACATGTTACAGAAGTGGGGACAAACGGTTTTGGCAGGTGTGCCACAAATTAACCCTACAACCTTCCCTAGTACCCTTCCTATCTCATTCTCCTGCCTGATCTACAGCAGAGCCCTCAAACAAATTTCTTAGGGAAACAAGAGTTCTTGGTGACTATTTGCTTTTAAACCCACACTTTCTATATTAATCCTTAATTACAATGTAGAAGTAAAGACAGAGCAGTGCTCAGTGGACATAGTTATATTTAGATGACAACTGCTGGTAACAAAACCTGACATGGATGTTTGGTTTCATATTTATGCAGGATGAAAAGCAGGACTCAAGAAAACCTGTAGTTCCAATACTGACATACAGTACTCAGACTCTAGTGTAATAAGTGTGTGGAGAGGATAGCAAGCAAAGGAAACCCCTTTTACTATGAGGAAAAAACACAGAAGGGATGGGGAGTCCTCTATCCTCATAAGGGAGACAGGAGACAGAGGGAAAGTGAGTTTCCCAAGGCCCCTGAGGAGAGGACAGAAACCTTGTCATGGATAAGGATAACAAGAGAACCCCCTTGGGCAGAGAGAGAAAACAGAAGGGTAGGGGAATCTCTTACATCCATTGGGAGGACAGAAGGGAAGGGAAGTCCCCTTGTTACATTTTATCCTTCAAGCTCTAATTAATCTGGAAGGTTTTGCACTTCTATTAACATCAAAGCTATTCTACGCATCAGGCAAAACCTGCCTTCTTCACACTGCATGGTGAAGTCACTTCTGAGATTCTCACAGAGTTGAGAGATTAATACAATATAGCATAACATTACATTTGAACTTGCAATGAGATGTTGATGATTTAAGCCTCAAGGTCCTAGCATTTTATATTATAATTCAAGATTTGTTTGTTTTTCCCCCATTATTTAATTGTTGCTTCAGTTAAAGAGCAAGCAGCAGAGGTGCCAGGAGAGCAGAAAAAAGTGCCAGGAGCAACATATGGGACTGAGAGTCCTTATAAAGTCAGGTTCATATGTGCACAATTGCCTACCGAGTAAAGATTGCATAAACAAATATTTTACTGGGAAAGGGAGTGGGGCCTTTGCAATAAATACTTAAGGTTCCCAAAATAAGTAAACATGACATGTAAAGTACAACATTTTTCTCCACACTTGCACATACATAAGCATTTGAAATAGCATGTTGGTTTATGCCTTGAGTGGTTTTGTTGCCAAGCATAGTCCTTAGTTAAGGACACTGATTGAATATTCAGAAGCCCACTCAGGCATCTCCAAGGGAAAGCTGAGTAAGTTCATTGGCCCAGAGAAGTAAACTGCATCTTATTGATCCTTATGCAAGAGAGGATGGACTCTTGTAGGTTTCAAGGGCTGCAACCTGTCTAGAGAGAAAGGAATCTTCTCATCTGCCATTAAGGAAGAAAGTATGTTTTAGATCTAAGATCACGTAGATCCTGCCATTGATATAATCATAGTCCCCTTTCTCCTATCCCTGAGGCCCTCCATCAAGTTAAGCTGTGGGACAGGAATGAATTAGATCATAACATTTTGCAGAGAAAAAGAGCAAGCACTACAAAAAAATTACAGCCTTCTAGGGAGAGGGGAAGAATATGCTATTATACTACTGAATCCACATTCTAAGGGATATTTCATCTGTGGAAACCTGATTTAATTCTTTAGAAAAGTTCTGGTGTCACTTATAACAATTTTTCTGGTATAATTCCAGTGACTGCAAGTTTACTTGATTTATGTTGGCATGGTCAAGTGTTTGTACAATGGCAGCATAAGCTACACTGGTATCTGAGAGAGATGACCAACTCTCCTAAGGTAGCTGTCCTCAGAAAGACAGTGACAAGGAACTTGGTAATAAACAGCCTCTTTGCACGGAGCAAATGGCTAACTGGATGACATTGACTAAAGTTGTGGAAGCATAATCCATTCACTGGGGTACATTATATTGGTGTATTGTTACTCCTGATTTTCTAAGCAAAGTAACTTACATGAGTTTAGAACTATATACCATGTTTCTACTTCAGTTTTAAACCAATATAAAGGGAGATCCCACTGGTATACATGTTGTGTGACCTTGTGTTAAGACTATTAATAAAGTCCTTGCTTAGTAAATACTGAGTGTGTCTACGTTTATTAATGTGCCTTAAATACTGTGTGTTTAGTATAGTAGTTCCTTAATAAAGTACTAACTAAATGCACAGTACCTCAAGTTATTGCACAGTAGTGCCAACACACGGTTATTTAGTGATGCTTATTATGCATTAGCCTAATAACACCACACAGTAGGCTATTAGCACAGTTTTTGCCATGACATGCTATTGCACAGCATTATTAGGCCAATGTACAGTAAGCATCTCATGTAGACTCACCCACTGGAAAGTGTTAGTGTTGAAGAGGCTAAAGAAGCAGGCTTGTCTTGGCTAGCTTGGCTACCTCAGTGGGCACATCTACAGGTCGCCTTATGGAAGTACTAAAGCACAGCACAGGAACCACCTGTACTGTGCCATGCACATGGCACACGGTTAGTTTTAGCCACTACTTCACCACAGTGGCACGCTAAAACAGAGGAGCACACTGTTATGGTGAAGTAGTTGCCAGTCATTTATAGACTTATGTGATCACTACGACAGCGTAGCACATCATATGGCAATGTAGGGCAACATGTAGATGCACCCAGTAATGATAAAACAAGAAGGGTTTCAAGAGCATAATGGATCCTGATTATTTAATCCATACTGAAAGATGTGCCATAGTATCTTCACTGATACTGTTACCAGAGGTAGCTAGAATAATCCTGGTTGAGTATGCCTGCCCATTCTGTAGTCACAGGGTGCATTTACATGTGATGCTTTATTGCATATTAGACTAATTTCATATGCAGTAAATGATCACCATCTACATATATATGCACAGCAATTATTGTGCAGTAGATTAACCATTTGCTAGTACCCAGAGATACAGGTACTAGAAAACAGTGCTTTAAAGTAATGTGTCACAGCACACATTTAAATGCTGACCGGGAGCAAACTGCTCTGGGTCTGCCCAGGCAGCAGGGGGCCACAATGGCTGCCTGGTTTAAGCCCTAAGTTGTAGATGATGGGGAGGGAGCTATGCCTGGCTCTGGAGGTAGCTCTCAGCCACATGGAGTTTGGGATCACAGCTCAGCTCAGCAGCACTGGCTTTGGGTGTTGCCGTGTGCTTGAGTGGCATCAGCATCTCTCCCCTCACTTTGGTTGCAGGCAGTGGAGAAGTATGGGATGAACTTGCTAGATCAGTTTGTCATCAAGAAGGGTAAGAAGGTGTCTGCGTGCTCTGCAACCTTGGACCCTACTTTGGTCTCTGTGGCCCACTCTTGACAATTGGTATCCTCTGCACCTTGGAGTCACTTTGCTGCCTAAAGCACTTAGCACTTGGCCTAAAGCACCAGTGCCACAGGCAGGCAGGAGATGAGCAGTGCTGGGATCAGAGGGACCCACATTTCCCTCCAGTCTCAGTGCTGATCCAGCAAATTCATCGTGGTCTCCTCCACCACCTGCAAGCAAAGCAAGGGGAAAGATCAGCTGCTGCTCTGGCACAGGGCATCACTCCCAGCTAGCAATGCTGAGCTGGTCTGCAATCCTAACCTTCACATAGCTAGGAAATGCCTCTGGAGCTGGCTACAGCTTCCCATAGCTCCCGGAGCTTGGGGCTGAGCCCTGTGCCCCCTGCCAGCCCAAGACTGGAGCCTGGAGCTCCTCCTAATTGGTGCAGGGGAGCAGAGCAGGACAGGAGCAGCCCTGAACTAGGCTACTCCTGTGAGGTTCAGTTTGTTCCTGATCTTGGCACATGTGTAGACTTGTGCCTGGGAGCAGTTTAATGTACCTGCACAATAAACTCTGATGCATTAATTGCACATGTACATGTGCCCACAGTGATTAGTGCAGACATATACACAATGTCTGCTACTCCATTAAAGCATCACCAGAGAAAGGCATCTTGAAAAGTAGTCTGACTAGAAATACAAGTGGATTTGCTCCTAGCAATTATTGTAGTATAAAAAACAACAGAGAGCCAGAGAAGAAGATGAGATAACTGCCGGGTCTTGATACCTCCATGAAAGGTTAACTTTCTGATTTAACTGCTGTCTGCAAGCATCACAATAAATATCAAGCCAAAGGGAAAGAATGGAAAGGGGCTAGGCTGCAGAGAAAAGAAATACAGCCATGTTCTAAATTTTGGGATCCAAACCACAAAGCACTTGAATACATGTAAAAGTGAAGCCTCCATGTACTCCTGCTCTGTTCCTGAGTTATTCAGGTGTTTTCTGAAATTTATCCTCATTCAGTAACTGAAAAGAATTCAGAATTGTGGTTAGAATGCTACAACATGCTGCATATTTCATTGGTTTAAAAATGGGTGAATTTGTTAACCTGAAATAACCTTATAACTATAATTTTATTGCCCGTCTCTCCCTACTCACTCTACTAAGGTATGCTAATGCCTGTATGGCATGTCAAATTAGTATGTTGTCATAAATTTGTCACAAAATCAGCAAAACCAGAATTATTTATTTAGGGCTACATCTGGATCAACCTTGCACCAGGAGAGATCCAAATTAACACATTACATATCTAGGATCCCTTTGCAATCCATAGTGCCTCCTATGGGTGATCCAGCTCACCTAGGTGTTCTGCAGGGAGGTGCCTGCCTGTAGCCAATTGGAAACATCTGGCACAGGGATACCTGAACCCATGTCCCTCCTTAGGGCTTAGGCAACAGGCTCAGGGCTTCAAGAGTGATGCTTCCACTGCATTGGGGTTTAAGTCACTCTGACCTAGAACCACAAGGCATCAGTTCAGTGAAGGCACACCGCTACCCACTGCATTCACTCTTGACTATGGTGTTGTCACCCACCTTTTGTCTAACAACTGAATGGTAAGAGCGCATGTTTAGGAAGTCAGATACCTGGATGCTAAACCCACACATGCTCTGGGGATTCAGTTCCATAAGAGGGGACCATAATCGCCAGGCTGCATGGTTCTTTACTGTCCTCTTGTCCATCAGGGTCTTGTCTGCTAGCCCTAGTGCCCATTTTGACATGCATTACATTACTAGGACTGCCACTGCTCTTGCTTGGAGTTGAATCCAGCTAGCTGTGGAAAAAACGAGATCTATAGTTTGGGATAGTTTTGTTACCATTCAGTTTTGTGCTTATGTAATCAGCTGTTCAACTGAAAACAGGGTAACTGGAGGGTGGGATGAGTATTTCTTGGAGAGGAACGTTTTGGGGGTTGGTGTGACAATATGTATGGATCTTAGAGACAAAACCAGCAGCAGAAAGGAGGAGTCCAAAAGAGGAACAGGAAGTGAGGGGGAAGAGACAGGAAAAACAAGAGAGTTAGAGAGGCTGGGTGAGAACAGCAGGTCCTGTAACAGCTCTGTAAGAAACTGCTATAATAAAGACACTGTTTATATTAAGTAGGGAGCTGTTCCTTGATTACCCATACAGGATCAAATGAAACAGTTGGAGTCTGGAGAAGTGGACAGGCTTTGTATTGTTCCCGTTTGAGTTCCTTTTGGGAATAAAATCAAACCTCCAGAAAGGACCATGTAGGGAGTGTATCTGGTGCCATGTGGGGATGCCACCTGCTTTTACGCTGCCTTTTTCCACAGAGAAAACTTCAGCCAAGTTAGCTGTGGAAAGCAGCTTTCCACAGCTAAGGACGTAATAAGTTGTCAAAAAAGGATTTGTTTAGCTTTTCGGGTTCTGTGTGTTGTTTTTTTTTTCCAGAAGAGCAACCTTTTTGGCGAGAGGTAGTTCCCAGGACCATATAAGCAAGTGTCTCAAAAAGATTAGGAAAGGCATGTTTTAGAGTTTTGGCTATTTGTCACTATGTGTTATGCCTCAGACAGCACTATATATTTATTTTTCTGCAGTTACGTGACTTACAGCTGAGAATATGTTTTCCAGTCATAAAGCTGGCTTTGCTTTTATATTTCATCTCAGCATAGAACAGTGACAAACTCTTATGAACCCATAAAATCAAGTAAAAGAGGTCCTTAAATTCAGATTGGTGTATATATAAGGTAGGACAGGGTGGAAACTTACAGAGGCATGAACCTTTGTAGATGCTAGGAATGGACTTGCAGAAAGAAGTGCCCAATTAATTTCTAAAGGGTGTGTGCCGATGTTACATTTAATACAACCTAGTGAGAGGTAGGTCAGTCTAAATATCCATCTATGCAAATGTTCAGAGGTTTACATAGGGCCAAAAATGGTGGACCCAATATAAGTTAATTAACCTAAATATGTGAACTAACCAATTGGGCATGAGTTAACCTGATCCAGCAAATGTCTGCACGTTTTTGGAGCTCAGCCCCAGGGCTGGGAAAGCCCAACTGCTCACTCCAGCCCTGGAGCTGTGCTCTTCTTACTCCCCCGACCCTGAGCTATTCTAGTCCGCCCACCCCAAAATCCCTGCCAACCCCACTTGCAGGCCCACCAGCCCCACTGGCCCTGCCAAATCTCACTCTCTCCCCCACAGACTCACTAGCCTCCCCATATCCCATCTGCCCCTCTCCCCATCCTGAGTTGCTTTCACCAGGTTTCCTGTGCAGCTCCCAACACTGGTGAATGCCTGTACAGAGTGCTCCCTGTCTATGATCATGTGTAAAGTAAGCCACGTGATCATAGACAGGGTGTGGAGAATGTTTGTACCCAAAGTGCCACCCTGCCTTACTATCTGCTTGACTTTAGACTAACACAACTAACCACCTCTCTGCAGATTTTTATATGCAACTCACACTGGGATACTGGAAAGAAAAAAACATTTTACAGAGGTTCATTAAAATTTTAAAAGCACTGCAGTAATTCTCTGAATTAAATTTGTATACCTGAAAGTACATTTCACTGCAACAGTAAAAATTGGTGGCTTATTTAAAAAAAATTAATATGTCAGAAACTTAAAGTCAAATTCATCCTGCTCTCAGCTCAAAAATAAATATATCTATACAGAAATGTCTGGATTAAAAAAATATGAGTGATGTCACTGATAGCACTGCAATAGGCTTATTAGGTAGAGGTAAGTGTGAAAGTGGAAAGAGAAAACAAGCAATCTTTTTCCTCCGCCAAAAAATACCACCTGTAGGAGTTGAACTTAAGAATAAGATCCCACAGAACTATGTGGCTTTTTATATGGTCTTGTCTGTTGTTTACTTATAAAAGAAACAATCTTAGTGACAGCCCAGATGCCTAACACAGTTCCTCTTGACTGCACTGGGAGGCATCCAAATAGATTTAAAGGTATAATTTTGTCCCCCTAAACTATAAGGCTAGGGACAGACATTACACATAAACTAGTTTAAGTGATCAGAAACTGGTTTAAACCTGTAATAGAGCAAACATTCAGGCGTATAAAGCAATTTGAAAATGGCCGAAACCAGTTTTAGATAAATCTGGTTTAGTATGAGACTTAACTGAATTGGGTCTAACTGGTTTATTCAATGTCTGTCCTAGACCCCTTCCTGGTTTAAGTTAAACCAGAGTCCTCCAGCATCCCAGCATGCTCTCTGGCCTGGGCAGGGCTCTCTGCTTCAGCCGCAGGGCTGGCCCCACCCCTCTGCTCTCTAGCCTGAGTAGGGACCAGCCCTACCAGGGATACTGGCCGGCATGGCCCCATTAAGGAAAAGTAGGCAGGGAGGGATTAATTCTTCCCTCCTTCCCCCACTGTAGCCAGAGTCTTCTTGTACACTGGGGAGCAGAAGGGAGGGGGCTGTGGAGGTGACCCCGGGGGACTGGGCAGCCTGGCATAGAACCCCATTCCCTGCCCCATGGTGGCAGCAGAGAAGTAGAGGAAGAATCCCCCTCTGGTGCTGGGCAGGCCCACAGAGCCCCCCTTCCATCCCATGGTGACAGGGGTGGAGGGGGAAGGAGAAGAGCCTTCCCCCCAGCACTGAATAGAGACCTCTTCCCTGACCTGCGGTGGTGAGGGAGAGGGATGAGAAGGAAGAGTTCCCCTCTGGGGCTGGGCAGCCCTGTGGTCTGGGATTCCTCCCAGCTGTCAAGGAGCCACTGGGGTGGGCAGAGCTCTCCCCTCCTCCTCCCCTGTCATAGTGGTCTGGCCAGTCTCCCTCATCCCCCACCCTCGGCATCCTGCACAAGAAAGTTGGGGTTTACTCAGGCCTGGCCACGTTCTCCCCCTCCTCCCCCCACTCAGCTCAGCTCAGCTCCCCTGTGGAAGTGAAGGGCTGCTCTAGCACCCCCAGGCTTCTGGCCTGAGCCACTGCAGGCATGTGCTGAACATCTGTCTACTTGCAAACCAGTTCACTCTCTGCAGGTTAGACTAACCTGCAAAAATTGAGTCAATTTAGGCTCAGGCTCTTTTTGAATGTCTGTCTCTAGCCTAAACCGCTATCTTAACCTTAAATCTGAACAGTCAGGAATTTAAGACCAGGAAATTTGAGATGATACCAGAAAAGAAGGATGAGAAGAAATATTTGAGGCCCTGTTATAGGGGAAAATAATATTAAATTTGCCAAATGACTTCAAGAAGTGTCACAGAAGCAAATGTTAAATATGCATGTCCTAGAAAGGAAAGCAAAGTGGCAGTGAAACACAGGAATAGCTCTGCTTCCATTTCCTCTCTGAAATACCACTTGCAGACTGTGCTGAAAGCCATCAGGATCTGATATATGGAGTTTGTTACACATAGATACAGAAAAACCTGTTTGCAAGAAAACAGTATGTCATGACAGCCTGGAACCAATCCTGTCACGCCTACCCTAAAGTGCTATTTACAAGCAATTCACCCACTGCAATATGGTTGTTTGAATGTGACAGAGGGAGATAGGAAATGTGTATTTTGCTAAGTGAAAGAGACTCTGTCAGCATGTGCTAAAGATCCATAATAATCAAATCAAATACATAATAACCAAATCAAGTACATACAAAAGGTCAGATCCTTGGCTGGTGTAAATCAGCATTACTCTTACTGATTTCAGTGCAGCAGACTGCTTTACATCTCCTGAGAATCTAGATCCAAACTAATAGCCTTACAGGAAACAACAGAAATGTCACTCTCTATCCCTATTGTGATAAGTGGCTATCAGCAACATAAGAGTTGAGAAAATAACAGTGAGTTCAGATAACTCACTGACACTGTACTGCTTTAGTCTATCATATCATCAACTTCTATTTTTCGGCAACTTAGATCATAGTACACCAGTGAAACAAGGCACCAGTTGTAAAACTACAAACCCTACTTCATGGTAAAGGAAAATTTATTCACGTAACAATGTGCTGATGAGAGAGATAGGTAATGAGATCAGACACTGAAGAGCTTATAAATAAATGGTGCAACTTTCAAGGTGGTATACTAAAGTATCATTTGTTTAAACCACTGAACAGTAGCAAAGACTTCTGAAAACAGGCTGCATTTTGCATCTCTGGATTTTACAGTCATTTCTGGGTTTTATAGTCATCAAAATGCCATAAGATTCAAAACCAAATCAGTGTGTGGCCTACCTCATAAGATCTTTCCTTGTGGCATATCATTGCAGACAGCGGAGTGAGTATTGAAAGAGTCAATTTTCACATCCACATCTTGGATATATTCTGAAGAATCCCTTCACAAGGACTATGTGCTCCTGTATTGAATGTTACATGCCAACCCCCCATCCCTAACTTTAATCATTCAGTAAAGATCCAAAAATGTCTGTGAGAGCTAGAGGGGAAAATCAATCAATGAAGGCACACAGTTTAAAAGAATAATTGTCCACCTGATGAATCTTGACTTGGTACATGCTGCAAAGGTAGATGCTGCCTGTACAACAGCAGATTCTGCTCATGAATGTTCAGGAGCATAAATAACACCTGGGCATGGGAGAAGACAGAGCTTTAATTTCTGAAAAATGAGTCTACTTTCCATTTTTTTCCAACATTTTCAGAGAAGTTGGCTAAAGCTGGATAATATCCGCACAACCAATGCTTTGAGATACTTTCATGATAGAGGCCATACAACTGAAAAAATGTAATCGTTTATAAAATTACTTTTCACTTGGCTCCTGAAATAACATATTGAAAATGTCTGGTATGTGGGTCTCAACACACCCCACATTCTGTTCTCTTTGTGCACCCTCTGGTGGCATAAAGGGGACAGAAACCTGTCAGATCTCCCGCTCTAGGCAGCACAGAACAGTGGTTATCAATGTTTTTAGCACCCCTCAGAAAATGCTAGCTCATAGTTTTCTATTCATTTTTTGACTATGGAAAAATACTAGAGTAATTATTCTGTTCCAAAGAACTCAGAAAGACCACCACAGGCAAGAATATTTTTAACACTATGGATTCCTATCTGAGATCTCTGGATTTATCTTGTGAATCATATTTGTATACCTAACTGTGCTAACATTGTGTGGCACCTGTGACACCCTCAAAAGGCTCTCAAGGCACCCTAGGGTACTACAGAACCCTGGCTACAAATCACTGGTGTAGATGTTGCACAGTTGGTTTCTACCTCACTTCTATTCCAGCCTACCAACATGACAGAAAACTACAGGGCAACAAGAGTGGAAACAGGACAAACAGAGTACAGTGCAGCAATTCCTGGTCAGTACACCAGCTTCTTGGGACCACACTCCCAAATATCAGGGAGCTACACATACATATTTTTCTGCTCTTCCTCTTAGCTGTGTCCTGTGTTTAGCATGTCCACCTGTACACTTAGGACAATGTTTGGAAAAAGCTATTCCTGTACTTAGGTAAATTCATTAACTAAAACACAGTATTAATTTAACTTATTAATCTGACACAATATAAAAATACACAAAAAAAGTACTCTAGGTCCTGGTTCAGAGATTTAGATATCCCTCGGGTAGACTATATTAAACTAGTACATGGACATATACCAAGAAGATGAGCTTTGACCAGTGAAGCCTCGGGAATGGTAGAGCATTTGACAGCAATTGTGTTTGGTATCATGTGATATGGAAGAACAAATAAATGGCTAACAGATGAGTCCCAGGTTATGGTTAAAAAAGGAAGATGTCTCAAGAACCAGGCTTCAGGAGGAGAATGAAGATGAGCAAACTTTCAATTGAACAGTAAAAGAAAGAAATAGGGGATGATACATGCCTTCAGGATGGCCAGCGAAGAAAATTAAAGAGGTGAAATAAGATGCTGTGTTGCTTATGCAAAGGCTAGTGACATTAAAAGGAGGCAACTTGCTCTATGCTGAGAACCTAAATGCTGGATGCTGAACTCTAATTGAAAGAAGTAGGAATTGAGGATGCAGAACTAGCATCAGACTCTGAATGAAGTGAGGATAACTTCCTCTGATCCAGCATTCAAGAATAATATTCAGTCATAGCTATCTAATGATTCCAATTTTTAAAAAGTGAGTAGATTTTAACCAGCATCTTTGCTGTTCCAATCCTTCCACAGGCACTATTTGAAATCAAGTGAGTTAAAAGGGGGATGTGAAAGCGTTAGTATGACTTTCCTTTTTCTACTCTCTCTCATGTATTCAGTTTCTTTCAACAGTAGCTATTCTGAATATTAAAGAGAAGTGACGAGATGGGGGCAGGGTGGGAAGATGTCACAGCAGAAAAGGTTTAATCTATTTATACAGTCAAATTGTGGTGTGATAGAAATTTATAGGAAAGAAAATCCTTTGGTAGACTTATTTTTTATTCTATATATATATATACACACACATATAAAGGGCTTAGTCCATTTGTCTGTTTGTCTATTTGTCCATAACACTCTTGGGGGGCCTGGCTCCACTGGCAGTGAGGTGTGACTCCAGCCAGTGCCGCATCAAGAATGCCCATCGAGAATGATGGGTGGGGTGTGACTCTGGCGGAGTGGGCCAGGCAGATGTGAAGTGTGGGGGGAGGGGGAAAGTCGTGGTGGCACAGTGCCAGATGCAGAGCTGGGGGGGCAGATGCGGAGCAGGGGGGGTGCAGGGTTGGATGTGGAGCGGAGGGGGTGGTGTGGGGCTGGATACAAAGCACGGCCAGACATGGTGGGTGATGGCAGCCATTGTGTGCAAGCTTTGCCACCCCCTACCCCCTGCTCCTGGGAGGTGGCAGTGGCATGGGGTGGTGAGTGGCAGAACTCCAACCCTGCCTTCCCCCCATCATTCTTAATGGACAATTCACTAATATTAATATAATAGCCTAATTTGACTAAAGCAACCATCAAGGTTTTAACCAGTGTTCATTCTTGCATTTGTTAGAAATGCTTTCCAAGTCCATCCAGGAAAAGTTTTAGGAAACAGGGATCAGCAAATCTCAATATTCAAAAAAAAAAAAAAAAAAAAGACAACGATTTAAATTGGTATAAATGTTTTAAATTGTGTAAACTGACATAATTTTGCTGAAATTGGTCAGAAATCCCAATTTATGCCATTTGATTAGAAACTTCAGAAAACATTCCTGATCCTACCATTTCTAATAATATTGCTGCCGCTTCTGGTACAATTTTGGTACAAATGTGAATATCTTTTTATAAGGTGAGAGTCACAGATATGAAGACATGATATCCTTAGAATACAAGTACTTTATCAACATTACCATTTCAAAGCCTTGAGTTTCCTAACTACTGCCCTTCAGATATTATGCCACTTCATTCCAAAACTGGGAAGATTGTTTATTTCACAACATTAGGGCTAATCTGCAAAGAGCTGACACTTGGGTGGTTGTGGCCAAGCAAATGACTGCTCTGTCCCAATGGCTGCTCAGCTATTTTTGGAGGAATGCCCCCATCCTTTCTACCATGTCATTACAATCAACTATCTGCTATCCTTAAACTTATCCCATCTTGTGCATTGATAATGGAAACTAATATCAGGCCCCTCTGGCTTCTCAAGTTGCTTTCAATGGCTTTTGTCATACCTTGTTTTAATAACTGTTCTCTTTCCTACTTGTTTTGTCAATGGCTGTAGAAGTGCCTGAGGCCCAAAAGCCTAATGTACTTAAAGAAGGTTTTGGTGACTGGTGTTTGCTGGTCATGCATATGTTTCTGTTAATAGTTATTGGCAAGTAATAAATAAATACTTGGAAATAAATCAAACCAAATTATTGCCCCTTGTAAGGGCATTATTTATCAAGTTTCTAGATATTATCATAACTGAATATTGAAGACCCAGTGATTTTAAATTTCACTCATTTCAATAATGCTGGGTTAAACAGATAGTATATAACAACAAACTTAACATCAAGTTAATAAGTTGGGTAAAATTCTAAAATTTGTTCTATTCCCGCCAGTGTTAACAGAATTGCACAGTTGAGAGACAGCTCAGAATTAGCCCCTACTGCTGTGGTGCAAGGTGTTTTTATAGCTCTAGTTAGCTGGGCAAAAGCCACAGGACTTGATTCAGTGGATTCATTAAATCGAACATTTATCCCTGAGAAAATCTCTATATTGGGTTGGTTAAATAATTTCTGTAGCTATAGAAGTGCTCATTAATTAGTAGCAGGAATAGTTTGTGCTTCAGTGCAGTATCAATCAGGATTAAATGTGTTACATAATGCAATCATTAGAGAATACAGTTATGTTGCATTTAAACACTATTTTTTTCATAACTAAGATAGAGTAATGATATCAAAATGTAAGAATATGCTTAGTATAGTACAAGACGAGATCATTGCAAGTTTTAGAGATACAGTTAGGAATATTTAACAATCATTAACCAAAACATGTGATTCTGTTTTCCCACTATTATTTGAGTCAAAAATACTCTTTATTTTATTCCTCAGTCAACACATAATTTTTTTTTATTTACTATTTTAAGCAGTTTAGAGAAGATCATGTTAAATTTGTTCTCATTCTCCCCAAAAATGTTTCATTGAAAGTGATACTACAGTTATTTAAAAAAACAGCAATATAAAAAATCATTATGGTAGTGCCCTATCAACATAAACACACACAGGGATCCAATCAATAATTAATCATGTCTGAAATTAACTGGCAATATCAACAAATCTAATCTTCTTTTTTATTATAGATTTTCCATTACATTTTGATCAGTGAAACTTCAGCTTGCTAATATGAAAAAACATATATATGCAAGTCTAAGGCTAACCCACCTGCTGATGTTTGCTCTAATCTCAAAGATAAAGGTACACAGGAATTAAAGTCCTCTAGCGATGTCTATCATATGTGTGCACTTTCACTCTTCCATTGTGCCCTTTAGTATCAACTCATAATCTAATAAGAGGCATTATATGCATCATATGAGTCAAGTTTTTATCCCAGTTATCACAATTTATACACCTGGAATAACTCAAGTGAAGTCCAAGGAGTTATTTCAGGTGTACGTATACTAGCTTGACAGATGAGGTTCAAATACGTGTATATACATGTTAATAATTGTTTGGCCTTGGGTGTACTGACAACTGAATTGTATATCAGAGTACTTCCATTTTTAAATAAATTCTGCCATTTGCAGTCACATATTCAGCATTTAGTAGGTCATAGGTGTAACAACCCTCAGGAGAATTTTGTGATAGCTCTGAGCACACATTGCACCTCGTAGCTGCAAGTAGCAGCACCCAGCTAATAAATATCCAAGGTCTTGCAATCTAGGTGGAGTCCCTTTATTATTTCACAGAACTCAATTCATGACAAAATAGAAAAATACGGCTAGAAGGGAACTCTTGAGGTCATCTAGTCTAGTCTGGTCAAGGCAAAATAATCCCTGACTAAACTATCCCAGTTAATTGTTAATCTTTGATAGAAATTAGATGACTAAATTAAACTCTCACTAGAAAAGCTTTAAAAATGCCAGGTATTTCATACTTGTTCCACTGCAGTGCAAAGGCATCTCCTCCCTAACAGACTTCCCCCATGAGACTAATCTTTCTGTTGTGTTTGCAGCAAAAATTCAGTCATATATGTTTTTCTTACTGACAAAGTATATTACAGAACATCTTGTCTAAAAAATTTGAAACAATTTCAGAAATGTGCCCAAGCCAATGAATTCAATCACAGCTGTGGTAATAACCAAGCAACCATACTTCCACACACAAATGGTGTTGCTCTTTTTCATTTGATATCCCAGACTTCCTGCTGGCATCATATATCTCTGACAATTTGCATTAGCAATCCTCGTATTTAAAGATCTAGTTTTAAAAGTATATCACAGGATTAGTTGGTAAATGAAGATAGCTAAGGCACAAGTTTAATTATTTCCACATGTGAAATTGTTGCTCACTAAGTGTCTCTTGAATGATCGAATATGTATCAGAAACTACCCAGACCATTAAAATAACCCCAAATTCAGGAAGTTCCTGTTGGGCTACATCTTTTGTATTTTCCATAGTACAGAATCTGGTCTCTGGCCTTTTCTTACAGGAATTCCCTCAACTGTAATGTTAGTAAGTGATTTTGTATTTTTAGACTTATGTCCACTAGAATTTATGAACCCATGTAGTCTTGTCTCTAAAAACTGAAAGACTAGAACAGTAAGCAGCATATTAGTATTTAAAAATGTTCTGGGCTACATTATCTTTCCCTAGGTCAATTGTGTATTCTGTGATTGAGGGTGAGGGGTGAATGTGGTATGAGGACAACATGAGGAACCTTCCAACTAGACTATGATGTTTTTGTTTTGTTTTGGTTTTTTTGAAGAGCAAATTCACTGAAAACTGAAATTTGAGGGAAGAGGGAATTTATTCATGAATTTGTAAAACTTTTAGCAAAATCTTGACATTTTCAAAAGGACTTTTTCACTTTGGAAATAACAAAATATTTTGTTTCATCTTTTCAACTTTCTAATTTGAAATGGAATTTTTCATTTAGAAAATTATCTACATTTTAAAAAGTAAAAGTTTTTAAAGTATTAAGCAGAAAATAAAACATTTCACTGTAGGTTAAGTCTAACATTATTGCATTAACCCAAAGAAAAGTTTTTGCTTTTCTTATTTTCCTGAAAATAATTATATACATGTATGTTTGTGTGTATGTGAAAGAATGATTTCTGAGGGTGATATCTTTTATTGGACCAGCTATGAAACTGGGATAAAGTTAAACATTCTTTCGTGTTGCGGGAGGGGGAGAAGGATGTATTCATGTATATGGGATTGCAGCCCACTTACCTATATAGTGGCCTATAATACTAGCAAAGGGATGGGCAAAATGCAGCCCCCACGCCAGATACGGCCTGCCAGGCCATTCTATCTGGCCTGCGGGGCCCCTAAAGAGTTTAGAAAATTAATATTTATCTGCCCCTGACTGCCAGGCAGCCCTCGATGGCTTGCCAAAACTCAGTAAATGGGCCTCCGCCCAAAATAATTGCCCACCTCTGGACTAGCAGATCAGTCAGATGGGAGCTGGCTAAGTATTTCCCTGCACTTTAGGAGGCATAGTGTGCCTCTCAAAACAGGAAAGAGCTGATTCAAACCCATGCTATTTTTACACATTTAACTACTGGGTATCAGCTCTTAATGTCCAGGCTTCTACCATTCTTTGGGTGTTATTTGCAGCCAGCATCTCTCCCAGTATAACCAAATAAAAAATTCGGATTTGGGTGCCGTAAAAATTATGAGGATTTGGTATCTTATGGCTTGTTTTCATTAGAATGAGAAGCTGATGATGGAGCTGGGTACCTCCTGGATATTTATTTACAAAGAATGTGCACAGAGTCCCATTTCTTTGAAAACACTAGGACTCAAACAAGACAGTTCATGGATTCAGTATTTCAATTTTCCACCCAGCATGTTGAAGCCAAAAAAGACCACTTCTTTAAACTTTATTGTAGAGTTGCATTAATATATCTCTCTACTATCTACTCTATTACTATATCTGTAGCTTTCTGCTGCCTTCTCTATCTGCAGTGTGTAAAGCTGGGAGAACATGATTTTCCTGTCATGGGAAAATGGTTCAGATATCAAGAACATTTCCCAGCTTCTTTGACAGGTTTGCAGTCTGCAATGAGCTCCACACTCCTATGGCTGGACTCCTACCAATGCCTGAGCTAGCTAATTTAAGGCTAGATGAGGTATATGTATTGATATAGAAACAGACACTTAAAAAAATGGAACCTGAATTGATTCAATCTTTGCAGGTTAGTCTAAGTTGCACAGATTGAACTGATTAACAAATGGAGAGACATTCACTTTTGAATCAGGTAACGCAACCATATCCTTGCAGTGGCTCAAGTCAGAAACTGGGGGGGCACGAGAGCACACCTGCCAGCCACTGGCAAAAGGGAGGGAACACACACCCTCCAAAAAGCTCTCACCACCACTGCTGGAGCAGAGGGGGCATGGCCAGGCACCAAGCCAGCGCTAGCCAGCTGGCAGGGAGGGCGGGATTTAAATCCACATGGATGCCAGCTGGGATCTGGGGGCAGGAACAGGGGATGCCAGGCTGAGGAGTTGGGGTGGGGAAAAAGTTCTCTCTCTAAAGTAAGCATGTATTGAACACAGAAATTTGCAATCTCAAGAACACATCAAGGAGCAACCAAAAATCTTTGTCTAAGCTAAGATACAGCCCAGTAGAGCACAGTGAGAGCACACACAATTTATTCTAACTTAAAATGGAATGTAATAAACCAAAAAGACATGAAGAAGCCTTGCATAAGTCTTATGAAGTCCTGAGGGCAGAGTGTCTCCTTACAGCCATTGCAAGGTTTCTCCTGTGTTTCTCCTATTTTGTGCAGATTGGGCTCAGAGAAAAGTTAAAAACATCTTTTTACCACAAAATTAACTGTTCCAAACAGGAGATTTTACCACACCTTCAGCTCTCCTGTGACATACAAATTTTCATTTTCATTTAATTTCTCCCAGACCCCAGAAGAACTTTTACAATCTTTGCAGTCTCGTATGCCTGATGAAGGGTGCCTCTGTCTGAAAGCCTGCAAATAAAGAAATGTTTTTGCAAATAGCTAGTGGGTCTAATAAAAGGTATCACCTCTGCCACAGATTTTGATTCCTTTTGCCTCTACACCAATAGGGCTGCAACCTGGATACCTGACTCCTTACAGCCAGGTATTCAGAAAGCCTTTGCTTAGGATTCCCACCTGTTACATGTTCTGCTATATAATGGAAATGTAGCTCTCTGCATTCTTTGGTCAAGCTGTATGCAACCCTCAAGCCGTCTGGGACTCCCTCCTCTTCCTTTAGTTCCATCTCCAGCACTTATATGTGATGATTGTGCCAGGTCTTTGCCAACATCTCCCACCTCTCAGTCTGGTCCTGCAGTGCTTGGCACCAGCACACTGAGCTGGGTAAAGGGGGCTAAAGCCCCTCTTAGACCCCAGCCAGAGTTTTCCTGGGGTGGGGGCTGGCAATCTCTCTCAGGCTGTTGCCCACCCAAGCCCCATGCCCTGCTCCAGCAGAAAGCAGGGGGTATGGGCAGCACACTGGATGAGGGAAAGGGGGATTAAAGCCCCTCTCTGACCCAAGATGGGGTTTGCCTGGGGCAGGCAGTCTCTCTCAAGCTGTTGCCTGCCTGAGCCCCATGGCCTGCTTGAGCAGAGAGTAGTAGATGTGGGCAGCACACTGAGCTGTAGAAAGGGGGATGAAAGATCCTCCCAGACCCCAGCAGGGGTTTGTCTGGGGGTGGGGGGCAGTCCCCCTCAGACTGTTGCCTGGCCCTGCCTCAAGACCCTGCCCCCTTCACTCCAGTGGGGAAAGATCCGGCAAGGGCTGCCCGGACCCTCTCAGGCAGACCTGGTTGCAGTCCCCAGCCAGACTTCCCACCCCCTTTCTAGCCTGACCAGTGAGAGCTGGCTGACAAGCAGAGTGGCAGGGCCAGTCCTGCTCTCTGGAGCAGAGAGCACAGCTCAGCCTTGGCCTGAAAAGCATGCTGGGATGCTGGGGGGCTCTGATTTAACTTAAACCAGGAAGGGGTCTGGGACAGAAGTTCCATAAACCGGTTTGACCCAAACAGTTAAGTATGATGCTACATTCAACCAGTAGCATCTTAAACCAGCATTGGCCATTTTGAAACTGGTTTATGTGCACTGAACTTTTGTTCTGTTACAGGTTTAACCAGTTTCCAAGTGCTTAAACTGGTTTGTGTGTAACTGCTGTTCCTAACCTTGGACATTACGTTCATAGCAGCAACTGCTAGGTACGTACAATTGTTTAGGAAGTCGCTTGTGGGAAATCTGTAAGGTGAGGTTTACACACAATGACAGACCTCTCTATATGAAAATAGATAGAATTTGGAATTGTACAAGTTGGCTCTGGATCTGCATTCAAAGCCTTCCAAAGTTTTCAGATATTCAAGTTCAGGTTGTTAGTGGATGGGACCATTTTCAAAATTCTTTTGGAATCCAGATTTTAGATTCCAAACAATTCTTAAATTTGAAAGTGTTCAACTTTGGAACTTAAATTCTGGCCCTTCTACAAGTCATTTATATTCAGTACCAGTTCCTTCTCTTTCTGGGACATAGAAGTCAAGTTTGAAAAACAGGTGTTCAGAGTTCATAGAGATTCAGCACACATACATATATAGTACTGGATAGAAATGTTCAGTGCAGTAACATTGTAATGTTTATGGGTAATAAATACTATTAATATGTTTCAGTACCTGTTTCTAGTTTAAATATCATTTTCATAACTTAGTCAAATCACTTCGGAGCTGCAATCTTTAATTCTTGGTTTAATGGCAAACGGTGATTTATTAAAATAATGTAAATAAAATCTGTTCAGCTCCTTTTAAAATGAAACTAAAAATAATTTTCCAGCTGAACATTTGCATTCATATAACTCAAGGTGGCTGAAGCTGGAAAATGCGAACAGGACTTGTTTTGTAACCATGACCGGCAAAGGAAAAACATTTTATAGTTGAAAAATAAAAACTGATTCACTATTTTTAAAATGCAAATATTTAAATTTGGCAAATTCCCTCTTGGCCTGGAAGAACATTTCTATTTATTTTCTCTTTATGGTGCTTTTTCTGGAGTGTTTTAAACCCTTTGCTGTGCAAAGTTAATGGCTTGCTAATGATACTTCTATTAAAGACTCCTCCCTTTAGGTTTTTTTCACCCCCAGTTATGGATTCCTGATCTGAAGTAGCATTTGGCAGGTCTATAACTTCAAGGGATAAATTGAGTTCCTGGCAGTTCCTATGGATAACTCGATAATGTTATCTATTGTGAAACTTGGAGAGAAAGTTTCTAGATTTAGGATTTAATTGTCAATCATGGCATTACATTAAAAATTTATAAACCACAGCCTTAGCTGGTGTACACTGGCATAGGTATTCTGCTTCCCTACAGTGATTTACACCATTGTGGAGTTAGCCCTGCAAGTCTTGGGACCACGTTTATTGAAGCCTTTCTAATATGTCTAATTTTTATGTTTACAAAAATTACATTCCTTGGATTTCCCTATTATTTTCATTTGGACGCTGGGATGCAGAGCCAAATTATACCTTTATATTTAAGTAGCTCTAGCAGTTGTAACAATCTCTGTAGAAATGAAAGTAGTCATCCTTTACCACAAATAGAGCAATTACATTTCAATAGTGCCATTAGCCATAAACTACAATTGAAGTCCTAGGATAATACATTCATTATGACATCCACATGAATATTTAACTCTTGAAGGAGAACTAATACCTTTTACAAGAGACAATAAATTAAATATTACTCTTGAAATTCAGATGTGATTAGTAACTTTCCAGCTTAATGATCCTGATTAACTTGTCACCTGTACTAATATAAAATAGAAGAAATGTCATTAACTCGAATAGTTACCCTGATGCAGTGAGAGAGAACAGACTTGGGTCCAAATTCTGTATTCATTACGTTGTTGAAATACAACAAATATGACATAAATATGACATAATTACATTTATTCAGCATCCAGTAATTCAGTGTATATTGGATTAAAATTATCTGCTGGATTATTTAAACAACCATTATTATAATATATTGTTGGTGGTGATTTATATTGTAGGCATAAACATCCTGCTGCATATTCCTCAAATTCTTATGATAGCTCTTTATAGGTTAGTGCACTACATTCTTGTGACTTAGATAGAAAATCATGAGTTCAAGTCCCATTCCAGGACTTTGGCCTAAACCCAGGACTAATACTGCATTGCAGTATTGGAGGAATGCTATCTAGCTAGCTCCTTTGGATGAAACATTAGCTTGTGGCGTCTTTTGTCCATCTTGAGTGGAAGTTTGGAGGACGTGTTCCCTAGGTCCGTGATAACCCCATGTACTGATCAGCTTTTGATTCCCTTACTTCCACGTTTCAAGTGAGCATATCATGGCTGTTCATTTTCACTTCTCATGTGTGTATAACTCTGCTTTGGAAAAAATTTTTGCTGACTTTAACTGCGTGCAAATATAATGCATCAGATTAAAGTCTAGTTCACCCGCTATTTCAATAAATGTTTCTATTTGTTTAGAGCTAGACTGGGACTTTGAAGAAGAATCCTGCTCTGGGGAGGAAGTTGAGGGGATGCTTAGTCTTGGCCCAACAAACATTTTGACTGATCTGAGAACTGTACTCAGCTAGACTGATAAATGGACTTGCTCATTTTTCCAACTCACCAAGTGGTAATACCCAGCTACAAAGAAATGTAGATGTCTTTTAGTCTTCTTCCTCAGTTCCTTACGCCACTGCAAGATGACACCTTTTGAAGTATTAACATTATACAATATAACTAGGCAATTTTTTGGCTCTCATCCATGTCACATCTGAGCATCTGATGTTGACCCTAATGTTTAGCCAGGCATATATTTAGTTTTCAATATTACACACACAATGTCTGTGTCTGCAGTTAAATACTTTTATGAATTTAACTCATATTATTCAATTCAAGAATTTTTAGGGGAAAATGAACAATCTAATTTTTAAGTAGAAACAGTATTTGATGCAAAAAATGTTGCTGTTTGATGGGGTGTTCAAAAATTGTGCAGGAAAATTGCATATTAAGGATTACATATAAATTTATGCTAATTACTGCACTCACCTCAAAGAACAGGCCCTTCTTTTAGACTCTCATGGAAAAAATCTAAGCAGAAATCATAAAATCAAAACCATGATGCTTAAAGATATGGGTCACCAAGTCTCATGTACAAACACAGCATTTGCTATTGCTAAAACATCCCAGATACCTATCCAGCCTCTTTTTAAGAACTTCCAGTGAAGTTCCCCTGGTTTTCCTAGGAAGCTTGTTTCCTTATCCTACTTTCCTTACAGTTAGGAATTTTTCCTTGAGATTTGATCTAGATCTACTTGCTGAAGTTTAAACCTTTTCTACATCTCCTGCCCATACAGCAAGAGAGAGCAATGTTTTTCCATCTTCTTAATGGCAGTCTTTAACATGTTTGAAAACTGTTACTGTGCCCCCTTCATCTCCTTTTTCTCCAAACTACAGTAAACTGTTTGGTAACCGGCACCTCACAAGCCGGTGTACTCAGTTAACCGGCATGCCGGCTTGTAAGGAAAAGTGAAACCGGAAGTGCCCACCGTGGCACTTCTGGTTTCTCTGAGCCCCCATCGCCCAGGGCAAAGAGAAACCAGCGCTGCTGAGCCCCCAGGGCCCAGGGGCATAACAAGCTGTGTGGGGCTGTGTGGGCCTGCCTCCCTGTCCCGCAGGGCCCATGGGAGGGGCGGCGATGCTATGCCCCAGATGCTGCGGGAGAAGCGGCAGGTGGGGCTGCTCAATTAACCAGCATAGGTTGTTATCCAGCATCCACCATTCTTGTGGGATGCCAGATAACAGAACTTTTATTGTATATCCATTCCTTCAACCTTTCTTTGTGCAACTTGCTTTCCTTGCCTTTTATCATCTTCGTTGTTTGTCTTTGGGGCTAGGGACAGAAATTATACTTAAACCAGAAAAAGTGTTCAGAAATGGTTCAAATCTGTAACTCAACAGGGGCGTGTCCACACATGCAGACATACGTACTTGCAGTGGTTCAAATAGTGGTCGCACAAATTTGTGCCAGAGATTTGTGCCTTAGCACAAGTGCCTGAACAAGAGGCAAATTATACCACTTGGGGCAAACTGACCCTGCCCAGATCCTCATGCATCTTCAGCCAGGGGAAGCCATAGGCTGGAGCCAGCACTTGTGCTGGTCCCAGCAGTATAAAACGCTCCCCTGGCAGGCACCACAGGGCTACTTGGCCTCAAAAGCTTCTGAGGCCCAGCCAGCTGATATCTGGGAATACCAGCCCCTTGTGTCAGCTAGACTGCTGAAGCAGCCCTAACCTAGATTGGGCCTTTGAACCCTTTATTCACTGCAGCAGTCTGGTAGTGGGGGCTGCTGCCTGGCTGTTACCTGCTGCCATCTGTAACAGCATCCACTCCCTTGGACCTGTGGCTGCATGGTTGTGCACCTACCAGACCCAGATGGAGACCACACTGCCACCTCGGCCGTAGTATGGGCACCATATCAGAGCCTCCTGCACCTCTGGGCCAGCTGCCAGTGGACTGTGGCTGCACAGTTGGCCTTTGTGTGGCACCTGGCTTCTAGTGCCCCCACTCTGCCATCTGTGCAGCTATTGCCTAGATGATGTGCTCATTGCAGTGGCCCACCTTGAACTTTTGAAGCATGTGCTCTTGGCCCAAATGGCCAGGAGGTCAGCCACCTCATCAGCCCTCCAGCTGGGTCCCTGGTGCTGGCTCTGGGCAAGCTCCTCTATCCAGGTCCCACCACTTGCCTCACCAGCAGAGATCCTGGTGTTCCCTGCTTAAAAATTGCAAATTCTCTGATTAAGCTCCCCCCCCCAAAAACTCTCTGATTAAAATATCCAAAATCTATGTTCTTCCATGATTAAATTGAGACACCACTATATATATGGAGATCAGTTAGGCAATGTTTTCTTCCTGTATTTACAATTTCAAAGCAATTTGGAAGCCTACCAGTGCCTCTATCATCATAATAAAATTATTTTTAAATATTTATACACTTTGGCATTCGCTTTTGGGTTATCACAGAAAAATTATAGCTGCTCCTGCCCCTTTCATTCACCAGGATGTGGGGCACTAAGCAGCATTGGGATGCCAGTGCCCTGCCCCTGCCCATGCCCTTGCTCCTCATTCCCAACCCACAGCCCCACCAGTACCCTCACTCATAACCCACATCCCCTGCCTTCCTCTGACTAGTTGGCTTCTGACAGCAGCTCCATCTCAGCAGCAGGACATGAGCCCAGCTGCAACTGTCCCACCCACTGCTTTGTGGCTCTGAGCAATGCCAGCCCTTACTGTTCTGCTCCCTTTACCTGTGCCCAGGCCCCAGTGATCCCCATGTTATTCCTGGGAATCCCTAAACTGGGGCCCAGGGATTGGGCTGGGCAAGCCTCTTTCCTTCCAGTGTGGCCTGCCCCCTGCACAGGCTGCTCAAGGGGGGGCAGGGAGGCTCTAAGCCTGGCTTTGGTAACCTCTCCTACACAGAGTGCTCCCCCAACCCTGACCCCCATCTCTCTCTCTCTCTTGCATACAACCCTGCTGTCACCTCCACCCCTCCTGCCAACCCATCACACCCCACAAGTGGTTTCTGGGACTACAAGCCTGCCCAAGCTGGGGCTGCATGTCCCAGCACTGCTGTGAGCAGAGGCAACTCAAGCAGGGTGTGGGACCCAGGACAAATCAGCCCACGTGGGTCCCCACCCCTGTCCAATCCTGGACCTGAAGAAGCGGCACTGGCAGCAGGGGTGGAGGGGAGAAGTGAGAAGCTGGACACGGAGCTCCTACTCCGCCCAGCGCCACACCGCCGCTGCTCTGCCCAGCTCCACAGGGCCCCCCAAAGCACAGGGCTCAGGGTGGTCACCCCAATGTGCACCCTCCTAGGGACAGCCCTGGTTATGGGCATGGGGTAGGGCTGCAGTGTGGTAGTTGCTCCTGCAGCTGCAGCTTTCACCAGCAGGTGCCATCCCATATGGAAGCTGGGTATGCAGGGTGTGATGCTGGGGGGAGTTTGGAGGGCTTGTGGGTGGGTGTAGGGTTTGTGGGGGTGAGGTTTGTGGTGGGGTGTGGGGCTTGTGTGGGTGTTTGGGGAGGTGTAGGGTTTATGAGTGTGGGATTTGTGGCTGGGGTGAGGGTGGGAGGTTTGTGGGGATGGTTTGTGGGAGTGTGGGTGTGGGGGTAGGTTCATGGGTGAGGGGATTGTGCATGGGTGGGGGGACTGTGTGGGAGGGGTGGGTCTCTCAGCTGCCCCCCACAGTGCACAGTCCCCAGTGTCCCCAGTAGCAACAGACAGCAGTGGGCTGTTGTGGTGCTCATGGACCGCTGCTGGCAGAGAACCCTGGCAGTGCATGGTGCCATCTCAGACTTGGGGGCTCCATGTGGTGCATGGCACTGGTCCAGCTCACTAATGCATGCCTTCAGGCAGGACTAGGTCAGCTTCTGCCATTGCCTGGGGCTCCCAACACCACAAGCAGGAGCTGTGTACCATCAGGCTGGGCCAGATCCTGCCTCCATGTGCCTTGTATGCCATTGGGCTGGGTTGGCTCCATGGAGGCAGGAACTGGCCTAGCTCAATAGTGCGCAGCTCCTGCCTGAGGTTCCAGGAACCCCAGGCGATGGCAGGAGTCAACTTGGTCCTGTCCAAATGCATGTGCTAGTGGGCTTGGCTGACTCCATGCAGCACATGGAGCCTGTGGGTCTCGGGTGGTGCCGTGCACTGCTGGGGGGCTCTGCCAGCAATGGGTTATGAGTAAACTGCTGGCTGCTGCTGCTGGGGGTGGTGGGAGCTGTGCACCATTGGGGTGCGTGAGAGACCCACCCCACCACCACAGTCCTCCCACCCACACACAGTTCCCCCTGCACCCTGCTTACCAGGATAGAGCCTGGGTCCCAGCCACTGCTGCCAGCCATACTTTTCTTCTATTTGCTCCAGCACACTGTCTCAGGGGAGCAGCAGGGGCACACAGCAGACATAGAGATGCTCTGGCCAAATGCTAGTGTCTCTCTGGAGGACACAGCCCCACCTAAAAATGCTCCCCCACAAGCAGTTATTCTTCTTTCTTCACATACTGGGGTACCCAAAGCAGGACACTGCTTGAACTGAGGCCTAACACCAAGTAGAATGAAAGTATGCCTGTGCCTTGCATGCAATACTTGTGTTAGTACAACCCCAAATTGTATTCTTGTGCCTTTTTCTCAGAATCTCACTTCTGATTTATAGTGAGTTTTTAATCTACCATGATCCTCAGATCCTTTTTAGCAATTACCACCATTCCAATTATTGCCGTTCTGCATTTGTGAGTGTGTTTTTCCCCACATGCAGCACCTTGCGTTTGTCTTTGCTGAATTCCATTTTGTTGTCTATTCCATGGTTCTCCATTTTGTCCAATTCCCCTGGATTTTCACCCTATCCCCAAAAGTGCTTGGAAGCCTTTGCAGTTTCATGTCATCTGCAAATGTTAACAGTATGCAGTCTATCCCTGTATCCAAATTCAGTAGCTTGGTTTCCACATATAAACCTGAAACATATATCTCACTTGAGTATAACTTTACTGTTAGCCTCAAGGTTTTCTTTTTCAGTAATTTATAGGTAAAATACAGCAATTACCAATTGCTGTCTCTAATATTAATTTTTAAAAAGTTAGGGATTTGTTGGCCCAGCCCTCAGCTTCTGCTACCCAACAGAACAAGTTAAATTGTGCCTGTGGGCATTCAGTTATGGTAGGCAGTGCTTAAATTGGAAAAAAACTGCCTGCACTACAGTAGTGATAATCTAGTTTCTTTTTTATAGTAACAAAACTGACATCAAACCTATCTTAGAGTAGGAGTTTGCACATTTAAGGGAAATCTGGAATTCTGGATTTTCTGCGTGTGTTTCTACACTGGATTAAAAATGGAAATTCAACAGACCCATCAGTTTCTTCCTATAAGCAAAACAGCTGGCACAGATTAAAGGAAAAAGAGCTACACTGTGTAAGTTAAACTGAGAAGAGAGGAAACTGGAAGGATTTTTTAAAATTTTGCCACTTTGCTACTCTAACAATATTTTCAGCAATGACAAAGTCCTTTAATAAAACAAGCAAATATTTTTTTAAAAATGAAGAAAGTGCATAATCAGAATGCACAATATAGGTAAATAAACAGGAAAAGGAAGATATTTTACATTTTCAATTATTTTATGTATATTGTTATTAATATTTTACAATGAATTTTGCCTATTGTTACATTTATTTTTCCTAGATGTAGAAGAGAGTATTGAATGGGTCTAAATAAATGTTAGCCACTGATTGTACTTTCCCTGATATGTGCACAGAACAAAGCAACAGTACAAAAATATTTTTTCAATTTTTATATGATATGAGAGACCCTCACAGTATCCCATAATATGGTATAATATATCTTTTAATTCTACATATTCCTTCCTATATTGGACTCAGATTGGTAGTTGTTTCTAGGGCTGTGCAAAACTTCAGTCTTTGATTCAATTCGGCAGAGATTTGGTCCAATTTGGTGGCCAAATCTTGGAATCTGAATCAAATCAGGAGACCCTTTAATCTCTCTGAATCAAATCAGAATCCCCCAAATTGCTTCAGAGTGATTTGGAAAGAATAGGCAATTCAGACATAGAAACAGTTTTAAATGCTTTTTCTCCATACCTCAAGGTACCAGGTGGCTCATGAATACTGCGATGCTGGGATAGATGGAGTGTCCCACAGAAGCATGGGGGGGCTCCCCAGCATGCTCGGCAGCAAACCCAGATGTGGACCAGAAGCACTTCTGGTCCACTTCCAGGTCTGCCAGGGAGTGCACTGGGGGGGGGAACCCTCTGCACCCCCCTGGCTAGGTGACTGGTGCCTCCTGGGTCTGTGGGGGAACCTGGGGTCCCCTCATGGCTGATCGCCAAGGCGGGGTGTGAGGCAGCCCCCACATGCTCCCTGATGGACCACTTCTGGGTTCACTGCCAAGCCCTCAGGGGGCTCCTCTCTGCACTCCTGTGGGACGCTCCATCTGCCCCAGCATCACAGCATTCACGAGCCACACTTGCTACCTTGAGGTATTTAGGAAAAACATTTAAAGTTGTATCTGTGGCCGAATCACTGAAATTTGGCTTTCCCATTTACAGATATGGGGGACATGCAGAAGCTGTTGAAACCTACATTAGTGTTTAAAAGATGAGCACTGTATAAACTCTTGTTTCAGAAGTGATATTTTTTCTAGATGATTGGACATGTGAGGTTAGTACCCAAGTCAAATGACTTGTTGTCTTGTCTGTCTGCATTTACATAACTCCTATTGCCAGAATGGAAGCTTTCAATTGAAACCTTCCTTTGATAGAAAACTGGATATTTAATTAAAAGAACATTTTCATAAGAAGTGTCTTTTGTCTTCCAAAAATGTTTAATTTGTGTCCTAAAATCAAAATCTGTTTTAGGAAATTTTCAGTCTTCTCACTCCTCTGTACCCTAACCATGAATGATGAGTGCCCCTGGAGGCATGGTGACTGTCTGCAGGTGGTGGTAGCTGTGGCAGCAATGAAGGCATGGCAGTGGCAAGTGGGGAACTCCCAGAGGCGGTTGCACCAGTATCAGCAGTGAGGGGCAGGAGGGTGGTGAGCACTGACTGGTGGTTGGCGATGATCTGCAGATGCTGCCGGCAGCATCAGTGATGGCCAGTGGTGATCAGCAACCGTCTGCAGGTGCCTCTGGCAGTCTCGGCAGCAGGTGGAGAGTAGCAACCACCCACAGGCATCACTGGCGGTGTTAGCAGTGCTTCTCTCAGGGGGTGCACCGCCAATTTCAGGGGGTGCACATGCACCCACTATGCATCGTCAATGACCCTAACTTATCAGTAAATTTTAAATAACTTGCTATTTTCAGTGTAGGTATGACAATTCTGTGTTTTAATTTGCCAAACATGGGAAGGAATTTAGTTTTCTGGTTTGTTTTTTAACCCAAATCAAAATAATTTCACTGTATTCGTCTAAAGAGAGAAGCCCCATTATTTGCCAATAGAAAAACCAAAACATATTGCCTCTTTTGAAGACAATGAGCACATCTATATGAGACATTTACTGTGCAGCAGACTAATTTGCTGTTCAGTAAAACGTCATTGCCTACACATGTGACCCTATTAGGCCAAACACAAGTACTGTCTTGTGGTGGCAGTGTGCTGAAGTGCACGTGTAGATCACGACAGGACTGGCTGAAGCAAGAGTGCGCTTTAGCGTGGGGCTGCTAGCTAGCTCTGTGCTGAACCACTCTCGTGCCTCAGGCAGCACCCTCCCCGCTGCTGCACACTGAACTCCCAGGAGAGTCCGGGCTTCTCTGGCTGGGGTCCATGCACTGTGGGCAGGCTGGCTGAGGCAGGAGGGTGCTTTAGCCAACAGCTCTGCACTGATGCACTCTCCTGCCTCAGCCAGCAGCACCCCCTCTCCGCCCCCATGTACATGGAGCCCAGCTGGACCGTAATGTGAGGGGGGTGGGGGGGAGCTGAGGCATGAGGGCGCTTTAGTGCAGGGCTAGCCAGCACCCTCCTGCCTCAGCCAGTGGCTCACCGAGCTGCACATGGAGCCCAGTTGGAGCAGCCCAGGCTGGCAGGCTGATCCCCGGATCCCCTGCCACTCAAGGCTGCTCCAATTGGGCTTCAAGTTCTATACACAAATAAAACCCAAAGCAATATGTTTTGGAGTTTATTCATGTGTATTAATTGCATGTGTAGGTGCACTCAGTGAGGGTAATGAAGGGAAAGCGTTAGCTGAGAATTTATCAAGAGGTCCAAGTAAGATTTGAATTTGCTTTCCCACTTAGCCAATTAATTAATGAGTGACCTTCCTGAAAGACTCTATGCATACCATGTGCAAACAGGAATTTTCACTAGACTTGTCTGTAGACGTTTTCTGGGTGTGTATGTCTGTGAAAGATTACATAATGCCACAGCTTCACGAACCTGGCTTCCCAAACCCTGTGCCTCTGTGCATGAATGCAAAGCAATATATAGAGCTCTCATCTGTGTTATATGAGTCCAGACACCAGGTATCCTGCTTCTATGCATATGTGAACAGTGATTCTACAGTGGTGAGGGCCTTTTGAATGTACAGAGTTTACGGGAAAATACCGATTTCCCTCCATCTGACTCAGACTTCTCACTTATAAAATGGGTTCTATTAAAGTTAAAGAGCTGATTATAACAGTTACATGTGCATTTTTTGCTAGCAAAGCAGCAAATTATTTATAAAAACAAAGTCTGTAAAAATGTCTTAATTTTATGATCAGCTCTAGTTAGGCTGATTCAAATACTAACATCAGATATTTCATAGATTTCATATATGTTTATATATGTCAAAGAAACCTAAATTATGTGGATTAACATAACACAGTAGTTTAAAAACATAAATTTAGGAAACATCCAATTTGGGAAATGTCTAAATTTGGACTGAAAAATTTAAGATATCTGATATAAAAATCCCAGAGACTTGGAGATAGGAGCAGTACAAAGAAATCAGTTTTGTACCTACAGACTTAGGACTATTTAACCCCCTCTTCTAATATTTAGCTTCTTTCACTTTAGCTGCCTGAACTCTTTGATTTCTTTTAACATTTCTGAAGACCTTTCTTCATGTTCTTTTCTGGTAAGTGACCCTAAAAATTAAAGGCCAGCTGTTAGCAATAGCCCTAAAAGGGCCATTTTGCAATGAATGCTGAAGTCTGCACTTCTTCCCAGCTAGTAAGTACTTTGACTTTTGTATTTTCTTCTCATTTGCCTTCTCTCTTGAGATTATCCTTAGAGGTTTAATATGTGCATTTTATTTGGTTTGGATAGCCCTGTAAGGACCTTGGACTCATCCTGACTTCAGTGAGATTGTAAACTGGAACACGAAGATGTTGCATGGAATCATCTGAATGAAATTGGTTGATTCCTTTTGGGACTGTGAAATTTTAATTTGGTAATACCTGAACCTGGTTTAAGATTTTTGGCAGAAATGTTGTGAGGTATACATGCGCAAATTAAATATATCCAATAGGTAGGGAAGCATCCCCAAAACAGTAATTGTGGAAAGTTTTTTTGAACTAAGTGACAGAGTGGATATTTTGTTTGGGTTGGTGATTTTATTAACATTTATTATTTAATGGACACCTGGGAGCAATCAGGAAGAAGAGAAGCTCTTCTGTTTTGCATTTGGAACAATGTTTTATTAACCTGAAATAAAGGGATCATAAAAGAAGTTTGTTCATTTTGAATGTGAATAAATAAAAGACATTCAGAAGCTGATATTATTCTCCCTTCTAAACAATCATAGGGCTGAGTTCAGTTAAGAAGAGATGGAAAACTCGTGGAGTCTCCTTGTGGAGTTTTCTGTAGATGGGCCTAACAGGAGCATTGGGGCAGGGGTTGCTCCTGTCCTGCAAAGTAAATGGGGGTTCTGTCCAAACACATCTCTTCCTGGGGGATCTAGTACCTTTATACTAGCTCAGAGATCTTTGGGGAGGGGTCTGTTTATTACAGCCATACTTCAAAAGTTTCTTTTTGCCTCAGCCATACCCTGAAGTCTTCCCTACTAGACTTTTCTACTAAGAGGGACAAAGAGAGGCCCTGAAGGGTTAAGTATTATTAGATAGTACTAGCACAGTGGTTCTCAAACTTTTTAGAATCAAGGCATCCCTTGGAATATGCCAGCTCCTGTGCCAACAACAAACATTAATTTTGTCCCTGGACAAGTTCTTATCCCATGAACCTATTTAGGATTTTCTTGTGATAACAGGTGTAGATAACTGAATGAGTGCTTTTTGTCTCGGGATAAAAATGGACATCTGCTTGTAGCCTTAAGTTTTCACTTATTTTTTACCACAAAAAATAATAGAGCAATTCTCCTGTTGCAAATAATTCAGATGTACAGCAGTGGGTCAGAATTGTTTTAACTCTGTGGATTCCTATTTGAAATCTCTAGATTTATTTTGTGAAGCATATTTGCACACTTAACACTGCTTACATTGTCTGTATGCCACAGCATCCTTGAAAGGATCTCAAGGGACCCTGGTGGAAAATCAATGTATCGGCACCTGATAAAATGAGCTCTTGTTTATGAAAGCATATGCATCTCTGATTCAGTTAGTCTATAAGGTACGTCTCTACCCTGTTTTCTGACTGAAGAATTAAGCAAACTGTTTTCTTTAGTAAATCTCTTCAGGCTTCTCTATTGTGATACATCATAGGTCTCTCCCATCCTACTTCTAATTTATTCTTTTCCTATGTATGGATGCATGAAGCAGAAGAGATGATGTAGCATCTAGGTCCTCACAGCACTGGTATGCTATGGAGATAGCATCCCTGCCCCTATCGCTTCCAAGCAAGAGATGATCTGTACAGACTGATAACTCAGCATAAGTAGTATTGGCCAGGCAATCTGCTTTAGTGTCATTAAAATCCCAAACTAGGTAAATAACAAATAGTTCCAGAACTGATGACATGGAATTAATCAGTACTTCATTAATTTATAATCTTGCTAGTACCAAATTTGCTAGAAAGTTTCTTCTTTTGCAGCTACATTTTTTTCTAATTGATTTAAAAAAAAAAGAAATGAAACATTAATATAAACAAAAGTGCATCAGGAAACCACAGAATTCAAATAATATATATACAATATACTTCTAGTATACCACTTTAAAGCTTATATTTTCACCCCACTGCAGAAAAAAATCATTAGTCTGACATTTTATTGATCTATAAATAAAAAGGCCTTTAAAAAGTTCAAATGGAAAGAAAATCTGTTTAGAATAGTTCCTAGAGGGAAACCTTGAGTTTCAACTCAGGTCCGCTTTTGTACATACTAGACTTAGCTCAGAAGTGTGTATGAGAGAAAATGGCTCTCCTTGACCAGTACTCATGCAATCCTAGCATGGCAAGACACTGATGTAGCCTGTAACATAACTCAAAGCCTAAATTACACGATATGTAATAACTCCAGAGGACTAGTACGCTGATCCAGGATCTGGTAGATTCTGTTTCTATGTCCTGCCTCTTGCATTTCATCCTGCTTCCACACACAGAGGCCACTCTAATGCAGATCACACCCTATTAACAGAAAAAGGCCCTACCCCAAACCCTAGGTTTTAGTTAGTTTAGTACTACCAGTCCACTTCCAGGTCTGCTGGTGAGCATGTGGGGTCCACACCCCTGCACTCCTGTGGGACTCTCCATCCACCCCATCATCTCAGCATTCATGAGCCGCACCTGGTACCTCAAGGTATGTAGAAAAAACATTAAAGCTGTGTCTATGGCTGACTCACTGATTCTCCAAATCAGCACCGAATCTTCAGATTCAGCCAAATTGAATCAGAACGGTGATCCAAATCAATGAATCAAATCACTGTCCCCTGAATCAGGCAAAATCCAAATCCAAATCAAATATGGCCCACTTCACACACCACTATTATTTATGTTTCCCCATTGAAAGTTTTCTATATTAACTTGTAAGCAGGAATTACAGACTAAATTCATTCTAATGTTGGGTCACAAGAGTTGACACTTTGGAACATTCTTATATAAGGTCCTTAAGTATCTGTAATTTATCACAAATTTAATATCTCCATACTGTGGTTTCAAATTCCTGCCCAGTGTAGTTTCTGCAATAGATTTCATAGATTTAATAGACATTGGGACTGGAAGGGACCTTGTATGATCATCAGGTCCAGCCCCTTGCCCCAAGCATAGGAAGTCAGCTGAGGTCAGATGACCACAGCAAGATAGTCATCCAAGCACTTCTTGAACATGTCCAGAGTAGGTGTTTACTTCACTTCCAGGGGAAGTCTATTCCAGACTCTGGAGACTCGGACAGTAGATAAGTTTTTTCTTATGTTCAGTCTAAAATGGTCTTCCAGCAGTTTGTAACCATTTGACCTTGTCTTCCCTTGGGGTGCCCTGGTGAACAGATGTTCTCCCAGTTCCTGATGCACAGCTCTTACCTACTTATAGGCTGCCACCACTTCCCTCCCAAGCCTACACTTCTCCAGGCTGAAGAGTCCCATGCCTCTCAGCCTCATCTCATAAGGCTTGCTCTCTTGATGTCTGATCATGCACGTGGCTCTCCTCTGGACTCTCTCAAGCATCTCCATGTCCTTTTAAAGTGTGAAGCCTAGAACTGCATGCAGTATTCCAGCAGTGGCCTCACCAAGACTGAGTAAAGTGGAAGGATGACATTTTGGGTCTTGCTTGAAATGCATCAGTAAATGGACGCCAGGATTTTACTTGCTTTGCTGGCTGCGGCATCGCATTGGTGCCTCACATTCATCTAGTGGTCAATCTTGACTCCCAAGTCTCTTTTGGTTATAGTGCTAATGAGTGTAGCCCTGATAAGCCTATAGGTATGATGTGGGTTCTTTCTCCTGAGGTGGAGCAGCTTGCATTTCTCTATGTTGAATGTCATTAGGTTTTATTCTGCTCACCTTGCTTGCCTATCCAGGTCAGCCTGAATCCCCAGCCTATCCTCTCTAGAGCGACTGCACTTTCCCATAATTTGGTGTCATCTGTGAACTTAGCCAGTCCACTTCTGCCACCTGAATCCAGATCGTTTATGAATATATTAAAGAGTACTTATCCGAGAACTGAACCCTGAGGGGCGCCACTGGTCACCATGTGCCATGTTGACAAGGGTCCATCGACAATCGCTTTCTGGGTCCAACCACAGAGCCAGTTCCCCAGCCACTGGACCATAAGGTTGTTGAGGCCAGAGCTCCCCAATTTTACCATGAGGACATCATGGGAGACCAAGTCAAAGGCTTTTTTGTAATCCAAGTAAATGACATTAGCCTCTCCTTCCCTGTCCAGGTGATGTGTCACCTGGTCACAGAAAGAAATGAGGTTGGTCAGGCATGACCAACCTGTAACAAAGCTGTGTTGACTATCTCTCAGAATGATGCCTTCTGTTAGCCTGCTGATGGATTCTTTAATAATTTTTTCCAATATCTTGGCAGGGATTGAGGTCAAACTGATTGCCCTGTAATTCCCTGGGTCTTCCTTCCTTCCCTTCCTGAATATAGGCACTTTAATTTGTATTACAGATTACAGTTTCTGTCCTGTTTATGGAGTATGTTTTACATAAAGAACTGGGGTCTGAATAGGTAGAATAGGATCACATTAAACATATAACCTTGATGCCTATTATGGGGACTAGTATCTTGAGGCTATAATTTGAGGCTATAGTCTGTCTCCCATTCCTGTATGCAGGGGAAGTCTCTATAGTGACTACACACAATGATGATAGAATCATAGAAAAGTAGGACTGGAAGCGACTTTGAAAAGTTTAGGCTAACCCCCTGCCTGAGACAGAACTATCCCTATCCAAACCATCCTGTACAAATCCATTATCTAACCTCTTAGCAGAACTACACAGTCAACCTTGACATAACACAGGACATTGCACCACAATCTGCCACAGGTAAAGCTGTGGACCACTGATACAAAAGTTGTTAAAAATACATGCAAGAGAGTTCAGGACAAGGGCCATGCCCCC
>NW_017728949.1:49234282-49259076 GCF_001723895.1 Crocodylus porosus | reverse complement strand
CGGTTAGTCTAATCATGGGGTAAAATTACTTCCTGATTGCAAATATGGTGATCAGTCTGACCCTGAGGAGAGGGGCAAGACCCTGTAGCCAGGAGCCTCTAGATTTAAATCCCAGTAGGAGCACTGGCACACCCCCAGCCCAAATCCCCAGACTTCACAACAGCCAACACCCAATGCCTCTGAGGAAGGCTTTAAAAAAATGCCTGGTACATGTAGCAGCAGAAGGGGAAATATTCCCTCCCCACCTCATGCAGCGACCAGCAAATCCTAGAGACATACCCATAGTAGAATATAGACATTTAGACGATGCCTAGATCATCCCTAACTAATGCCTGTCCAACCTCCTCTTGGACACCTCCAATGATGGAGCTTTAATGATTTCTCTGATTCTCTGGTTCTCTCTATTCTGCTGCCTCACTGTTCTAACACTGAAGTTTTTCCTGATGTCCAATACATGTTAAATACAAATTGGCTTTGTACACCTGGCAGATAGACTTTTACTCTGAATTTTTCCTATTTAGTAAGAATGACACAGGATCTTGTTTTGTTTGTATGGAGTAGTGGATTAATAAGCCAATTTTGCTGCAATATCAAGACACTGATACTATTGCTACTGCTCTCCTGCCATTCTCTAGTGGTCTGTCCATCTATAGAGCCTTGGCAAGTATGGTTTTATTCAACTTTCCGTTTTTTAGCTTGCTTTCTTAGAGAAGCTGTAGTGGTAGGGGGAGGGGGCTGGCAGTGAGGCTCTCCTAGTTTAAACACAGCTCGTGTTCAACAAAGTGTCCCATCAAACGTTTTTTGATCTACTAGTCCAGTATCTGAGTTTGTAATTAAATCTGTACCCAGGTTAATTTTATGTAGTCTTTTTGGAAATATCTCTCTTCTATACCCCTAATTCACACCTAAAATGTCAGGTACTTATTTATATCTGATTATAATTAAATGCAACATAGTAAAATAAACATACCTATAGCTATTTTCTATATTTTCTACAAACTTTATTAAGCCTAAGAACTGATGTTGGCACCTCTCACGTGGGTAGCAGAAAAAATGAATAATGTATTCACAGCTGTATGCTCATGATTGCACCAAGAAAACCAGCAGAAATGTTACTAAATTCTCACAGCCTCTCTCCTGCACTTTCACTAAGCCATGCGTGCAGTCCTCAGCTGTTAGAGAGATGTTTTGCACATGAAATGTAGTAGTTACAAAATAAATGTTACTTGTTGAAAACTTGGTATCAAACCTCTTTCTCCCTAAATTATTAGACATCAATTCGAATATTAAGAATAAAAAAACCAGAAAGGCCAAGTTATTGTATGCTCCAGGGACCAAGGTATAAAATGCCCAGCTTCAATTTAGGCATCTACACGGTGGCTAGAAGTAAATACTTTTTTGGATGATAGCTTTTATTGGGCCAACTGCATGGATAGACCTTTAAATGTGGCATATCATGGCTACAACATCACTCTTACACTAGATCACTATACCCAACAATTCCCCTTTTGATGCCCAGCCCACTAAGCATTTTTTAAAATCTGACTATGATTCTAATGTGTAAAATTATACTGATCACTTCTCGTAATCTCGCCTAATGGTATGCTTCAAACTCCAGATTAATCCACTACGCCATAAAAACAAACAAAGATCCTGTGTCATTCTTACTAAATAGGAAAAATTCAGAGTAAAAGTCTATCTGCCAGGTGTACAAAGCCAACTTGTATTTAACATATGCTCCATGCCAGCTGCTTTACTTGCATTGAAAAAGAGAATCCACAAGCGATTTTAAATCCACCACATAATCGAGAAAACACATGCTTTTCTAGTTTCCTTTTTTTCACTTTGTTCATATCACTGTAAAATTAGTAAGGCCAGCACATAAGCATGGATTGAGCTAACTTGGAAGCTTACCAAATAAGTTTTTGTTTGCTTCTCTAACTCTTGTTTTTACCTTATATGTTGTACTTAGAATTTAAATTTGTCTATCACTAATTGATGTTTGGCACATTAGTCACACCCAATACAACTTGTGAATTAAGTCTATGGTGTTTGTGCTTTTTTTCCCCTTCTTATAAATCAAAGAGGGAAATATAAGTAAATTAGCTTAGTACAGAAGGAAAAATAACTTGAAACTTTCTCCTCAAAGGATTAGTGATGAAAATAGAAAAGAATAAAGTAGAAAGTGGTTGAGTATTCATTCCTTACTGCAGAAGTGCCCTGCTTCTTCCTTTCCTTTGTATCCCGTTGGTAATTAGCTTTTGTTCAGCCTCTTTGTAGATAATTCCCATGCTGGATGGTAATGAACTTTTGTACCATTAGGTTTTAGAAGTGAGAGAAGATTCCATATGTAAGGACCAAATACTGTTTTAATTCTCAGGTTCCTAAGTGAAACCTACTCTGGCATAGTTATACATGTGGCACAAAACTGTGCACAGAAGCCTCTATTCTTCATTAACAATATTGCCATTTCTCATGATTTTGGTGTTGTAATCTATGCTTTGGGAATGTGAAAAACTTAGCTCTTTTTTTTTATTTGTGTGTGTGTGTGTGAATAAGAAAGAGCTAACCTTCTCACATTCCCGAAGTGTAGACTTTAAGAGCAACACCAAAAATCATGAGAGTTGGCAACATAGCATTAATAACATAGGTAGACTTTCTCTATCACTCCCAACTTCCAAAACAGATTGTGGCAACTGGCATGGGTGGGTGAGTCATGGTTATACAGATACAGTAAGTTGGTAGATCTGTGATTGTTACTGAAGCCTATAGAATAGAGTAGCAACTATGGAGGACTGTAACTGGGTCCATCTCCAGGTGTGGCAGTGATGGTCTTGAAGCCCCCTCAGCCCTTGCCAATCTGGCTGTCACTGGGTGATCTCTTTTTCTCCTTGTCTGCCACACCTTGATGAAATGATACTTTTAGACAAGGGAGTCTTCCCCAGTGCTTCCCAAATCAGATCTCCTCATGAGTATAAGTTACCCTACTCATTGCCTTAAGAGCTAATTATGTGAGCTCCATCCTCCCCAGTACTCACACCCATGCCACACACAGTCACACACAGTAATCAAGTCATAACCAACCCTACTTGCTACTGGCTCCTGGCCCTGTTTGCCATTACTCCAAGCCCTATCTGGGCTACGGGCACTCTGGTCCCCTCAGTCTCTGGTTATGGCCCTCTGGCCTTTGGTCCCTCTCCTTAGACCCTCCTAGGCCAGTTGAGACCCATGGGCTCTCAAGCCCCACCAGTCTCTAGCTTTGAGCCATCTTGGCCTTTGCCAAGCACTGGCCCTGCTCCTAGGTCAAGAGACATACAGGGACCCTAGTCCTACCTAGTCCCTGGGCCCTCTGGCTCTCCATTCTCTGTTTCTGAGTCAGCTGGGACCTCCTTACCTCCCCTTAGCCCCTTCTACCAACCACCATTGTTGCTCACCCCAGCTCACATGTTAACCAGAAGCCCTGCTGTCCAGGAGTACCTCTCTCCATGGCTCCCAGGGCTAGACTGCCTGCTCAGCTCCAGCTCTGGGCTTATTTTCTGATACCCCATACCCTGTAGGCATTGGCAATGTGTGTGGGGGGGGGGGGGGGGGGGGAGATGGGAAGGTACATGTCCTGCCCCCACTGATTTTGGCACCAACAGTGGGGTGCAGGGCTGCAGCCCAGCTGGAGCCAGGGCCCAGCAGCAGCAGGAGAGGCAGTGGCAGTGCTATTTCTGCACTGACCATGGGGCATGAGGCTGCAGCCTAGTCAGAGCCAGCACCCAACAGCAGTGGGGGAAATGGTAGTGCAGAGCTGTGCCCCCCCACATTGAACCCTTATACATTGTCAATACCTGCAGGTCACATGACTCCTAATTGCCCCCGGCACACCTGCAGGCTGCTTCTCAGGCAGCTTGCCTTCTCTTAAAGTAATAGGAGTACCAAGCATTCTGCTACAGGGGCATAGTAGTTTTTAACCTGATTTGTGAATAGCATGCTGGGGGGAGTGTTTATTTTGTCCCTGCCCATGCCCTCCTGCTGAATTTCATCGCAGAGAAGATGATTACTCACGCCTAACTGGAATGAATTGGATCTTGTTTCTGAGGTTAAACTGTTTGAATTTAACATTGCCACCAGCATTAACTCTCAAAGAAGGCATCCCTCTTCTCCAGCCTGCATAATTGAACATTCCTAGGTGGAAACCTGCATTGCATACAGCTTTTGGATCTTCTAATATATTCCCTTTCCAGTGCAAGCAAAAATGGTAACTTCAGCAACATTAACTTAACTACTGCCACTGCCAGGGAGGTGAAGGCTCTAGTTAAGAGTGAAGAACTTTGGTTCCTAAATAACATTTATACACAAGCTGACTACTACATCTTTTTGCAATTGGATGCTAAAATTACTGTATCTAATCACATTCCACATGCACCTTTCCCCAAAAAAAATCTGTCCAAAATTGGGCTGCATACTTTAAGCAAGGAAGCTGATTTTCACACTGGAAATGGCTGCTGAAATCTGCTGAGGGCTCTTCTCTCTTCCATGCTTAAAGGGAGGGCAGCTGCAGAGCCAGAAGTCTAATTGTCACAGCCACTGCTGAATTAGCAGCAGCTTTTGGCTCAGCCAATTCAGCAATGGTTGCGACAGGGTTAAATTTCCAGATCTGTAGCTGTAGTTAGATGGTGAGTGATGCTGATGATGGCATTTTGCCCTACGGCATGTAGTCATCATACAGCAGCCATGGTGAACCCATGTAGTACCAGAGAAGACTTTGAAAAATAAAATTTCCCCTCCTTCATTCTGCCTTCCCAAAACAAATTGTCTGTGTTATTTGGTGGGCATGTGATACTGAAGAATATACAGTGAAACTATTTTGCAAGGAAGACTGTTAGGAAATGTTTAAAAGTTGTCCATTCTGGGTAAGGTATACTACAGGTAAATTGGAAAGTTTCTAGAAATCACTTATACTTCATAACATTTCCTGTTAACTTGTTTAGCCAAATTATGTATGTTATGCCTTCCTTTATAACTTTAGTAAATTATATATCTAAAAACCAATGCCTCAGTGTTCATTTGAAAGGCAGCTAATTTCATCTGGTCCCAAAAACAAGAATTTCTTAAAACCAGTCCATTGGTTTTATGAATCCAAAGACTAATCCATTATATCAATGGTTTTCAAATTCTGGTGAAAATTGTTTATTTTTTAAACAAATAAATTCTCTCCAGTAGCATTTGTAATTCTCCAATTACAACATTGAGAAACTTTGGCTGCTCAAAAGTGAAATTTACCTAATTGTCCACACTACTAGAAATGCAAAATCAATGGACACAATCAAATAATATAAATGCTGGAAAAATAAACCATTTCTAAAGTAGTATCTGAAATATAGGCAAGGAAATGTTTGTTGAGTTTATCTATTTTTAAGTTGAGTCTTCCTTTACAAAATTCAGTACCTAGAGCAAAGCTTACAAGAGCTACTGTAAAATAACAAACTTGTGTTTATAGTCTGATATTAACTAGCAATCATACTGTGACAATTTTGGCAAAGTACAGCAACACATTAATAACAGACCAATATACATATTCATAGGCCACCTCACTTCTCGCAGTTCCATACACCTAAGTGCTTGCTTTACAGAAAGCAATAAACCGTATAATTTCAGCTACCATGACCATCATTACAAGACTGCAGCTGTTCCCTACATAAATGCTCACAACCATGTTGTCAGTTTGGCTAATCTTTTTTTCCCATTGTTTTCAGCGGAAATAGAGTTGGCTCTCAGGAATAAAAACAGAAAACAAATTACAAATAAAATCAATTTAAAAAACTACCACATTTTTCAAGTAAAATCAATTCAAAATATTTTTCAAATAAAATCAATTAAGAAACATACCAAATTTGGCATTGCATTGCAGTTCCTGGATTTGACTCTGTTGTATCATCAAGTGACTTAAACTTCAGAGGCATCTAACTTGCCTCTAGTCTTGGAAATTAAGCTTTAGGAACAGTTAGGCCTATCTGACATGATAGAAACAGGTACTGTTTCTTTGAGTACTGTTACATCAATAAGCTGAGATAGTCATAAAATTCATCAAGAAAAAAGCAGATCTGAAAGCATCAAAATATAAGCATAAAGGAGAAACATTATTTTAATAATGTGAAAAGTATCTTCAGTGTCATTTTAATTAGTGTAAGTATATTTAATGAAGCTTATCAATACTTTCAAACAGCTGAGTAGCTTATCATTAATAATGTTCATTAAATATGCTTTAATAGTCACTTTGTGTGCATTTAATATCATTGCCCAAATATAAAGAATTGAAGGAAGATAAGGCATGAAATCCTCCCAACTATGCATATTAAGGCTATTGTACTACTGAGTTTGGGGTAACTTTAGGTTGTAAGAATATAGCTTGTGTATCATTTTAACATCATCAGAACCTTCCAATGGAGTTACAAGCCCAAATTCTGAGACTGGGGTGTACTGTTTAATTATTCTCAGTTTATGGGATAATTGTACTGAAATGCTGTGAGGTTGCAGGAATCTGGATGATATGGTGCTAAAGCATCATGTAGTTCCTATTGACATTTGGCTCTCTTCATCTGCTTAGAGCCATAGATAGCACTGCTGAGATCTCTTGAAAGTACACATAACAATTTTTCCTACTACTTGCTTGCTATTATCTAGTCTCTGCCTTCATTTCCATTTATCGTGAGGTAGTGTTGACTAGCCTGTGAATGCAAGGAGGTGTCAATAATGCTCCCTTGGATAGCACTATCCACAGATGAGAAGTTTTTGATTTTTTTTTTCCTAGCGTAAAGCTCTTGTCTGCTTTCTAGTCCCCACAGTTTGATGTTATGCAAGCCTTTTTTGTCTTTAGCAGGGGTACAGGATTTCGGATATGCAAACGATGCATAGCTTCAGGGGCCTGATTCAAAGCCCATTGAAATCAATAGGAAAGTGGATTAGACTCTGCATTTCTCTCTGACCCAAGCCAGACCCCCAACCCCTGTTCAGTGGGGTTTTTTTCAGGATTAGGTATGGAATGGGGCATAAGTATGGTTTAGCTAGCTCAGAGTCATGCATGATATGACTATGTTGATGGAAGGGCAAGCAGTAAACAACTGAAAGATGTCGGCAGTACCATATGACAGTTATTTTCCTAATTTGAAACCACATGCAATATGATTACTAACATAGCAGGGGCAGATCAACATACTTATGAATGCATTCTCTATAACAGGCATGAACCTATAAAAGAGCAAGTAATGGGCAGCTGAAACTTCATTTTAATTTCCAAATTAGAATTAATTATGTGATGGGAATCCTTACCATGGCTTTTTCCCAATCAAACCATTTGGAATGGTACAGAGAGACCCTAACAGCTCCATGTCCAGCAGAGAGAGGGTGCTGTGGTGCTCCTGTCAATCGCTTTGAGAGCCCTGGCATTCAAAGAAGAGCATGAAGTGGTAGTACAATAGAATTACACTGTAGTGTCAGACTCCACAAGGCAGATCCAGGAAGTTACCATAACCTATGCCCCAAGGGCTGTCTAAATTAGTCTGGGAGTTATGGAGAAGATCAGAATCAGGACAGCACAAAGTTGGCTTTTTGGTCACTTCAGGCACCTATTAAGGCTGCTCCAACATGCTGCAATTATAGCACATCAGAGCAGACTCTTTCTGTTGGAGCATTGTAATTACCACGCTCCACCAGCCATGTATCAGCATCCCTACACTTCAAAATGGTGGCTGGGGTGTTTTAATTAAGGCTTATTAGACAAACTTTAGTTAAAGCACCTCTACCATTTTGAAATGAGGGAACACTGATACATGAGATGTTCTGGATGCTTTAATTAGTGCGGCTCTTGGAGCCATTTTAATTAAAGTGCCCTTCCCCCCCACACACACACACTCCCAAAGCATGTGTATAAATGCCCTTTAGCTCCAATTCCACCCTTAGTGTTGGTTTGTTTAAAATTAAATGCAGAATGAAGGGTCCTGCCTCTGGATTCTGTGATGGTGCAGAATTGTACTGCATCTGGGACTGTAACTCAGGAGTCACACTTCCTCCCAAAGCACCAATGTATACCATGCACACATGATATACACCTTATGGGAGCATCCCTACACCCAGGGGCATATGCTTGCATCAGCAAAAACAGCAGCCGCTACTTTTTGCTGTTGCAAACACTTCTGCATATGAGCTTTGGTGGAGGGCAAAATGCCCTGCTTCAGGGAAATTGCCATTGCTCTGCTCTTCCTGGCTCCCAGCATGCTGAAGGAGCCAAGGCAGAACTAGACGAGGGGAGACACTCTGACCAGCAGTCAGTGTCTCCTGGGAGAACTGAGCCTCTGTGTCTGCTGGCTCATGCTCCTGTGGTATACACTGTACTGCTTTTTTTTGCAGCATATTTTTTTGCTACCTAGATTTCCCAGTAGCAAATTTTGCCCCCATGCTGCAAATTTGTGGTGTGAGGTTTGCAGTGCCACAAACCACACATGCCTGAATGTCTGAATCCATCCTATCTATCCATTAGAATAGTGCAGATGACTCTTATATCAAAAATGGTGCTTTAGAAAGATTAATTTTTGTAACCAACAATTCAGATACGATTCCTATAATATTCTGCATCCTAATGGAATGCTGTGTATTGAGGAGAGATTGTACTATACATGTTCAAAAGAAGCAGCTTACCAGTGCTTTATGTAGCTTCATTTATTCATTTGTTTATTTTTCTGTTTCTCTCTCAGAGTATGTGACATGCTGAAACATCAGATGAAGACAAATAATACCCATCAAAATAAAACAGAGGTCAGTTGTGATTTTCAGTTTGGTGGATTTTTTTGTATGTTTGGGGTTTTTTGTTTTTCTGATATCTGGAGAGTAAAAGACTGATTCATAGCTCCTCTGCAACTGATTCATGGCTCTCTCTGGATAGCTGTAGTACAACCATCAAAATAATGTACTGACAAAAAGCTTGTGAATGACAAGTCTATTTTGTCTTGCTTGGAAAAAGAGCGACTGCATACATATAGCGTGATGCTAATATCTGTGAAGTTTGCTTTAACATTTCCACTAAAAATACCCTTTTTTTCCTAACCATGCAAGTGGGATTCCTAATCTCTCTTTAGAATTCAAAAACACTAAATACTGGCTCATTCAGTCCAGTTGAGCTATGAGGATACATTATGAGCTAAGTTATAGGCATAAGTTATGAGGTATGAGGGCTGCAAAGGGGAAGACACAAAGGTGGATTCCTTCCTTCTTTGCATTTCTGATCCTGTGGCTGGCCAGGGACCTGTATGGCCCTGCATATATTCAGAGCAGCCTTGGGTGCGCTAAAGTGTTTTCAACTGCATTGTGCACAAAGGAACCATTCTAACATCAGCAGATCCTCAGTTTACATAGGTACCCCAGCTATAGCCCCTTTCTCCTTGAAATGTCTCTTTCATCAGAGGCCAGGACTGGGAATGATACAAAACTGTACAACCCAAGGGTGTTGCCTTCTCGTAGCTGTCATTTTTATAGCACCATTTCAACAATAACAATCTGGGCTTAAATTTCTAACAGTTGAGTTAAAAAAAAAAATCTTGTTTAGCTCTGTGTTAAATTTCTATTTTGAAAATGTGCCACACCCAAAATGTTTTGTTAAGTTCTGGTTCTGCTTAGCAGTCCCTTGACTCACCCATTCTGAGTACATAGCTTTCTTTTTGTAATTTATATACTGAATGCTAGTTTTCACATGGGGAAGATTGCAATACTGTGTAAATATACTGTCCTGAAAAGAGAGAAAGAGGGCAAGTGGGTAACAGAGCAGGACAGCTGCAGAGAATGCCTGCATGGAACTACAGACAGCCTTTCTTTCCTAATATATAGATTAAGAACATTATTGCATTACCAGTGAACTTGGTATGAACCCCTTTTAATTTTCTATTGTGCTCAATGAATGAAACTGAGAAATGTGATGATTTCCTAGTGAAGATCTTGGAAACTATTGTATTTCTGGATTCATCTGTAGTCTGTTTGCATTGGGTAAGGTTGGGAGGGTATTTGACAATTTCACAAAGTAGCTCTCTTGCAGTATATTTTATATCCCAGGAAAATGAAATGTCTCCTCTATGATATATGCATATATAATTGATTACCCTATTTAATCCTGAGTCTGTTTTCAAGTCTAAAATTTACTGTCCATATCATGTCTATCTATCTCCTTCAAGTAACTCAAGGAAACAAATTCTGAATAGGTTATTCATATCTATATTAATTCTAATTTGACCCATTAGATCCAAAGTTGAGGTGTTGGTGATCCTTAGTGAAACAGATTTTTGGATAGTTTAACCTCCAGGATCACTAACATGGCAATATTAAACCTTTGTTGTGATCCCATCTTCCTCTCATGAGCTATCAAAACCATATCATATCCAAGCAATGACAGAGCTCAGCTGCCTGAAATGGGAAAATCTTTCTTACATCACAGGTAGCATGGCTCTTTGCAGAATAATTGGAGCTCAACTGTGGTATAATTTAATACTGCCTCCACATCTTAATTGCCCTTTAGTTCTGTTTCCTTTAGCAATTAAATTTCTGCTATGATTGAACAACGTTTGACATTTTAGTCTCTGATCATTGCAGCCATTCATAAGAGAGGGGACAAATTTCCTTTTTTTATGGGGGAAAATATTTCTTTGCAAAGATAAGAGACAGCGCAAGATAAGTGACCCATGTATTGAATTGTAATATTTTCCTGTTCTTGAATGAAAAATGATCAAAGAATGTCTGATATTAAACCTAGATAGTTTAATTATTTCATTGGCTATTCCATATACATGAAACAGTTATTTAGTTTATTATATCATATGGGAGTAGTATTCAGAACATACACTGAATAAGATAGAAGCATATGCCAGGAAATTTCCCTTTTACCAGTTGTGTTTTAAAACCTTGGATACCTAGTTCCAAATCTGAATGTTTGGATTGGCATTTGGGGGTTTAAACCATGCATTTAGGCATCTACACAGTGATTCATGTTTTCAAATGCAAAATTATCTCCTTTCATCACTCTCAATATTTATTCTTTCTATAACACTGTATAAGTAGATGAGTGGAATACCTTATTCAGCATACTTCACAAATTTAGCAGTGACATTGCAGAGATACATTCCCTTTCATCAAGAGCATTAGATTGGTTAAGTGGACTTAAACAGGGACCTACAATTGTTGCTTCAAGTCAGCTATATGAAAGAAAAAGAGGAGTACTTCAGAAAAATGATAAACAGATATAGGAAAATGGATGTAAATTTCCTAACAACCCACTCCCACAACAACAACAAAAAAAAGGGTAAAATAAAATAAAGTTTCAAATGAAAAACCCATGCATTTGTTTTCTGGCCAAAACAGAGTCTGAAAACACCCATTTACTGTGCCCTAGCTTACTGAGCAGTATACAGTTTTTACACAGGCATCTACACATCCAGGTATTATAGTGCAGTAATGTTGTGTGTGAACTGCCTTGGGACTAAAGTTAGTCTCAAGTCAGTCCACACACACAGGGTGACTGCACAGTAAGGCAACTACACATGTCTTACTGCGCAGTAACTGCTCGGGTGTAAATTTGTTACTTGTATTATGCAGGTATGCCCAAGCCAGTGTAAATTGCTATAGTTACTGCACAGTATGGGTGCACACATGTAGGCATATGCCTGTACTCTGCAGTGATTTACAGTTACTGCACAGTAACCTAAATTACTGTGCAGTAACTGTACACATGTAGACATGCCCCTAGAGTATTCTAATAGGGTTTGGCAAATATAAACAGGAGATGGCTCTTACAGAGCCCCCATACTTTATGCACATTTCTTCTGTTATGCTATACATCATTCATTACATTACACATATTTAAATATATCAGATGCAAACAGCAGAATATATTTGAACAGAAGTTTACTCTTTACTTATCAAGCAAGAACTAAGTACATCTACCTTTCCCAATGGATGGCATTAGTGTAATGTAATATCCCTGTAGTGTTTTGGGGGCACAAACTTTTGGATTGGGTACAAGGAATCCTGCCCACAGGATAAGTGTGGGTGGTGCCATGTTTGAAACACCTGTGTGGAGCCATGTTTGAAGGTTCAGGACACATTACTTTACAGTTAGGGCTGCCAGGCTCTGGAATGGACTCCCAAGGGAGGTGGTGCTCTCTCCTACCATGGGGGTCTTCAAGAGGAGGCTGGACAGATATTTGGCTGGGGTGTTATGACCCCAGCACTCATTTCTGCTGTGGTTAGGGGGTCAGACTTGATGATCTGTTTAGGTCCCTTCCAGCCCTAAGCACTATGAAACTATTAAACCTATAGCCAAGGCCAGTTTCAGACTTGTTGTGGTCCAGAGCAGAGGTTAAAGTGTGCATCTCTCTGACTTATACTGATAATCTGTAGATATGATTCATCTTATCCTGTTGAAGCTGCCTATGATCTGGGGCTCAGGGACTGCACTCCTTTTTCACTTCTAAAGCAGGCTGTCTTGGATGTCTTTCCCACATATGGTAGCATATTGTACCTGGAATATATGTGGGCTTCCATATCATAATGTGCCTTGGATGGGGATCTTTGAGTGTCTGTATATTTTATGGTTTGAAAATGTGGAGAGAGACTTGAATTTACATTATCTGGATCAAATTTCCTATTTGTGATTACTACTATTAAAATGTTATGGATTCCAATTCTTATTTTTCCATCTGTGAATCTTAAGCCATCTTTTTTAAGCAAGCAGACAAAAAACCAACTATAACAATACTGAAAACAGGATTCATATAATATTGTCATATTCTTTTGCAACTAAAAAATGATGTCTTACAGAATAATCATAAATACGTAAAATACTAATGACATTATCCTAAGTTTTTGTTGAGAAGAAAGAACAGAGCAGATTGGAACAAATGGGTTTTGAAAGGAGGAAATTTGCAGGCTATTTTCAGAGACACTCACATTGATTTGAATAGAAATCAGCAGAGGACCCTCAAAGAAAGAAATATATTTAAACTATTCAATCTTCAAAGTCTAGAAATCTCTCGAGTAAATGCTTTATAATGCATGGTGTAGTGATGAGGCACATTTACATGGTCATTAACTGCTTCAGACAACTAGGTAAAAATGAAGAAGACAAAAGAGGACTCCATGTATATTCTGATTGGAAACAATCCCCTCTGAAGATTAAAAACAAGGTTTTTCTATTGTCCTTCCTTTTGAACCAGTAATTTCTCAAGTAGAATATTGTTTTTATATCAGTAGCTATGGAAACACACTGTCCACTTAATTATGCTTCACATTGCACTTAAATAGCTGCCCAACACATCTCATGAAGTATTGTTTCTGGAAGTAGAATCGTGTAGTGGTGATTTCTTAAATGGGGGAGGGTGGGTGCATTATAAAGAGCCCAACATCTTAGAAGTTAATGTTGCAAAGGCTCCAATTACTTCAAGCCAAGGAGGAACTTAATTTTCAGTTGAGATCTTCTGTTTCCATTGTATTCCTATAACATAGGGTGAAGATTATGTGGTGATTTCATTTATATTTTAAAAACTGGAGGTGAGTTATTGAATTAAACAAGAAAATGAAAAATATAATCATTATAATAGCCTTCCTATTGTATATTTTGTTATTCAGTTTATTTTAGATTCCCTAGTTTCCAGTTTTCACTGTTGCAGATTTTATGTTGACTCTCTATAGCTGCATCATTAAAGATGTTAGGGGAAACTTAAGATTGGGATAGGAAAGGTTTCCATAAACAGGCACTGTGGGGGGCAGTTAGAACTTTAGAGCTTAACTGGTCATTTCTACTCAAATTATCAGTAGTTAAATAGTTAACAAAGTTGACATTTAAACAACCATCTTTAGATTCCAGTGACATGACTGCCTTTCTTGTTGGCAACCAGCACCTACAGTGCTATTCTCAGAATATATTATTTTGCTTGAAAGCACATCAATGCCACTACGGAGGGCAGCAGCAAAAGAAGTGATAATATGGTCTTCTTACACAGGTTCTTGCTAATGAAATAGCAGAACATACAGGACCACTTGCTAACGTTCTCCTTTGTGAATTTTATTCTGTCATTACCTTGACATTTTTTAGACTGAGCGTTGGTATAGACTATTAACCTGCGTGGTGAGCTTGAGTGATGCGACTTCATTGTGGATACAGAATGCAGAAAGGTGTGAAAAATTGAAATGAAAAGGCTGTTCAGAATAAGTAGCTTACTAAGGTAGCTTTAAATTTGGTGTTTGTGGAAGTGCAGTAGGTCAAACAGCTATTATGTAGTGGGAACTAAGTAGAATTCTGTTTTCCATTTCATTAAATTTTCATCTGTCATCTAAAAATTTTCATCTGTCTAAAAATAAGGTGCAATTTTGTAAAATCAAATTGAAAAAATAAGTTGAAACAAAAGAAGACAAAAAGGCAAGCTTATAAGAAATGTAACACTTGCAGCCCTCGCTACTGACATGTTGGGCTTTTGAATATGACGATACAATGAAACGAATGCTGTCACTGTAACTATGTACTGACACTGGAAGCTGAGAAACTTGTAAAAAGAAACTATAATGTAGTATTTTAAGCTAAATAGAGCTTTGTATATATGGATCAATCCAATTTAATTTCCTCCCCCACACAACTATGCAGCTACTGGCATAGCCCATACTCAGCTTAAAGCACCTTGGTTGTTCAGGTAACATAAAGAGCATGCTTAGAACCTCTACTATTGCAAAACTGAACCAGTCAAACCAGCAAGCTATTTCATTCTCAGATTCTGAGTAAGAGCCAGTGTAATAGGCAATATACAACAGCTGATTTGGTAGAGACCACCACACATCAGGTGCAAACACCTATACAGACCACGCTATACAATGCACCACACTATACAGACCCCAGCTGGGGGGCCAGCATGGGGCTCTATCCAGCCTTCCCCAACACAGGCACCTTGCCCCAGCTGACAGGCAAAGGACTGGCAAGGGGCAGGACTGGGGCATTAACAGCCTGGCAAGACTGGGAAGTGTGCAGGAGCAACCCCCTTGGCCAGTGCAAGCATCGGCTTGCCTTGGCCAACTCATGAGTGCATGTGTATTCTGTCCAATAATAGTCCAATCCATGCATCTTAAAGTAAGCTGCGCAGATTGAATCGATTCCACCTCAGGCTTTTTTGACTGTCTGTATTAAGCTTTTGTGAAGAGAAATTGATCATTTCCATTGCCGTTATTTGAGAACTTTTCATTGTATTCTCATATAGATGGACTATGATCTTCTTTTTAGAATACTTTGAAAATGTTCCTATTATAGAAGTTTTATGGATAAGGTGAAGTGATGGAACAAGAGTTCTTTGGTTTTTAATCCCAGTCTAGACCTTTGTTTTCTGTGTTACCAAGAACTCCTGCAATGTCAGTTCTGATTAGGACCCTAATCTTCTAATCAGATCCATGCTGGTGGATCCTGGCACCAGTGCTAATCAAAACTGGCTGCCATGGGACCCCATCAAGTATAAGGGGCTAGCTGTGTGGATTTGATTACACTATTTTAATTGACTGATCACATCATTTTTTAAAGGACGTGAATAGGTGATAAAATGCCTACCAGAGCTGAAGCCAAAGGTACCTTGACATTTTTGGCCAGCCAAAGGATGCTGATAACATATTTCACTTAAGTTCAGCAACATGTTTGTATATTTTATTTCCTTAGCCTGAAAAGGAAAATTTAAATAATTTAGTTCCTTAGTCAGTTTTGAAAATATAAGTACTGTATATTGGCTTTGCAGTTAGATCTAGCAACCATCTAGTTTGAATCAGATACTTGCCAAATACTTTTTGCTCTTTGTAATGTCAAGGTAACAATCTGAAACTACTCTTTTCTGCTATTCTTTTTTCCCCTTTTACTTATCATTGTATCCTTCAGTGGGACCTTTTATCCATAAAACATCTTTGGATACAGTGTACTCCTCTGCCTCATTCTAATAAAAGCCTCTTATAGACTAAATGCTTAGGTATAACCTACAGTTGTCTACAGAACACAAACCAAATAGTGTTCAGTGATACAATGTTCTGTAATTAACACACACCCAAATTATAGTTTTTATGTCAAACGCTTTACAGTTTTATCACCTCGAGCAATATCTTACAGCTGTCAGGAGTGATTTATGCAATAACGCCTTAAACTCTGAAACGAACCCCTCAAAGCTGTCAAACATATCCCCGGCAAATAACTTCACTAAAATAAAAATTGATAGTCCACATAAACAGTATCTTACACACACAACAACCTTCACACACCTCTACCACAGTTTCTACATCTAGGTAACAAGTAGTGGAAAGGTAGTTGTGAAGCAGATAGTAAGGAACATGCTAACAGACTGTTAGGAACTCAGAATATAATTTATTAATTAAAGAGCTGCTGATGCCCAACAGGCAAAATGCTACTTGTGGCTTTTGCATTTATCTACTTGAGGTTTGTTATTAATAAGGACATTTTCATTTAAATGGAAGTTGGGGCCCAGTTGTAAAGGCTTTATTCTTGTAAACAGTTCCAGTGATTTTTTATGGAATTTCTCTCATTAGCCAGGGATACAGGATAGACTCTCTTTAGTTTTCTGAGTCAGTCTACTCCTACCAGTTCCTCAAAGTCATAATCTTTGTGGTGAGCTTGTAATTGCCTGTTATGGAATGGGTTGTAAAGTAACAAGACTTTGTAAATACAGACATCATTTTTAAATGTCTTTATTTACCAAAGGAACTTAAAGAAAATATTTGCCATTTCTGTAAAATTGTTTCTTATAAGAATACCTTTTGAAGTGTAACTAAGACTTTTAGCAACACATTTTTCAAAGGTTTTGAGTATCAGGGTCAATGACAAAAATCTTCTCACCTACTGAACACTGCTATCATTCTCAAATCATGTAATCGTGATCCACTATCATCTATGTATAATATATGCTTTAGTCTAGAGTAGTGGTTCTCAACTTCTTTAGACTTGAGGAACCCTGGAGAGACTCAAGGCCCCCCTGAGAAAATGCCAGCTCTTAGTTTTCACTCTTTTTTGGACTACAGAAAAAAAATACAGCAGTCTTTCTGTTGCGAATAACTCAGAAAAATCACAACTATGGATTTCAAATTGAAATCTCAGCTCTGGGTTTATCTTGCGAAGCAAGTTTTCAGACCTAACAGTGATAACATTGTGGAGCACTGTAGCACCCTCAAAGGATCTCAAGGCACTCCAGAGTGCTGCAAAACCCTCGCTGAGAATCAGTGCTCTAGAGCAAAGGTGGGTAAAATATGGCCTGCAAGTCAGATCCAGCTCGCTAGGCCATTCTGTCCAGCCTGCGGGGACCCAAAAATTTTGAAAATTTATATTGATCTGTTCCTGGTTGCCTGTCAAACATGAACAACATGTGCCCCTGGAGGCTGGGTGGCATGGCAACCACCCGCAGGTGGTGGCAACAGCGAGCAGGGAGCTCCCGCAGGCAGCCACACTGGTGTCAGTGTGGGGGGGGGGGGGGACAAGCACCAACCAGACACTGCTGGCACCCCCTATGTGTTGCCAATGCTGTTAAAGATGGCAGTGAACAGGGGCAGTAGGACCCAGGGGAAGCCAGCATGGCCCAGAAGGAAGCTTGGCCAGGCCCCGCCTCACCCCCAACCCCCTCCCACCCCTGCCTCCACAACTAGAAGCTTCTGCCTGCTGCAGCTTTTACTGCTTCCCTGCCTGCCTACTGGCCCCAGCCCTGCTTTCCTACCCCACTCCAGGACCACGTGCCCTCAGGCTGCATCAGCGGACCATGGAAGCATGGAGGCCTGTGCTGGTACCCCAGGGCCAGGTATGGGAGTGTGTGTGTGCATGCATGTATGCACAATGAAGGAGGGGGAGAGAGAGACAGAGAGCAATGAAGGAGGGAGAGACTGTGTGTGCATGTGTGCATACATGCATGTGTGTGCAGTGAAGGAGGGAGGGAGCATTTCTGTTTGTGTGTGTGTGTGTGTGTTTATAGGGTCTCAGATGCACACCCCACCATACACATGCACCCACACCCCCCTCACAGTGCCATATATACAGATGCCCACACCCACCCCCTCACACACCCCAGCCACCCTACCCCCACAAACACCATATTCACCCACACCCCACATACCACACACACACCCATATGCTCCCTCACCCCACCCCCTCCACTCCCACATCTATCCACTTCCCCACAACACCCCCCTTACACACATGCACCTTCCCCCACACCCCTCCACAAACCTATACCCACCCCCAACCCCCACAATATACAAGAGTCAGACTTCATTTGAAGCTATTGAGCAATAACCTCTATGTACACTACACAAACACATGTAAATCAGGGGAAAAATATTTTTTGAAATCAAATTAATGAATGTGGTAGATGTTCAATTTTTAGAACATAATTTGATATTTTTCTTGTTCTGAGATGGCAAAACCCTTTGCTGAAAGGAACATTTATGGGGGCAAGGAGAGGGACTTCTGGTGGCAAATGTCAGGGGTGAGCACTGTAGAGCAGGACGTTCAGTCACAAGATAGCAACCAGTGGGTGGGACACGTGTCAAGGGGCGGGGTTATCTATGCAAACCTCAATAGTTTGCCAAAACTCAGTAAGTGGCCCTCTGCCCAAAATAATTGCCCGCCCATGCTCTAGATGGTCTACTCTACACATAATGGTATGATTCACATACCAGATGTAAGGAACTATGTAATAGAATGACTTATTATGTTTTTAGCCACTGCAGTTTTTAATCCACTATTCCGGAGCTTACTTTAACATGCAGAATCCTTGTGTAGTTTAAGCAGTAAACATTTTTCTCAAAATCTATCTGCTATATAAATGTTTCACTCCTTCACCGCATGTGTAATATTTTCCTAAACTTGCACTGACTTGACATATATTATACAGTCTTGCATCATTTACAGATGTAAAGTAAAAAATCTTGCTAAAAAAGTAGATTTCATGTAAGTGGACACTGGAGGATACTAGCTTACCAATGAAGTGTACAGCATATGTGTCCTGTGCTAGAAAATTCTGGAATATTGGGCTTTACAACTGTAACACCTTATGTGTAAAATAACAATGTTCAGGGTAATCTTTGGAAGGCTTTAACATTGCACTAGCTATCTATTTCCTCTCCTTCTGATGTTTGCCTAAAGCAGAACAGTTCAATTGTTTATAAACATTATGTGAACTATGTATTAGTAGTCACAGAATAATATTAAGTATATTAACATTCTAAATTTTAATTTCATGAAACACCATTACTATTTTGGATTTTTTAATATTGTCACACTTTTCTTACAGAGAAGTGTTGCACATAAGATGGAATGAACACAAAACAGTATATAGGCATAATAAATAAACACACAATTAAGTCATTATAAATTTATGTTTTCCTGTGTTCTAGGTTGCAGCCACATGTTCAATTTAAGGCATGATACAAATAAGCCACAGGTTATTTCACATTATATAATAATATACAATAAAAATCTATAATGTGGAATAACTTTGTGGCTCATTTACTGCATTATCAGGCTTTAAACTGAGTTGCACACATGACTGAGTTACTATTTACAGCACAATTAACTGGTTAATTGTGTTTTCAATGTAACACATGTTGGGGGCGCTATGGACAGCCCAATCCAACTTTTTCCTGCATCCGAACTTTGGACTGAATTTAGTGGATGTTGGGGATTCATATTTTAGGAATACAGGATTGGGCCCCAAATAATTATTATATGCATCACAAGCAGGTCCAGGGAGGTGATCCTTCCTCTCTGTGTGGCACTGGTCAGGCTGCAGTTGGAGTACTGTGACCAGTTCTGGGCGCCACACTTGAAGAGGGATGTCACTAATCTTGAGAGGGTCCAGAGGAGGGCCACTTGCATGGCCAGGGGGCAGCAGGCCAGGCTCTATGAAGATAAACTAAAGGGCCTGAATCCATTCAGCCTCCACAAGAGAAGACTGAGAGGGGATCTGGTGGCCATCTATAAACTCACCAGGGGGGACCAGCGGAAAATAGGTGAGGCTCTGTTCCTCTGGGCACCACTTGGGATAACAAGGAATAACGGCCACAAATTGATTGAAAGCAGGTTTAGGCTTGATATTAGGAGGCATTACTTTATGGTTAGGGCTGCCAAGCTCTGGAATGGGCTCCCAAGGGAGGTGGTGGTCTCCCCTACCTTGGGGGGTCTTCAAAAGGAGGTTGGATAGATATCTGGCTGGGGTATTATAATCCCAGCATATGTTCCTGCCCAGGGCAGGGGGTCAGACTTGATGATCTGTTCAGGTCCCTTCTGACCCTAGAAACTATGAAACTATAAAGTAGGGAGCACATACTGCCATCAATTTTAAGAAGCCTCCACTGAAATCAATTGGAACAGCACCATCCATTTTCAAAAGGACAGATCCTTTTGGGGTGAGTAGTAATCTTACTCAAATGAGTATAAATTCTAAGTTCTGAAAGACTACTTGTAAAAGTAAAGCTAGCCTTGTGTCCGAGGGTTTGCAATAACATACCCTAAAATTATCATAATATGCACTTAAATTATACGTTCCAAATGGAAAATAAATTATAGAAGGTATAACAAAAGAAAATAAACAGTTACTGTGGTGATGACATGCTTTTATGTCTTATAATAAGTAACACTGATTCATTCTGAATATCAGAAATATTTTTAAAAGACATCTAACAGATAAACAGTAATACCATTCCCCATCTCCATTATTTCTGAAAAGTGAAAAAAAGGAAAATTGGAAGCAATTGGATACTGAAGCCTACATTTCAAGCTGTTGTCTGTTGTCTGAAAGTTAGTGAGGTTGGGTTGTATTTGTACTGTTCTCTTTATTTCACATGCAAATTACCACATGCAGATTACAAATATATGCAAAGATATGCAGGGAGAGATCATCAAGAAAATTAGTGGAGTAAAGCAGGTCTACACCAGCTGTGATTCTCAACCAAGATCTTAACTTCTGTATAGCAAAGCTGCATTCTGGTTTTGGTTTAGGACTATCCCAACGGGTAAGATTTTATCCTTAAAATATTACTAGTAAAGAGAGAGCTCCTGACCCATTCCCCCTACCCCCCTTTCAGTGACATAAATACAAGAATGATTTTAGGTGTCATTCTAGAATAACAGAATAACCTAGAACAGAATATGACTCTTTGACTTTAAACCTGGAAAGCCTCTGTTAATGCAATTCTGAAACTAATACAAATAGTATTCTGTCTTTTTTCCTAAAGTAAATTAAGCTCAACACTTGAATATAACTTTCATTTGTTTTCTCTGAATCTATACAGATTTCTCTGAATCCATATACAAATATATGCATCATTCAGATAGTTTGAAGATAGACATTCTTTTAAATAACTGAGTAATAAAACATTTCTTAACTGTAAATCATAAGCATTTAGTTTTTCTGATAGTCCCATCTAGCAATATTGTTTTCAGAAAACATAGACATTAATTTTATACTTTTAGCCACACAATAAAACAGCTCTGCTATTATGTTTTCCCCTACCAAATGCCAGTAATAATAGCAAAATGATACTATATGCTTTTTCTTGGGAAGGCAAAAAAATTGAAATCTCTTATGTTGCTGGCACCCGAAATCTTCCCTTTATGGTAAAATTATTTTGATTCAGAGACAGATAGTCAGAATTTGCAGCAGCTCAGCTAGGGGAAAGTCTGGTCCTTTTTAGGTTAATATTTTCATAATACGGTTTCTAACAGTAGCAGAATTTGCCCCTTGTTAACTCAATATCTACCCAGTAAAATATCCCATTTAACCGAGACACTCCTCTGGATGACTGAAGGTAACAGTGTCTAGCCCCATAGAACTCCCATGCAGTTGCTAACTTTCACAATATAGAATGATCCATGAAAAGTAAGAATGAGCCCATGTCTCCTGTCACTTACAATGAGTTTTACATTAATGTAATTCTTTTCACTTTATGGAATTAGAGATTTCCTCCTGATTTATGCCAGTTGAAGTGAAAAGAGAATTTGGTCCATTATATTTTGCACAGTGATCATATATACATGACAATTTTACCAATTTCCAAGTAAATAAAGGTATCTGTGGTAAAAACACAACTTTGACACAAACTCTCAGCTGGTGTAAATCAATGCATTTCCAACAAAGTCAGCAGAATCACACTAGTTTACATCAGCTAAGGATCTGACTTATACTGCCCAACAAATGTCTTTAGAAATCTATTTAAAAGCCATGTGGACACTCAGCCACATTAAATATCTTGTAAATGAAGAGACTTTACCATTTTTGTGATAATAAGTAACTTCCACTTTCCTCTCCTCTGACCCCAGCAGTGCCTGGGCAATTTGGGCAATATGATGCCGCTTGGTTTCTGGCCCATGAAGAAAATCGCAGGTGCAGGGCTTTTGCATGACATCTGGTCTGGAGAATCCAGTCATCTCACAAAACCCATCATTGCAGTAGATGATAGCACAGTTCTGCACTCTAGCATTAGCGATGATGAAGTTTTTATCTGTAATAAAACAAAGTGATGCATTTTCAGTACTTTTTCAACATTTCATAAAGTGTTCATTGCATGGATAGGTACTAAACAACGTCTTTTGAGTGTGATTCTCTGATGTAGAGAAGATATTTAATATAGTCGATTACAGATATCAAAAGATATGTAATATAGTTAACTTGACCCAGATCATCTAAAGAAAGTTCAATAAACTTACCATACATTATACACACAGCTAGCAGGCTTTTAAGAAAATAAAGACCAATCTTCTCAGTCCTTTTACAAAGATCTTGTCAATTTTAAAACTTGTAATTCTTTTTTCAGGTTCACTGATATGTAGACTGTAGGCTCAATTCTCCAAGTGCTTTCATATGCAAAATTCTCACAAAAAAGATTGTAGAAGTTTTGCCTGTATAAGGACTCACTAAGGTCAGGTCTAAAGGGCTGTGTCCTGTACTACCAAAAGCAATGGAATTTTTTCCATTGACCTGAACGTGAGAAGGACAAGGCCCATAACCTGTTTCACTGAAACTGCTGACAAGATGTAACATGAGAGACAGGTTTTTTTATAGTGTGCTATAATCTATACTCATTGAAAGAAATGGAAGTTATGGTATTGCATAATTTCAAGAATATATTTCAAGCACATATTTAGAGAAGCCAAAGAGTATAAGATCATGTTGGGCAAAATGTGGGTCTCAGTTTGCTCTCACCTGAGGAAAGTGTTCCAAAGTTGCATTAAAACTATTATTCACCTTGTTTCTTGTTTGTATTAGCAAAACACACTGCTTTCTTCTTAAATGTGAACCTTGTTCAGTCTTGTTATTGCAATGGACTAAATCCTCCTTCCCTGGTCCACATTCCCTTATTCCAATTGAACTAATTAGGGTTTATCATATGAATAAAGTGAGCATTGTCTGACTATGTTAGTGATGTAATTTTAAGAATTAATATTCCCACACACTAAAACATTTATGGAAAAGAACATGCATTTTATACACAACATGGTATACCTTTATTGTCTTTGGGTTACATTTGAATTTCCACAAGTATTTATTAAAATTACTTCACTGGATAGCTGATTATTCATCAGCTTTATTCTCTACACACCATGCAGCACCCTGAATTTGTACCACTTCATTTACTCGGGTAGTTGAAATAATCCTGTTGACTTCGACATGTATGCAAACAAGGGTTTTGGCATCTGGCTTTTATTTCATGCACAAGTTAAATGACTATTAAATTGGCAGTAGATATAGAGCTGCAGTAAAAACCATTGCCTAAGTACCTAAACTGAAGTTAAGGGGATGATTTTAGTGGACTGAAAAAGATGCAATAAAGACAGAACAATCCGAAGGTGCTAAAAATACTTATATTAATGCACGTGTCAAACATGCTTTTTCTACTCCAGTCCTTTTTTTGCCAGTTTTTTCAGTTGGAAGCTTTCTACACTGTCTCCTCATTATTACTGTCAGGCAATAACAAGAGTTCAAGCAAAGAAAAGCACCAAAAAAACCTTCAGTCTCCTTGACAGGTAGGAAACTACTGCATTGGGAAGGCTCCCTTTGACTAGATAAGCCACCTACCCAGAACATCTTCCTTAGGGATGCCTTGGGCTTGGATATTTTAGGCATTCTTTAAAACACACGCACACGTGCAAAGAAACAGACAACCAGCTGAAGAATTCAGGGGTGGGGACAAGTTCAGGACAGCTCTTGTCCCTTTAACAATTCCTCCGCTTAGGATTCCTCTCTTGAATCACAGCCTGGCTGTCCTGATTTATCACAAAGACCATCCAGCCCCTGTTTGCCTTCCACGCCGAGCAACAACAACAACAACCCCCCCAGTGCCCCGGCCCTGCCTGTCTGGGCCCTCGGAACAGTTTGCAGCGAGGGCAGCAGTTCGGAGGCACAGTCCGCCGCCCCTAGGATGGGGAAGGGGGGCGGGGGCCACCAGTCCTGGAAGCCGAAATCCTGCCGGCAAGGCGCTGGATTTCTTCCCTCCGGGCTTTTCTTTCCAGCCCTACAAACTTAACCCGCGCGGGGCTGCCCCAGCAGAGCCGAGCCGCGGGGCGAGGAACTCACTTTGCCCTTCGAACTTGCGGATGATGGTGCCCAGGAAGGTGTTTTGCGGGGCCACATGCCCGCGGCGAACAGGCATGTTGGTCCGGTGTGGCGCTGCGGCTCCCGGCGCACGAGGCTGCTCCAGCGCCCGCCTACGCGGCTCCGGGCGCGGCTACCCCGCGCGGCTCCCGCTCCCGCTCCCGCTCC
>NW_017728949.1:49231223-49233943 GCF_001723895.1 Crocodylus porosus | reverse complement strand
CCCGCCGCGCCTCGGCCCACAGCAGCACCTCCCGGCGAGCCCAGGGGAAGGGACTGCTAGCTGCGGGCTGTAATCAAGGCATGGCTGGCACCTGACGCCAAAGAGGAGCCGAAGGCAGCCGCACGGTACTGACAGGGGCAGTGGCAAGAAGCAGGAAGGGCCCCTGACAAAGTCCGGGGCTGGGGCGGGGGGAGGGCACCTGCAAACCCTTCTCTGCCCTGAGCATATTAACCGCAGGGTGCCCGCCCTGCCACCCGCTGTCTCCCACCTGCTCTCCAGCAGCACGAGCAGGTGTTTCCTCGCTCCCCGAGACTTTTCTCAAGGGGAAGCTTTTGTCACTGCATCCTCTTCTAGACAGGTCTCATCCTGTCAGGGATCTGGATATAATTCTGGAATAAGTCCCTGGCACCTCGGTAGTGTCACTTCGTCGCTACAGGGCACAGTGAAGGGGTGAATCTGGCATTTATAGTTCTTTTTTTAACCTAGTCTATTTGCCAGACTCTATGCTAATTGGCAGGAATAGCCTTCAGCCGCCACATGCCTGTGCCATCCACCTGCATAATCAGTCTTAGTAAATGTATGATCATGGAGCATTTTATAGATAGCACTTGATGGAAAAAGAACTGAAGACTTGAAGCATCCTGCTTCGAAATTATCCCCTTAATTGTTTTTATGCATTACTTATTTACAGAAGCAAATGTCCCGATCTAAATTCAGATGCATGGATCAGAGAAATAGTAATTGCACGGGGCCAATTTGTATCATTTGGAGAAATATGACACTTCTGTGGCCTTCTGATCAGCACAAGAGCTGTAGCATTTATATGTTGTTTTCACTTGCTTTTAGTGTATTTTTACATTGGCTAATGAGGCTGAAAACTGATTTTGTTTGTCTGTACAAGTGGTCATCCAGAACAAAGAAGGGTCATATACTGCCCCAAATGGGCATGCAAAGTTCTCACTGACATCAGAAGACGTATGGATAGAATGAGAGAAGCAGGCTGAATTTATTTTAATGTTTTACATGATGCCTCTCACCCTAGCATCCAGTTAGACTTTAACCACACTTCCAGTATTGCTTCAAGAAATGGTTCCTCTGTGTTTCCTTATCAGCAATAGAAAATGACTTCTTTAATAAATATGAATGATGATGAACCAAATACAGTCTCCTGAGTTTCCAAAGCATTAACTGGCTTAGCCAGCATTGTAAATCCCATTTATACTGATAAATAATATAGGGCACAAGGCTCCAGAGCTCAGCTCAGGTACAGGTCTAGTAATGGAAGATTGTAACTTTAAATCCCAATATTGTGCAGTGTTTTCATTTTCAATTTATGGAATGTTTTATATATGTGGTTGCCAGTGCAAGCAGATTGGACAGTATGACCCCTCAGCTCCTTTCCTATCCTAAATTTCTGTGTGTGTGTGTGTGTGTGTGTGTGTGTGTGTGTGTGTACAGAGCAAATATATGAATCTTCTTCCTCTGGTAATGCAGTCTATTAGGTTTAGGAATACTGAAATTTGAGCTGGGTATTGATTGTTCTGTTTTCTTTTCATTGAATATAGAATTAACAGTCCTACTTTTGCAGTACCTGATCAAGATAGATATCTTAAGTAAAGCAAATTGACTGCTACCCAATATAAGAAAGATTGAAGAAGTGCTTGTTGGCAGGGAAAGAGCCCAGAAGGAAGTTTGGAAGTGTTGACTGCATGTTTACCTATCATCACACTGATTCATACTCTCATCATGGTCATACAGATTTTCCTAGTGGTCCATAATGCTTTTCATTCTCCACATCTGGCCAATAGTAAGAAGAACAGGAAAGGAAAACTATTCCAAAAGCAACAACTCAGATCCAATACCATAAAATAATTTACATCTGAACTGCAACGTTAAACATGCAATACTTTTGAAGTGGATAACATAAATACAGTGGCAAAAGTTGAGTTCACTATAAACATTCCCTATCTACTCTAGCTAAAGTAAAAGGCATTCCATCTAGGGGAGTTTATACATTAAAAGAATTGTACAAAAGCTCTGTACGAAACCGGAATAGGTATAAATGGAACTCCTCTCATGAGCATAGATCCACTTAGCACAGGTTGGAAGACAGGGGAAGTCATCAGGGAGCTGGTCTGGCTCCCTGATTCTTTGTCTTGTTTGGCACCAGCCCTGGCCACAGCACAGATTGGAATAGCTTAGGAGCTATTTTAACCTACACCAGCAGAGGTTCCCAAGTGAACATCTGTGGTCTCCACAGGGAAATTATAGAGAGCATTTCCTAGTCTCTGGCATTGCAGCTGATTTTGAAGAGGAATTGCAACTTCTTCATTGGCATTTCAGTTATTTAATTTCAGAATCTCTCCAAAATAGAGGAACATGCTCTTGGTAAATTGTTGCAATTCAGTTCAGCTGTTTATTTCAACACCTTGTTGTCTGATAAATCCATCTCTGACAGTGCCTTCTGTTCCTTACTTTAAAATGGTAATTTTGGCTAAGTGTCTAATCATCACACATTGTGTGGAAGATTGATATGAAGAAGTCGGTTTTACAACACTTCCTTTATTTCTCCTTCATTGCTCCTTCTATAAGTCCAGTAAACTGATAGATAGTTCAGTAGTCTCACCTACTTTCACAGAAGTCCTACTTATGGTAAAAGACTCACCAGTTTCATAGTTTCATAGTTTCTAGGGTTGGAAGGGACCTGAGCAGATCATCTA
>NW_017728949.1:49206994-49230509 GCF_001723895.1 Crocodylus porosus | reverse complement strand
TTCACAAGGGAAGGCTGAACATAATTACATTATGCTTACTGTTATTTGCATTTTACCTTCCTGAATGAATTCCTCTCTGTTTATCCAGCCTGCTGATGTAGTTGGGATTGCAGGGATTGCAGATATAATCTAGTACTGTATGCATACATGTCTCATTAATATTTTTAAATTATAATGACTCAATGGAAGAAAAACCTCCAAAATTATAACAAAATTTGATTAAGCATTCTATATTGACAAGGGATAAAAATATTGATGAATGTTTTTAAAATACATTAAAAATATCTAGTTGGTATTTGTATGTATTGAAAAGTCTCATGTATTAGTAAATGTATCATTCCATGCATATCCAATTTGGTTTCTGTTACATTTTAAAATATACTTTATATATAATTTTGGCTGTGGCATCTTAACTTAATGCCAAGAATGATTAATTATAAATGAAAAGGCTATAATTACTTAACTTCTGTATATTCATTCTCCTTGACTAAAAAAATGCATATAATTATCACATGGTAGAAAAGTTAAATGAAAGCCAGTATAACTTTCTCTGGAGAGGCTCATCCAAGAACTAAAATATATTTTTCTATAGTATGTCAAAATACATGATTTTTGCTGATTTGGTATGTTAGGAAAACTAGAGATCTGAAAGAAGTTTTGAAGTTCATTAGTCAGCAGGAATTGGAATTATTGCTTAGGCAGTCTGCATAGGTTTAGAAACAACATTTTAAAAGGGATACAAGCATATTATTATAGCTCATCCAGACTATCCCCTGGTGAAGACTCATTCCCTTTAGTGTATTTGCCTCTGTATTATTCAGTTCAGTTTTAAATTCTACCACTCCCTTCAAGGCATTTTATCTGTCTCCTAAATCTTGCCAGAAGATTTTGCTCTTTCATATTAAGCCATTGATCTCTCTTGATCATTTTGTTTCATTAGGTTCTCCAGAAGGAGTTTTGCTTCCTTTTGATATTTATATTTTAGATGCTATATATATTCTTTAGAAACTGTCATGAATCTACAATATTTTGAGGCATTCATGGAATGTCATGATAAATGTTTTCTTAAGTATGGTTTACTGAACTGGCATGTGCGGTCTCTAAATATTGGTACTGTCAAGCTGTATTTAGCCTTATTTTTCTGTCTGTCTGAGTTGTATTTGACATGCATGTAATGTTTATGTTTTGGCAGGCAAGGTTCTTTGGGTAGATGTGATATCTTTTACTAGACCAACTGACTAGTTGGAAAAAAGTTTTTGCAAAGTTTCAGGCGCAATCACCCTTCTTCAGGCATAGGAAGTCTCTGCTGTTGCACCTAAAGCTTGCCAAAACTTTTTTCCAACTACTCAGTTGGTCTAATAAAAGATATCACATACACCCAAAGAACCTTGCCTGCTTATGTTTTTAGATCAACACAGCTACAACCAAAAACCCAGCATGTTTATGTTTAATATTTTGGCCAAGACTGTTCAGTAGTGCAGTAACTTAAGTGTTCCTCAGCTGTTCACACTTGAGAGACACAACCATTGAGAATTAGCATCTGATATGGGTATGTTTTATTGCCAGTCAAACAGACCTTTGTCTGAGGCACTTGAACCAGGCACTTCCAGTCCCTGACAAATTTACATTGTAAAAGAAGAGGCCTGTAGTGAGAACAACACCTGGCCGTTCAAGCTTTTCAGGGCAGGGCAGTTCTCAAAACAGGAAAATTAAGTGACAGACACTATCCTTGTGAAGGATGTAAATATTCTCCTGGTCAGAATTAGATCAGGAAAGTCTTCTAGTCTGGTAAGAAAATATCTTGGGGAGCAAGAAGTTATATGTATAATATGAACTATCTAATAATCCAATCAATAATGTGTGTAAATAGCCAGATAAAAAAACATACTTGTCATAAGATCAAGTGTTTGTCTTTAGTTTTTTTCCTGGCTGACAGAAGCACCTGCAAGAGGCCCTGGCAGGAAGGTGAGAGGCAGCAGCTGCTTTCTAACCTACTGATCTGAGTAGGATCTCCATTCCTAGGTTTACTATGCAAGGTAATCTTATTATTCTGATATTTTCTTTAGGTGTTTATTCTTATATCTCTCTGTATATCATCCTGTAGTTACTGATATCTTGTGTTTGCTTGTGTTTTTGTAATAATCTTTTTGTCATCTTTTATAATTTACTGTTTCATAGATTCATAGATGCATAGATGCTAGGGTCAGAAGGGACCTCAACACATCATTGAGTCTGAACCCCTGCCTGGCCAGGAAAGAGAGCCGGGGTCAGATGATCCCAGCCAGGTGAATATCCAGCCTTCTCTTAAAGACCCCCAAGGTAGGGGAGACCACCACCTCTCTTGGAAGCCAAATTTTGGCCACCCTCACCATGAAGACGTTTCTCCTGATGTCTAACCCTGATCTGCTCTCTGTCAGTTTGTGACTATTGTTCCTTGTTACCCCAAGAGATGCCCTGGTGAACAGAGCATCTCTAATACCTTGCTGCGCACCTCTAATGAATTTGTAGGAGGCCACAAGATCACCTCTCGGCTTTCTCTTGTGGAGGCTGAAGAGGGCCAGGTCCCTTAGTCTCTCCTCATAAGGCTTGTCCTATAAGCCCCTAACCATATGAGTGGCCCTCCTCTGGACCCTCTTGAGGTTATCCACATCCTTCTTATACAGCACCCAAAACTGGACGCAGTACTCCAACTGTGGTCTGACCAATGCTGCATAGAGGGGATCATCTTATGACCTGGTCATAAAATGAAACCAGATTAGTCAGGCATAATTTACCTGCTATGAATCCATGCTGGTTGCCCTGCTGCATTATTTTTGTTATCAGTGGTAAAGGCAATTTCAGAACATTTGACTATACAGGTAGTCCCCTTCCCAGGAGGTGGGTAAAGCTGCAGCACCATTGGTCTGGGAGGATCGTTGGAGCATCTCAGTATGTTCTCAGTGATCAGACACCAGGCAGCAGAGGGAAGATGTGAGAATATTCCAGGAGTGTGTGACCAAGGGTGCATGACTAAAGGTACATGCGACCAAATCCAGAGTCAGGGTGTGTCACAGATACTTCCTTAGTGTTTATCAATTAGTAGCAGTTCAAACATCTCATTGGTGACCACTTCGGGGCAATTAGGAGTGGCAGGAACAACTTTCAGATTGAGCTGTTTCTTAAAGATTTTTCTGGTCAGCTCCCCTTGTAACACCAGTAATGATTATCTGTCAAATATCCAAATGATGTAGTGATGATATGGCAAGGCAGTTAAAAATCTTCCATTAATTTATTATTTCCTCAGAAAGATTGGTTTCAATAGCATATAAACTACCTTGCTCCTTGTAGCCCGTAACGGGTGTTTGCCCGTTATTATTTAGGCACCAAGAAAAAATAATTGAAAATAAATACAGTCTTGTTTAATTTTTCCTGCACTTTATATAGTATTACTGGATTTGGGAATGCAATGTGTATTCAGTGTAGGTTTTAAAATTGTGTGTACATTTTATTATGGGAGGGTTAAAAATAAACCTCACACTTGAAGTAAACTCAGATTTATGTTGTTTTTTTATTTTCATAGTCTGGAACTATCGCTGTACCATTGCAGCGCTGTACCATTTTTGTATAACATCTGTGGAAACTGGCTGGAAAAATTCCACTGAAACACTCTTTTACCACAATTTGCCAGTTTGGTGAAACTGCAGCATCTCAGTCAGATAATTCCATTTTGCAAGTAAAGCCTTCCCACTGGAAATCTGCCTGAGTTCTTGCTAGCTCACTTGCACAGTTGTTTTCACATCCCAGACCTCCAAGGTCCATCTCCCATTTACCCATCTAACCCAGGGACCCCAGGGTTTTCACTATTTGAATATCTGGGCTCATCTATCAAGATTATTCCATGCCCTTTCACAGAAAAAATAGTACTATATAATTTTCATTCCTAATCTGAAAACATTAAGTGTAGAATGTTGTAGAAACATCAGAATCTGACATAAAATGAAATTCACCTTTTCTGATCGGTTCTAAATTAGTGGGACATTTTCATAATTTTAAACAAGTCAAGGGGCATGAATTAGTATTTCAACAATTTTTTAGGCTCTGGCCAGCTGAATTCCCGTGCTCTCCTCAATGGAGTTTCCATAGCCCACCTCAGTACCACACACTAGAAGAACCAGAGTTCTTCTTTTCAGTTCTTTGGTCATGCAGCAAGCTGTTAGCGAGGTACCAATGAACAGTTGTAGCAGACAGGATATTAGCTGCTAGGGGTGCAGGCAAAAGGTAAATTTTCACCTGATCTGTCTGTAGGAAGTGGTCTATAGCTGTGACCAAACACAAATGCATGGCTACAGACCACTTAAAAAATGGCCAAGCAGTTGATCATCTGAACTCTCATTAAATGAGGGGTCAGATGAAGACAGTTCAAAACAGAGTGTCTTCTGCAACTTCTGTATGCACTGCCTCCCTGACTTGAGCTGTTTTCAGACTGGGACGGGGGAAAGGGAATGGAGGGAGTTTGGTCTGGGTTGTTTTTCAGCCTCCACCAGATAATAGGGTGGGTGTATTGAAGCCCCCCCTGAGGTGGGGGGGGCTGCAATTCACCCACCCCACCCTCTAGCACTTGGTGGGGAACCCCTAGAATGAGCTCTCTCTCCTCTGTTTCCCCCTTCCCATTCAGAAACAGGGGCAGGCTGGGAGAGAGGAGGGGGCAATACTAGGGGAAATTGGCAGCAGGCTGCAGCCAGCAGCTAGATTCCCCTCCCCACTGGAACCAACAGTGAACTTCTGTTTGGTTGGGGGATCATTATAACTCAGAACACTTCCTGCAAAGTGTTCTCAGTTACAGCGGGGAGCTGCACCTCTCTCTGAGCCCCTAGTGTCTCTGGTTCACTACAAGACTGTTTCTTAAACTGCACAGGAAACAATAGGAAGCAATTAGGGAAGAGGTTATGCCTGCCTTAGCTGTGTAGCAATAGGCTTGACCCATTTTCAATTAATAAGCAAAAAGAAGTTTCTTAAGGAAGGGGAGGTCACAAGTAACAATATAGAGCTTTAAGTGTTACAAGTGGTCCAGTATAATCTCAAATGGCTTCTCTGCTTGTAAAGTTTCCTAGGAATAGGAAGTAGGCGCTTCAGCATACGGAAGAGCTCTACAGTATTCTAAAGATCTTGTAGGTATCACTTAGAGAATGCAATGATCCCTTCAAAAAAGACCCAACATGTCATACCTTTCAAAGACATTGACCCAAAGGCTGGGAATCTTTAGTATAGCATAATTGAATCAAGAAGAAACCAAAATAATATGAAATAATAGACCTTTTTAGTATTATTGGCCACTGGTTGTGAAGTTGGCTTCTTTGTTGAATATTTTAATAGTACAATATGTTTTATGCTAATTTGAAAACTAAGACAAGCATAGAGTATGCTGCTTCATATTTAGTGTTTTATGCCGTGTACACTTGTTCATGTGGTTAACATATTTTATACAGTCACTTGATTTAAATAAGGTAACTATGGCTTCTGCATTGAACTCAATTAGTCATTAACATTTTTATTATTAGCATTTTCTGACAGTGAATTCTGTAGGGAAATGCTTCTCCACCTGGTATATATAATTTCTGTCTACAACTGTATTTTTCCACATTTAATTTTTCTTCATTCTTGTTAAAGTAATACTTCTGTGTAATTCTATACAGTCCAGAATCATACAGGATAATTCTTTCTGAGACAGCATTTATCATTGCCATTGCTCACCTTGCTGTTGACATTAATCAAGAAAATCCAGGTCAGGTCTCTTTCAATATTTTCCACTTTTTGTTCATGATATCCTGGTATGCCTATTAAATACAGAAATTGGTGTTTGTCTAATTCACCTGAAAAGATGCTTATATGCAGAAGCCTTTCCAAAATAGCACTTTCCATCATAAAGCTGCTCTATGAGAATAGGTACTGTTTCTGCTATGGGTAAAAGACTGTTTATATAAACCAATGTCTTCAAACCTGAGTGACTGTCTATTGTTGAGTTCCTAGATTCAGATTAATACACCTACCTAGGAAAGACCAGATTTCTCAGAAGAACTAAGCACACTCCCATCCTACTGAAGCCAAAGGAACTATAGGTGTGCAGCACCTCTTAATCATATGCTTAGGTGCCTAATTGTGGATTTAGGAGTCTTATTTTAGACAAGCAGATCTGAAAATTTTGAACATAATTTATAATGGCTTAAAGAGATACTTAAATTATATGTCAGCCTTCCACTTGTTAAACTGGGACCTTTTACCTTTTTTCTAGGATTTTCTCACTCTACTATCATGCATTATTTGTAAATAATAATTTGTTTATTATACATACAAGTACATTTTCTTAGCATTATATTTTTCTATTACTTATTCTTTCTCCTACCCCCCCCCCCAGTTTTTTCAAGGTTGATTATTTTGTCTGGCTGGATAATATTACTCATATGAAATTCAATTTCCATGCTCCTAGCTCCTATTTAAAAGGCCTGCTATATCAAAGGAATACTTTTAAAATAGGAAGACTCCACTAGAAACTCACTAACATAGCTCTCAGTTTTTTAAAAATAACCTTATCCTTTCCAATTATTTATGGTTAGGTAAAATCTAAAATAGCTTCATGGTAATCATTCTACTGATGATGTGGATAATAATACTCAAAGGGTACATCTACATGTCGCTGAATGGCAACGTTGCTACGGTGCTGTGCTTTAGTACTTTGTTTTGAAAGTACTAAAGAATGGCGCAGTATGGGTGGTTGCTATGCTGTGCACATAACGCAGTTAGATTTCACCACTACATCATCATAATGGTGCACTATATAGGAGAAGCATGCCTCTGGTGACATAGCTGGGTACCACACGTAGACCCACGTGCATGATTGCTGCATCACCAAAGTGTGCTGTACGGTGACATAGCACGTCACTATGGCACCATAGAGTGACACGTAGACACGCCCAAAGTGTAGATATGCAATTTAACTTTACTCCATAGTAAAAGTGGAGGAGACATAACAATGCACACATTTTACAGCTGTAAGTCACTCCACTCAAGCATAAAGTAACCCTTCATAAAATGAAAAAAAACTTTAAATTGGTGTAAATTATACGGCATGCCAGTAATCTTTCTACTCTTCTAGTCATTTTCAGGTCCTGGTAGCTGTTTGTTCAATGCATACTGTCTCTCTGCCTTCGCACTTAGTGGTTGTGAGCTATAGCAGCACATCTGTAGGGCAGACCTGGGAGAATTGGTTTCATGTCTTCTACTTATTACATGGTTAAATCTGAGGTAAATTAATTAGTATGTGCATACTGGGTGCATCTACATGTGCACTTTACTGCAGAGTTGACTAATTAACTCCACAGTAAAGCATCACTGTCTACCCATGCGCTGGTTTTAGGGTATTGTCAGGGACAGTACTACCTTATGGCGGAGTAATTAAGTGTGCCGAAACCCACGTGTAGATGGTGACAGGGGCTGGTTGGGGCATGAGGATGGTAAAGTGTGGGGCTGCCTACCACATGGCACTGCACTCTAGCACTCTTGTGCCCCAGCCAGCTCCTTCACCACCTAATGTCACCACTCAGTGACTGGGGCTGACCCTGCCAAACATGCTGCCAACCTGGTTCAAACTGCTGCTCTCCTGGATGCACATGTAGCTGCTGCACCCAGAAGCAGCTGACTCCAGCTGGAGCTTATTACATCACATTAATTTCACGTGTAGATAAACCCACTAAGTATTTTTGTAGCACTATAGCCTAAATGTTGAAATATACTTATCTAAAGTTAAGCACTTAAAACAGTGTTCTGGAGGCTGTACTTTACTTTGAAAATCAGGCTACTATATGTGGATATAACTTTACATAACCACATTTGAAAAAAATGGACTGAAACAGACATTTACTGATTAGTGTTAATGCTATTCCTTTAAGATAGTTACATATTATGATCTCCATTTTACATTTTAGGCAAGCTGCCAAATGGACTAGAAATCTGATTTTTTTTTTAATTACACACTGTAATGTGCCTAGATTTTATGTGCAGTTAGTGCTATTAAGCACGTGCAACTTAAGTATTGGCAATTCAGCATATCATTAGTAGAGCAGGTGGGGAAATAAACATTTCACAACCATAACAAATTTTGCATTTTTGAATGTTTGTCTTCAATTGGACTGACAAATTTAGGAATGCAAAATTTTTCATAGGTAAGGATTTCTTGGGAAAAAAATCTATTTTGGAATTTCCAGATTGAATATCTTAGATTGCTGGCTGGCTGCCTGAAAAACTCTTGTTGAAATCTTGAGAAACTGCTAGCTTTTCTACTGACCACAGATCTTTTCTTATTGGCTGCCTGGTGGGCAAGCCTCAGCAGAAAAGATATAGGATGTCCTCAGTTCTCCGTCCATAGCCTGGTGGGTAAGGCACTTTCCTGGGATGTGGCATATGTGGATTCAAACTCCCTCAGTCTAAGTAGGACCTAGGGCCCTAGGCTTCCACTTCTTGGATACGTGCCCTGAAACCTAAGATATTAGAAAAAAAGTTGGAGGGTCCATTTACCACTAATGCTGCATGTGGTGTCTCTCCAAATCAGGAATCAGCTCTTAGAGGATTTATAGCTGCTGAATGGATGGAACAGTATTGTGTTAATACCCAAACACCATGTCAGATCCACTTAGATGTCTTCAAAGCAACTGGTAACTCCCCTACTGACAGGTACACTTACAGGTGTTTATATGTATATATTTTCAAATGATCACATTATATATTTTTTGGCTATTCACTAGCTCATGTCACTCACTGAAGCATAAGCTCAAAATTCTACTATGTAATTGAAATCTTTCTTTGTACATCACCAAGGGCATGGATATAGTTCTTGAGGCATAAAGTGCTGCCAGAATGATACATTATTAATTAATGTTTTCAAAGACTGTCAGCCACAAGTTCACCAGCAGAATATTTTTGTTTGTGATACCTGAAACCTTTGTCAGCTTAAACATTAAATATAAAAAAAAATAGCTATTTCTTATATCATGATTGATACACATCTTTCCAAACATTTCATACCCTTATATTAATATTCCACTCTGATTTTCATAAACAAGGTTTATTTTGGAGATAAAATGTGGGTCTGCTTGTGTTTTTCCAAGAAAAGTGGAAGTGTATCCATCAAGATTATATAAACACATTGATAAGCATCAAGTATAGGTAATGTTGAAAGTAAGAGGTGGTGTTGAATAATGATTTACACTACAAAATCCATTTCAGAGTAACAATGATAGAAGTAAATAAAAACTAAGAAATAAAGGATGTTTCAGTTATTGGAGAAGGAAATAAGGATTTTGCATTCAGTTCTTACATCTATTGTGAACCTCAGGTTACTGAAACAAGTTAATGAAAGCCTGCTCCAAAGTTCATTGAAGTCAATGGAAAGATTCCTGCTAGTTTTGCAAAAGTTTAGAACTGGCTTTTAACATCTGAGTTCTTGTACCAGGGTGGTCTTTCTGCTTAAAAAGGAGCCCTGTTAAAGATCTTCAGCTATGGGTCATTTTGCTAATAAGGGAGTGTTCCACTGGGACCTTAAACCCAGAGGAGACAGCAGAAAGGGATGAACTGTGAAGGGACAGTTTGCAGGGAAGGAAGCCACCTGGAAGCAGAATACCTTGCTATAACAGGTAACACTGAGAAAGCTCCAGAGCTTATTGCTGCACATTAACAGGTAGATGTAGGCACATGTCCATCGGGGTGCAAATTCTTTTCCAAAGCATTTTTCCTCCACCACCCAAGTTTGGCTCCAAATTACCTCCAAGGATCAGGTCCCCAGTGCACTGGGAAGGTTGCTTAAACATGAAATCACATATCACAATATCTGTTCAATTTTGCAATACAGTGCAATTTTAATTATGCAGATACTGACACCCTTATGACAGTGCACTTAGCTTTTAAGCTCATAAGTCATTCCAGTGAAGTGAAAAATTAAAACAGAAGAGGAGGAAGGCTTAACACATGCCTCAGTTTAGGAACCTGCAGATTGAGAAAAAAACTATGGGATTATGTGATACTTCACTGGTATCCTTTCTGCGGCTGATTTCACTATCTCACCCTTCTGGCTCTCAGAACTCCATATTTCACCCATAGTTCCTCTTGCCAAAAAGAATGTCATACTTCTTTCTCAACTATAAATTTCATCCAATAAAAGATATCACAAGAAGCAAACAAACAACCCCTCCCCCTTCCCCCCCAGCCCTTTACATTTTCTGGGCCATCATAGTTACAACAGTTCAACCCTATAAAAAACAATGGGATATTTTCCAGTCCATCTCTTAAACTTGCTGGGGGGAAGGGGTTCATTGTTTTATATTTTTTCCCACAAATTCTGAGTCTGCTGCCTCCGTGTTACAACTCATAACTCCAATGTGCTGGGCTAGCAAAAGTTAAGGATCAGAACTTTGCTCTATTCTCCTACATGGAAATCTATAGTATAACTCAGAAAATTAGACTCCTTCCTAGTGTTAGTCTCTCCCCATGAATATGTTTTTATTTCATCGTAGTCATCAGAGTAAGAGTAATTCAAATGACTACAGTAGAAACAAAGACACGTGGAGTTTGATCCAATTTTACTTTAATTTCATTATACAAAATATAATTTGATATGAAGCAGTGGAATCACAGTGCAGATGGCAAGTGTTAGGTAGATCTTATTACCTGGAACAATTGAACACCGTGTGCCTTCTACAATTATAATTGGCCTACTCCCATCTTAGAGTAAAAACATTACAGAATAACCTTTGATGAATACTGAAAATGGAGAATAGCTGAGTAAATTATTCCTACTTCAGTGTCTACAACAGGGAATTGAAGGTGGAAGTACCAGCCAACACTCAGAAGAGATAGGGATGGAAGCAAGAAACATTAAAGTGCGCACTTTATTTGAATAATCTTACTTAAACAAAATCCAAAATAATATAAGAAATATTTTTTCAGTGACTATATATCATTTAGAAATTAGCCAATGATCAGGTGGCTCAGTAAGCAAAACATTTTAGACTCACAGTAATGTCCTAGAGGAATGTCAGGGACACAGATGAATCACTAGCCAGACCCACCTAACCTCTGGATTTTGTCTGGATACTTTTCAACCTCATCTCTGGTCTCCCAACAATCAGTTACAACAGCAGAAGGAACCACTGGAGGAAAAAAGGCAGCCAGGCATTACCAGAACCAAAATCAATAAGCTTATGCTCACTTATGCCCAGAACATTTCCTGAAATTGTGAAATTGAAGACCAACAGAGAAATGCCATTGAACAGAATGACACCTCACTTTGTTCAGACAAAAAGCCCTTGGCTATATTTAGCTCACAGTGGGCACATCTATATATCCATTTGATCTGAGATCAATTTACTTGCAAGTAAACTATTTGTGAATAAATGCCCCTGGGCAGGTGTCTAAACATGCAGGGACATGGCAGCAAATTTGCTGCTCTTAGCACCAAATTGCTGCCACTTCCTGTGGCCCTGCAATGGGCCACTGCCGGTACCAGAGGGAGCTTGAGGCTCTGGTTGCAGCTGCCAGTAGCTGGCAGTCATCTTGAAAAGCTGGTCCTGATCTCTGCTCCCTGGCCAGCCATTTCTGTGGTCAGGAGCAGCATGCACAGTGCAGGGGCAGCAAGTGGCAGCTCTCTCCTCTCTCTGCCTGTGCTTTCCCATAACATGGCCGCTCCAGCCTCCATCCCTCGTAGTGCTGACCAGTGCTCCAAACTCCTGCTGGCCATAGTACTGGCCCTGTTGGACTGCTGTGCCGACTGCCAGCTGGTCCATGGCTGTCTGGGCCCTCCTGCCTCCCCCATGCACAACGACTACCTGCCTAGCTGCAGCATGCTGTCCCAGGGCCACCACTACCACACAGCTGCTGCCTGAATCCTGTCCAGCCGGCCAAACCCCTAGCAGGGACACCAATGATGTGCTGCTGGATGCCACTGGCAGGGCTGCCCTTTCCCTCCTGGGCCTCCAATCCTGCCACCTCTGGGCCTGCTGGGCTAGCCAGGACTGGTGGCTGCACATTGTTTGGAATGATGAGCAGTAGCTGGAAGTGTTCTTGATGACTAGGTCCGGGATCTCCTGAAGCAGCTCTTATCACACCTGGAATAGCAGGACACCACCATGTGGCCACCTCTCCTTGTGGACACCCAGCTGTCCCTTGCCCTGCTCAAGCTGGCTTCACATGCCAGCATCCACTATGTGGGCCATCTCTTTAAAATGAGCAAGACACAGCTGGGAAGGCTGTCCTGGAGGTATGCAATGCCCTCCAAGACACGCTGGGACACACGGTACTCCGCATGCATGACGTTCTGGCAGTGGTGGTGGGGTTCTGTGCCCCGGGATTCCCCCAGGGCATTGGGACCCTGGATAGGACCCACATTCCCATCACCTGCCTGCCCTACAGCAACCACGCCTACTACAGCCAAAGGAGTTTTCACTCAATTGTGCTCCAGGTCATTATGAACCACCACGGAGTCTTCAGGCATGTGTGCGCCAGCTGGGCAGGCAGTGCCCATGATGACTGCATGTTCTACAATACTGCCCTGCCAGGCCTGGTGCAGAGCAGCCTCTTCACACCAAGGGCGCCAGATGTGCAGCTCAGCTTACAACTTAGGGTTACCTGAAGCTGATGGGGCCAGAGGTGTCTGCCCTCTGCAGTGACCATGGTAACCAAATTGTCAGATTGGTCATCTGCCTGATAGCAGAGTGTGGGGAGAGGAAGAGATGGCATTCTGCCACGGGGCTTACCATGTGGCTAGGGCTGGTGTAGCTAGTGGCTTCCACTCAGTTCTGGCTGGCAGTGATGGCGTGCCATAAAGCAGTGCTAGCCCCCAGTGGCAAATTTGCTCCCAGTTAGTGTTTATACGTGTGTTACTCTGCAGTTATTACTCATGAGTAAATTTGCTACTTGCATTTGCAGGTAAGAAATTTATTTGTGAGTAGTGCCATTTACTGCACAGTAAACATTCACACATGTAGGCATGCACACTTACTGCACAGTAAACTAGGCTATTACACAGTAAACTGTCTTGCGTAGACACACCAGTGAGTGCATTGTTACTGAGTGTTTATTTAATACTTGTATTAGCAATTAATAAATGTGCACTAACTGGAGTAATTGTGCAATAGTGCTAGTGAATGTCTTTTAGGTGATGCTACTGCACGGTAGTCTAATAATACTGTGTAGCAACATATTAGGACTATCCATACTGTGATATGCTACTGCCCAGAATTTTTTGGCTCCTGTGCAGTCAGCATCTCATGTAGATGTGCCCAGTATATACCACAAGAAAATGAAAGTGTGTAGGTTTGGAAACTCCACTAAGGGGAAAAAATGATAAAGAGTATCCAAAACCTATGCTGTGCTAGAAATGCTCACCAAAATGAGCATACATTGACCTAGAAAGGAAGGAGAATCATAGCATCTGTGGAATGTGTTAATTTAGCCAATGTAAATGTACGAAAGGCCTAATTACAATTTCAGTTGCTTTCTGTTGGTGATAATCTCTGAGGAACAGCAGTGGCATTATCTGCTACCTGCCAACCACTGAAGTGCAGGGGGCATAGCTAGTTCAGGTTAATCTAGATCTTTGGTAAATATGATCCAGGGTTTGACTGATGCTAGTTAGAGAAGGAGAGTTCTAATGGCTGGGGAGAGCATATATTTCTAGGTAAAAGTAGCAGTTTCCTTTAAATAATAGTCACATAGCAGGTACCCAGTTTACTACTAATTGCATTTTTTGTTCAATTAATTTTTCTACTTTAATGTTTGGTTAAGTAAAAAAAACTCTATCAATTCCATGTTAAGTGATTAAAACACACCATCAGCATTGGCTAAGAAAAAAAGAGAACTTCAGCATCTAAGTTTTATTTTCAATTTATATTTCGTAGCTCTTGTCTATTATTGCTATTATTACATGATATATTTAAATGATTTTCTTCAAATCAATTTCTTGTGACTGTATCTTAACATTACCTTTTCTGTTTGTATTTGTAGATCTTGCAAATAAAAGAGCTCTAATCATATACTTTAAACTTTGGGCATCAAACTTGCTTGGCTCCCTGGGCCATATCTGGATGTCAGGGCTCCTCACAGTTCAGATCTAGACTTTGAGGAGCCTTGCAGGTCTAATACAGATGTATTTTCAGTAGCAGGGTGAGTGGCAGCAACAGTGGTGGCAGGGCAAGTGGCTCTATACTGGATCACGTAGACACAGGAATTAATTATGGCTTTGTGGTTCACATACAGTCTGTGGGTCATTACTTTGACACCCCTGCTTTAAGCAATGCCTAAATATAGTGAAAGCACATAATGCAAATCAACATACACTGTAAGCAGAAATCAAGACAACTTAAATCATTAAATTGTCTACTTTCTAGCTATTCTCTCCCTTATGATTCATATTTCATAGTTAATATTGGGCCTAAATCTAGTTTCTCTTTCTTCAGGGTATACCACTATAAAATTAGGAAACATTCCATTGAAGTCAGAGGAATTACAGTTGTATAAACTGATAACACAGGGAGCAGAATAAGGCCCCTGAAGGGGAATAAGTGTTGACTGGTCATTTGGGCAAATGCTACATGAACTGAGAGGAAGAAAAACCATATAGATATTAAATAGTTTACAGGTATTCAAGGTCATTAGCAAAGGGCAGGGATAATAATTTTATCAAGGCTGTGATTAGGCATCTGACAGAGTGAAATTTCTGACCTTTGACTCCCGATTTTTAAAACCTGGCCTTGACTTAATTAAGTAGTGTCCAGCTTGACTGGTTTATAAAAATATAAATATGATACAGATTTTTCAGCTTAAAAGCTTTTTGTCTGAATGAGACTGATTCTAAAGAGAAATGTCCATTCAGTTCGTAAGAATGTACTTTCCTGCTACCCAGATAATGAATAAATAGTTTATTTTCCAGATTATTGCTTGGTAATATTTAATGTTTACATTAACAGCATTCAAAAGTCACTTTGTGCTAAGTGCTTTGCAAATATAGTAAAAAAAACTCTGTACCAAGGAGATTACTTTTACATTTATGATAACACATGAGAGACTAGTGAAATAATTTACATGGGTTGGGAGTAAGTGGGTAGGGAAGGTGAACTAAAGGCATGGAGACCTTGGTCTCATACTTTTGCTGCACTTAAATTTTTTAGTTATAGAGGGTTTTCTTTTGCTGCTGTTAATTGAAACAAATGAGCAGATCGGTTAAAGCATTCTCAGGGCCTTGTTACACCTTATGCTGTAAGCCAAAGAAATGTTAATTGGTTTAGTGCTTTTCGGCTTAGTGGGGCAGTCACATCTTAAGGCGAAAAACCAACACTGGCTATCCTTCATCTGCACAGCTATGATGCCAGAGAAAAATATTGTGGCTCACAGTATTACACAGTATCTGCTCCTTGAGCTCTGAGGGGACTGATCTTTTTTTTCTCTGGATCCCATCCCCACATGCAGGCCTTGGCTGGGTGCCACCTGAACTCTGAACAGGATTGGGCCTCTTGGAGCTCAGATGGCACCAAGGCAGCCTGGTCAGCAGTGGTGCATGGGGGTGAGCTCTGGGGGAAAAAAGGACTGGGCTCCCAGCACCCAGACACATGCCCTGGCAGGGCCAGGCGAGTAGAGCAGGGCGGAGCTCAGTGGCTGCAGCGTGACAGCCCAAGCCTAGTTCCCCCTACGCTGCACTTCACTGAGCTGTGCAGGGTCTAGCCACTGGCTCCCCCTGCCTGGTTCACCTGGCAGCAGCTGGGGTTGCCAGGTACATGAAGCCGCTGAACCCCCATAGTAGCTAGGTGGCTCTGGGTACAGAGTTTGGGGCTCAGCTCTGCCCGTCTGGGCTGGGGATGCACAGAGCAGGCAGGGAGGCTGTGCTGCTTGCAGCTATCTCCCAAGCCCATCGGGGTGGGAAGTCCTATCCCTGTACCCACCCCCAGGGGGCTCAAGGGCTTCAGGTTCTTGCTAGCCGTGGCCACTGCCAGGTGAGTAAGGTGGGGGGGAGCTGGCGGCCAGGCACCGCACAGCCCAGCAGAGTGTGAGTCAGCGGGAACTGGTCTCAGGCTGCTGTGCTGCAGCTGCCAAGGTCCACCCTGCTCCAGGCACCTGCCCTCTCTCCTCCAGGCATGTAGCTAGATGCTGGGGGTGCAGGCCCAAGTGGGGAATGTGCTGCAGCAGAGAGCAGGGTTGGGTACAAGTTCAACCCTGGGTCAGTGAGTGGGTGAGCAGCAGACTGTTGCCCCCCACCACACATACTGTGGCCCAAGTCTGGCCTGGACATTCAGAGTAGCAAGCCAGTCTGGGAGGCACCATGGCTACCAGGCACTCCAGAGCTGTGTTGTTGTCTCTGCCCAGCAGAAGCAGAGGGGCAGAGGTGCCATGACCAGCCCATTTTGCCCTGGCATCCCTTACCTGACTCACGAGGGGCCATGGCATTCTTTGATGCTGGAGGGATTTAATTTGGGTGGAATAGCTATGGGGAGCTATTTTGCTCCTTATAATTTTGCTCCTTAATGGAACAGGAGTAAAATTAGGCAAACTAGCAATAACCTTGCCCTGTAATCATATAACTTTAAGACAAAGAATGAGTAACTTTAATCCAGTTAAAAGGTGTTAACATACAGCCAATCCTGGGGTTAAGAGCTCCTGAATCTGCCTAAAATGATTGTGTAACAAGGCCCTCAAATCTCCACATTCCTAATTCTCCCTTCAAAGTTAGGCATAGACCCATGGGGAAGACAGCATGTAATGTATAAATTCTGCCCATTTTTAGTCAGGTTAACTTCATGGTTACTTAACATCCTTTTGATTACAACTTTATTTTCATACTGTAGTTGGCATCTAAATTATTTATATCATAAGATAAAAAAGATATTTACACAATATTTAATCTTTGGATTACTTCAGGAACAATTACCTGACAGGGTCAAGTAGTCTAGAAGAATATAATTATTCTGTTCTGTGCTCCTTACAAAAGATCTATGAAAGCCTACACATCTGTTGAAGATCACAGATCATAGTTCTGCTCTCAGCTAGGAGATTTGTTTGAATTTGGCCCAGCTTTGGAAAACTATCCCAGTCAGTTACAGATGTTGCTCCATGCCTTGATCTGTTGCTGAATCCAGTGGACCAAACTGTTTTTTCCTATTAGTTCTAATTCAATTACAAATGAATTCAGCTCAAGGGTGCTACGGACATGTCCAGTTAACAAGACAGTACTTGGAGCTGTCTGTCCAAATTTGGCTTGATTTTTATTTTTATTTCTTCTGAACTGACATCTTTTGATTGACTCTGATTGAACATTGATACTTTCTCTTTAACAAGAAAACAAGTAGGATAAAATTAGCAGTAAGCTACTGTGAGATTCCTCTTATCATACTGTATTAAATTGGCTTAAAACAGCCCTAGAGAACTTTGTGGATGAGTCTTTTGTGATAGTTCACCCGCTTTATAAATATTCTGACAAGTATGGGTAGTAGGCCCCCTCTACCATTAGAGGTATTGAACAATTAACTGGTTATCTTAAGACCAGCTATGGGCCTAATACACATGCAAGTGATTTATTTAAATGTGGATTTAACTGCATCTGATTTAGGTGCATGCCTAAGTAGACAAGGGTGACATATGTTCCTTAGGTCATGTGTGTTAACTGATGTACCTCACAGTGTCACTGGATGGTGCTTACACACCATGAGGCTTTAAACAGAGTAGATTCATGTACTTGAATTCTTGTTCTTCGAGTGACACTGTTGTAGACAGAAAATATATCTATTAAATTTTAATTTAGCTTGAATTACTTAGCATTAATTTAAATAATCTGAAAGTTTAAATATTTAACCTTGAATATATATTAAAAGCTTAAATATTGAAGATTTAAATAATTAGCTTTAATAGCTTAGCTTTAATTTAGCTGTAAGTAATCAATGGTATATATGTATGTATGTATGCATGTATATAAAGTAAATTAAAGCTTTTTGTTCTGTAAAGAATAACATGTATCTTTCTTTTTGGAGCCTGGTTTCTTTTGGGGCAGGGTGGGGGGTGTGAGGAAGGAGGAATGGCTATCCCACCTTTGTCTGTGGTCAAGGGGCTACTTGACTTCACAATGGCAGCAATTACCAAGTTGATTGCTCACTAATTGCTTCTACATGCTAGCCTTCCAGTTTCTATCCATTTGGGTATGAAAATTAAAGGCTGTGTGGGCATTCTTATTTTGGCTATAGCAGTCTGTATTTCTAGTTATCATAAGGGTAAAATTATTGTGGGTTAGCATAAAAGTGGATTTTACAGGACATAATACATAGGACCATAAAAACTCAGCCACTTCCTCAACATAGCTTAGCTGAAAAAAATGCTCCTCAGTCTCAGGGGGTTGCACTGAAGGTTCTTGGGGGGGCTGCTGGCAAGGCCTGAAGGGCCTGAGTGAGGCCAGAGGCTCCTAAGGCTCCAGTACAAGCCCCCACCCCAGCCCCCCTCCTGGACCCCAACACCCATGCTCCCTCCCCCCCTCCCCCCAGCCCCTGGCAGCTCAGTGCCTGGCTCCTGCCCCAGCTGTTAGTCACACACCTCCCCCACCACATTCCTCAAATACTGAGTACTGTGTGAAGCTCAGTGTTACTCAGAAGCTCATTTTGAGGCTTAATGTTGTCTACATAGGCTTTGAAATCCCTTGTATTTTGCACTTCTGGGGTGCGTCCAGACAAGCATGGATGTTTGGTTCCCCAGGGACATGTTGCAGTGCTGCACCTTGCACTGCAGCTGCTTGTCCCCAGGGAACGCCTGTGACACGCGCACTATGGCATGTGGCAAGTTACCCTGAGGGCACTAGGGGAGGCTGGGGCCAGCAATGGACTGGCCCCAGCAGCCCTATCTGGGGTCCTGGGAGCCTCCCAGGCCTGCAGCTGTGGCAATCTTGTCAGGCGGAGCCTGGCCAGCAGCGCAGTTTTGGGCAGCCTGGCTCTACTTTTCAGCAGTGCATACTGCCCAAGCATGTGCTACTCTGTTTTTGTTTTATTTTTTATATCCAGGGGAAAAAAAAAGAGCAGTGCATGCATGGGCAGTGTGCCCTTGCAGCACGGAGAACCTGGGACTGTGCGGTATACAGAAATGCTTGTCTGGATGCGCCCCTGGAGTGCATGGTGCTGCTCTCCTTTATTCATTGAATTAGACTAGAAAACAATAGAGATGAATTATAAAGAAGTCTATATACTTTTCTTCCCTTTAAAATATTAATTTCTCATATTGCACACTATACAAGACAGATATTAAGATAAAAATCCTTCATTAGGAGCGCTAATGCTTCCAGCAACCTACATCATTTTTACCCCTCAAAAAAAACAAAAAACAAAACAAAAAGACAGCAGTCTTTTGCTATAATGTAAAGGGAGCTCATACTATGATTTTCTTCATAGAGCTAAAAGGTTTTTCCTTAACATTTCCTTCAGTGCTCCTAACATGGAATCTGACTTTTTATTAGTATAAGAACTGGAAAATTTTGCCCCTTCCACTGCTGAGACCATGACAATCTTGAATTGTATCTGTATGCATACTTGAATTTTCAGTGTTGGCACAGTGCTGGTAGCAACATAACTATCTTTATTTGGAGAGTCTGAGTTTGCAGAACTTGCCATGATTCTGGGCAGAGACCTAGCAGTTTCAATAAATGTCACATTGCAGCTTAAGTTTGGCCTTTAAGCATTTGGCCTCTGCGCAACAAAGAGCACCTCACAAACATTCTCATAGACCCAGAGGAACAGATTTCCAGCTTTAGCTTCCTCTGTGCAAATTATGACGTTTATTTCCCACATATGGGGACTTTTTACCATCTTGAACTTTCCCTAAGCCTAAGAAAGGGCATGTGAGCCCAAAAGATTATAGAAAATTATATATTTTTTGTAATTTCTCTGTTGGTGTAATATAAAGTATCATCTCTAAATCAAACGTTCTACATTTTTGCATTCCTTAACAGAAACATTGCTCTTCTATGAAATAAACCCTAATAGAATAGGGAAAACTAATAAGATCTCCAAATAGAAATCCTTCAGGATGGATTTACAAAGAATCTAGATGGGAAATGTTAACATAGTATCATTTGTTATAGGTGATCTGGGGAACTTGCCCAACATCCTAACAAGCTATTTTAATGACTGGGCTATTTTCTTTAGTAACCAGAGTCTCCAAATTGCATATTGCAACAACACCTTAACCTCTCCTTAGAGGATGAGCTGGCTGATCCCAAGCTCAAGGGTGAATGAATACCTACACAGAGCCAGTGAAAACTGTACTTGAGAGGATTAAATAAAGTATTATGGTGGGAGTTTGAGCTATTTTGCCAAATCCTGTCATTATAGCTCTCATTTTTGTTGTCTTTTATAAACAAACTTATGTAACAAATTGTGATGGACTTTTTTTTTACTAGGGACAACGCAGTGTACCTCTCAAGAACATGTCTCCTTTAAATGTGCATTCCTCTTAATCTTTGCATTCATGAGCAGTTTGTCTGTAACAGAGGTGCTAAAACAGTGCTTATAAAGAGCAGTGCCAGTACCTTCAGGAAGCTAAAACCTTTTATTGTAGGGTATTGGTTGCCATGTTCTATAGGATATGACTGCCAACCCAGTCCCCAAGCAATTAGTGGAGAGCCAAAGAGATATTCAGGTATCTCAGCCTCTCTGGGGAAGGTAGTGATCTTTAAGCACGGGTTTTAAATTATCATATTTTCAAAGAAATATTGCAGGTAGGGAAAGCAGCTATCAGTAGTTGCTATGCTGTTTGTTTAATCCATTTAGCTGTAAAATGGAAAATGACCCAGGGAGATACATATGTTATGTAAGCATGTGTAAAAAAGCTGCAATGAAAGTTTATTTAAAGACAAACATGATTCTCCTGGGTTAGTGTCAGGGATTTTAAAAGACCTGAATAATGATAGTGCTTTGAAAATGCCAAGTCACTGAGCTGTCCTACCTAATATCAAGGAAGTCCCAAAGAGTTTGCTCACTGAAGTTTTTGCATATTAAAACAGTATGCCTATTTACAGGGTATTCACATTCATAAGTGGCATGAAATCTCAAATAAAACTCAGTAGTGTTAATTTAACACAGTAACAAAGTGTATAGAATCAACACTTACAAACAAGGCCATCTAAGTCAATAAGGACTCCCCTACACCTGGAGGTAAAGGTGCCATGGGATCAAATGCATGATCCATATAATCATACCTCCTGCCATACTACATGTGCATGGCAGGACGTGTCATCACGGGATCATGAATCAGATTCCATCATGCCTTATTGCTAGTGTAGGAGGAACCTGATTCTGGATTCTCCCTGCACTGGCAAAAAGCAAATTCCCCCAGCTGGGAGCCCCCTCAGCTGGTAGGGCCCAGTGCAGCTCTGAGCCTGGGAGCTCCCAAATGATGCTGCCTCCTAGTCACAGGAGCACATGCCTTCATAGCTGGGAGCCCCATCAGCTAACAGGGCTCCCAGCCACAGGGGCTCCTGAAGTATCGATACACCTGGGAGACCACAGCTGCTGCAATCTCCCAGCTATGGAAGCACCCTACATGTTGTGCAGTGGTGCAGGGGGTGCCCACTCAGCTGGGAACCCTGTTAGTTGATGGGGCCTGTGCTTCCATGGCTGGGAGCTAGCAGGAGCTGGGAGCTCCCAGGCTCAGGGGTGCACCTGGGCCCCACCAACTGGAAATTCTGATCAGGTGGCTCCCAGCCGCAGGGCCACAGGCTACATGTGCAAATTAAAGTTGCATAGAAACCAGCTCTAAAGTTATTATACATTTACCAACAATAACTTTGTAGCTGGTTGGACCTTTTTAAGGAGCCATAGTTAAGTTGCACATGTAGTTAGTCTAAATTAATTGTGCAGTTAACCACATAATTACATAATACATGTAATATGTAGAGGGGGCCAAATTCACTTACAAGAGGCATCAGAAATAAAGAGGAATGAATTAATAAAGAATGTGACTAATTCTGTTTTTCTATTCATCTTGTTCTTGCATAGCCACACTTCACTAAACAAATGGCAGTATCATGCATGTCTAGTGAAATATATTGCAGTGAAAGGAGGGAGTGTGAATTTTTTGGTTTTCATTAAATTATACTTACGATACAAGTTATCTGGAAAAACAAGTAAGTAAGTCAAGTAAGGCCTTTTCCAGCCTCTTACAGTAGCATTCATTATGTGTTTTCAGGTATCTGTCATCATGTATTCATGCCTGACCCAGGTTTCCTTTCTGTTTATTGTCAATCGTGCATTATTTCTTCCTTCAAATTAACATGGAGAAATACAAAATTAGAGATATGCTTTTTGACATCTTTATTATTCCTGAGGAGAAAAATAGCTTGGTTGTTAAATTCACGACAACTTGAAAATTACCTAGAAGGCACAATTTTACATTGGTGACTTACTACTTACAGATTGTAAACATTGCTTAAGTTACTAAAAATACCATTTTTGCAGAGTTAATAATAGATCAAACTATTTTATTTAAGGAACATTCTTAAAGATCATATTATCCATCTATATTAAGTACCAGAATTTAAATATAAAATTTCCCAATAAAATGTAAGCTCTTAGCTGAATCAGAATCATGCTCAAGTCCATGAATATACTGGAATGGACAAAGTGGAATAATAATAATAATAAAGACATACCCCTGCTATTAGCTGCAACTTCCATGGTACTTTAACAGACTAAAAAAGTTTTCTATTAAGGTTTATCTACCCTGGACAGTTGATAATTACCTATCATGGATTTTAAAATCTAACAAAAATAAATAGCGTTCAGTATTGATTTTAAACTGAAAATGGTAACATGGATGATAACAGCAATGAAAAACCAAACCACACCTATAGTATATTTCGTACAAAGGAGGAAGGGAAGTCCTAGGGGCATGAGAAGAAAGGAAGGGAAGAAAAATGTAGCAAGAGAAACATGCTACAGATAGGCATGGTAAACAAAGATAGACATTTTTCCATTAACTCAGGATAAAATCCCGGACAATTCAGTTTCATTCACTGCTGTCAAATGTGGCTGGAATATTAAGGAATAGACTAATCAACTGAAAAATATCTTTCATTAAGTTTTAAAGCACTATTTATGCTTCTGTACTACAGAATTTGATATCCATTCCATTCCAAACCTTACAAGTGCTCAAAAAAGACCGCCCCCCCCCCCAAAAAGCACACCAAAAATATTTCCTCATCCTAACCTTTCATCTAAACAGCTATTGATCAGATCCTATGCAGTTTTGGTCCCTCATTATTGCATGTATAAAAGATCTTTTAGTATGATGTCAAGACTTTTGGTTGGAAACTACATATTAAAAAAATTAGCAGGAGACTGTCTGCCACCGAGCAGAAAGAGAAGAAGTAGTTCTGATCCCAGGATTGGTACATTTCAAAATGTGCTTACAACAAAAAGTTTTAATAAGACAAGCAATACAAGAAAACTTTTATATCCCTACTAGCCAATTGCCC
>NW_017728949.1:49202360-49206794 GCF_001723895.1 Crocodylus porosus | reverse complement strand
TACCTGCAGGGACTAGGGTGGGAATGGGGGGCCATGGCCAGCCCTGCTGGCCATGGCCCCCCATTCCATCTGCTCTGTTGCCTCCACCTCCAGAGAGCAGGGCGCTCCATCCCCTGTGTCCCCACCATCATGGCGGCAGGCTGCCTTCTGTCAGAATGCTTCTTTGCACTCTGATCGGCTGTTTGTCAGCCAGAGTGCGAATAAAGCATTTCAGACAATCAGGAAGATAAACTTAGGCTTTTATAGTATTAAAATAATTTGTATGCTGCCAAAGAGGATACACTGGTGCATTGTGGAGAATATTTATTGGGTGAGGTATCAAGAGACCAGACTGTCTGGAGAACAGCGTGTCTGGGTTAGCACCTTCACCCAACTTGGAGAAGTGACACTAAAATCAGAGAACTGTGGTCTATGGCAAAATTGTATACCTTGATTCTTAATGACTATGGATGGAATACGTAGTTATAAGTAACACCTATGCAGGAGATATTGGCTGGGTACAGACATTACACTTTACCAGTAAAACTGATTGGAAAATCTTTACCTATAATAGAAGTTCAGCACATAAAACTAGTCTATACTCATAACAGAATAGAAGTTTAGCATATATAGACTGGTTTAAAATAGTGGAAACTGGTCTAAGATTCCCCATCTCCCCTCCCACCCAGGAAAGGGTGAATGTGTTTTCTGTTCACTACCAATCTAAACTACGATGCTTACAGAAGACTGTGTAACTTAGATCAATTCTGCCTCAGGCTTTTGATACAAATATCTGTACCTAGCCTTAATGGGTAGCCAAGTTGGTTAACTAGATAAATATTTCTGAATAAATGATTTAAGACTGCCATGAGAACTCTCAAGGAATCTATTGTGAAGCACCTAGAAGAGAATAAGGTGATCAGGATTGATCAAGAGCAAGTCATATCTCACCAACCTGATTTCCTTCTATGATAAGGTGGCAGGTTCTACAGATATGGAGAGAGCAGTGGATGTGACATACTCTGACTTTAGCAAGACTTTTGACAGTCACCCATGACATTTTCATTAATCATCAAAGGAAATAACAGAATAGATGAAAATACTCCAAGGTGGATACATAACTGGTTGGAGAAGCATTCTCAGTGAGTAGTCCTCAATGGCTCAGTGTTGGGTGGAAGTGTCAAGTCAGGTTTCCCAGGAATCTGTCCTGGGTCTGGTATTGATTAATAGCTCCATTCATTCTTTGGAAGATGGACCTAAGCACACATTTAGCAAATTTGTGGATGATACCAAGTTGGGTGGATTTGCAGACATGCTGGAGGTAGAACTAACATCCAGAGAGACCTGGATAGACTGGGGAAATAGTCCACAACAAGCCAAATGAAACTAAGTAAGGATGAGTGCAAAGTCCTTCACTTGGAACAGAATAACTGCATACAGAAATACAGATTAGGGAATGACTGTCTAGGCTGCAGTACTGCAGAGAAGGACCTGTGGAGTGCAGTATACCTTAAACGGAAAATGAGCCAACAGCATGCTCATGTTGATGTTGTTGGTAGGGTTTCCTTTTCATATTCTACCTTACATGACTTTCTTAACATTCTCTCTATATTTTTGTGTGTATGTATAATAACTGTAGCAAGATCCGTGTCAACTGAGACTTCTGGAATGTTGCAGCGCAGGATCAACACTATGTTATAGTCTATCAAGAATACTGCCATAACAAGTATCAAATTCAGCAATTGAATGAACATTGAATGACCACCTCACTTTTTGCATAATTCTAGCATGCGTACTGTGGCCGAAGGAAAAAGCTGGGAGGCTGCCCATTTAATGCCATGGGAGAAATACATAGCTCAGACCCACCCTTTACTATGTCCCATGTCTCACAGATGGCATCCAAAATAATTTCCACTTTTACTCCCCCAGCCCCATTGCTGGGCCACACTCAGCCCTTGGCCCAAATTTGGCCTCAGATGTCCTCATATTTACCTTGGCCACATGCCCCCTCACTGGGGCTTCTACTCATGCCTCCTTACTGGGGCATCTACTCCCACATGTACTCTGGCCTCCTGGCTTCTCATTAGACTCCTACTCCTTCACAATCTACCCCCTCACTGGGGTCGCTACTCCACCCCTTCACTGGGGCTGTGGGCCCTTACACCCCATGGACCTCAGGTGTCTGCTGACATGCCTAGACCCTACTCTCAGCCTGTGGCCCACTCAGGCCTCAGGCATCTGTCAACATACCTGGACCACACTCTCCTTTGGGCCACGCATTAGGCTTCACTCTTATCAGGCCATGGGCCTCAGGCCCTCCTGGCTCCTGTGCTGTTGCTAAAGCTTCACTCTCAGGCTTTGGGCCTTGAGCCTGCTGGCCCCCTGTTGTCCATACCTGTTGCTTTTCTCTCAGGGTTTGCCTTTTAAACTTTCACCTCCACAGGGTCACCTACCAGGCAGTAGGGGCTGAAGTTTTCCAGTCCCCCATACTCACCTTTCACTAGGGAGGCACTGGTGTGGCATTTCCTGGGGACTGCCCCACCACAAGCAGCCCCACCACAACCATTCTTTCCAACAGGGTGCAGTTTTAGATCATTCCCCAGGAGCAACTTGTTTGTCTTCCCACACAGGGCCCCCTAGACCTTGTACCTGGACTCTCTCTTTCCTGGGCACTCTGTTGCAACTTTCTCCCCAATACATGTCATCAGTTCCTGGTCCAACCTACTCCAACCACTTATAGGATGCCTCCCATCCAGAGACTGATCTTCAGCCTCTTTCATAGCAGACTTCATGCTGACTGATCCCTACCCTCTTTTGGCTGTGATGTCACTCCCCAAAGAGGGGACTTTCAGCCTCTTCTAGGCTCTGGCCCTGCCAGTCAGGGTGCCAGTAGCTCTCCATAGCCCTGGCCTATCCCTCATGGTGGGATTACAAGCCCTTTTGGCTCTGGCCACCTTGCATTAACCAGCTGAGGGTTCAGAAAATCAGTCTGACAGCAGGTGACCTCTCTAATCAACAGGGGGTCCCCTCTGGGCCCCACCTGAAATCCATCAACTCTCCTGGGATTGCCTAGAGCCCCAGTGATCTTATAACTGCCTAATTGCCTATTACTCTGTTGGGCTCATCTGAGCCCCTGACCCACAAGCTGTGAGCCCCTTCCGAGACTGGCCTTGCTATCTCTAGGCCAAGCCATCTCCTCAGGACTTGGGAATCCCTGGTTCCCAAGGAACCTTCTCCATCCCCATACTTCATAGTTGACCTCCATAATGTTCCTGGGAGCACCAGTACTCCCGCCAGGAGATATTACTCTGGTGGCATTCCAGCAGCAACTGCTGGCTCAGCTCTTTAAGGCCTGCTCTTATGCTGAGACTTTGCAGCCCTGCTACAATCAGGTAGCCTCCTGCCTACCATGTGGCCACCTGATTGGCTTTACGGTCACCTGCAGGCTGCCTCAGAGCCTGGCCAGGCCCTTAAAGTGGCAAGCACCCAAAGGTGCTATTGGCTACATTATAGCTTTTGCTTAAGGACAATAAGGGTGAGTCTTATCGACAATCTCCATCAGAGGATTTCATGTTGAGATCACCTGAAACAGAATAGATTTCATGTAGCAATTTTGCAAACTTTTCGCTATCTAATAATGAATAGAACTATACATTCACAGCAGCCATTTTGGAATCTGTGGCAGTGCACCTTTGGTGCCTGGCACTTTATGGGCTAGAGCAGGCAGCCAGCAGGTGCCTGATTAAGGTGGCCATTTTCAAACTTAGGCCAGTCAGACAGAAGCAGCAGTTGGAAGCTTCCAGCCCAGGGCAACTTCACTGGGCTGAGCTGCTGCTCACAACATCTTGGAACTAAGAGCAGGAGCTATAGGGATGGAAGGAGGCTTCTAGTCCTTGGCATGACCTGAAACTTCACTCTGCTGGGGTAGGGAGGACTGCCCATGGTGGGGCAGTGTCATTCAAATGCTAGGATCAAGAACCTCCCTAGTGAAAGGCAGGTAAGGGCACCGTAATAACCCCAGCCCCCACAACATTGTGGGTAAGAGGGCCAGGCATGGCTGTGGCCACCTGAGCCCCAGGGGGTGTAAGACCCCAGTGGATGAGTGAGGGGCCAGGCACAGCTGTGGCCACCTAGGTCCCACAGGGGTATAAGACCCTGGAGGCCTCAGTGTGAAAGGGCAGTTGTGTGGCCCCAGGAAGGTGGCAGTAGCCCTAGGGAGAGCGCATGAAAGCAGAGGCTGGCTGAACAGAGTAGGGGGTGTCTTTAGCACCCAAAGGACTGTGTGTAATCTAGGTGTTGAGTAGCTGACCAATACAATCCATAGCACTATATTTATTATAATATTTTCACACATACACACATATACTATTTCTAGTCATACTACTTTGCTGTTGTTAAGGTGATCTTTATTTTATTTATTTATTCTTATATATATGTATATGTGTGTGTGTGTGT
>NW_017728949.1:49174246-49201596 GCF_001723895.1 Crocodylus porosus | reverse complement strand
TAGATATCAGGAGGCGCTACTTCATGGTTCAGGGCGGCTAGGGTCTGGAACCAACTTCCAAGAGAAGTGCTTCTACCCTGGGGGTGTTTAAGAGGAGGTTAGATGCACATCTTGCTGGGGTCGTTTGACCCCAGTATGCTTTCGTGCCATGGCAGGGGGTCGGACTAGATGATCTGCTCAGGTCCCTTCCGACCCTAGAAACTATGAAACTATGATTTTTCTGACATGGGTCAGAAAAATCTACCTGATACACACTGTTCCCACTTGTGGCAATAAGTTGCCTATGGGATGACACCTTTAGCCTTCTTTTTTCCCTACTGTATATTCCTGTCAAATGGGGAAAATAATATCTTTACACCTTAGAGAGGTGTTATGAGAATAAATACATCAAAAGGCTATGAAGCATTCAAATGCTATAGTAATGGGAGCTGCATAAATACTGAAGGTTGTTTCACTAGTACTTAGTTATTAGTAGGCAAATGAACACTGTGTATTTCAAAGGAAATATGTTCCCTGCATAAAACCACATTAAAAGTACAACTTTTGTTGTCTTTCAATTTGCTGTTCAAAGAAATAACTATTGCTTATATCAGACAATAAGCTAATACTATAAATGGAGAAAATACAATAATATATAATCTGCATTTTGGAGTGCAGTTATTCAGTAGATTTATTCTGGTTTTTTTAAACCACTGCTGTGATGAGATATTATAAAATCTTTCAATGGCTCCTGTAGGATCTGCAAAACCATAGATGTATTCATTCCAAATCTGATACATATTCAATAGATGTGTATGATTGCTTAGAGAGGGAGTTAATTTTAATTGAAACAAGTGATTATAATTAAGATTGTAATGAATTCTGCCCCTGAAATACAGAATACAAGTTACGGTACAGCCCACTCCACTCTGCATTCTGAGCTGGGCTTAAAACATTATGATTGCTTTAAAAAATGATTTTTTTTTAAAGTAATAGATTTCATAGATTTCATAGACATTGGGGGCTGGAAGAGACCTTGGAAGATCATCAAGTCCAGCCCCCCTGGCATAGGCAAGAAGTGTGCTGGGGTTAAATGATCCCAGCAAGATAAGCATCCAAATGCCTTTTAAAAGAGTCCAGAGTAGTAGTGCTTGTACCACCTCTGGGGAGAGTTTGTTCTAGACTCTGGACACTTGCACTGTGAAGAAGTATTTCCTTATGTACAGTCTAAATCGGCCTTCCAGAAGTTTGTGGCTGTTATACCTTGTTATCCCCTGGGGAGCTCTGGTTCTGTTCTCCCAGATCCTTATCATACTTCAGATGATCTTGAGACAGTAAACTCCTATCCATCTATAAAGAACCACTATCTTCCTTTCTAATCAGAAAGTTGTTGATAAATCTCACACAGTACTATCACATGTTTTTGGAATGGGGCTATGTACTGCACAAGCTTTAGGCTATGTTATTCAAGAAGTCTGGAGTATTTTCAGAGACTGGACAGTCTGAAAGATCAACAAAAAATTGGAACCTTTCACTGCTAGATATTACATTGTGCAGCTATAAGTTTTCTTTTTGGAAAATGCTTCACCACAGTAATAAAAATATGCTGGCTGCCTTATAAGAGAATAAAAATCATCTGGAAAATACAAGTTATAAGGTAAAGCATGAGCAGTAGGGAATAGAGGAGGTTAAGACATTGTAGTCTTCATACAGATATCTCTGTTACCGACGGGCAGGAGGAGAAAATAGGACGTGGTTAAGTGCTAGAAGCTGTTTAAGCCAACAGTTTAATATTTTATAGATTTCATAGATGTTAGGGCTGGAAGGGATATCCTAAGATCATTGGATCCAGTTCCCTGCCCCAAGGGGCAGGAGGTCAGCTAGGTTCAAAGGATTCCAGCAAAATAAGCATCCAAATGTTTCTTAAAATCGTCCAGAGCAGGTGCTTGCACCACCTCTGGGCGGAGTCTGTTCCTGGCTTTGGGGGCTGGACAGTAAAGAAGTTTTTCCTTATGTCCAGCCTAAAATGGTCTTGCAGGAGTTTGTGACCATTGGACCTTGTCATTCCCTGGGGTGCTCTGGTGAACAGTTGTTCCCCCAGATCCTGATGCTTACCCCTTATATACTTATGGGCTGCCATCAAGTCACCCCTGAGTCTGCGCTTCTCCAGGCTGAAGAGTCCCATAGCTCACAGCCTCTCTTCATAAGGCTTGTTCTCTTGCCCTCTGTTCATGCATTGTCGAACCTGTAAGTGTGATGCGGGCATGCACCTTGCATTTCTCCGTATTGAATGCCATCACGTTTTCATCTTCCCGCCTTGCAAGCCTTTTGAGGTTAGCCTAGATCACCAGCCTATTCTCAAGTGTGGACACCCTTCCCAAAAGTTTGGCGTTGTCAGAAAACTTAGCCAGTCCACTTCTGACACCAGTGTCCAGATTGTTTATGAAGACATTAAAGAGTACAAGGTCTGAGAACAAAGCCTTGGAGGATGCCATTAGTCACCGAGTGCCACATTGATTCGGTTCCATCAACTACCACCTTCTGGGTCCGACCTCGGAGCCAGTTCCCCAGCCATCAGACTGTAACAGATCTTTTCCTCTTTTTTTGGAGGTACACCCAGTTCATTTTTTCTTTACAGCTATGTGTACTAGAAAATTACTTTTTATTTTTAATGAAAATTGTGATTATAATGTAAGCCCATGATGTCAGGAGCTGTGGTTTTAAGGCAAACAGCAAATAACTCAGTCAAATCATGAGCATTGTTGGTCCTATTATAAACAATAAAGTGGAGGCTGGCCAAAAAATGGGGGGATAGTTTTAATTTAAAAATTCATTTGATTGTTTCCATTTCTTAGAGTTTAACATTTTATTTGATAATCCTACTACCAGTTTCCAGATTTCTTTTTAATAAAAGCCCATTTTCCCCCCGTAAGAACATGAGGCCTTCAACTAAAAAAAACAAAAAAAAAAGCCTGTCCAAAAATGTGAGTTAAATAAATCTCCACAGAAAATTTAGCAAATGATGGAAAATCTCAATAATGCAACTGAGTTTTTTTTCCCTCAGAGTTCTTTGTTGTTGTTGTTGTGAAAATGTCATTTTCAGTGAGAAGGTTTGAATGTACAACGTCAAATCATCACTGAAAATAATGCTTTGAAATAATGTTTTTCCCCAGCATCTAAGGATCTGAACATGCTGTACAAACATTTTTGAGCTTAGCTTGACAACATGTCTATGAAGTAGGTTCCTCCCTTGTAAAGGAAAATAATGCCTATGCACAAAATGGTTGCATGAATTGCACCTGTTCATGCAGTGATTTCCTAGTCCTGTGCCTTAAACAGAAGACCAGCTTGCTATTTCTTCTAGAGACCCTCCTTCTACAAACTGCATTATTTCTTCTTGACAGCTCCAATATTTCCTAGAGAATATGGAAATAATGCTTGGCAGTTCACATCCCAGAAGAAGTGCTCTCTGGTTGAGGGACTGATCCTCTTGTGCTGTGTAATATGGGACTGCAAAATGAAACATTATTTTACGTTGGATCATTAGGCCCTTCTGGATTACAGAAGCATGCCTGTTGCTCATTCTGCAACACCACAAGATTTTCTCCAGGGAAGAGAGACTATATTGATTTGAAAACTATAGCAATTCCATGGTGTTTTTTCCTCTCCCATGGAACTTAAAATATTAGCCATAGAAGATATCTAATGTAATTTATTAAAATGTCTTGTGTACTCTGTGCTTGTAGATATTTCTTTAAATCATTAAATATTTAAAATCAAACTAGTTCACCCACTTGTTCACATTGGTGATACTACACATATTGCACTATTGCCATTCAGCTCTGGAAGTGTTGCCAGGTAGGAATTCAACTCTCTAGATTGAATGGTTAAAATACGCTGGCAATTCTGTATCGTTAACAGGCACTACTAACAGTCCCATGCCAAATCATTTTTCTCCCAGGCTTCCCAAATTATGATTAATTGTTTCAAAATTGTATGCCCAAAATGGAAAAGAGAATTGATTCTGTAGCATGACATCAATTAGAGGAAGAAATGACATATCAGATCATTCAGTCAATGTCCCTGGTGATTCAACATTGTTTTCATGTTCCAATGACATGTTCATTCTGGTTTTAAATGAGCCGCGGGCTTCTGCCATTTCACTTGGGAGGCTGTTCCATGCCCTCATATAGCTCATTTTCAGATTTTTCCTAAGGATATGGATTTTCTTTTTCTGATTCCTTTTTCTGCTCTGGTAATTGCCCTGTTTGCTGTTCTCTCTGATCACTATTTACAGTGTTTACTGACTCAGAGGCCTTTCTGCTTAATTCATCTCTGCTCCATTGTTACATTTTGCTTGTCTAGTTCCCATACAGAGTTGCAACTAAAAACCCTGGTCCTGCAGCGCCTCCACTTTGACCCCCTAAATCAATGGCCTTTGTGTAGATGTAAAACTTTGGAAACAACGGCATTACTTTAAATTAATTTTATACTTTTGTTTTAATTTTAAAAGAGAAATTGTACATTATTTTTACACCCTTTAACAATTATTTAGTTATAACCGTCAAGCAAAATCAAATCGTTTAGCATAAAAATGCATTTAGAAATACTGATCTGAGCAAAACACCATAAACCTTAATTTTGTGGCTTTTTTTTTTTTTGGTATTACAGAGAAAACACAAAGCAAATGTCATTAGTATCTTTACACACTGTGTTTTGTGCAATTTATGCTGAGCAGCAATAGACTTCAACAATAAATGGCCACATAGTGAGATGAACACTTATATAACTGTTGACAATAATTGGTTGCTATTGATGAGAATTCTGGATAGCACCATTATTTTTCAGTCCCTGAAATAGTCAGCTTTTTTTTTTTATAATTTCACCTAATTTACTACATGGTCTCTTTACACTTTATACTAATGTTTCTACCCTTCACTTATAGAAAAGCTAACTGAGGAAAGATTTCTTTTTGCTTACTCTGATTTTCTACACATAAATAAGATCTAGCTGGAAGGCCCTCAGTGTGAGGGGGTGCATAGTTCTGCCACCTGGCAGCAGCTAGAAGACAGAGGGTATGCATAAGTGTTATATTGGTTAGATTGATCTAAATGCCCAGTCTCTATCTAAATGCCCAGGAGTTTGCAGGGCTTAAATCAGCCAAAACAAAGGCATGCTTGATCTAAGTTAGTTCACCTCAGGAGGCAAATTATCCTAGACTGAGAAAGGTTTAATCGGATTTACAAAGTGGTTAACCAGTTCTAGCAAACACCTGTACTGCCCCAATTCACAGCACTGCCCCAATTCTGGGAAAACTCAAACACTTGCCCCAGCCCGAGGGCTGTGCTGTTCTTATTCCCCTTTGCCAACTTCTCCCAGACCTGCCAAACCCTCCCCTTTAATCTACCCCTGGACCTGCCACCCTTACCCTCACCCTGAGTTACTTGCCTTGAGCTGTCTCAGCCCCTCCTGTCAGTGGTGAACTTCTTTACACACCGCTCCTCGTCTAAGTTTAGGTGGCTTTAAATAAGCTGCCTAAACCTAGACCTGGTGTTCCAAATGCCTGTATGTACCCAGACTCTGCTCATGTCTCACCTTTCCTTGCCTCTTGCTTGCAGGGGGATGTGTCCAGAAAGCTGATGCTAGGCAATACATCAGATGCAAACTCAGGATTTCAGTATGTTGTACTGCAATAATACAGTAAATGTCATCAAATTCATGTTCTTTAACAGTATTTATTAGTCTCAAAGGTGACAGTAAAGCTATTCTGGTCTCCTAGGGCATAATGGCTGCTTGCAGACATTATAGATATAAAAATTAACTTTACCAGAAGAAGCAGCATGTTACTTTGATCCAGCCCTGCAGCATCTGTATTGATCAGGTGCTTCAACAGGGCTTTTTGGTGCTTTTGTCTACAGCTGATGCAATAGAAGTGCCAAAAGTGCCAAAAAAGCCCCACTAGAGCACCCAATCTATATAGACATCAGGCGAGCTGCGTTGAACTAACACACTACCTTTTCTGGGCATGTGCTAGACTTGGCGTGGGAGTGCATGGAATTTTAAGTAAAGCACCATTTTTTAAATGTCTGCAAGCAGGCGATATGATTGAAGGCAAGATTATGATCAGCTAGCTACTTACTGAGGTGTTTAACTTGGAATAAAGACAGGCCAGACCATGCTCACCAGCTTGAATTAGACTGTAGCCAGTAGGGACAAGATTAAAATAGTGACTTTCTTTCTATTCTTGTTCCTTTTTAAGTTTTAAAAATTTAAATTTTGAATGAAAATTGACCAGGCCTGTCATTAGCGAATAAATGGAGAGCGGGATTTTCTGGAATTTGTCCCAGTTTTGTTTTCTGGAATACAAAACCTCAGCATTAAAAAAAAAAACATTAAAAATCTCCAGTTGTAATATGCTTTGGCTTCATAAATGTTGGCATGATGATTCATATTTAACTCTTCAATCCTAATGCAGTGTAAAATCATATCTTAGACTGTTTTTTAAATGTGGTTTTATCTTAAATAGGCTGAAGAACTCAAATTGCAGAATCCTTCTAAAGACGTGGTTTTATAGGGTCATTTTCCATTGACCCATAATACTTCACACTTGAATGGTATTGTGGTCATGGTGCATAAAACGTTTCCTAATTCCTTGACTATATGCCCTTTAATTTTGTATTTTGTCACATATTTAGCTGTAGAATATGTATATATATACACACACACACACACACACACGTGCACGCACACATATAAAAATAAATAAATAAAATAAAGATCACCTTAACAACAGCAAAGTAGTATGACTAGAAATATTATATATGTGCATGTGTAAACATATTCTAATATATATCATATTGCTGTAGATTATATTGTAATATACAGTATATATTATGGTAACCGATTGCATATTATACCCTACATAGTCAACGGGAAAAATAAGCATATTCAATGGATGTTTGCTTTAAATAAGCCTCCCAAAGCTTAGATACTTGATCTGATATTAAAGCTGTGCTGGAAATCTCACCTTTTTGGGTTTTCGTATGAGATTTTTTTGGCACGCTCTCCTTCGCATTGGGATAAAAATACTGAAGGAACATTCTTTCTTGTGGCATTAGTCCTGCCTGGAACTATAATATGCAGAAAGTGAAAAATATAAAAGGTAAAAGTTAAAACTCTTTTGAATCTTAAAATAAAAGGGTCAGTTCAGGTTCAGGTAAAGTCAGGGTGTTCTTGATTTTACTTAAACCACTTTATCCCTCCTTTATTTAGAAACTGTGGTAAAGGCAGCTTAAAAATAAAGGACTCAAAATCTCAGAATGAAAAACCAAAATCTTATAATCTTGAGGTCTATTGATTTACTGAAGGCTTGGGAGATTTTCATTTATTATAAATGCATCTGTTTAGCTTTGATAAAATGTGCTCACATTGTACAAAAGCACAGGAAAGCATGACTCAAAAGAGTTTACAATTAAAGTTTTCAGTCTTCGTGAAACTACCAGAACTCCTCTGGTGTTGCCAGCCGCAAGCATCTAAAACTCATTAAACTGGCTTAAAAATCTGGGATTAAAAAAAAACAACAAGAAGTTGAGTTCTTTTTTATATTCTCCCTGGTTTTTGATCTTTTGGGAATGATGTTTTAAGTATCTCTTCACAATTGCATGTGCCAGAAGCAATCTTTCTTATTAAATTTGAACTGAAATTTCCCCAACCTGAGGTATTTCAGCAGTCACATGACTCTAAGAGCAAGCTCCTTAGGTAAAGTATAAAACATCATGCAGTCCAAGAAAAAACACTTTTATACAATGCTATGATCAGACTAACTAGATAGCTCAAACAAATTCCAGAGGCAAATATCAAGCAATGCAGGAGGGTTGTGTTTTTGTTGAGTTTTGATTGAAACAAGGTCTCCTGGAAAAAAACCAAATTGTATGATTTTTATGAGGAAAGAGTGTTAGATTTGTTTAGGAAGGAGAGAGGAAGAATTACAGGTCCTAGCAGCAACATAGAAGAAGGTGTGAAAATGAGAGTGGGAGGTGGATGCCAATGAATTCCTCAGGAAAAAGAAACTAGTAAGAAAGAAATACAGTAGGAATATGTGTGCAATGCCTTAAACATGAGAAACTTGAATCTGATGCTATAGGCCAGAGGAATTCAGTTGAAGTCAGAATGATATAGGTGAGAAGCAGGAGGAGATGACTTCAATGACAGTATTTTGTACATTCTGGAGGAATATGAGATGAAACAATGAACTTTTTAACTAGTTTTTTTGTGGCAGGCTCTATAGGCTTAAAACATCCAAATAATACACAGCAAATATTCAATAGCACAGAGTATGCCTTTGTTGTAGAGTTTGCATTGTGATACCATGGTATAAGTATCTTGTAACGGGAGGACTAGATTGTGGTTACAGGGGTGGTATGGAGGCCACAGGATCACCCAGCACAGATGGTTGTTCAGCATAGAGTCCTGCAGCAGTGCTCAGAATCATAGAAAATTAGGGTTGGGAGGGACCTAAAAGCAAAAAAGCAACCTTGCCTAGGTTAGGGACCCCAGGGAGCCTGAAGACTAAGAACGGCAAACCTCTGAGCCCAAAAATGGTGATCCTAGGACCAGGGGGTCTGAAGCTAAGGTTCAAGGCAGTAGACCTAGCCGAGGGGGCAGAGCCAAAGAAAACGGCTGAAGCTGGGAATGCTAAAGCTCCAACACAGGTTTGAGGCCTGACGAGACCAAGTGCTGTGTTGCGGCTGGGGGTCCTTTCGAAGTTATACCAAGTACCACCTGCAAGGCATGGCTGTGGCTACAGGGGAGGCCAGAGGCACTAATAGGGCCATGAGGCCAGCCAGGAGCAGTCTCTTTAAACCCTATAAAAATCCCACCAAGGTGTGGCAGGAAAGGGGAGAAAAGAGGATTGTACTCTAAGGGGCTAGCGCATGGCAGGAGTTGTGTGGCCACCAGGGGGCATCACAGCCACCCTTCCTGCCAGACCTGCTACCCACTTGCATTGTTTCCTGCTTTCATCCATGGGTGTCTAGGGACATTTTAATGACTCTTTGTGCTGAGAGGAATTAGGGTTGTTTCCTCAAAGACTGTGTCATTTTTTAAATAATCTGATTATCCTTTAGGGTAATTGTGAGAAGGCAGGGGATTATTGACACTCAAGGGATTTTTGCATGCATTTCCACTGCAAAGTGGGTGCATTTCTTTGCAAGTTAAAGTGCGTTCTTATCTATACCCTAGACGTATCAAAGGATGTTTGGATGTGTGTTTGGAAAAAGGAGAAGTCTCAAAGAAAACCAAGGCATCTGAGTTAAAAGGGTAGAATCACTGTTCAGTTAAGGCTAAAAGGAACTTCTTTTCCTTTCTCCTTCCCCCAGATTCCTTATCTCTATCTTTCGTCTATCAAATAAAAACTTTCTCTCCCTTGATCTTCCCTAATTCTCACTCCCAAGAATCACTCAAAACTTCTTCTTCCCTCCTGCTGTCCACCTACTCTCTCTGCTGTCAAACTTGCCCTCTGGTCTCCTCTGCTGCTTGCTCTGGGAAGGATCTTCCCTGCCCCCAGTTTGACCTCACAGCGTTACCTGCATCTGCTCTGACTTTCACCCTGCAGCAGCTGTTGGAGTCTGTGAAGATTAATTATGGATGTTTGTCCTGGGAAGATGCAAGGAGCCAAGAATGTCAGGTGCTGTGGGAGTCTAGGCACACACAGGTTGGCCACCTAGTCTCTGAGACTGATAGAAAGGATGTCCCAGTATTGAGCATTGTAAATTTATCCTAATGTTTAAAAAACAAAGTAGAATCATCCTAATACTTAAAAAAGAGACCAGTGTAGCTGTCATTTTTCAACCCTAAACCCACTGAACCTTTAATGAAATAGGTACAAAGTAGAAAATACTTTAGATTGAAAGCTACCTTTATCTGTGATGTTAATAGGGACACATTGTACACTTCAGGTATTTTCCATTCATTTGCTTCTAGATAAGCGGTATGCTATTACTCTCTAGTGGTTCTGTCTTCAGGGACTATTTCTGTCCAGCACTTGGGAGAATGCATTATGAGATGTCAGCATGTGTGAGCAGAGATAGTATGGCTTGTCATGTGCAGATAGGCCATATTCTGCTATAAAATGATAGCTTTGTCTTTTATCACTGTCACAGTCTTACTTAACAAGCTGTGACTCTGTGATTCATCATAAAGAAAACTGTCATCCCCAGACACATGCCTTGAATGTCCTTTCATCTTCTGTGCAGGTAGGATCTGTCATGTGATATCAAGCAGAACAGTAACTCCAGATGGACCATGCTAGTGTAGCAGTATATTAACTAAGGATTTTATTGGCACACATCCAGGCTTTGCACCTTAGATTAGATTACAGGGATGGGAGAAACATATGTAAGCTTTTAAAGCATGCAAGCCTTAGTAATATGTCATAAATATAATTAGAAAAGGAAATGTTAGTAATCAATTGTGTTTAGGTGATAATTTATTTATCACGGTGTTATTCTGAGCAACAGATAAATCAATTAGAGCTGCCTTTGAAAGTAAATAAATACTCTTGCTTCCAATGAGTGATGATAGACAAAATGTTTCAAGGAGCACAATAGGTTTGTTGCAGGATCTTTCTGCATAATTGCAGTTAGTGTTAAATCTGGACAACCACTGGCCTTTACAAAAGGTTTTGATACTTCTAGAAAATGTTCTAGATCTTTGGGTTCCTGTTTATAGGATCACTGAATAAAGAAACTGTAACTGTTGCTAAGATCATAGATGAATATCTAAAGAGAAAAGCCCTCAGCATTTCCAGAGGGCATATGTATTAGAGCTATGGGGTGCTTAGTAAGTGCTTTGCACCCTAGTTCACAGGTCAGAATTTTCCTGGCAGAGGAATGTGGGCATATTCTGCTTACTTCAGCACTCACATGGCTATGGGACATATTATACTACTGGAGTCATGCTTCTGCAGATCAGATTAAACTACTTTGTGGACATTAAACTATGAATATTTCATGTGAGTTTCTATGGGTTTGAATTTAAACTAAAATCTTAAGTACTCCTCTGTCTTTCCTTCCTTCCTAGGATTTTCTGTCATTAAAATAAATGACAGCTGTACCACACCTGATGCTGTTACTCTCCATAAGTACTTTACAATTTTGTAATTGGTAAAGTAAGAAACATTATCCTGTATTATGAGGTACAGGTTCTCCAATCTCAATTTAGTAAATAGAGAAAAGATTGTGACTCCATGGGTGTATCTACATGTCCAATTAATAGGCACTTTTTCACATGCTCCAGAGGTGAGGGGGTGGTGCTTTAATTAGAGCGACTCAGAGAGCTGTAGCTAAAGCACCTCTGCTGCCATTTTGAAGCAGGCAGATGCTGATACATGAGATGTGGGAGACTGCTGAAGTATGGTAATTAGTCTCTGCACTTGTGTTCAGGTACCCAATGGGACTGAATTTACTGAGCATTAAATGCTCCCAGGTGCACACTTAAATGTATGCCTGGGTTGGGTGCAAATTGAGCCCAAGAACAGCCTAGTCCTGCCCTACTCTGCCCTCCTGCAGCAGCCAAGGGCAGCCCCAGGATTCCCTGGGTGACAGTCCTGGGGGCAGCCCTGGAATAGCAGGGGGCTCTGGAGACAGCCCCAGGTTGGCAGGGGACATGGGGGACGGTCAGGCTTGGGCTCTGGCGGGGAGCTGTCTCTGGCTCCAAGGGCAACTCCAAGCCACACAGAGCTCAGGGTTAGCCTGAGCTCTGGGAGGCAGGTGGGAGCTTTGTTGGAGCTCCCAGCTGTCCAGGGGCAGCAAGTTGTGCAGAGCTTGGGGTTAGACCTGAGCCCTACAGGGGATTCTTCCTTTGATGAAAAATGCATAAAAAATCACTAGTGTTGATTGGACCTGAGCCCTACAGGGGAGCTGTTGCAGCAGATCCCAACTGTGAGGAGCTTGGGGTTAACCCTGAGCTCTAGGCGCCAGGGGGAAGCTGTTGCAGCAGCTCCCAGCTGTCCAGAGAGCTCAGCCAGGCAACAATTTGCTCCCAGTCAGTGTCTACATGTGTGCTTTCGTGCATTAGTTTAAGGTGCTGTTTTTTTAGTAACTATATCTTTTGATATCAGCAGACAGAGCTTTAAATTAATCTACTGTAGTAACTGCTGCATACATGTAGACAGTGATGCTTTACTGCACATTAGATTACATATGTGCTTCATTGCACATTAGACTAGTTACATATGCCCACTGCATGCATCTTCTGGTGATGTGCAGTCACAGGGAGCAGAAGGAAAAGGATTCTTCCTTTGATGAAAAATGCATAAAAAATCACTAGTGTTGATTGGACCTGAGGGAGGCCAAATAAATCAACTACTTTGGTTCTTTTAATAAAGGAGCCTGCTGGGTTGGTGTCTAGAAACCAGAGGGAAGAATACTGATTACAGTGAAACATATAAATTGATGCTTGAAGTCTTCTCACTTCTCTTTTTTCTTTTTAAAACAAAATTCTCTCTTTTAAGGAATTTTTTAGGAATTATATAAGCCTGCTTGTTCCATCAGTGATTAGATATTATTCAATGGACAAATACTCCAAATCACTATTTGGATTCTGCTGAGTCTGAAGACATGGCTCTGGTCTGCCCATACATTTATACATAACCAGACATGGCATATTCATGCACAAGGATAAGCCATATAATTTAGGCAATTCCCATTCCTACCGGAAGGGAAGATAAGGTAAATGGTTTTGGCTTTATACAGCTATTCATTTCTACTAGAGGAAATTTTCTTCCAGGAGAAAAATAGCCAGGAGCTGGGCTGTACAGTTGTTCCCCCACATGGCTGGAGAGCTGCACAGAGCTTCAAGGTTCCCTGGGTCATCCCTGCCCTTAGGAGATCCCATTAAGTGAAAGCCTGCTGGGGAGCTGCCACAGACAGCCAGGGAGGGTGCCCCCTCCTCTGCCTCACAGACTTCCTGAGAATCAGCTACTTGGCAGGAGGGGGGCATTTTCATGTGATGGGAACCCTCCTGATTCTCCACTTCAAAAGAATAATCCCTCTCCTTGCACTCCACCAAGCTGCCTCAGAGGAGTTTAGGGAAAGGAAGGAAGCTATGGCAATGCTCCAGGAAATCTTGATCCAGGGGCGTAGCAGTCTGCCTCACCCTGAACTGCTCCAGCTTGCCCCAGAGAATTGTGGGCTAAGATGGGGGCATTTTGCTATGCTGGGAAGATCCTGAGCCTTGCTGAGAAGGCTAGTACAGAAGCCTTCTTTACTCCACTGTGCTCTGAAGTGGAGTCACTTCAGCTGGGCAGTGAGGGCAACAAGGGAAAGAGTGTGGGAGTCAGAAAAAACTCCCTGACTCTTCCTAAAACTGGGAATTGCCCAGTTTGACAAAAAGGCAAGGGGTAGTGGCTGCTGCACCCCTCATCTCCTGATCTACAGGAGGAGGGGAACAGCTGTCCCACACACCTTCTCAAGACTGGTGTGACCTCCCTGTTAAGCAGGGAGTCTTTCCTCTGGCTTCAATCCGTCTTGTATCCAGGAGAAGTTAAGCCAGAGGAAAGTGTGCAGATGTTCAGTCTTCTGGCAGAAATTCTTCCAGGAACAATTTAACCATGGTTGTTGCTGTGTAGTTTTGTCTCAGAGTGGCCATTTTTGCTCTGGAGGAAAAACCTGAATGTCTGTGCACGTTTGATTTCTACTGGGAGAACACAGATTCTCCTGGTAGGAAGTAGATGTCTTTACCCATACTTTGTCTCCCTCTGAGCTCCTTTTGGAGAAAGCTATCTAGTGGTTCTGTAAACTGATTTGTCCTGGGGTTTTTTTGCAGATGAGGGTTCGAGAGTGAGCCAATGGCTTGGTGCAGAGCTTAGGGAACCAAGGGATTATTTCTGTGCTTACCATGGGCCTTCAGGTGGGTCCAGCAATATGCATCAATCCCTGGCAGCTTTATGACAGTTCTCTGGCAGAGCAGTTAGATGTGTGTGGGTTATGGAGAGTTATACTGTAGGACTAAGCCTTCATTCATATCTAGGAAAACGTCTTGTATAATGAGTTCAAGCAGAATTACAGAAGAAATCTTTTTTTTTTCTTGCCAAGTAAAGAGAGTCACTTATCCAGGAGGCTCCATCCTCTTGGACCTTTTGACTTTGATTCACCTAACTCTTATTAAAAATGGAATTTGCCTGTATCTAAAATATAATCTGTTTCCACCTGTAAGACAATTGGAGAATTGAATAATACATGTACAGAGTGGTGACACAATTGATGTGCTGCACTGCTGCTGTAATCTAAAAGCTGAAAATTCCTAGTTTTTTCTGAACAAAGAAGTGAATAATGTCAGGGTCAGTTCAGCCTTTCATCCTGTTTAGGTTCATCTGTATGGAGTCATGGCAGTGCGGGGGCCATTTACATGATATCTTAAAACATAGGTAACTAGCACTACAAAAGGGGGCTGCATATTGCAAGCCTAGCCACCTAGTGGAACTCACAGCCTAAACTCTCTGGTCAGTGCATAGGGAGAACTGGGGCTCATCTACATTGCCTCTGTGCTGCAGCTGGCTGTGCCTTGGAGGAGCCCCCTCACCCTTTGATTGCTTCCTTTCATTTCATACAAATCCTAGAAATGAGGTGGAGTACCTACCATAGAGAACCTCTGAATGTGTGATCCATTACACTTCTTAAGCTTCCTGTTTTGGATGTGTGTTTTCTTGCATGCTTAGGGCTGCTTGAAAGCAGCTACACTGCCTCATGCCTGTATCTTGTGAATGGAATGGAAGGGGTGGGAGCTTCTGGTGTGGTATGGAGGCAGTGCAGACATATCTTTAAGTGCCTAGGAATGGGATTCACAAATGCCAGGAAATTGAGTGGGCAACTGCCTAAAATACCCAATAGGAAACAGGGTATATCTTAAATCCTATCCTTTACTTGCCTTACTACACAGATTTACTTTCCTCCATTAAGATTTATGGCCCTGAACCCTCTCCTGGAAGGACACCCTGAGGAGGGAGAGCTGTAAGGCCTTTCTTTCAAAATGCAATGCTGCTGCTGCTTCTTCTCCTCTTTTATCCAAGAAGTTCAGTACAAACAAGCTAGCAGGAGTGAGGATGATTTTATAGGCTACTGGCTAGTGCATGCACCTGGGAGTAAAAATACCTGAATTCCAGTCTCTGTTTTATATTAACTGAAACAAGGACTGAATCCAAGTGTTTCATCTCCCAGGTATGTTCCCCAGTCATTAGACTATACAGTCATGTTCAGCCAGGCTCCTTCTCCATGGGCTAAAGGATATTTAATTATGCCATCTGAAGCAGAATGGCCTCAGCAGGAAGGATTGAGTGCATCCCACCTAGGAATATGAGTTCATATTACTGGGTGGTGAGAGATATGGGTCCTTTCTCTTCAATGTCCTTTTTCCTCCTTGTTTAGTGCTGAGTCATATCCATTAGTCTTATTCTCACACCTTGAGCCTCACAGACAAGATAGGTAAAGAAACAGTTTGTGAACCCCAGTGGGACTAAGGGATAAGATAGGTGCCAAGCTGCCCAACATTCTTGACACAGAGGTGACTTTGGGCAGGCTTAGTAGCAAAACTTCGGTATCTAAGGAATTTTAACTTTGGCAACCACAACCTTTAACAGACAGCTGCTGAATGGGACTTTTGAGGATCCAGATTTTGGATTTAGGCTGCTATAGTGGCAATTAGGTGCCTAAATTCTGCCTAAGTTTCTTTGTGGATCTAACTCAAGGTCGTTTCTACAGCGTATTAATATTAAAGGAGTGATAGTAGCAAAGCTTTTCTCCAGCAGGGTCTCCAGCCAAAATTTCTTCTCTTTGGTGTGTTCTATGCATATTGTTTGTCTGCCTTCTACCTTCTGCCCCAAAGATAACTGAAAAGAAAGCAAAATTTAACCCTTATTGCAGTTAATAGAGGACTAAGATTCAATGAGGCTAGAATTACAACCTTTGTGAGAGTGCATGGGTGCATCTACACATGAATTAATGCACTTGTAATACACATTAAACTTAATAACTCCAATGTGAGGTGCTAAACTAATGTGCATTAGGCTGCCCTAATGCACAGTAGCTCAAGTGCATGCTTTTAAGGTGATGCTTAAAGTGCAGTATCGTATTTTACTGTGCATAGTAGCATAATAGCAGGGTTTTTTTACACGTTGCTTCAATGCATGGTAAAATATGGTACTGTGTATTAAAGTGCACATGTAGATGTGCCCTGTAATCTGCCTATATTGCACTTATCTTTAACATGCTTTGGACATTTTTTAACCAGACAAAGTATACGTAATGTTACTTATTGTCTTTGTATACTTGAATTTAGAAATGCATTATAATGTCATGGGATTATTGTCACTGAGTATAATAGTGGAAGTTAAGGTAATTTCCTGAGGAAAAATGTTGATCCACTAATTATCATGATGTATACATGTCCTTTTATCTGGAAATATAAACTCCTTAAAAGACATGGTACTACAGCATCATTTGCCTTGCTCCATGTGACTTTCCAATTTAAATAGAAACACCATTTTATTCTGTCACTCTTAAATCAAATAGCATATTGCTTTTTCTCTCTAGAAGGCAAACTGTTATGCCGCTATTTGCTAATTTTTCATTTCAGCTCATTATTTAATGGTTCAAGCAAGAGCATAAAATAAGTGGTACAAAAACACCCAGTGGGAAACCTCACACAACATTAGGCATTATCACTGCAATTTGCAAAGCTTAATGCATGGTATATTTTAATCATACTTTGACCTTGATCATGCAGTGAGAAGCAAACTCTGCACACTTGTGGAGTTCATTGAAGACTACGGTCTTCCTACACAAACTTGAATATTATTGCTAAATGATCTTGAACAGTGATTTTATATGCACAAAATGTCTCTTGGATAGAAGGCACTGGGAAAGTATATTCCTTTGGGTTGCACTGTGTATTTAGATAACAAAGATCTGATTTTTTTCTGTGAACTTCAGGAATTTGAATATACAAGAGATTTTTGATTTGCAATTAGATTTGTCTGCATGCCATTTTTAGGATATTTGTTTGTACTTGCAAGGCTCTCTTTGGAGTATAAACAAATACCAAAGATACTACAATAGGGAGTTGCTAGAAATTTTGGCTAAGTTACCTTAGAATATTATAGAAATAATCATGAAAGGCATACAGGGTTGATTTTGTTTTTGTGTAATGATTACTTTTCCAGTTCAGACAATTTGTACACAGAACTAGAAGTTATACATATGTGAATATGTTTAGATGTTTGTTTAGTTGTTTGCAGAAGTACTTTTCTCAAAGGGTTTCACTACCTGTAGGGGCACTGTGGCAGAGCTGTTAGGGAGTTTTGCTATGGCTCCACACGCAATTTGAATCCCACTCTGGATTTGTGCCAAAGGCAGCCTCTAGGCAACCAAGCTGCAAATAGATAACTGATAACTCAGGCAGGGGAATCAAAGACAGCTGGATGTGATGCTAGTCACAACACTCCATTTTGTGTGTTTGGCATACCTTAACCATGCTACCTCTAAGGGTCACTAGGGCTTTAACTTTTCATTTCTCTTGTAATAGGACGTGACTGGAGTCTGGATGAGAGTCTGAAAAGAAACTGGGAAACTTTCAGGGGGAAAAAAGAGACCTGGCATGGAAAAATTGGACATTCTGGGAAGTTTTAGAAAATTTGACATGACTAGAAGCAGGTGGTTTTACCTTTTCCAAAATAATGTATCTTTAATTAGGATGAGAAAAAAACATTTTAGGACATTGACATTTTATTTTTAGGAACCTACATATTCATATAACTTTTTGTAGGCAAAATCCCTAAACAGTACGCATGGCATATTGTAATGGCAGAAATGTTGGGCAATGGCTACATAACATAATCATAGTCTACAATATTTGGTTTTTATGATGTGATGGATGCATTCCTCAGTCCATTAATCCAGCAAACAACCATCTTGCCCTTTCCCAGAACAGTTTCTTCACAAGTGAGCCCCACAGAGATGTGCTGTATGGCAAGTAAAGGGCTGACACGGTCTATGGATTTCTAGAATTTTATCAAATGCTGTGCAGCAGACCAGCAAAAATGTTGCTGAGTACCAAGGCTTTTGTTATCAAGGGAGGATATGTGCTGTGTAACCGGCAGGATGCTGTGACCACTGGTCTGCTAAAAAATAAATGATAATAATAATAAAAAAATAACTTCATCAACAAAACAGGAGTGTTGGAGGCAGTGTGCTCTGGAGAACATGGTATGAGCAAAATGACCTGGGTCCTTCTTTTAGCTCTGTCATTGACTACATGTGTAGATTTCATTGCAGGGCTGGTGTGTTGCTTAATGTGTACTTCCTGCTTTTCATTAGATACCTTCCACATTCTGGAAGGTACAAGGCAGCACTGGACAACTTTTATTCTGTGGATAGCAAAGTTTTGGGGTAGTTATTTTAAATGTAGGCTCTCTTAGGTAGGGGGTATGTGCTTGTATAATCCCTAGCACATCTCTGCTTTTGGGTAATAACTCTAAGCCTAGTGTGATAGAAGTAAATGATAATACAGTATATAAAGACTCAAAAAGGGTATCTTTGAGAATATAGCTTCATCCTGGCTGGCAAAGAATAGAGTGTTTACTTTTTATTCATTTTCCTGTTGTCTGTCTCTTCTATAAATACACATGACAAGCATTTTGATTCAAGTAGACTTTAAATAGAAAAGGTTCAGACAATACCAGTTCAGTGTCATCTCAATTAAAACTGTTAAGTAGTTCACATAAGCAATCAGGAAATGAAGGAGAATTCCTAGTTCCACTTTCTAAAATTAACTCTTTTTGCTACAGTATGCACATTCAGAACCATTTCAAATTGCTGCTTGGTAGCTTCTCCCATTCTGGTTTATAAAGAAAGGATTGTCAAACAACAGCCTGTGTCATTTGGCCCGTGGCACTCTTGAAGGGACCAGGAATGCAGGGCCAGGGCAAGTGACACTGGATGACGCAACAGCTCAGGGAGCAAGGGGGTTAATGTTATACCTCACCATTGAATTCTGGGGTACGGGCCCATTGGAGTTTGTTTTGATAGTGGTGGGGCAAGTGATGGCTACATTAACTCCTGATGCCGCAGGGATGGAGCATGTGACTGTAGGCGACAGTAGCTCAGGCAGCTGTAGGGGTTAACACTCAGAGAAAATGGTTCTGTAGAGCTCACTTTGTTGTAGAACTGTCAGCGTAACTTCTGGTGTTTATATAGCAAATGAGAGGGATTAACTTGTTTTTCACCTAATGAGCATGAAGTACATTCAACTTGTATTGTTTGCCATTTTAATCAATCTGCCATGAGGTTTCTGGTTTATTACTGATGTGCTGCTCTCTGCAATCATTAGGAATTCACTGGACAAAAGAATATCTGGAGGGATTCCCAGTCTGCCCAATGTAGAGCTCAGTGTTGTGCGCGCTACAGCACTATGTTATGACAACAGTCTTTGACCTTTTGTATTTCTTAGTGAACATGAAATGTAATGGGGGTGTCTTTGTTGCCTCAGGACTACACCAAGAAACACTAAAAAGAAATACCTGTTCTCTGAATGCTACCACCTGAAAATGATGTACTGTACCTGCTGTGGTGGGAGGTAGAGTGTGTGCCAGCAAGCCCATTCTCTCAGGGCAGTTTATTGGCATGCATTGAGCACTGCAGACATAACTGTCTTGCATCACTTTAGGGAGGTACACTCACTAGTGTCACTTGAGGCTGGGGGGAGAGAGGTGACCAGTACATCAGCACCAGCCACCAATTCGCAGGGGACACCTCAGTTGTAACCCCTAGGAAGCTTGCACTTGGACTGGGACCCATGATGAGAGAGTTGTGCTAAGGCAGCAGCCTGTACCATCACTGCCACTGTCACAGCTTGGGTGTGGGAGTAAATGCACTCCCCGTGCTGCTCTGGGTACCACAATTTAAAGTTACACCTCTGCATACACACACAGTGCATGTGGCATGCTCCCCCCTGAGGCTCCTTAGCAAGATCCTGAGATCATATAGACCCTTGTCACCCCCCTTAGAAGCTGTCTGAAGGCCCATGAGCACCAAGAAAACAATCCTGACAAATAATGACTGCTTGCAGTGTCTCCCAAGTCTTTCCTGCAACTCAGCTAAATGATTTTGAAAACAGCTTAGTCGCTGTGGTCTGTGGATCAAAACCAATTTCAGAATTGTGTTAGATTTTCACTTTAGGACCCGGCAGGGAGAGACAGCTGTTCTGCTGACTCAGGCTGGTTTAAATTGGAAACCTGAGGAGGTGGATCTCATTAGCTCTGATTCAGGGTATAAAAGTATTTCAGTGTGTTCTTCTTCGAGAGGGAGGGGTGTTGTATTGCAAAATAGAAAATAAATAAAATTTAAAAAACGCTCTAAGGACGAGTGAGCTCAAGAGAAAGCTTAGTCTGAGATTTCTATTTTGTTTTTTAGCTAACAAATACAGGTGGATCCTACATAGTGTTCTGAGGTTTAGCATCATTTCTGTGTACCCTGTTTTCTGAAAGAGCAGGATGGAAACTTAATACCATGACAAACAGCATCTGGAGACCTGGTGGATACGGTGTAGATGGCCCTCTGTTTTATCATCCCACTTTCGTCAAATCTGTATCAAAAGGAGAAAGTCAAGGGCCAATTTTTCTCCCTGGAATAATTCTATTCAAATCAGAGGAGTTAAATCAAGGGTAATTGTTTCTCAGGTCTTGCTTGATTTCTCATTTTCCCCTTATAATATAGCAAAACACTGACTGATGTGATGTGGATAATCAGGACAGTGTACTATTCCTTATTGGCTGCTTCACTTAGGGGAATTTGGTTCTCTAGTGCTTTTTCTCAAGGTCATTGGGAAACTGGAAAACAATGACATAAAAACTGTTGAAATGTCAAGGTTTGCTTTCTGCAGTGGCCAATATGTACCATATGCCCCCTTCCCAAAATACTGTGAAAAACTTTTGAATTTTTGAAGCTTTATACTTTTGTTTTCACATTTTCTTCCCTTTTCTGTTCTTCCTTTGCCACAAAGTATATCAAAGTGAATAATGTTCATGGGTTAGTTATTCCCACCACCTGCCACTCAAAAACTTTTCAAGATTGCTTCAGGTTTGTAAATGATCCAGAGTTACAATATTTCACTGCTTCATTTTTCTCCTCTAGCCATTCTCTAATTTTTCCAAGGTTGAAGAATTTTTCTAAAGTTTCTGAGTGTGGAGGCTGGAGGGGAACAAAACAAGTGAAAAAGAACTCTGGATATTATTCATTCTATTGCAGTCAACAGGAAGAAAAGGGGAAGGACAAAAATCCACAGTTTTTAAAATTTTCAAGCCCCCCCAGAATAAAAAAATATTTTTATTCAAAAAAATGTTCCCCAAAATTTTTCACAGAAAAAGTCATAATATTTTGTTTATTATAAAATCTTATTGTGTTGATGAGGAAATTTTTTATTTGGAAAATTTGGGGTAGGCTCTACTTTTCCTTCCTCACAGCAGACTAATTTGGCATATGGATCAATGCCTACATTTTAAGGGTGAGATTACCTTTGCCTTTCTTACTTCACATTGCTGCAATTAGGTAGGCTTAACCATGGAAATCCAGGCTGTTTTTGTGACTTTAATCATTTTACTAACAAAGACCACTTATGCCAAGTGAAAAAACATCCTTTTAACCTCTTCCCACAAGTGAAGGTACTGTAAGATTAAAGATTACATAAGGAATACTTCAAACCCCAATTGCAAGTTTGATGGAGCTATTTTAACTTCAGAATGCAGTTTTAACCAAGTTCTATTAGTTCCTAGAACAAAAAGAAAATTGGATCAGTATATTAAGGGAAAATAAAATAGAATGTAGAAAGAAAAACAAGGAGCGTCACAGATGGATGATACTATAAATGGAGAGCACAGTAAATAATGAAGAACACTATATCCAGCTGCAAACAGGCTTAGATCACTTAAAAGCCAATAGATGACAGATACAGTTCAGTGTAGACAAATATAGGAGGAGGAGGAAGCTTTATAAAGAAAGGTACTTGGCAATGTCTCTTCCAGTAAATGGTGAAAATAACAAAAAGAATAAACATGTTGGGCCAGATACATGTCTAGTGTAGGTGGGAAGGATACCGCTCCTCCTCTTTAGTCTGCTGCTTTGCCAAATAAATAAACTCTCAAGACAGTGCTGGAAACATAAAATCTATATTATTCTGCTAAGTCTAGAAAGTGTTCATATTAAGGGAGATAAGAAAACATAACTACTACACAATCCAGTTTCATTTTCCACTGTCTTGTATGTGTAGCTGCTTACAGTGTTGGAGCGTTGCCTAATCTAGCTCCGCCTAATCTAGCTCCTCTTTACTGCTTCAGTAGCTAAATGGGGCTGTACATCTGGTTGGCTTCAGTGGATTCTGCCATGGAAGAATGCTTTGCAGGTATAAAGTTAGCATAGGGTATCCTGTAAAAGGTAAAACCATTCCTGCTAGATGCAAGAACTAGGGTGGCTGTAGCCTCCTTGACACTGGAGACTCCTATCAATGCCTTTGAAAGTGGTGAAAGTTGTACACTTTCAGGATTTTGTTTGACTTGGCAGACATTTAAGAAGCATGCTCATATTTGCACTCATCATTTTGTTGGTTCCTGTGTCAAGAACAGCTCAGCTGGACTCGGGAACTGTTATACGGGTTATTAAATGCTGTCAATCTGATTTGATAGCATTTTGTACAGGTATAAAGGACTGCATAAGGTCAAAGCTAATGGAGAATGGGTCCAGGTGACTTTAAGTGATTTAATCGTGTGAACAGTAAATTTTAACGAAGATTCTAAAGGACAAAGAAGGGAACAAACAAATGAAAAAGAACAGCAAGAAATACATTTACAAGGGAAGAAACAATAAATTATGAGGAGCATACTGTGTTTAGAACAAATTTCTGCTGTTGCAGCAGCTGAGCTCAGCAGGAGTAGAACTGCTTTCCATCTCAAAGTATAAACTTATGTAAGGGTAGAAGCAACAGCACCACTACAGTGGAATTCTCTTACCCTAGGTATATGCTAATGCTTCTCTTTGGACTCTTTAGCACATGGCTGAAGATAATGTTTTGTTCTTTTTTTTGAGCATGTATTTTCCCTGACATGCTTGTACTTATGGGTAGGGATTCTGGAGGATGCTTTTGCACTCTTTTGGGCTCAGAGATTGTGTTGATTATTAGCTCTTGGCTGCCATACCCTTTCCCCTCTAGCAGCCACCCAACCCAACCCAACCTAAATTCTGTGGTTGGTATCAGTTGTGGGTACCTAGCAAAGAACAACCTTTATATTGTTCATATCTCTGCATCTTACTGTATTTCCACATAAATTCTTCTGGAGGAACCCAAAGAGTAATCTGAGTCCTTGGGTTTTTGTATTATGGTTTCTAGAGGCATTTTCGTACGTACATTGATACAAGCAGAAGGCAGGGTAGAGGTGCACCTCATAGATTTGCTGAATCAGCAAGGCATAAGTTTTCATGAGCAACAGTTCCTTTCATCAGTTGCTATGAAAGGTCATACGGAGAACAGGGTATCAAACAAGAGTGATTTAAATACAAAAGGCATAGGATGAAGGAGAGAGGACAATGCTGAGAGTGGTATCCTTGATTCAGTTATCTTATAACAGGGGCAGGCAATTATTTTTGTGGGAGGGCCACTTAATGAGTTTTTTGATAAGCTGTTGAGAGCTGCAAGGGTATCTCCACCCCTAGGTAGCCAGCCATCTTGGGACCAGAAGTCCCAACCCCCAACCCCCTTTGCCATGAGAAGTCCCTCTCCTTGTCTTGGAAATAATTCTTTTGGGAGGAAGGGTGCTGCCATCTTGAAACCGGAAAAAAATTATATACTAAAAAAAAATATCTACTCTAATTTATTTTAATTGTATTTAAAAATATATTTGTGTCCTGATTTATGTGTGTTTGCATCAAGTATCTAGAGGTGATTGCATCATAGCTGAAAATTTTTTGAGCTATTTTTTAGCTATATTTGAGCTAAATTATTTGAGTCTTATTCTTGTATAGCGTGGGTAGGAGTGGAGGGGATGTATGTGGGGGTGGTGTGGTTGGGAAGTAAGTGTGTGTGTGGTGGGGTATGTGGGGCTGTGCAAGCAGTATGGGTATGGTGGGTGGGGGTGGGGTATGTGGTTGGGCTGTGGGAGGCTGTGAGTGAGTGTTGGGTTGTGGTGGGGGTGGAAGTATATGTGGGAGGCTGTGGGTGCATTTGGAGGTATGGTGGGAGTGGGAATGTGGGTGGGTTATGGTGGGGTGGGAGTGTGTATAGGGACTGTGGGAGGGTGTGAATGTGTTTGGGGGTGTGGTGGGGATGGGATATGTGGGAGGGTGTGGTTGTTTGTGGGGGGGTGGTCATCAGAGTCCCCAGAGTATGCCAGTCCCTGGATGCACATAGCAGCAGCATGTGGGACCAGCCCCACTCAGCCCAATAGTGCATCTGCTCATGTCCCCAGCCACATGTGGTGGCAGTGTGTGGGACCAGCCTCACCTGCTTCATAACATGCAGCTTCCATGATCCCACCTGAGTCCTCAGCCACGCATGGTAGGGCCAGCCCAATCCAGCCCCATTGTGCATGGCTCATTGTGTTCTTGCCCCTTTCCCCCAGTGGGCATCCAGGGTGGGTCAGGCTAGAGTGGGGGCTGGTTGCTTAGCAACTGGTACCACACCTCCTGCAGGGATACACTGGCTTGGAGAGTGGCAGCCCAGGCCTAGTGCTTATGAAGGGGCCTCGAGGGCCAGATGGAATTGCCTGGTGGGCTGGATTTGGCCCTCAGGCCATATTTTGCCCACCCCGATGTATAAAGTATACATCTACCCTAACTTCTTCCTGACTTCAGACTAACATGGCTAACTACCTTTCTCCCTCCATGGAAATACTGAAGGTGCAATACTGTTGAGATGACTCAGTTTTAAACTCTGTGGTATAAGAATCAAAACATTCATTACCAGTGATTAAATGACTGATAACTTTGGGCCCAATTCTGTCAGGTACAGCTGATAAGCTTCTAAATGTCCATTAAAATAATTCCCATCCAAACTGGGGTTGACTGAAATCAGCACTTGTCAGGGATAGGTCTAAAATGTAAAAAGTATTCATTTCTAGTTTTTTAAAACCTTATTTTAACAAACATATTCCAAAATTCCCTTCCATTCGAGTTCAGCAAATTTTGTTCATGCATTTGGCACATGAGAAAATAACCCTCAAAAAACTGTAAGTCATATATTTGGGCATATTTGAATATTTGAACACAAATAAATGGTATGGAGACTACAACAAGTAGAACCTGATTCAATTAAAACCAAAGCTGGGTAGTGCCTAGACACAAAATATGGAGAAGGTTAAGGCTAGGGCAATCTGTTAAAAAGAAACACCAAGATAAAAACGTAATCGATGCTGGCTTTAATTTATATTCCTCCTCCTCCATTAACTGAACAAATGCTAGACAGAATGGTAGGAAGTATGAATAACACTTGTACATTCCTTCCCACTGGAGTTTAATAAATTTAGTTAATTTCTAAAAATGACTATAAGGTTTATTGATTTAAGCATCTGTGTCTCTCTATTAAAGAATAATCTTTGAGTTTTATGTTGTATATTTTATAGATTCTTAATGTTTGGCTTCAAAATGCATAATAGATAGAGCTTTATGCAGCATTTTTCTGTGTGTAACAGGTACAAACACATTTGTTTATGCACAGTTTAACCTAAAGCATAGGCAGCACAGGTGGAAATCCTTCCAGTTCCGGTTGTTTGACAGCTTTCATTATCCATGCTCTTAGTAGCTTCTATCCTGAACCATTTGGTCTGAAATTTTTCTCAGGTAAATGCCTAAGGCTGACATTTTTGGGAGTTTTGGCTAATCTTTCTTCAGGTATTTTCAAGAACGAGGTTGTGGAATACTGTTGTTTTACAGTGGCAGCAGCAGCAGCAGCAACAGTCGTCTCCAGGTAAGTGAGTGGGGGTGAGAGCATGGGAGTTGTCATGCAGAGTGTCGCCAAGGCTCCTGCCCCATGGCTGCCTCCTGGCCTGGGGACCGGTGAGGCTTCCAAACAGATGAGGCCACCTGCCTGTGGGGGCTGCCTGGCTTGGTCCCTGGGGCCAGGGAGGGATGCGGAGGTGGGGGCTTCTCTTACCTGTCCCACCTGTGCCAGGATTGCAGCACTGGAGGGGCAGGTGAGAGGGCTGCAGGCAGAGGTGAGCAGGCTGAGGGGGATCAGGGCCGTGGAGGATGAGATTCATGGGTACTTTCTCTCTCTGCAGGACCCGTCCCCTCAGGCTGTCACCACCCAGGAGTCTGCAGGAGGCGAATGGAGGACGGTCACCTCCAGGGCCAGGCGGTGTTGCAGGCAGCACGTAGCTGCATCAACTGTCACCCCAGTACAACTGGGGAACAGGTAGGTGGCCCTGGAAGCACTGGAGGAGACTGGGCATGAGGAAGAAGGTAGGGAGGAAGCCAAGCTTTCATCCAGCAAGCTGGCATCCATACCAACTGAGCATCATCCAGTGACCCAGAGGAAGAGACGTCAGGTCCTTGTCATAGGGGACTCCCTCCTCAGAGGAACAGAGGGACCCATCTGCTGCATGGACCCCAATGGGAAAGAAGTGTACTGTCTCCCAGGAACCAAAATTGGAGACATCACAGGGAAAATCACTGACCTCATCCGGCCTTCTGACTACTATCCTATGGTCCTCATCCATGTGGGAACCAATGATGCGGCCCGGAGTAGTCTGGACCAGATCATGGATGACTACGTGGTTCTGGGGGCCAAGCTTAGAGAATTGGGGGCCCAGGTGGTCTTTTTGTCCCTCTTCCCAGTTAGTGGAGGCCATCAGTGGCAGAGTGCTTGCATCCGTGAGGTGAACTGGCACGTATAGAGTTGGTATTGTCATGCCGGATTTGGCTTCCTGGACCATGACCTACACTTCAGAGCAGAGGGTGTACTGGGGCATGATGGTCTCCATCTCTCCCCCAAAGGTAAGAGTTTGTTTTCTTACAGGCTAGTTGACCTCCTCTGGCGGGCTTTAAACTAAGTTCATTTTGGGATGGGGATCCACAGGAACAAGAGAAAACTCAACCACGTGTAGGACCTGCCCAGGTAAGAACTCAGGTATATACCAAGGGACCAATTATCTCTCAAGAAGTGGGAGTTCCCAGGGCTCCCTCGGGGGGATTAAGGTGTCTCTTCACTAATGTAAGAAGCATGGGGAACAAGCAGGAGGAGCTTGTTCTCCTGCTTGCAAGTAGTAAAATCGACCTGGTTAGCCTAGTGGAGACATGGTGGGATGAAACATTTGACTGGGCATTAGACATAGAGGGCTA
>NW_017728949.1:49152355-49173256 GCF_001723895.1 Crocodylus porosus | reverse complement strand
CTCCCTGACCCAAGCTTGCAGGTATTTAGTAAGGAAGGCTAAAGCAGCACTGGAGCTTAGATTAGCTTCTGGGATTAAGGATAACAAAAAGTCCTTTTTCAAGTATATAGGTAGCAAGAAGAAGTCTCAGGGTAACATTGGACTCCTATGAGGCAAGGCAGGGCAGTTGGTGATGGACGTGTGAGAGAAGGCAGAAGTCTTCAACAAGTTCTTTGCCTCTGTGTTCCTGTTTGCTGACTATGGGGTACCCTTGGGTGATAGTGTAGAGAGGCCAAGGAAGGATGAGAGTCCCCCGACTGTTAGTTCAGACCTAGTTAAGGATTACCTGGAGGGTTTAGATGTGTCCAAGTCGGTGGGCCTGGATGACCTTCATCCACGGGTGCTGAGGGAATTGGCTGGTGTCATGGCAGAGCCATTGGCACGGCTGTTTGAGGACTCCTGGTGCTCGGGCCAAGTCCCTGAGGACTGGAAAAGGGCCAATGTGGTCCCTATTTTCAAGAAGGGGAGGAAGGAAGAGCCTGGCAACCACAGGTCAGTCAGCCTCACTTCTATGCTGGGGAAGGTCTTTGAAAAAATTATCAAGGGCCACATTTGTGAAAGCCCTGCAGGGGAAGTGATGTTGAGGGGTAACCAACATGGGTTCATGCCAGGCCGATCCTGCCTGACTAACCTGATCTCTTTCTATGACCAGGTAACAAAGAGCTTAGATGTGGAGGAGGAAGTCGATGTCATCTTCTTGGACTTCCAGAAGGCCTTCGACAGTGTCCCATCCAATTCTGGTGGGCAAGCTGAGGGACTGCAGCATTGATGAATGCACAGTCATGTGGGTGGCAAACTGGCTCCAGGGGTGCACCCAGAGGGTGGTGGTGGTGGACAGGTTGATGTCGACCTGGGAAGGTATGGGCAGCGGAGTCCTCCAGGGCTCCATCCTTGGGCCAGTGCTGTTCAACATCTTCATTAGTGACCTGGACAAGGGTGTGGAGAGCACTGTGTTCAAGTTCGCTGATGGCACCAAGCTGTGGGGAAAGTGACTACACCAGCAGGCAGGGACCACATCCAGGCAGACCTGGACAGGTTAGAGAAGTGGATGGATCTGAACAGGATACAGTTCAACAAGGACACGTGCAGAGTGCTGCACCTGGGGAGAGGGAACCAGCATTATGGTTATAGGTTAGGGGCTGACCCTCTCGGCAACACAGAGGCAGAGAGGGAGCTTGGAGTCAGAATTGACTCCCGGATGAATATGAGTCGCCAATGCGATGGAGCAATAGGCAGAGCCAACTGCACGCTGTCATGCATCAACAGGGGCATCACTAACAGGTCCAGAGAGGTCTTGCTCCCCCTCCATGCGATGCTGGTCAGGCCGCAGCTGGAGTACTGTGTCTAGTTCTGGCTGCTGCACTTCAAGAAGGACACGGAGAACCTGGAGAGGGTCCAGAGGAGGCCACTTGTATGGTTGAGGGCCTTCGTGGCCAGCCCTATGAGAAGAGGCTGAGGGACCTGAATCTCTTCAGTCTCCACAAGAGGAGACTGACGGGGCATCTTGCGGCTGCCTACAACTTTATCAGGGGCCAGCAGCAGGGACTCGGGAAAAGTCTGTTCACCAGGGCCCCCCTTGGAGTCACCAGGAACAATGGCTACAAGCTGAGGGAGAATAGGTTTAGGTTAGATGTTAGGAAGAAATACTTCACTGTAAGGGTGGCCAGAGCCTGGAATAGGCTTCCCTGAGAGGTGGTGCTCTCACCTTCCCTGGAGATCTTCAAGAGGAGGCTGGATAGGCACCTGGCTGGGGTCTTATGACCCCTCCCACCCCAGTGCTCCTTCCTGCCCATGGCAGGGGGTCGGACTAGATGATCTGTCTAGGTCCCTTCTGACTTATTGATTCTATGATTCTACTATGAGAAAAACATAATAATAATCCAGCAACCATTCCAACAGCACTTCTATGTTTTGGAATAATACGTTTTGCAGTAAGAGTTTGAACTTTTGGGTAAAGGACTGATGTTAGGATAGTGCTTTTTGCCTTTCCACCGAAAAGTGCCCATACTTGGCCACAAAAGATCGGACTTATTAGAGTTTGGCAACTAAAATATCCAGCTGAATTTACATGCCCAGTCTGGTCAGACTGTAAATATGCTTTCCTTACAGTCTGAATGAACACACTGCAGTACAGGACTGCTGGTGCTAAGCAGGAGTTTCACTTTTTTACATTTCCTGTCTTCCAGAGATATTATGCTACTGGGTTGAGAACAAGGAAACTCTCTCTCCTATACTTTCAAGTGCTTTCTACATAGGTCCAAGCAGTGGGGAAACAAAGAAGGAGGCGGGGGAGGGGGATAAGGGTCATAGGGATAAGCATCTTGGGGAAAGGGCTTTAGGAACAGTGGAGGGCTAAAGATTTTGTAGAGAGGACAATGCCAGGAATAGTAAGAGCTGAGGAAAAGAATAGGAGCCTGACAAGTATAGATACTGGTAGGGAGAAACATATTCCAAAAGCTAATAATAGAGGTAATATTTATGGAGAAGAATGGGGACAGGGATGTGCAAGATCCAAGTGTGTTAGCAGAGGTGTTAGAAATAAAGGCAAGTGGTATAGAGTATAAGAACAGAACTGGGTGGTCATAGGCAGGAGTGTTGAGACCTATGCTATATAAAATAGAGATTCCCAGTATGGTTCTTTGCATCTTTACATTTTACTTTGTTTCTAAAGTTAAGACTATTATATAAAGTACCAGTAGCAGGGTGCATGGCTTAGGGACTGCAGTCCAGTTGCAGGCAGGTGAAAGGGGTTTTCTTCCCTGCCTAGGAGCACTGGGCCAGCCGATGGGGATGATTGGATGGTATAGAGGAAGTTAAAAGCTCCCAGGAAAGGGAGCTGACAGAGCGGGGAAAGGTTGAGGTACCAATACAGAGCCAGGATTACTATTGCTGCATCTGGAAAAGGGCTGCAAGGTGTAAGTTCATTGTTTATGTATTTGCTTGTTTTGTGGTTATGTTGTTTTCTGTGAGGGCAAGTTTGACCCAGGGAAAATAAAACTGTGCTATGAACAGTGACAACCCACTACAGTGAGCTATTGCAAAGTCAAGATTGCAAAGTCAAGGTCTGCAAGTTAAGAAGCAGTGCATATGACTGAAAAATTCTGAAGTTATGATGCACTCCTTAACTACTCAGTCATATTGACTCTTTACACAGGCCCTTGCCACATACAGCACACAAGGCAGATGTTACGTTGTGAATGAATATGTGTTGTTTTAATAGGAGTAAAGAACTTAAATGGTGTTGGGAGCATGAGAGCATCCTAGAAAAGCCATAGGAAAAATCATTAACTCTATACTGATGCAGGAGAGTGTTTCAATGGCGTTCAGTAAATCATGAACTAGACAAATGATGAGGATGAAATAGACTATTAAATAGCTATGGCTTCAGTGAGCACTGCCAAACCCATACAGTGAATGAAGCAGAGGTCCTGTGACACGTTTTTGCATATTAATGTAATTAAAAATCTCATAACATACATATGCACAGGGTACTGCATTCACACTGCACACACAACCTTAATTCTGGTATTTTCTGACTTTGAGGTTTTGACTTTGCAACATAAATTGCAAATATCTATGTTTCTTTAAACATTGTTATTTTTAACATATATTTCAGAAGAAATATACATTATTATATGTTATTTTAAAATATTCCAAATGGTATATTAATCCAAACTCCAGTTTTGCTCTACGATTGTGTTCTAAGATGCATCCATACAACTTCCATTAAAATACACTGGAACTATTAAGAGAGTAGAATTGTGCTCAATTAATATTAAAGTACACTATGAATTTAACAGCATAATTAGTAATCCAAGCTTGTGTTCCATTTATGATGCTATGAATAACTGAAATTGAGAGTAGGCTCATGTACTCTTAAAATTTGAAAAGCAAACCAGTCTTTAAGTAAAATAAGGATAATCAGGGATTATCCTGGGATATATAATTGTTGTTTAGATTGGAGGAGAAAAAAAGGACACAGGCCTTGATCCTGCAAGCCTAATACTGTGCATAGCAGGTTGCATGAAGAGGGGCTATGCAGACGAAAAAACAAAACCAGACACCACCACCATGTCATAAAAACAAACCAACTTTTCGGAAACTTTTTCTTTACTGGGCAAGTACATGTCCAAAAGAGAAAATTATGAAGTCCATGTAGCCCTATTACTGCCCTTAAGATGAAAAGTGCTTTCCTCTGAAAACCTGCGACATCCTCAAGGAACTGGAAGCCTCACATGAGGCAGTTATACCCATTTCAGCTCTCATGCTCGTTTGTCCCCAGATGCCAGCCAGAATTGTGGGTGTTTAGAACCAGTGATAATAAGAGCTCTAACATGCCATTTGGAAAGTACAAAAAAGTTTATTTCACTTTGATTATTTACTACTATTAAGCTGAAATGGATTCTTTTTCTATTGTCCTTAACTGCATGATACATACAATTATTTTCTTAGCTTTTTGTATGACTCTTTTCTTGGCTTTACAATTCACATCCTTGCAAGCAGAATTCTGGCCTTCTTCCTAGTTATACACACTCAAGTATCTGCCATTATACTAGGGCTAATTAGCAATTAGGCCAACAAATAAATTAGTTTGACTTCCTGTGTTCATAAAACCCTTCAAAATTAACCCAAATGTTTAACCACCCGCAGTAAACTCATTACATCTTAACATAGTGATGATCACAAAGAATCCACATTCATTCTAAACAAAAGAAACAGTAATTGGAGAAACAATGTTGACTGTGCAAATACAACGGCCAATAATTATTTCAAGTGAATGTCTGATTATAAAACAATTGAATAATCTCACCTCTTATCCTCACTAAGAAGTTACCATCTGGGATACAACTACTGATATTCTGGCAATACCAGATGGTTCCTCACATGCAAAAAGAACCTACTTTTAATAGATATCATGGCTCTGCTGCTAATTAAAGAACTGACTAGGAAGAGATGTTCAAATCTAGGTTAGGTTTATGCTGAGGCTCAGAGTTTGAGTTGGAGAACTTTTCAGTGTTAGACTGACAGCACTGAAAATGTATGAGTCCTTCTAATGAAATGTTGACTCTCAAAAGGTGAAATCATAAAAAATCATCTGTTTCCCCTAGGATTTGCCCTATCTTTGGCTGCATTTGAACTGAGCTGACTTCAGAGCAGAGCCACGATTTAATATTTACATGATTTATCAAATGAGAAAAGATCATGGTCTAATTAATTTCCTATCCTTCGCATCTCTGTGTCTTACTAGTTTATGGTGTATATGTGAACACATAGAGCATATATTACACACATACACACACACACACACACACACAAACACACACTCACTCACATATAAAATACACCATCATGATAGCTCAACCTTTAGAACTGGCATAAACTACATGATTCAGGGGAAAGCAAATTACCCTCATAATGTTCTTGAATGATCAATTACTGCTGCAGAACTGACTGGAGATAATTCCTTCATGTCCTCTACCAGGAATCAGTTTAAGTCCTAAAGAATGAGGACTGATGTTCCATAAAGCTCTTTCAACTATTGTTAATTGCTGTTAATTAATCTTTGTTTGCTCTGAAACTACATGATTCTTATATTCTGTGTTTACTATAGTAGTTGTCTCATTGATTGCCTCTACAATTAATCCCACAGGTTGGTTTTTAGTTATGGTTAAACAACAGAGGTATCCATTTGAAATCTGATACCCTTTAATTTAATTTATACAATGGTGATTAGCAACAATGTCAAGTATTTAATAAAAGAAAGCCAAAACCCAATGCCTCACTATACTGTTATTTAATGGCAGGGGCCTTGAGAATGAAGTGCAAAGATTTAAAAAAGTAACCTGTAAAACACATTTGTAGGTCTGTCCCTCTACACCAGTGATGCTAAAACAGAGAATAAGCATGAGAACAATGAGAGAAAAAAACCCAATATGGAAATCACAGAAGAAGGATAAACCAAAATAAGCACAAGTTAAGTGTTTTTTTTGTTGTTTAATTTATCTTTTTTAATATAATTAATAAAATATAGGCCTTTGCCCAGCTATATAGATAATTGTATTAGCTTGTAGTATTGATACATTACAGAGTATAGGGTCTTTTTCATAGATTTCATAGACATTAGGGCTGGAAGGGACCTCGGAAGATCATCGAGTCAGCCCCCCACCCAAAGGGCAGGAAGTCATCTGGGGTCATAGGATCCCAGCAAGATAAGCATCCAATTTACTCTTGAAGGTGTTCAACGTAGGTGCTTGAATTGCAGGCTGCTCCAGACTCTGGGGCCTTGGACAGTAAAGAAATTCTTCCTTATGTCCAGCCTGAAACAGTCTTGCAGTAGTTTATAACTGTTCGACCTCGTCATCCCTTGGGGTGCTCTGGTGAACAAACGTTCCCCCAGAAACTGGTGGTCACCCCTGATAAACTTATAGGTGGCCATCAGATCACCCCTGAGCCTGCGCTTTTTACAAGTTTTCCCTTTTGTTTGACATTATCAGTAAAAACAACTGGACTCCAATACCACGGAATAAACAATCATGGAAAAAGAAAATCCCCTTTCTTTCAGGCTAGTGTAGTGGAGATATCAGGAGAGGCAAAATCAGCACAAGTGAAATGCCTTTGTTTTTGCCATGTTTGCTTTCCCATAGATTAATGCCTACACTAGAGTTGTTTTTAATGAACTGTAACAGCAAAAGGCATCCTTTTTCATCAGAATTATTTACCCAGCTCATGTAAAGTTAGGGCCTTGCTACACATTAGTTTTAGGTAGTTTAACTTTTGGATTGTCCACACATTAACACCTGAAACCATTTTTAAGCACCCTTAAGGTGGCTTAAAAGTTATGCCAATCCAGGGCATGTTTATCTCTGATCTCTGTTACCCAGCTTGTATTCCATTAATGTATGGCCACTCCCCACAGATGAACTGCCCAAGTTTCAGTCCTCCAGCATCCCAGGATACAGTGTACCCTTCATCACCTTCCAGTTCTGTGTGCAGACCTTCCTGTTCCCTTGCAGACTTTCTACCCCCTGAAATCTGCTGCCCAGGGGATATGTCTACATATGAATTTGAATGCTCCTAAACTTAATATGCATTAGCCTAAGATGCATTAAGGCACTTTATGCATGCAGCTACATGAAGATGACCTGGTCAGCATCCTGGACAGCCCCTGGAAGCCTGCAGCAGTGTACCTGGGTGGTACAGCCCAGCGCTAGCTGAGGGGGTGGGAGCCTCCAGGCCCACAAATGTGGTCAGCCTGGCCCTAGCTCTAACCCCTTCCCCATGTTCCTGCCTCCCCAGTGTTGGATGACAGTGGGCTGGAACAGAGCCCGTGGGGCCCCATGCTGTTGCTGTGCTCTGGCCAAGAAGATATGGCAGGTGCTGTTCTGCAGGGGAAGAGTACAGAGGGGTCAGCTCCTGGGGACTTTCTGCAGTTCAGTCCAGGCAGGCTGGGTGCAAAACAGGCAGGGGCTTGGCCCTGGATTAGCATTGCACCTGCATTCCTCCCAGCTTGCCTGGGATGAGCTGCACAGAAACTCTAGGAGCTGATGCCACCTCTCCCACCTGGAGTATCTGGCATGGAGGCCAGGGATGGAGGTGGGTGGAGCAGGGAAACCCTTGCTGGGCACTGGGGGTAGATACAGTCCCAGCCCACCTGCTTTCCCAGGCAGGAACCCCAGTATGGTGGTCTATGGGTGCCTGAATCCCAGGTGAGCAGTGAGATGTCCCACCCCTGCAAGGTTGCATTGCTCAGCCAACAAACCCATCCTGAGGGGTAGCTGCTAGCAAAGGCCTTTCCCTTGCAGAACAGCAGCCACTGCATCTTCTTCTTGGCAATGCCCAGGAGCAGCATGGGGCCCCAGCAGCTCAGCTCTAGCTCACTCAGTCACATAGCATTAAGGTGCCTTATGGCATCTACAAATGAGTTAAGGTGCCTTAAATAATTGCTTCTAAATTTGATACTTGCTTTATGCAAGTATTAAATTTAGGCATAATTAGCCTAAATCACCATTTTTAAGGTCCATTAAGGGCCCATGTGCACACCCATGCCCTTAATGTATCTTAGAAATAGCTAATGCACATTAAATCACCATGTGTAGATGTGCCCCAGCAGTGGTTCTGGCACCAACTCTACTCTTCCTATTACCAAAGGGATGTGACCTTCCCAGCCTCAGGGATGCAACTCCATACAAATATCTTGCAGGGGAAATGCTAGTTAGCCAGGCTGCATGGCATGGAGGGGCCAGGAGTAGGGTCTAGTAGGAGTGGGGCAGAACAAGTAAGGGGGCTCATCATGAGCTGGGGCTTCCTTCCCAGGGCAGGGGCAGTAGCTCCCTGAAAAGCACCTTTCCTCACCACTCCATTCCAAATCCTGACTTATTAAAAAATGAGACCTTCTTTACTTTACTTTCTCTTTATTTTTTTTTAAATTGTTTCTTTTTATTTTACCTTTCAGTGGCTGATTTTCTTCATTTTACCATCTTTCTTCCACCCCCATCTCCTTTCTACCTCCCATTGCATTACCCACTCCATCCCGTTAACTCTGCCTCCCAAATTCCTGTTCCTGTCTACCTCAACCCATGTCCCATCCCACACACCTACAGCAGGGGTAGAAGTCTGTCCTGGCTCACCAGCCTGGTAGTACAAGTCACAGTTATGCAGGTGGGGGTCAGCTGTGCAGGTCAGAGAAGGTTTTTAGTTGGAAGGTGCGGCTGCTCTAAACTGGAGGTAGCAGTGACACTGATCAACATGGGAATAGCTCAAGTGAAATATGTAGGCCCTTATACTTTTGTAGTGAAATAACACTGGAACATGAATTAAGGAATTTCTGTCTTTATCATCTCCCTAAATGTACGAGGGGTGATCAGAAAGTTCTAAGACTTAGTCTTTATTTTAAAGAATAGTGTACAAACAACATTTTCATGAGCTGTCCCCTTCAAAGCAATCTCCCCCAGATGATATGTACTTGTCCCAATGTTCCTGCCACTTTCAGAAGCAATGCTGCAAGTCTTCAACTGTAAGTTTTTTGAGTTCTGCTTTCACATTCTTATGGGTGGTTGGAATGTCATCAAATCTCCTTCCTTTCAGCTTCATTTTGATTTTTTGGGAACAGAAAAAAATCACATGGGGCAAGGTCAGGTGAATACGGAGGGTGTGGTATCACAGGAATGTTTTTTTCAGCCAAAAATTCTTGAATGGAGACAGCAGTGTGTGAAGCAGTGTTCTCATGGTGCAGAAACCATCGACCATTTTCACACAGCTCGCAGTGGTTTCTTCTTACTTTATCCCTCAATGGAATCAAAACCTCTTTATAAAAGGCCTGACTGATTGTTTGACCACTCAGTGCAAATTCCTGATGAACAATACCCTGAACATCAAATCTTAGAACTTTTTGATCAAACCATGTATATCAAAGAAAGCTATACAAGAGTGTAACCTCATACGTTTTCCATTTTTGTACTGTAAAAAGTGAGCAGCAGTAATTTAATGGACTGGGGAAGACTCCAGAGTCACTGGATAGCTTCCAGCCAGACTAATGGGAGTATCTTTTATTCTTTAAGGATTTCAATGGCAGAATGCTTTCTTCCTGCAGCACACTGCAGGTTTTTGCTTGTTTCTAGGCAGGTTTCCATGGGTGTGGCAAAATACATTTTCCTGATATAAAGGCCTTTCCTTGCAAGACTTCATGTGTCTACTTCAAAGCATGGAGGTGCTACAGTATTTCAAAGAAAAGGTTGCCAGAATTTTTAACAATTCTAAAAGCATATATTTTCCCACTTCTCATTAAAACATCTAAACCATTTTGACTGGAATTTTCTAAAAATCCCAACTCTGGAAAATTTAGGCCTAAACAGTTCTAAGTTTACAAGTCTACAACTAAAAAATGATTTTTGTAACAAGAGGTACTGGGCTACATTAGTTATAGGTATTGCTCCCAACCCCTTCTATGCAAGTTTTAGGAACCTGAACAGAAATGCTACTAATTCAAACTTGGCAATTGCTGTGTTGTGCTTGACTGTTGTGTGCTTGACCTCCCAAAATTTTTAAATTGCAATATTTTATGAAAGATCTATTTAAAAGCATAACAGTAGAGTGAGAGAAATATCATTTTATGTAAGGTTAATACTATTAGGACTGTGAAACATGTTAAAGAAGGAAATAAACAATTATAAATGCTATATAGTCATTGAAACTAAAGAAAAACAAACTACTTATTATCATTTAGCATTAAACACTAGGCCTGTGCAAAGTAGGTAGTATTTGCTTCAGATTCAGATTTGGCCAGTTCAGGGGACAGTGATTCAATTTGGTGATTCGAATCGCTGTCCCAAATCAATTCAGCCGAGTCTGATTCAGAGATTCAGCCACTGCCAAATCAACCGAATCTCCGAACCAAACAGGCCCAATCCCCAACTTGCTCTCCCAGCCTGTCAATGGTTGCCCCTCCCAGCCCCAGCATCCTGGCACTTTAAAAAAAGCCCTGAACTCACCAGCTCCTGCCAGGTGGGAGGGACAATCTCTGCTGTCCCCCACTGCCCCACGCTCCATGGAGGGGCTCTGCCATGAGCCCCCAGAAGCACCAACAGCCACTTTAGCAGCTGGTGAATGCAGGGCTTTTTTTTTTCTTTAAGCGGCAGGATGCTGAGGCTGGGAGGGGCAGCCATTGATGGGGCTACGAGAGCAGGGGATGGGGGTTCATGGCAGAGCATGGGGCAGTGAGGGGCATCAGGGATCACCCCCCCCACCTGACAGGATCCAGTGAGAGTGGGGCTTTTTTCCCTTTTTTTAAGTGCCAGGATGCTGGGGCCAGGCAGGGCAGCCATTGATGGGGCTGGGAAAGTGGACAGGGGTTTGGGGACACTCAGGGGGGCTGGAGGATCAGGCAGGGGCTGAGGCCTGGCAGGGGTCCCTTCTGCCCTCCTCCAGCCCCTCCTCCCATACCCTACTTTCTGTCATGGAGTCTGGATCCAGCTCCCTATGGCAATGAGCAGGGACTGCCCAAATCTCCAAATCTCTTTTGAATCCTTTCTAAATTGATTCAGAGGCTTTAGATTGATTTGGACCTTTTTATTGGTCTCCTAATTTGATTTGGATTAGGAGATTTGGCTGCCAAATCTATCTAAATCTCCTCTGAGTTGAATCAGCAACCAAAGCTTTGCACAGCCCTATTAAACAAGTTCATCAGAACCAAGGAAAACATACGCTATGTAACACCCAAATATGAGCAAGAAGCTTAAATAATTCCAATTTGCCAATGTTGGCTGCCCACATTAGCTGGTTATATTTTGTTGGTAGATTAATCTGCAACAGTCAGATTAGTGTATCAGTCTGTATCAGTGGCTTAGCATCAATATTTATTTTCACTGTGACATACTGAGAAGGAATCTGTCTTTATTTAGGTACTCTCTTTTTGTGCTGTGTTTGTATTGATCTCTCATAGTCGGATTGTAGGCCATGAACAGTGTTCCCAGGAACTTTGACATTCCAAATAATAAATCTGGGGTTAGCAACATATAGTCCACAAACCCACAGAGAGTTTTGCCTCTGCCTGTGCCCATGCTGGGGCTTGACAATGATGAGCTGCACTAGAGCCTGGCAGCTCCACCCCATCATCACAGCTTCTCCCTACCTCTCTTCCCCTGGGTGCAGCACAGGTGCAGCTTCCAGCCAGTGGAGAACTGCGCTGGGGCTGGGTAGCTTCCAGCTCTACCTGTGTTGCAGCTGGAAGGTAGGGAGATGCAGCAATGAAGATGCAGCTTCTAGTTGCCTGGCCCCAGCTCAGTTACCCACTAGCTGGACCCTTGCTGCAGCCAGAGAGCAGGGAATGGGGAAAGGCACGGTGCTGCAGGTACAGCACCTAGCTGCCTGCCTGGCTCACTGCTGCTTGGCTCAGCCCAAGGTTAGACTCAGTTCCCCACCAGCTGGAACTGTGCTTGTGCCCCAGCCAGGAAGTGGAGGAGGGGGAGCTGGGAGAAGTGGTGGCAGTGCCTAGCCCTGGCATGGATGCAGGGAAACACCCTTGCTGCTGACCTACCAGTGAACCCACCCAACCCATGCCAGACTGGGGATGAGTTGTTCCAGCCTGCTGCTTACAAATGTTGCCAACACCTGTAATAAATAGTAATGATATATAGGTTACCCTCTAATGATATGCTGCTGAAATGTATACTCTTTTCTGCAAGTAACTGATATCACTAGTGCTGATGCTCTATTCTCTTTCTTACTCTCCTGGAGTGTGTAGTGTGTATACTCTGTACATTAAGCCTCATCAGGGGTACATGAGAGAAATTTCATACATTGTCTAATACAGGTCGAAGGGTCTAAAAAAATCCCTTGACAATTTGAAAATACTGGGTTTTTACTGCTGTAAAACGTACATGCATGTGGAAACCAGATATCCTACTCCTGCTCCATGCCTCAACTTCGCACTGGAAATGTCACTCTGAACACCCATCACTCAGTCATGTAGAGTCAGTCTTTGAACATAGTTGTGTGTTCAAAGTTGTTGCATTTGCATTTGAGTTTTTTACCTCTGTGTTTTTATACACATGGCAGTTCCACACAAGTAACGGTATACGTCTGCTTTTTTCTTTCATTTTGGTAAGTACCTATTTTACATTATTACCAACCTATGATGTATATCTTTTTTTTTTTTTTTTACTTTGTACTATTTTTCAAGGATTAAATTCTTGCTTTGCCCATCGATTTATCATGTCAAAGAAGCATTATTACCAGGATTCATATGTGCAGTGTGGCTTTAAGTTCATTCTTGATACAGATAGTTTGCAAAAGCCACAATGCTTCCTTTGCTCAAAGGTACTTTGCAATGGATATATGAAGCCATCTAAACTTAAAGAGCACTTTCAGACTGTTCAACCCTGAAAATGCTAAAGACCAAGAAGCTTTATTAAAAATTAAGTAAGCATGATTTGAAACAAAGGGCCCACTCTCCAATCATGGATTTACTCCCCAGAAGAAGCCAGCACTGGAGGCAAGTTATTGTGTGACATTAAGGATCGCCAAAGAAAAAAAGCTGCATACCATCTCAGAGACCCTGGTGAAACTGTGCGCCACGGAAATGGCTGAGCTGATGTGTGGTAAAGAGGTCAAACTAAAAATAGCACAGATCCCATTGTTAAATGATACCATTCATGACTGAATCAAGGACATGTCAGAAGACATATGCAAACTAGTGAAGCAAATCAAGAAAAGTCTGACAAAAATTGGCTTGCAATTGGACGAATCAACTGATGTCTCAAACTGCACACAACTCCTCGTTTTTACTCGATAAGTGCATGAGAATGATGTCAAAGAAGAATTTCTCTTTTCTGAACTGCTGAAAGAAACAACAAAAGTAGTAGACATCGTGGCTACGATGAATGAATTTTTTGATTCTAACAGCCTTTCCTGGGACCTTGTAGGAGATATTTGTACTGATGGTGCTCGTGCTAGGTTGGGGAAAAATTGAGGCTTCACAGCTCTCATCAAAACTGTAAATCCAAATGTGATCTCTAGTTATTGCATTCTTCATTGACATGCTTTGGCATCAAAGACCCTTCCCTCTGATTTGAAAGACACGTTGGATGTTGTCGTCCAGGCTGTCAACTTGATCTGAGCAAGGGCATTGATTCACCACATATTCACAGTGTGAAGAGGTTGGGTCTGAACACACTGTACTTCTGGTTCACACAGAAGTACACTGGTTATCCAGAGGAAAAGTTCTGACTAGGGCTTTTGAACTTCAAGATTTAATTGAAATGTTTCTGTGTGAAAAGGGATCAATTCTGCTTCACTGTTTCATAGATTCAAATTTTGTGGTTTCTTTGGCATACCTTGCAGAAGCGTTGGGAATTCTAAACTCGCTGAACATTTCACTCCAAGGTAGAGAAGTGACTATCTTGGAGGCCAAAGAAGAGGTCAAATCCTTTCAAGAGAAGTTTGCTCTCGGGGGAAGAAGAGTGAATTCCAGTAACTTTTCCAATATTCCTCTCTTTGATGAAATCACTTTAGATCCAGTGCATCCAGTGGAACCAAGAGTTTATGAGATTATTATTATGCATCTTGAAAATCTGAAAGTCACTATTATAGGAATTATCCCGACTATTCAGGTAGCTGACATTTGGGTAAGGAGCTCCATTACCATTTCCCTTGAACAAATCAGTGATGCCGACCTGGCAAAAGAAGAGTTACTTGTTTTACGCAATAATCAGAAACTTTGTGTTGATTTTGACTTAGTGAAATTGGATCGATTCTAGTGCGGACTTGGGGAGGCATATCCCATTCTGACCAAGTGAGCTTACCAAGTTCTAGTCCCATTTATCACAACTGGACAATCTGCAAGTTGGGATTTTCAGTGCTTTTTACAATAAAAACCAAAGCAAGGAACAAACGGAAAGCTGAATGTGATATTTGTGTAGCTCTCTCAAAAACATCACCTAGAATTAAAGTGTTGGTTGATATTAAGCAGCAGCAGTGTTCACACTAATAAGTTTTGGTATGTTTTGGCATTTGACACTAAAACTAAGTGGGATTTTTTTGCACAACTTTTTCTGTGCATGGAATAAATAAAGTTTGTTTAAAATGAAAATGTCTTTGAGTATCTTGCCATTTTTATAATACACGATTACATGTAGTTTGACATAAAAATTAATTTCCCATTGAAAGTGGGTACATGATGTCTCACTCTGAGACCAAGGGGTACGTTGACTAAAAAAGGTTCAGAACTGCTACTCTAAAACCACCCAAAAAGATACTATATGAAGGAAGTTAATAGCAATAGCTATTCCTGGTAGGAACAGTATGGGAAGTGTAATATGATCATTGTGTTATATGGATAAAAAAACAACGTAAGTCTGCATCTTTTGCCTTAATGGTGCATTTCCTGATCCAGTTCTAGCATTGCATAAAGGAAGAATTTAACACTGAGGGAAGATTACTTTAGTATAGTTTATTCTGACTTAATTAAAGATTTGCTGTTGCTTTGGCTCTTATTAAATATTCTAGACTACTATATTTTGAAATGTATGTCTACACCTTTATTGAAGACTGATTGTGGAGTCTTTCTGCATTGATTCACTTTGCTTTGAAGGAGACAAAACAATATGCAAATTGGATTATATGAAATGATTACTTCATTCAGTAACATAGGGCATGTGGAGTGTAAACTTAATCTCTGAATGTTCCCACTACAAATGAACACAGCTGTTTCATTAGATTTTTCATCTTGACATAGGCTAAATAACACCTGTTTTCTCTATTTTCCCTGATAGAGAAAAATATTGAATACCCTGTCTGTATGGACAACAATAATTCTCTTACTTGACTGGCATGATCCTTGGGAATCCTCAGGAAACTATTTCACGGCAGCAATCTCCTCATACTGTATTAAGTACACGCTTGTTTCCATCAGTGAGTTGAAATAGATATTTATTCTTCTTGTGTTTCCTGCACAATAATGATAAAGCCAATGTTCTCCTTAAGGACCATATAGAATGTGATTAGCCATTGATTAACACTTTGAAACATTTCAGCAGTTATAATCTATTTGGGGGTAGCAAACTTTTCTACTAAAGTGTCCCTTATGCTTTTCAAGAGGAGACATATTTTAAAGATTTATATCCCTGTATTTGTGCTTTCTAAGCTATTTCAGCAATTATACCAACATTTCTATTGAAATGTAAGGGGCATGTCCTAGAAAAAGCTATACCTTAGACTATGAATCTCAAATCTGTTCTCCTAGTTGAACGAAGATACATCATCTATAGTCTTATTTTCTCCTTGCATATCTGTCTACAATTTTCACATGGGTAGGCAAAATCACCTAACGCTAGTTAGCAACTGGATTTCAAATAGGTCTGTTTAATACTCCTTATATAGTCATTGTTTTTGGACATTTTTGTGCTTTGAAGTGTTATCTATGTGAATATTTGTAGAAGGTAAGCTTTAGGTTCATGAAGACACGTATAAGAAAGGAGGTAGATGCCTAAAAAATAGGTACTCTGGGACACATGTCCCATCTCCAAGGACAATGCCATAGTCACCAAGTTCTGTTGATGTTCTGTCATTGTACAGCAAGGAAGTCAAGATCTGTTGGAAGGAGAGAGAGAGACTCTGTGATCTATGGGTCAAAGTGCTCACCAGAGCAAGAGAGAATCCTTATTTCTGATTCCTGCTCCAAAGATTGTTCTTATATGGAATAGTCACTGGATGAAATATAAAATACAAGTAAGATAGAGGCTAAGTGCAGACATTTGAAGGGGATGGTGGGATGAAATTAGGGGGAGGTTAGATCATGTTGTTAATGACCACTCAATCTAAGGTAAGTCAGGATCGGTGGGTTGGGTGGATGAAGGTGTCAAGCAGAATTTGGGCAATGGGGGTTTGCAGAAGGATCAGGAAGCAAGTGGGATCCAGGGGAGGATTTGGGAGGGGGGCTATGCAGGATCCACAGGAATGATCAAGGGGCAGGTAGGATCCACAAGAGTGATTGGGGGTATTGGGAGTGCGTCCACAGGAGTATCAAGGGGGAAGTGGGATCTGTAGAAGTGATGAGAGGGGTAGATGGAATCTGCAGGAGGAATTGGGCGACAGGCAGCATCTTCAGGGGGATTGGGGTAGACAGGATCAGTGGGAATGATTGTAGGGATTGGAGGTAGAGGTGGCATTTATGGAAGGGAGCAGGGGACAGGCAGGATCTGTAGGAGATATCAGTGGGGTTGGGGGGGCAGGTGGTATCCAAAGTGTTCGGGGGGGCAGGAAGTTTCCACAAGGGGATTGTGGGGAAGGTGTAATCCATAGGAGTGATTGGGTGGGTTGGGGTACAGACAGTGTCCACAGGGTGATTGGGGGTCAGATGGAATCTTTGGGAGGAATCTAGGAGATCAGGGTGACAGATGGGGTGTGCAGGGGGTTGCTGGGGTCTGGGAATGTTTGTCAAGATCAGGGCGGCTTGCAGGGTCTGCAGGGGGGAGGGTTGGGGGCTTCAGGGCCTATTTTTGGCCCCCTTAACCACTCTCCTGTAAACCTACACACTCACCCCTGTTATACACACTGTGCATGCAGTATGTTGAAAACAAGCAAAATCTTTATCGGGGATAAGGAGATATGCCATGTTTACTGAAAGTACAAATACATTAAAAAATCATATTCACATACACACAGTTCTGCTGACGCTAAGATTTTACCAATCTTTTAGTTGCTCAAGTCAGCTTAGTGGCCAGCTAAGGTGTACATGAGAAGGGAGGCAGGTCTCTGTTGGACACACACAATGCTCCATCACTGTTGTGCAGAAGTACCCAAAGATTCTTTATTCTCACCTATCTTTTATAGTAGCGGTTTCCCATGTATGTCTATGGACCTCACTATGTCATGGTGTTTACATGCCAGCTGCACACCTTCAGTTCCTGCAGTTGAATCATGCATGGTATGTTCAGACCCATTGTTCCTGTTCTGGTCAGGTTTGTCATTCCTATGGGTGGATTCTTCTTTGTTTTGGGTTTATCTGCAATCTTCAGCCATTAGAACAGGAGGTTGCCACAATCTTTGGCCACTGAAACTTTTGACCTTTGAAACAAAAGGTCATCTCTTACTTCCCTTCACATGCATACCCTATTTCCTTTCACATAAATACTATATTTAAAGAAGAAAACCTAAACAAAATTGTGTTACACTTAGGACAAGCAATATAAAAATAAATTGGACTCCAGCTTAGCTAAGCTAAATAATACAGCAATAAAACAGATATATTCAAAGTAAAATGAATATAAGTTAGTTTAAAAGAAAATCGATCCAGGCCTGACACCCCTCCCCCCACCAAAACTTATTTCCTTAGCTCCTAGCATCCACAAATGCTGATAAAATGGGTGGGAGGTTGGGGGGGCATGGTGCTAGCTGCTTTATGGGGGGGGTAGTGAGGGGTCAGGGGGCTTAAAATAGCCCAATACCAAGGGGGAGATAGGAAGAATACAGAGGTAGGCAGAGTACAGTCCTGGGACTGGGGCCAGCGGCTGGGTTTTCCTAGCCCTGGGGCTGTGCAGGTAATGGGATTGAAGTTTGATTCACCTGACCAATCTAGATCAATTAAGTTTGAGTTTACATTAATCAGATCTATCCTTAGACCAAGTTCTGCCATTTTTATACCAGTCTATGTGCATGGAACTCCTATACTGTTATAGACTTAGATTGATTTCTGATCACTAAGACTGGGTCTAAGTATAAGGTCTGCACCTAGGTGAACTAAGTTAGATCAGGTGGCCATTTTTAATGCAATCTAACCTTCCCTTAGTCCCCCGAACAGCTATATCTCACCTTGAAGTTATTAGCAGCTGAAACTGCCCTTTAAAATGGAACAGCTTGTTAAACCTTAATTATGAGTGTTATTAGGTACTCGTCTATATGGTATGAATGGATGTGTGTATGAATACACACTTAATGTTGCAAGAAGTTTGGTGAATTTTTCAGATACCAATATCCTAACGGGTAGATTTTATTGATATTATATTACAATGTTTATTTCTAGGCCTTTGGTACCTTTTTAAAAAAATGATTCTTCATATTGCCAATAGTGTGCGAGTACCAACAGAACATCAACAGCATTATCCTAGAAACACACTAAGATGTGCAGCAATTGCATCTGAATATCTCCCTGAGTTAAGTGACCAAACATTTTTGGACCCCCAGAAATAGCTTGTAGAGCAAGTATCATTTCAAAATATTGCAGCCTGAGCCTCCACTGTGATGGATCCCCTGGAACAATAGTGATCAAATGGCTTAAAGCAAACATTTGACTCAGCTCAGAAAGGTTTTGATGAGTATTCTAAAAAACTAACGCAAATGGTAAATTGTAGGAGATGGATTATTTTCTCTTGTTGTCCAGAGGAGACATCTTGTAGAGGAGACTTAGCTCCAAGAAGGAGAACTAATGAGGCCTCTGAATCAAAGTGAAAAATAGTTTAAGTTAATTGTGGAGTGGGGGTGGGATCTGGACATTAGTGGGTTAAGGAAAGCAACATGTGTCAAGTTACTACTGTGACTCATGCGGTGCTTTGAAATCTTTTAAATGAGAAGAAAGGAGGGAACTCTTCAGGAAAGATTTACCAGAGTCATGTTCCTAGGTTCTAGGGAACAAGAAGTAAATTGGAAACTTGAAGCCCTAAGATAAGGGACAAGGAGGAAAGATTGGGTCTGAAGAACTAAAAGAACTTTTACAAAATGAAGACTTAATAAATCAAACACCACGAAAGGGAATGCTAATTTAAATACATTGGCTTAAAAAATTAATTGGTAGACCTAGAGAAAAACGGAGGCAAGGCAAACAATGGCTCCATTGGCCAGAAAGGGGAAGCTGTGAAATCTGACCTTGCCACAAAATGTCACATTTGTTGACCTTTTTGATTAGATGAGCACATTTCTACAGAGGAAAAGTGTTTAGCTTTAAAGGAGTTGGAACAAAATGGAAAAATAACACGCTATCTCCAGCCTTATACTCCCGGCTATACTTGCCTTCTGATGTTTTCAGAAGAGAAACAGAGTAAATGAGTTACCACTTAAGATTTACAGTCTTACACTAGAATGCAATCTGGTGTTACCTTCCCCAAGTGGAAAAATGACAAATCTTCTTACTGTATTTGTATCATGGTTAGCAGTCCTTTTGCTGACTAATATAGAAATATGGAACAGTAAGAGGATGGCCTCCAACTTAAGTGCCAGACTGTTTCTCATTGCTGTACTGCTCTGGATAGATCACTTTTTCTAGTGGCAGCTCTCACATAGATTTAGACCCCATTTGCTGGAATGTCTGCCAGAAACCTGGGCTATCAAAACTGTGTATATGGGTGCTCCTATCACTGCCTTGTTATTTAGAAAATACTGAAATATATTCATATGCGTCCATGGTATTGTCATTGCATATGGATCACACACCACGGTTTTACTGCCCTTTACCCCTCCTTCCATCCACATGCAAACTAACATAATAACTCATGAAAAATGATAGTGACCCTTGAGTATGATTTCTATTACTGTTGCTCATCTGTCTGCTTCACAGATGTGATACATATCATGTCAGAAATTATGTACAGTTTTTTAGTAATAGGTAATTTCTCACTATTTTCATTACTTTTTCATGATACAATAACAACAACAATAATATCCAAAACAACACGTAGTTCGTCTATGAAAACATAGATGGATACAATTAGTTCTCAAACTATATCATTCTTTCTATGTAATGCAGTGCAGTAGTATGTTCAGCCATGGAAAGCTCAAAAAAATAATGCTGCAGGCCTGAAAAATAGCAGTTAATATTGCATAGAAATGAGTTCTATTTGCAAGATTGAGTTCCAGATCTGGAATTAGGTGGGTCTGGTTTTGATATACTTATTTTATACCTCCATAGTTGACTCTGCTGAAAGTAATCTTGCATCACACTGATTTATAATATAGAGACTAGTTCCCAGACTGAAATTCAGAGCCCCACCACACATACATAGGATACTACATTATTCAGATCATGGTGAAAGAAACTCATTTTCTAAACCAGCAATGCCAACTCTGAGCTGGTAAAAGGATGGAAAAGTTACTGAATTTTGTGTTGCTGGCAATGGTAATAAAAATTCAGGCTAGACCCCAAAATAGATGCAAACATTTTATTTTGAATATTTGTCTATGACTGCCAATTTTATTATTCTCCAGTGTTTGTTTTGAAAATGCAAATTATTCTGGTTGATTTGGAGTCTACCTTTCTCATCTTTACTCTCTTTGTATTTGCTAACATTTCGTTTGAACAATGATTAGTACTCAAATTACATTCAGAAAAATATTATTACACCAAGCAAGGATCATTTCCTTTTTTTTTTTTTTTTTTTT
>NW_017728949.1:49136905-49152255 GCF_001723895.1 Crocodylus porosus | reverse complement strand
CTCCAGTGTTTGTTTTGAAAATGCAAATTATTCTGGTTGATTTGGAGTCTACCTTTCTCATCTTTACTCTCTTTGTATTTGCTAACATTTCGTTTTTACAATGATTAGTAATCAAGTAACATTCAGTATAAATTTATTACACCAAGGAAAGATCATTTTCCTTTTTTTTTTTTTTTTTTTTAGAGGACAGGATGTTTACTGAAGGGAAGTCAAACAATTCTTAGTAAAATTAAATGAAAAGGTAGCTGAGTGCCTGAGCTTTTGTGTTCTGGGGGATTAGGTATTTAAGATCATTTCCAAAAAAAGGTAAATCAACATGCTAAAAGAAGCCACTTGCACAGTATTTTTGACACAAAGCAAACACATCCAAACCCTTATTAAGCTATAAATTGTAGTCTTATAAATGTTTCTCTCCAAGACTTTTTTTGTGAAACGGTTCACATAACTCCTTTTACACTGATAGAATAACACTTACAATCTTGGTACCTATGGGCCTTGTTAAACATTGCACTTTGAGCCACTCAAATGTCAATTGGTGATGGTGATAGTGCTAGATTGAGTTTGGAACAGTTGCACCTTTAGGCTAAAAACCTTCTCTGACTGTCCTCTACCTGACCAGCAGGGCTGTGAGAAACAGCAGTTTTGTTTTGACTTCTGTTTTGCCATTTTGAAGGGACAGTGTTTCATTTCATCATTTCATTTCATTTTGAAGCACCGCCCCATTTAGTTTCATCGAAACTGTTTCACTGTTTCAACTTGTTTTGACGTTTCACCCATAGGCTATAATGGGGAATTATGAAAATGCCTATAACTTTGTCATTTCTTGCCCGATTCAGATGCAAATTGCAAGGATGGTAACCCCTTGTGAGGGCATGAAGCCTGCCATGTTTCAAGGAGATAGGTTCAGGGTTTTTTGTGACACTGCACCTCAAACAGTTGAAATAAAACTCGAATCACTTGTTGGCAGCAGCAGCCTGCTATCATCCTGTGCGCCGATCTGGGGGCCCACATTCTCGGGAGGGCTGCAGGGCTGTGCCAGATTCCTCCTGGGAGTGTGGTCCCCCAGATCTATGTGCAGGATGACAGGAGGCTCCGCCAGCCCCCTGGAGCTCAGCCCGGCAGGAGATGGCAGGCAAGCCAGTGGCATAGCCACTCGGAGTGCAGCCCTGGCAATCACAGCCTGATGATGGGAGGCTCCGCAGCCCCGTGGAGCTGAATCTGGTGGCGGGAGGTGGTGGAGAGCCACTGGCCAGGTCTGTGCTTGGAGTGGCTCTGCCACTGGCTCTCCTGCTGCCTCCTGCTGCCAGGCTGAGCTCCATAGGGCTGGCTCAGCCCTGGCTCTCCCCCGCCTCAAGGTACCAGGCTGCTTCAAAGCTCGAAACTTTCAAAATGTTTCAAGTGCCCTCATTTCATTTCAAAGCTGTCTTGAAGCCTTTTGTTTCATTTTGATTTCACTGTTTCAAGTTTGAAAATGCATCAAAACAGTTTTGAAATGAAAAACACACGTCAAAATTTTGCACAGCTGTGACTTGCCACCAGAGGACTGGTGAATAGGTGCTTACCTACAGCTATGAGTAGCCACTGCAGGGCTGGTGAGCCAGCTTCTATATCTGCACTAGGTGGGGGTGTGAGAGAGATGGGTATGGGGGAAGGATGGTAAAATGAAGGAAATCAGCCACTGAAGTGTAAAACTGCGAGAAGTGAAAAAAAAAAAAGAATTTAAAAAGAAATAAAATGGAAGTAAATTAAATAAGGTTTCAAGTTTTAATAAATTGGGATTTGGAACTGGGGTGTAGGAGGTGCTGGTTATGCTTCCTGGGGTGACTAGAAGGTGGGAGTGGTGAGGGAAGGTGCTTTTCAGGGACCTACTGCCCCTGTCCTCAGAAGAAAGCCCCAAAGCCCCAACTCATGGTGATCTAATCTAGCCCCCTATCTTGTTCTGCCCCCATGCCTGCTATACCCCACTCCTGGATCCTCCATGTCATGCATCTTGACTAGCTGGCATGTGCCCTGTAGGCTGTTTCCATGGAGTTACACCTCTGGGGGTGGAAAGATCACACCCCTGGGGCAGTAGAGGGAATTCACTTGGTGTCAGAACCACCCCTTGACAAGCAGGTTTCAATAAAATACTGCTTGTTTCCTGAGATATTTCTTCTTTGGAATCTCCATCCTCAGAAATTTTAAATTGTAGGCTGAACAAACGTTGGACTGAAATGGCTTAAACAGCCATTTTGTATGATCCTCCCTTGAGCATGAGATTGGACTACATGGCCTCTTTAGGTCCCTTCCAGCCCTATGTCTCTATAATTTTAGATTACTATACATTAAATAATGTAAGTAGAAACAAGACAGATTCTCTTTCTTGCTGTGGCCATGTAAACCAGACTGTAAACTCTCACCTGGGGTTGCCTTAATATAGTAGAATATGGAGTCAGTGTAGCTCCTAGGCAACATCCCCATAGCAAGTAGCATAAGGGATATGTCTAAGAGGAGACTGAGTATATCCAAAATACCCTTGAGATCTGTAATTCCTGGATAACCCCTTGAGGACCATGAGCTGGCATAGATTACAGCTGGTCAGGGAATTCACTGAATTGTGTTGGGACCAGTATGCTTTGTCAACAAAACTCAGTATGTTTTGCCTCTCTGTTCTGCCTCAAAGGCATTGGACACAGGAGGGATTCTGACCCTGACATTTTAGAAATATTCTCAGTTAAGTAGAGGGAAGGAAATCCTTGAGGTCAATTCAAATAATGATTCAGAGATTCCCTGTGATTAGAAAAATGGTGTGTAAAGAACAAAATAGCATACCAGAATGATTTTTCTCTCCTTACCCCATTAAGGAAGAAGAGTAAAAACAAGCAAGGGGACATATTACAGGAAGGAAGAACAGTAGAGAAATGGGATCAGGAGAATAGGAAAGAAATAGTGACAGCAGGACAGGTATTGTGGAAGAACCTCAGCAGTGTCATACACAATGATGTACTTTAAACATTGGGGATAGATTGGGACAAGGTCCTTAAGGCTGCAGATATCCAAGTGGTGAATTTTATTTCAGCTTACCAGTGATGGACGTGCAGAAGTATACAGGCTTCATGTTCTGTGTGGATAAAATGGCTGCCATGTAAGTGAACATAGCTTCAGAAACAGTCACACAAACATTATGAACTAATACTTTCTCCATCCATTGGCCAAGTGGAAGTTACCTACCTGATGAAAAGGAGCCTACTATGCCAAAACCCTTTCCTGTTCTTTTCAGATGAATGTTACACCAGTGGGGCACTTTTTGCTTGCAGAACTAGGGATAGAATCAGAATAATTCTGGTCTAAGCCATTAGATTTCCAACATGTCATGCTATCCACATAGTGATAGAGTGGGGTCCAGGGATGCTAACAGATACCTGAGATTCATGGGGTATAAGACTCCACTGCCCCAGAGGGAGTGGGGCTCCAGCAAGAGGGTGGAATAGTGGCCCCAGCAAGAGGGTGTAATGCGTGTTGTAGACCCCACAGAGTAAGGTTCACTAGGGCAGCCTGAAGGACTGTGCATGATGGTGTAGAGTAGGGTCTGTGTAGGCAGGCCTGAGGGGCTGTGCAGGGACACAGAGTAGGATCCGTGTAGACTGAAAGACTGTGCATAGGCCAGCCTCAATATTCTCAGTGATAGCCAGTATTCACTGATGACTATTATGAACTACTTAGAAGCAACAGATCTCATTACAAATGATGTTTTGGGAAAAATGGACTATTCTGCAATGAGTATTAAATTTATAGCATGGCTGCTCAGTTCAATAAGGTACAGATTATAAATTAAAAGTCAATAATAGGATTATAATAATTCAGTTACAGGGTCTCTTCATAATTATCCTCAATCTGTCAACATAATGGGCTATGATAACTCATACAAGCACAACAGCAATGTATCTGTTACTTGGTACAGAAAGAAACATGATCCTTCATTTGAATGGTAATGTGCTATAACTTCTGCACACCTGCTTCTCTTTAGTAAATGCAGGAAATGCAATTGATAGGGGGAAAAATCTGTTTAGGTCTTACACCTAGCTCTTACCATTGTTAGGGAAATATTTCTATATAAGATGCCATATTTGAAAATAGGCTAACATACTGTTAAATCTCTATGGGCAAATTTTCCCATCACTGAAGTTCAGTGGTTAGAAAAGAGGAGTGAAATAGAGGCTAGGGTTCTATTTCCAAATCTTTTGTTGACATACCTTAATCTGGGTTTGCCTACCTATAAAATGAGTGCAATAGTATAACTCTGAGTTATAAGGCTTGACTCTTGTTTATAGACTGCCATTCTCCTCTGTAGACTTTTAAGGGATGAAGGAAGAGAGAAAGAAATGGCTAGAGAGAAGGGGGGAAAGAGGGAGTGTCTTGCCTCAGGAGTAGTAGAAGGAAAGGCTGCTAGAAGAAAAACTGTTAACAGTTTGAACTGGAGGTTTCAGCCTAAAAAGGGTTGAGAAGGTGGAATTCTTTCTGGGAGGATTCACATTGTGGCCATTGGATTAGCTGAAATTTTGTCTGTAATTGTACAAGATTTCTTTATTTGCCCTATATTTTCGAGAGGCGCATTTTAAAATTTAATGAAGCAAATAATTAACTAAATACATGTAAAAATCTTGGTTTGTATGCTTAACATGAAGCCATCTAACCTGTTTTGGTGTGGGAACAGTGCTGAGCTAGAAGCTTCAAGGCTTCTAGTCCTTTGTACATTGAGTCAGTTTGGAAATGCAATTATTTCTCATATCTATTTTTAAAGGGCACATTTCCTTAATATCTAGAGTTATAGTATTCTCATAGTACTTCTATGGCTTTTAGGTAACATTTTTGGATGGTGGTTAATTTCTTATTGGTATTCATGGGGGCCAATTTATTCCTGTTGGTTATCCCGTATTTGGATACTGATCAATACATGTCCATTTAAAAAGAAACTGTGCTGATTTTATTGCTTCACTAATTTGTGTTTCTGTTTGTCCTCTATGTCACCTCTGTTTCTGGTACACTGATCAGTTTAATGTCCGAGGCAACTCAAGAAACACCTTTCACACGGTCTGTTGCAGATAAGATTTTCCATGCTTATGCTCTTCAGTGAAATAAGAAGGCACTCACATATAATAGCAATGTTCACAGTGACTGAATAGAATGGAAAAGAACTGCTTTTAATGGTAGTTAAAATGCTTTAGAATCTTGTCTTTAATTTTTTTCCCATTCAAGATTTTTTTTTCCAAAACAAGGGTACACTCAGTGTCTAATAAAACACATTTCGATTCATATATGTTTACATAAGCATAACGAATACATTTATGAGCTGGGTCATTCTAACTGTTAACTAGAATGTAGGCATATTAATGTGTTGTATTTCATAAATGAAGTTAAATTCAGGGTACTGAATAACATATTCATGCTTTAGGTGCTGTGCCATGACAAATCCATGGCACATTCACACGCTGTATGGAATGATGATTCTTTTCAATGAGATGTCAATGGTGTATGGTTTGGTTCAGGGAAGGGAAACCTTCCAAACCTTAGATAACCTTTTGCTGAATAAACAGCAATCAGACCACTTTTGTCAGCTCATTTTCCCAACATTAGAGCACAATATTTTCTCGTGATTCAGTATGTCATTTCACAGAATTTTAAGGGCAAACATTAGTGTCTGGTAGTCACTTTCTTGCTTTTTTTTGACAAAACTTATGTAACCCTTCCCATCTCATTAGTATTTTTTCTCACACTAAAAAAATAACCGATTTTCTTGTGCATAGAGTGAGGTTTGGAATGGAAACATTTCTGAGAGGAAATGAAGGAGTGTTCTGGCTCTCTTATCACTTTTCTCCCACAAGACAATCATAAGCCCATTATGAAATTTCTCCTGAAACAGGTCAGATCTTTTAAAACAGTTTTCCTTTTTGCACCTGTAATTTACTGGAATGGTTGATGTCATTTAGGCTTCGATTCAGCAAAGCACTAAAGCATGCTACTTAGTCTTATTGACTTTAATGGGAAATAATTACATGCTCAAAGTACAGTAGAAGTGCTTGGCTGAATCACAGCTTTAGCCATTATAATGAGAACCTGATTTTTGGTGGGGAGGTGGGAAGGCTCAATTGATGCACTATTCAAAAAGTCATATTCTTCAAAATAATAGTGAATGCTTAGTTTGTTATGATGCTTCAACCTTGGTGAAAGTTTGATGGTTGGTGAAGCAGTGATCACTGCACTATATGGACATTTTGGAAACAAATTCTAATGACCATATCATATTATGGCTATTCAGCACTGGCTTAAATCCATGTGGCAGAGTACCTTTGGTGCTTGCCACTTTAAGGGCTAGAGCAGACAGCAGAGCAGTCTGCAGGTGACTGCTCTACCAGTCAGGGGAGTCACATCACCAGCAGGAAACCAACTGATTGGAAGGAGGGCCTAGCTGTTGGAGAATAAGCAGGCCCTGAGCAGTAGAGCCAGCAGTTGCTGCAAGCAGCCAGAGGAAGGACATTGCCTGGCCGGAGCTGCTACTTTCAGAACACCTGGAAGTTCAGGGCAGGAACTACAGGGATAGAGGTCCTGGGGAATGACTTAAAACTTCACCCTGCTGGGGTAGGATGTAGCAGCTTGTGGCAAGGCAGCTTCCAGGAAATGCCATACCAGCGCCTCCCCAGTGAAGGGTGAGTATGTGGTGCCAGAAAGCCTCAGCCTGTACTGCCTCATGGATACCGCATGGAGGGGAAAGTCTAGGGGAGCACACCACAACAGAAAAGCACAGGGGCCCAGGCCCACTGAGTAGGGCCTGAGGTAGAACCCAAGAACATGGAGTTGGGTCTGAGGCAGGGTTCTGGTATAGCAGATGCCTGAGTGGGCCATAGGCTGAGAGTGGGGGCCAGGGATGCTAACAGATACCTGAGATTCATGGGGTATAAGACTCCACTGCCCCAGAGAGGGAGTGGGGCTCCAGCAAGAGGGTGGAATAGCAGCCCCAGCAAGGGGGTGTAATCTGTGTTGTAGACCCCACAGAGTAGGGTTCACTAGGGCAGCCTGAAGGACTGTGCATGATGGTGTAGAGTAGGGTCTGTGTAGGCAGGCCTGAAGGGCTGTGCAGGGACACAAAGTAGGATCCGTGTGGACAGAAAGACTGTGCATAGGCCAGCCTCAATATTTCAGTTATGTAAGCCCCAGTGTGGGGGCATGAGTTGAGGCCACAGTGAGGGAGCATAGTGGCCAAGGTAAGTCTCTGGGTGCCAGATGCTGAGTTTGGGCCAGAGACTGAGTGCAGCTCAGCAATAGAGCCAGTGGAGTAATAATGGATAGAGATTTTGGATGAATCTTTGAGGAATAGGACACAGTGAAGAGAAGGTTGGAGCCATGTATTATGCCCTTGGCATTGGGCATTAAAATGAGCAGCCTCCCGCCTTGTTAATAATTCCTAATTTGTTTAATCAAAGACATGGCAGGAGAGAGACAGTGAGGGGCTGACCTAGTTATTGGCTTCAAGTTGGCCCCCTGTCACACTCCACATGACACTTTTTCTTTCTTCTTTAGCAAGTCCTCCTTCATCCAATACTCTGTTGCCCTTGCTTTATTTTTCAATTTCAAATGAGAACAGCATTCCTTACTTCGAATGGACTGCCACTCTAATTCTGTTAGTTTGAGTTGCTGTTGATATAAACTGTATTAAAATAGAAATTTGAAACACCACTCACACCAGAGTCACAACTCATTAGCTTCACCTTGTGTGAAATATTATAAGTGAATTGTAATGCTGACAGTATCATGTCTCAAAATCATAGTAGGTTGCAGGCTATCTAACATCAAGGGTGGCAACTTGTGACTTGGGTGGCACAAGTGGCATGGGCAGCCATGGTGTGTGGCATATGGCAGATTGGGGAGGGCTCAAGCAGCACACGAGCTAAGAGAGAAGGAATAAGGAAGCAGAGCAATGAATTGGGCAAGGAGAACCAGGAAGGAAGCAGAAAGCAGAGCAGGAACTCAGACAGGAGAAGGGGGTCAGAGTGGCACTTGAAGAAAGTGCAGGACTAATTTGTGGTACACCTACTAAGAAGATTTCCCCCACTGGTTTATGCAGTGTTAACCGAACATCAAATTATTGCTGTTATATTAAACCAAATCCAATTTCACCTCTTTAAAAAGACTATTATTGGGGATGGGCTAAATTCTGCTCATTTGTACTCATAGGCATTCCAATGAACTTTAATGCGTCTCCCTTCATAAGGAAAGCAGGTAGGCTTTGTCCCAAAGGAGAAGGTAACAGTGGCTCTCTCTTCTGTATTTAACTAAAGGATGCAGCTCGAGGATCTTGTGGTCCAACACTTATCACAGTATACCTTAAAAATGTACATGCATTTTGTCTCATATCTTGTCCTCCACTTTTTTTAAAAAGCAAGAAAATATACATGGCTGAGTAGACTATAGCAGTAACAACTACACAGCCTAATTAATCCTCAGCAAGGGTATTACTTAAGGCTACCTGTTAGAATGGAGGCAGTGTTAAGTGTGGGGTTGGCCAAGTACCTGAGCCAGATCAGTCAAGCCTGTGCCAAAGGGATCAAAACCAGGTAGTCAGAATTACATATCTAATACAAAATGATACCTATGTGAATAATCTAGGTCAGGTTAAATGTCAAGAGTTGGGTAGTCCAGAAATGCAGCAAGATAAGCAGGGTGAGATACTGGGGTCCAGGGCTGAGGTGCTAAAGGATGTGAAGCAATAAGCAGTTAGAGCCCAAATGAAGGGACTGGGCCTGTGTACTGAGCTCAGATGAGTCTGTAGCCAGTTAGCTCAATGCTTGCAGCTGATGCTGCTCAGGGGCCAAGTGGCCTTTTTGAACAGACAGATTCCCTTCTAACACTACCTTCTCTTCTCCCACAGGCCCTTTTACTGAAGTTAAATAATAGTAATTTTAAAGATTATATCACTTCTGGGCCAAGTACATGAGCCAGATGTGCAAACTGGTGACAGGAAGAAAATCTAAAACAGCCTGCTTTCTAAAGTATTTTGCAAGACACCTGCTGTAATAATGACTGACTCTAGCCCACAGATGATGGAATAGTCACGGTTCTACAGGATCCTGGAACATTTCTGGAACAAATATAAACTTTACAATGAGGCCCAGAGACCCTGGTAAATCACTGTAAGATACAAGAGATGGTAAGGACAAGAGACATTGTGTCACCCATGGACCTACCACCCAGCGACAGTTCATAGAATCATAGAAAGTTAGGGATGGAAGGGACTGTTCTGGATCTCTTATCACCTCAGGAGGCCATCTAGTCCAGCCACCTACTCAAGGCAGGACCATCCCCAACTAGATCATCCCAGCCAAAGCTTCATCTGAGAACAGTCTAGCTCCATCCTCTTCTGAACCCCCCCCCCTTGAGGTAGTTGCAGGCTGCTATTAAATCCTCCCTCAGTCTTCTCTTCTCAAGATTAAATAAGGCCAGTTCCCTCAGTCTTTCCTCATAAGTCGTGTCACTCAGCCCGCTCATCATTTTTGTTGCTCTCCACTGTACTAATGATCCCTCCACAGGTTCACCTACAGAAATCTTGTTACAACTTTTACTTCCTCTAGATAGTCCAGTTTGACTGCCTTGTTGGTACTCCACTAGGGCCGTGCCTGACCCCAGCAAGGCTAATCTGAGCACCTCACTAAACCATCCAACAGGTAGTAGTGACTGGTGGTGTGTACAAAGTTGCCAGACCTTGTGGGAGTGAATCTTCCATAAGAACCTGCAGAAGGACCACCAAGACTTGAACTGGCAGTTAGTCCACTGGGCACTCCCCAGGCAGGCATGGAGAAACAGAGAGGGGCAGAGAGGCCTACAAAACTACCCTCAGCAAACTTGCCAGTCATGAATGACACATGCCTCTGGAGGCTGGGGGGGGTGGGGAAAAAGGAGTTGCAGCAGGGGCATGGTGGTGGCAAGTGGGGAGTGGGGAGCTCCTGCAGGTGCCTGAAGTGGTGTTGCTGGCAGGGTGGGGAGGGTAGCGAGCACAGACCAGCAGTCAGCGACCACCTGTAAATGCCGCTGGCAGCATTGGCATCAGCCAGCAGCAGTCGGCAACCACTTGCAGATGCCACTGGCAGTGTCAGTGGTGGGGGAGTGCAAGCAGTGACTGCTCACATGTGCCACTAGCAGTGTCAGCAGTGGCCAATGCCAGGGGGTGCACTGCCAATCTCAGGGGGTGCACATGCACCCGCATGCACCCCCTATACACCACCAATATTGCCAATGGAAGGCAGAAACAATCGGCCACCTCCTCTGTTACTGGCCTTATGCCAGGGGTGTGTGGAGGAGAGTAATTTTACTCCTTATGATGGTGACAGGAGTCAAGACCTTGAACAAAGAGGTAGTACTGTCTGGTCTCATGACCAAACATCAAGGAATCCCAACAGCTTGTTTCAGCCAGTTTGTCTCCTGCTTCAGAAATGTCCTGTGGAAGACCAGGAACCTGCTCACATACAAGGACACCAACCTCTGTCAAGGGCTGTGTCAAAATGGGACAGAGTAAGATGCAGGGATACTACAGGACACCAGTAGAAGACATCAGGGAGAAGATGGCAGCATGGGTGACTGTTGTCTCCTGAGCCGGGGCGGGGGGGGCCTGGAACCACCAGTGGCGAAAATGGTGAAACCAGAAGTGCACTTCTGCCAGAAGTTTTGCGGCTGGCGCTTTCAGGGGGTGCACAGCCAATCTCAGGGGGTGCACATGCACCTGCATGCACTCCCTATGCATTGCCAATGGATGGCAGGGATATGGAAAAGAAAAGACTTTCACCTACTGTTCAGAGGTAAGGCAGCCAATAAGAGCAATGGCAACAACAACAATGATGACAGAGACAATGATAATGATGACACTGATGATGAGATATAGCAATGAGTGAAAAGACTTGGAATCAGGAGGGAGAATTCAAAGGACCTAGCTATACCTTTGCTTACTACTACATTTTTCACTGCTTTGTATCATCTCTGAGGAATTGTAACAGGTTAATCCCTTGAAGACTTTTGGCTTTCTCCTTTCTATCAGACACTATTGCCCATCTTTTGCTGTAGATTAGTTTGAGCAGGTGGGAATCTGGTATCCTCCCTTTGTTGCTGTAGTTTGCATTCCTAAAAGGTGAAATAGGGACAGTGTTACTTATTCCCACAGCAGAAGACAGAATAAGTCCCCTAGTCCCAACCATCTGTTCTCTTGCCACATATGAAAGAAGGAATGCATTCTTTTGGAAGCAAAATTTTTATCACCAGTGGGAGATTAGTGATGCTTAACAGAAGTAGATAACATTGTTGCTCAAAATTTGTTAAAATATTTTTTATTAAAATAAAGCACATGCATTTCTCCAGCCTTGTAGTATGTTTACTTCTGTTCTTATGGCTGTGCTACTGGCCTGCTGGATGCCCATGAACAAGTTATTTCACTTCTATCTGCCTCACTTCGTAAACTGGAGCTAATGATACTGGTTTGTTTTAAAGCATTTTGAGATCTCGTGATAAAAACCAATGTATCCAAGCCTTCAGGTCTATAAGTTTTACATTGCTGAGCTGATCAAACCATAGAAAAAAATCCTAGCTTATTTAACCTAAGTACAGACAGTCAAAAAGACCAAGGCTGAATCGATTTCAGTCTTTGCAGGTTAGTATAAGCTGCAAAGATTAAACTGAGAAACAACTGGACACACATTTACCTTTGATTCAGGAAATGCAGCCACATGCCTGTAGTGGCTCAGGCCAGAGGCCAGGGGATGCTAGAACACAGCTCTCTGACACTTTTTTTATTCCTGCTGCCCCTGAGATCTCTGGGATTTACAGTCCAGCATCAGAGGCAGGACTCTGTGGGCTTGTTCATCATTTGCTCTTCCTGCTTCTAGGTGCCTCTAGGATTTGTAGTCCAGTCACAGCCAACAATAACTTTAAAAAAAGTTTAGCAGGGCAGAACAGGTCCCCCAGACCCAGACCCCAGCCAGGGTCTCTCGCCCCTGCCCATCCTTACCTCCCCCTACCCTGACCTTCTCTGCTGGAGCAGACAGCACAGCCCAGGCCTGGAAAGCATGTTGGGATGCTGGAGGACTCTGATTTAACTTAAACCAGGAAGAGGTCTGGGGCAGAAGCTTCATAAACCAGTTTGACCCAAATCAGTTAAGTCTGATACTATTTTCAACCATGTTTATCTTAAACCAGTTTCAGTCATTTTGAAACTGATTTATGTGCATTGAACTTCTGTTCTGATGCAGGTTTAAACCAGTTTCTGGTGACTTAAACTGGTTTATGTGTAATTCTTGTTCCTTGCCTTAGGACCATTGTGATCAGTGACAAAACTCCTGTAAGACCAAGATCTGGTCCTTAACGCACTTGCAGCTAAATCGTGAACTACTTATACAGGCAAAGCTCCAGTGATAATCTCTAGGAGCCTTGCTAACCACTGAGAATGGCAGGATTTGGCATATATTTTGGCCTGCTAAGGATTAGTAAGAACTAATACTACTACAGTCCTCATCAGTGGGCGCAGGGTGGGACATACATCACAGGCAAAAATAAACCAAAAAATTAATGAATTACAAAAGGGCCTGCTCTCCAAGCTTTTCCAAAGAATGTCTATTTTAAAATGAAAGTTGGTGTTGTCATGAGAGCACAATCAATCACTGCAGACATATATGGTTAATTTTTACAGAAGTCTATTAATGAAAAAAGCATGTGTGAGTCTTCTTGGCAAACAGCCAACAGCCAAGGCAGTATTCATACTCACAAGGGCTGAAAATGGGAGAGAGAGGGAGATAATTAATGAGAACTTGCCTTATGTGCCAGGAGAGATTATTCTTGTGCTGTGAGTGTGGGGTAAGTGCCTAAAGAAACTATGGAGAAAATAGAGTTGTTTTTTGTGCTTTCCTAAAATACAATTTAACAAAAATGAAAAATAATGGGATGAATGTGGTGTCTCAACTCTGGGTAGCTGCCTGAATGTGATCAGAGTTGCACTGGCCTGGCGGCCTTCCACTCCTACAATATTTACAGAGAACTAATTGTGAGACACATTCCCTGGCCTTATACATGCACTGTCTCACTCTCCCCCACAGATAGGTTTCATTCCAGGATGTTAACTTTTGGAATGCTTCACCTTTGTAAAGCAGCAACCATTGCTTTCCATTGATTGATTGTTGTCTACAGGCAATTGATAAAGTCTCTAACTGTTGCTCATGGCATGCTTTGTGGAAACTAAGCCTGAATCTCTTTTCAAGCATCCTACACGCAGTAGATCTCATTCTCTTCCTTCAGGCTGGCAAATATTTGAAACCACCATCCTAGAATGGCTAGGAGCTATATAGCTACCCCTCTTCTGTCTATCCTACTTAGAGGCCAAAGCTTAGTGGATCAGCCAGGATAAGTTGGTGATATTGGTGGAACCACACCAACGTACTTCAGTTGTAAGCTTACCCCAGTCCACATTATCTAGATCTTTTAAGTAATACCAACATTAAAAATGGTACTTTGACTTGATTAATATTTGTGAAATGAGAAAAGGAAGGTAAAGAAAAAAAAGCAGAATTCAAATTTTTCAGTTGGAAAAATGGGACTAATTTTTACTCCCACTTAAAACCATTTCAGTGTCTCTAGATTTGGACCAGAAAACAGAATGATGTCCACTAAGTCCATTGTTCTTGTGCACTTTACCCAATTAGTTCAGTGAAACCCATTTTCTCAGTCATTCACTGCTTTATTGTTCCTCATATGACTTTAGTTATCCTTATTGTTGAAAGATGAGGTTGAATACTAATCCTACTGAAGGCAATTGCCTTTGGCATCAATGTGCTCAGGGCATTTGTACACATGCATGCAATGCAAGACAAAATGACTGTGATGCGCTTTTGAACTAAAACATATTGAAGGTGTTTTAGTTAAAAAAAAAAAGCACACCACCACCATTTTCTTAGCACTGATACGCATTTAACTGTTTATACAAATGCATGAGATACAGTACTGGGCAACCAGATTAATCAAGTCTACTCTGACACTCTGGAATTCTGGCGCATTGGAGCAGACAAAGATACATGTATAAATGAAGGATTTACCCACAGAGTCATAATTTTCCACCTTGAAATCTAGATTAATGAAAATGGATATTGTCCATTCTTGATTTCCCCCTCCCCACCCCACCCACTTTGATATATACATTTTAACACACTCATGCACATGATGGCTATTTCTATCCCTACAGTGAAAGGTGGCAAGAATAGCCTGGGTTGTTTTAGTGCCAAAGATTGGTTCCTGAAGAAAGCTGCAGAAGATTGAGCTTTTCCTTTTTTCAGAGTTTTCCAAGCAATTTTCCTAAGGAATTAGAGACACTTCATAGCAAATTTGTGCTACTGATTAGCGAAGTTCTGTAAGTGAAAGAATTATAAATGGAACAAAGCTCCTATTTTGTCTGCAGGGTGGTGATCAGTGCTTAAATTCAGGGTTTAAAATAATCTAGTTTGTCACAGGGTGGGGCCCCATGAGCGGCCGTGAGCTCGCTAGCGCCCCTTTGCCGTGCCAATTAGGATGATCTGGCACCCTCTACTCGCCCGCCACGTCTTTGCTGTTGAGGTTCAGAATGGGAGGCTGCCTACTTACACCTAACGACACCTTGCTGGTATCACCTCCATTCCAAAGTGGGGGTACTCTCACCCCAGCCTTATGGGCAAATGCATCCCTCCAAACCTCCCCTTCAGCAAGCCCCAAGCCTTGCAGCTGTCCCATGGGATGTTGTACAGTCCCTCGCCTTTCTGGTGCCCTCTCTCTCTCGGGCACCCTGGGCTCCTCGCCCGCCTGGCGCCCCCTGGGCCTGTCTCGCCAGCGTCCGACTATCACTGGCGCCCCCTGGGTCTGGCTTGCTACCGCTGCCCGACTACCGGCGCCCTTGCCAGCATTCCTCACCTGCTCGCTCTCTCTTTCTCGGCCCCGCTCTGGGGCCTTGCCCTCTCTGGGGCCGACACCGTGTGCCTCGCGGTCTTGGGGCTCAGGTGGCCACAGCCATGCCTGGCCCCCTTGACTCTTCTCTGGGTCTTCTGCCTTCTGGGCAACCACCACGCCTCTCTCTGGCCCACACCAGGCCTCTCCAGCACAACTGTAGCACCCTGCTGGCACTGTGCCTCTACTGGGCACTGGGGACCCCCAAGCTGCTGGGGAGCTCCCCTGAGGCCTCCTCACTCCCCTACAACCTCACCCAGTCCTCCGGTTAACCATAACTCAAGCCAAGCCCAAATGGCTGTAACAAAACCAACAAAGAGCCTACCCGCTCGTAATGTAAACTCCAAGCCCCTCTAGGGCTCCCAACCCTACCTCTC
>NW_017728949.1:49131604-49136894 GCF_001723895.1 Crocodylus porosus | reverse complement strand
TTGAAGGTGTTCAATGTAGGTGCTTGAACCACCTCCGATGGCAGACTGTTCCAGACCTTGGGGACTCGGACAGTAAAGAAATTCTTCCTTATGTCCAGCCTGAAACGGTCTTGCAGGAGTTTGTGACCGCTCAACCTAGTCATCCCTTGGGGTGCGCTGGTGAACAAATGTTCCCCCAGATACTGGTGGTCACCCCGATAAACTTATAGGTGGGCATCAGATCACCCCTGAGCCTTGCGCTTTTCCAGGCTAAAGAGTCCCATGGCTCTCAGCCTGTCATCGTAAGATCTGTTTTCCTGACCTCTGATCATGTGCATAGCTCTTCTCTGCACTCTCTCAAGCTTCTCCACATCCTTTTTGAATGGTGGAGCCCAAAACTGGACGCAATACTCCAGCTACAGCCTCACCAAGGCTGAGTACAAGGGGAGAATGATGTCCCGGGATTTGCTTGAGAAGCATCTATGGATGCAAGCCAGAGTTTTGCTTGCTTTATTAGCCGCAGCATCGCATTGCAGGCTCATGCTCATCTTGTGGTCAGTCATGACCCCCAAGTCTCTTTCTTCTATAGCGCTAGTCAGTGTAGCACTGCGAGCCTATAAGGATGCTCCACATTTTCCTGCATTTTTCAGTGTTAAACACCATCAGGTTCTCATCCGCCCATTTCCTGAGCCTGTCAAGGTCAGCCTGGATCGCCCTCATGTCTTCTGGTGTGGATGCTTTGCCCCAAAGTTTGGTGTCATCGGCGAACTTGGCCAGTACACTTCTGACTCCAATGTCCACATCATTAATGAAGATGCTGAACAATATGGGTCCAAGGACAGATCCTTGGGGGACCCCACTGGTCACAGGACACCGTGATGATTGACTTATGTCAATTACTACCCTCTGGGTTCGACCACGGAGCCAATTTCCCATGGAGCCAGCAGCTCATGGTGGACCCAAGGCCACAAGTGGCTAGTTTCGCCAAGAGGTGATCATAGGATACCAGATCGAAGGCTTCTTTGAAGTCAAGATATATGATATCAATCTCTTCTCCCTTGTCCAGGTAATAGGTCACCTGGTCATAGAAGGCAATGAGATTGGTCAAGCAAGACCTACCAAAAGAAACCCATGCTGGCTGTCCCTTAGGATGTTGGCATTGGCCAGTCCATTAAGGATGGCCTCTTTAGTAAACTTTTCTAAGATCTTCCTCAGGTTAGAAGTCAGGCTGATGGGCCTATAGTTAGCCAGATCCACTTTCCTTCCTTTCTTGAAGATAGGCCCCACATTGGCATTCTTTCAGTCTTCTGGCACTACACCAGAGCACCAGGAGTTTTCAAAGAACCATGCCAGAAGCTGGGCTATGATGCTCACCAGCTCCTTGAGTACCCTGGGGTGTAGATTGTCAGGGCTGGCTGACTTGAAGGTATCCAGCTTCTCAAGGTGTTCCTTCACGAGGGCAAGGGATCTCCCTCACCCAGACCTCCCCGTCCCATAGCGGGCATGGGCGTCCCATGGGACTGATGAAAGACCGACGCAAAGTACTCATTTAATAGTTTGGCTTTTTCCTGGGCATCAGTTGTCAGTTGTCCCACCTGGTTCAGCAGGGTTCGAAATTTTGCCCTCGCTTTTCCTCCAGCTCCACACATATCTGAAAAAGGACTTTTTATTGTCCTTGATGCTCAAAGCTAGTTGGAGTTCTGTTGCAGCCTTGGCTTTCCTGGTTTGCTCCCTGCAGGACCGGACCAGTGCAGAATATTCCTCCTTGGAGGTGAATCCCAACCTCCCATCCTTTGTAGGCGTTCCTTTTTAGCCTCAGGAGGTCAGGTTCAGGTCTCGTAGTGTCTCCTCATAGGGCCTGCCCTGCTGCCCCCAATCATGTGAGTGGCCCTCCTCTGGACCCTCTTCATGTTGTCTACATCCTGAAGTGCAGCACCCAGAACTGGATGCAGTACTCCAACTGCGGCCTGACCAATGTCATATAGAGGGGGATGATCACCTCCTTGGACCTGCTCATGATGCATCTGTGGATGCATGACAAGGTGCAGTTAGCCTTTCTGACCTTGTCCCCACATTGGTGGGCCATGTACATCTTGGAGTCTATAATGACTCCGAGATCCTATTCTGCCTCTGTGCTGATGAGAGGGGAGTTCCGCAGCCTGTAGGTATGTTGCTGATTCTTTCTCCCTAGGTGCAGTACCCTGCACTTGTCAGTGTTGAATCTCATCCTATTCTCATCCGTCCACTCCTGTAACCTGTCCAGATCCAATTGCAGTCTGTTCCTCCCTTATAGCATGCCCACTTCTCCGCACACGTTAATGTCATCTGTGAATTTGAACAGGGTGCTTTTTACCCGCTCGTCCAAGTCACTGATGAAGATGTTGAACAGTGTGGGCCCAATGACCGAGCCCTGGGGGACACCACTGCCCACATCTCTCCAGGTCGAAAGTGACCCATCCACCACCACTCTCTGGGTGTGGCCATCCAGTCAACTAGTGACCCATTTGACTATGTAGGTGTCGATGCCACAGTCCCCTAGTTTTTTAATGAGAATGGGATGACAGACAGTGTTGAAGGCCTTCCTAAAGTCCAGAAAGACTATGTCCACCACGATACCTGCATCCAAGGATTTTGTGACCTGGTCATAGAAGGCCACCAGGTTGGTTTGACAGGACCTGCCTCTAATGAATCCATGTTGGTTGCCCCTAAGCATACTCTCCTCTGCCTGCCCCTCGCAGATGTGCACCTGGATAATTTTCTTGAAGAGCTTCCCCAGGACTGAGCTAAGACTAATAGGCCTATAATCTCCTGGGTCCTCCTTCCTCCCTTTTTGAAAATGGGGACCACATTGGCCTTATTCCAGTTCTCTGGCACCTTACCAGAGCCCCACGAGTGCTCATAAAGCTGTGTCAGGGGTCCCACAATGACCTCTGCTAATTCTGTCAGCACTCTGGGGTGGAGATCATCAGGATCTGCTGATTTGAACACATCTAGTCCCACCAGAAGTTCCCTGACTAGGTCCTCTCTGACCCTGGGTCTGGCTGCGCCTCCCCTGGGACCATCGAGGATCTCAGTGGGGGGGATGACCTGGTCCCGGCTCAGAAAAATGGAGGCAAAGAAATTGTTAAATATGTTAGCTTTGTCATCTGGTGAGACGACCAGATTTCCAAGCGTGTCCTGCAGAGGCCCCACATTACCTGCAACCTTCTTTTTACCCCCTATATATTTAAAAAAGGATTTCTTGTTATCCTTGATCTGGGTTGCTAGTCCCAGTTCCATCTCTGCCTTGGCTTTCCTAACAGTCCCCTATATTCCTGAGCATAGTCCTTTCTGGTGATGTCTGACCAAGAGCAAAATCTGCTCCCAGTCATCTGTCTACCAGAGGCCAGGAGATTTTTCCCTCCTCCTGGGAGCTGCTTGCTGCTGTGGCAGGCTCCAATGACAGGGACTTGGACTTATGTCACCCTGCCCTGGCCTGAGCCTTGCAGACCATGGGACCACTGCTGGGCGTTGCTTATCTCCCAGCCTGAGTTCCATGGTCAGAGGCTTGGCCTGGGAGATAAGGGTCTGAGCACAGATTTGGGGGGGGGGTAGGGAACAAGCTCTCCAGCCTGTTTCCCTCCCCCCCCACCCCAGCTCTGTGTTTGTGGGGCTGAGGCTGGGAACAAGCTCCCCAATCCCCACACTGCATGCTTGGCAGCAGGGAGCTTCCAACCCTTGATCCCTGACTGTGATTGTGCAGCAGGGGCTGGGAGCTTGCAACCAGGAGGTGGTTGTGGACTGTTCTGTTTTGGGCAGACCCCCGTCAGCTTTGGGCTGCACATGCAGAATCCCCTGTACAGCCTGGGGCTGGCCAGGCACTGTCCTGGTCAGGCAAAGGACTCAGCCCCCTCCCTCAATCAGGTGATCAAAGTACAGGGCTTGGAAAGAGCTCCAAGGGTGGGGTAGGTCCCTGTCCCCTGCCCCAACCCATGAATGAGGCAGCTATCAGCAAGCTAGCTGCCCCACTGGTGGAATGAGACAGGTGGATAGGACCTGCCCCTCCCCTGCAGCTCTTTCCAAGCTCTGTGGCTCTGATTTGGGGAGCCAGGGCCAACATCTCCCTGCTGCCAGGGCAGGGGTACATTGCCCCTACCCCAACAGCAGGCAGTCCCCTGGGGTCAGGAGACCCCTCTCCTTACCCCGTGCTCCCTGCCAGCCCCTGGGTTAGCACCCAGGGGAAGCCTGGAGCTCCCCATGGTGGAAGCAGGGGCTCATGCAGGTCTACAGGAAACTGGGACTAAATCTTCTCTCTAATCCCTGCATGTGTAGACACCTACCAAAAACCCTTACTGTGCAGTAGTTTACTTCACAGTAAATCTAGACTGGAGTAAATGCACATGTAGTCACACCCACTTTGCCTCTCAAGCAAAGACAACATTGAAAATGAAACTTAAAAAATGACCAATTAGAAAAGGTAGTGTATGCTTTGGAAGATGAGAGTTACATTTTTTATCTTATAAACTAGCTGGTTAAATGGCACAGATGAACACTGCACAATCAACATTCTCCTGCTTTTCTCACCATTTTCTAATTCAAAATTTCCATTATTGTGTTTATGGAGTGCAGAATGGAAACCACATGAGTCCTAACTAAATACTGCTCACCTCTTAGAACCATGGAAATTTGAGGTGGAAGAAATCTAGTGAATTATCTAATCTATTCCTCTAATCCAAACAAAGGGATTGGATGGCATGCACTATAAATGTTACACAGGAGGACTGGTGGGAAGCATCTAGGAAATGTGACTGAGGGATGATGAAGACACAACTATTTAAAACAAGCTTCTTGTTCAGTCCAGAGAAGATGGGGATAAGCCAAGATTTGTAGTACAGCTCACTGTCCCAGAGAAATTTTATGAGTGCTGGCAACACATGAGTTGGGTCTGGTCATGCACAGATAACACTGGCTCATGGAGGTTTCCACGGTGTGCCCGGCATGTGCCTCCTGGGTGACCTGTTGACTTGTCAATCACTGGTGACCTACTTTTCAGTCCTCCACGTGCCCAGTTACCACACAGAGCTCAAACTTACGCATGCTGAGTTCCCTAAGAGCATGACATCATTGTTCCAGAAAATTCTAACGGCTAAGCAGCCTGATTGGTCAAGGGGCTGCTATATTAGTGTGTGAGCCCCCACCTTGGGTGTGGGTTGTGTGGGCGTCGTTGGTGAGAGAGTGGTGAGAGACCGTGCGCTACCTGTAGCAGAGGCTGCTTTCAGCAGGGACTGCGAGGCAGAGAGCAATATTGGGATTCAATCCCCGGTTCTCTTCA
>NW_017728949.1:49080414-49131504 GCF_001723895.1 Crocodylus porosus | reverse complement strand
GTATTGATTCTCCTGATCACTGGACTGTTTTGGCTTTGACCTCGACCTCGATTTTGATTACGTCTCTGCGGCTTCAATACTGATTCCGGCTTTCACTTACCTGGCTTTTTGACTGACCTCGGCATCCATCATCAGCTACAACCTGGCTCATCCCTATTCACCCTGATCGGATTTCTGCTGCATCACATCCCGGCTCTCGACCTTGGCTTTCTCTTCAACCACCCGTTGTCCATCAGACTGGCGTCACAACCACTTCGCTCTTTCCGACGCATTACAGTTTTGTCTATTGTTCGTGTTGTTCGTTCAACCCTTTATGAGCTGTTGACCAACACTGAGACTAACCAACAAGCAGCCGCATCTAGCTCCGGCTAGAAAGCAAGGGCTTGTTGGGGAACCTCGTGGGCCAACTGACCCCTTTGTTCTTGTTCATTCTGTTTTTGCAACTTTAAACTGTAACTGAAGCAAGCATCACAACCTATGCCGTCAAAAGCGTAAGTCAAATAAATCTCCATCTGTTTTGAAGCCACTATGTTTTCGTGCCTCAGAACTCCACGCTAAAAAATCCCGCCTGTTTCGTGTCCAATCGCCACCACCTGGCCGCCCAACCGTGACACCGTGAGCTTGGTTTACCAACTCTGGGACACTCACCATTACAGATGCTGTGGATTCTAACTTTAAATACTGGGATTCAGTGAAATTTAGGGATTAAATCACTTTTCCCATTTGTATGTGTATTGTGAGAGATGCAGTGCTTGTTGCTTGGTTTCTCCTCTGTGCCTGGAGCCTGTGTTTCCCACACTTTGTGGTCAATACCACAGGCAGAAAAGGACCTCTTCAGGGTGTCCTTGAAGCACTTACATGGGGCCCCTCTATCACATTTCCCAGTCATCAGTTCCACATATAGTGCAGCCTTTGGTGGGCTCTTGTCATCCATTTGAGCCACGTGGCCTGCCCGCTACAGCTGAATCTCCAGGAGAATTGCCTTGATACTGATGGTATTGGCCCTTTCTAGCAGCTCCACATTGGTGACATAAGCCTGCCAGTGGATTTTGAGAACGGTGCAGAGGCAGCACTGATGGAAGCGCTCAAGGAGGAGCACATGACAGTGATATAAGACCCATGACTCAGCACCATACAATAGGGTGGAGATAACAACAGCTCTGTACACCTTAACTTTGATCTGTGCTCATAGGCTGTGACTGTTCTGGACCCACTTGGAGAGTCTGCTGAAAGCACTCTTGAGAATCTGTTGTCTACCTTCTTGTCAATCATGGTATCATATGAGATGACACTCCCTAGGTAGGTGTACTGCTTGACAGCATTTCAATAGTCATCTTCAGTGGTACATAAGTTTGGCATGGAGCTGGCTGATGAAAAATTTCAATCTTCCTCAGCCTGATGGTGAGTCCAAAGTGTTGTGCTGCAGTAGCAAAGCAAGCAGTTGATACAGATCATGTTGGGTGTTGGCCTCCAGAGCACAATCATATGCAAACAGAAGTTCACAAATGAGCTGTTTTGAGGTCTTTGTGTAGACCTGTAGCTGTCTGAGGTTGAAAAAGTTTCCATCTGCCCAAAAATGGATGTTGACACCTTCGTCACCTTCCCCAAGATTGTCTGATGCTTGCTGCAGCATCATAGTGAAGAAAATGGTGAACAAGGTAGGGGTAAGTATATAGCTTTGCTTAACTCTATTGGAAATCAGGAACAAATCCAAGTGGCTGTTCTTGTACTTGACTTGTCCACAATAACTGTCATGGAGTTGCCTAATCATGGTAAGAAACTTAGTTGGGCACCCAAACTTCTCACAAATCTTCCAGAGACTGTCAAAGGCCTTATTGAGGTTCATGAAAGTGATGTACAGCCCTTTGTTCTGCTCCTGTCAATTTTCCTATATTTGTCTGAGCACAAATACCATATCTATCATACCTGTGTTTTCTCTGAAGCCATATTGACTCTCCAGGAGGACCTCTTCTCTTCTGCTATGGTAGCCACCAGCCTGTTGAGGTGGATTCTAGCTAGGACCTTCCTGGTGATGGACAGAAAGGTGATCCCTTGGTAGCTGGAACAGTCTGACTTATCGCCTTTATTCCTATAGAGGGTGATGATTACAGATCACACAGATCCCATGGAATTTTCTCCTGCTCCCAACAGACTATAAAGAGTTCATGGATCTTAGAGTATAGAGAAGGACTGCTGTATTTCAGGGCTTCAGGTAGAATTCCATCAATTCCAGGGGCTTTACTGCTTTTTATCTGATCAATAATGGTGAAGGTTTCTTCCAGCGTAGGACACTCATCTAGTTTCTCCTTGACAGGCAATTGCTTAATTTGGCTGATATCAGACTCATGTACTGTGCATTCAGCACTAAAGAGAATTTGAAAGTGCTCAGACCATTGGTCCATGACAGTTCTTTGCAATGTATAAAGTTTGGCTGTCAGAGCTCCTCAGTGGATTTTGGATCAGGAAGGTGGCAGATTTCTGTGCTTTATAGAAGCTTATGGTGCCTCCATTGTCAGCATACAGCTGCATTCTTTCTTCAAGAGTAGTCCATCATTCATTTTGTATGTCACACAATTTCTGTTGAAGGGAGATATATGCCTGGTGGTTAGCCGCCTTTCTCTCTTTGCTAGTTGGCTGTGCTAGAAGGGCTTGATGAGTAGTCCTCTTTTTTGTGGGAAGGGCTTGGATGTCTGTCATTTTCATCAAACCAGTCCTGGTTTCTCTTGATACTGAGCCCAACAGTCTTATTGGTGGTCTCCAGGACTATTGACTAGATGTTTTCCTGGAGTCCATCGGATGAGGTGTCTGCAGTATGAACGTGGCTTTCAAGCTTTGACTAAAGTGTTTTTTGAAATTTTTGTTGGCAAGATTGGTTTTGCATCTTAGAAACATCAAATTTCTTTGGGGGGTTGCCTTACAAGAGGTAAGGCACTGCTGGACCTGGTAATGGCCAAAGTCAGAGACCTAACATTGAAGGATAGCTGGGAGACTGTGATCATGAGTTGATCACTCTCATTATCTGTCACAAAGCTGGCAAGTCATGCAAAAGCCCTCGACTTTAGGAAAGCCAACTTTCATAAGCTCAGGAGGCTTGTTCTTGAGGCCCTGAGAGGCCATTATCTGATAGGGAGAGGAGTCCACGATGAGTGGTCACTCCTTAAGGAAGTGAACCTTGAATCACAAGGGAAGTCCATTGCATCCCATAGGAAAGGGAATAAAAGGGGTCAGCAACTCCCTTGGCTCAACAGGGAATTCATGGATCTCTTGTGTCTAAAAAGAGAAGCTTATAAAGGATGGAAGACAGGAAACACCACTAAGGAGGAATATTTAGCACTGGTTCACATCTGTAGGGAGGAAACTAGGAAAACCAAGGCTGTAACCAAATTCCAACTGGCTACATGAATCAAGGACAATAAAAAGTCCTTCTTCAAATATGTAGGTAGTTGAACAAAAACAAGGATAACATTGGACCCCTGCTAAACCAAATGGGGCAGCTGATAACTGAGACCTAGGATAAAGCCAGTCTCCTTAATGATTACTTTGTGTCAGTCTTTCACCAACCCAAAGGGACCACCCTGCCTGATGAGATGCAGGATTACCAGGGAGAACATATGCCCACCATTGGCATATATCTTATGAGGGAACACCTGGAGAGCCTGGGCATCCACAATCAGCTGGTCTGGATGGATTACACCCAAGAGTGCTAAACATCATGGTGCTGACTTCATGATGTGGCCACTGGGAAGGATATTCAAGAACTCATGGAGCTCAATCAACGTACCTGAAGATTGGAAGAGGGCCAATGTGGTGCCCATCTTCAAGAAATGGAGGAAGGGAGATCCAGGAAACTACAGGCCAACCAGTTTGAATTCAGTCCCTGGAACGATCTTGGAAAAAATCATCAAAGAAACCATTAATGACAGGCTAATGAAAGGCAACATTCTGAGAGAAAGCCAACGTAGCTTCCTTGCAGGTAGGTCTTGCCTGACCAATCTCATTTCCTTCTATGACCAGATGACACATCACCTGGACAAAGTAAAAGAGGTTTAGATCATATATTTGAACTTCAAAAAAGCCTTTGACCTGGTGTCCCATGATGTCCTCATGACAAAATTAGGGAACTGCGGGCTCAACAAACTTACAGTCTGATGGCAGGGGAACCAGCTTGGAAGTCAGACCCAGAGAGTGGTAGCTGATGGAACCGAATCAAAATGGCACCTAGTGACCAGTGGTGTCCCCCAGGGTTCCATTCTCTGACCTGTACTCTTTATTGTATTTATAAATGATCTAGACTCTGGTGTCAGAAGCAGACTGGCTAAGTTCACCGATGACACCAAACTGGGAAGTGTGGTCACACTTGAGGATAGGTTGGTGATCCCAGCCAACCTCAACAGGCTCTCAAGATGGGCAGATGAAAACCTGATGGCATTCAACATGGAGTGGTGATGTGCTCCACCTTGAGAGAAAAACCCCACATCATGCTTATAGGCTTGGCAGTGCTACACTTGCTAGCACCATGACTGAAAGAGACTTGGGGGTCATGACTGATCACAAAATGAACATGAGCCACTAATGTGATACTGCAGCAGGCAAAGCAAAAAAACCTCTGGCTTGCATCTACCAATGCATCTCAAGCAAGACCCAGGAACTCATCCTCAATCTGTACTCAGCCTTTGTGAGGTCACAGCCAGAATACTGCATCCAGTTTTGGGCTCCACAATTCAAAAAGGATGTGGAGAAGCTTGAGAGAGTCCAGAGGAGAGCCAGACACATGATAAGAGGGCAAAAGTACAAGCCTTATGAAGAGAGGCTGAAAGACTTTTCAGCCTGGAGAAGTGTAGGTTCAGGTGTGACTTGGCAGGAGCCGGTAAGTACATAAAGGGAGTGCATCAGGAACTGGGATATCATTTGTTCACCAGGGCATCCCAAGGGAAGACCAGGTTCAATGGTCACAGACTCCTGGAAGACCATTTTAGCTTGGACATAAGGAAATTTTTTTTTACTGTCCAAGTCCCCAGGGCCTGGAATAGACTTCCCCCAGAGGTGGTGCAAGCACCTACTCTGGACATCTTCAAGAAACATTTGGATGCCAACATACAAGCTACAGAGGTTTTTCTCTTCTTTTGAGGTGGGAGTTGGAGTTTTCATTTTCCTTTTTGTTGTAATTTGGCCACTTTGAAGATGCCTGCTGAAGACTGCCATGAGCCACCTGTCATGGGTGGTGGGGAGATGAGCGTTTCTTTAGGCCACCTTTTCTAGGCTCTTCTCCTATTTAGGAGCGAACAGTTCTATCCTTCAAAAAGGTTGCTCGGATGCTTAGGGTGCTGCCAGGTGATGGCATCCTCGCTGGGTCCTCATTGGAATGACCCGTACTCCTGAACCTCCTGCATGCAGGATTGGGACTGCAGCTTCCAGTATCATCTTACATCTGCCATTTTTGCCTCAATCCAGGCACTGTAGGACATGGGGACCTTGTTTCCTTTCTGCCTGAGCATACAGCTTTAAAGTGGAATACAGTTTGTACTGACTGGCATCACTCTTTAGACCTTAAACTCATGTGCCACAGCCTAGCAAACTAGGATGGTGGCAGAGAGATCTCCAAACTGTAGTTTTAGTTTTGGAGTATCCTCCTCTTAGGTGGATTGCCAAGCCAAGGCTAAAGAGTTCCACGTACCCTAGTTATTTGGGTTGAGTCATTAATTGTCTGGAATCTCACATTTGACTTTACTGCTATGAGAGACCCTACCAGGAAAAATTTCCAGATGGCATCGCTCTCAGGATCATCAGGATACACGAGCCTCTCCACCACAACAAGATTGCAATCCAGGAAGAAGTGTACCAATGGAAGGTGTATCCTGTATATATCTACCATTCCCTGCCTTATATACTAGTGTGGTCTTCAGTTTCCAGCTCTGACAGTCTTCTTGCATGACCTTGAGAGAGCCAATCTGTCTTTCTGACCTTCAGTCCCCATCTATGAAACGGACTTGTAATACTTGACAATCTCAGTAAGTTTACAGATAAATACAGCAAATAAAACCCCACATAGACTGTGAAGTTTCATCCTGGGAGGAGTATATGTTCCTGGCATTTCTATTTCTTTTTCAAATGGTGATAATGGTTGTGCAACCCATGGCTATACAGTGTTACTAAACTGAGAATTGAATCTTCTAGTCCCTCTCAGTACAAATTGTTCAATGCAATTGTTCAATGCACGAGACTTGGTAAGTTGCAAATGTTATACAATCAGTTGCTTTCCATGTCTACACCTATCCATGACAAGTTACTGACTGTGTTTGCATATTACTTGTATGTGGCAGGGTACACATTGCAGAAGTTGTTTAAGGCATGTCAAACCATCACATTACAGTAACAAGTCATTTAAGTTGTCCTTGTATATTTGTACATGTTTAATACTATATTAAGTAAATTTAAAATACAATTTTGCCAAATGCAATTATTCTGTTAAGATAGTTAAATGATTAAGCTAATAATTCATATTTGCCCTTAAAGTTAGCTAAAAACTTGTTTTGCTTATCATGTCTATTACTTTCATGATGGTTGACTTAAATTGGCTTAAAGGTGTATCAGAGTGATTCCATGATAACACAAAAGATCACAAAGTCATAAGTAAACCTTTCTCCCAATCAGCTTCCCCAAATCCTTGACTGAATATGAATGGAGAATCTTCATATTTAAAGGCAATTTATATTGTCATCTGCCAAATATAATAATTGAAAAATTCTATGCTATAGCCCACACATTTGAGTGGATTCCTGCACAAGGATTTTCATACACAAAAAATAAGCTTTTCTAGATGGATTACAAACACAGCAAGCAGAGTATTTCACAAAAATAGTTGGCTAATTCAATGCTTTTGGTTTTAGTAAAAACTAGGAAGTGCAAAACCATACAAAAATGCAAAGGAGTGGAATCCATGGTTCATTTTCATTTCAAACCCAGGGCATGGTTTTAGAAGCTTTATTTTGTTTAAAGGTGCCTCCAAATTGCAAAGAGACTTTACCAAACTCTTTCAAAGTTGTAGGGTACTGGAATTCAGGAGCTAATGGTAAAGAATGTAGGGCCAGCCAGATGCAGGTTAAACTGCTCAAGGTTGTTCAGTATAGGATGTTGGTTTGCAGTTACTGCTTTGCCTATTTTCAGCCTTATAGATTTCATTCTGTGTCTTGTCTTTTTCCCCATTATTTTTTTTTGTTCTTTTCCCCTTTCTATTTTTCTTAGCTGGGAAGAGCCATAAATTATGTCATACACAATTCAGATCAAGCAGTGCAAATGGCATAGCAGTTTGCAATTATAAAAAGAAAAGGGAGGCAACAATAGCCTGCTTTAGGATTGAAGGAGGTTAGTTAAAAGAAAATCTTCTCAAGGGAAAGCAAGGCTGCTTCAAACAAAACCAAACAAAACCACCAAGCACAAATGAGGTTGCAGAACTCAAAGGAAAAATGTGTTTATATATGGCAGACGGAATTGCAAATGAAAAGAAATTAATGAACCCAGGCAGGAAGGATAAGTGCTAGAAACGTAGAGACACACAGCATTAGGAACAACTGAGCTGAACCAAAATTATAGCTGAGAATTCAGATGCCAAGAGAGGTAAGACATATTTTCTTAAGTATTAAGTACTCAAAAGAATTATAAGACTTTGAGGGTGAAACAGACTTTCCAGACCATGTACTCATATTCATGAGGTTAAACAAGGCAATAAAAAGAAAGAGGCATTTCCGTACCTATTCTATATAATATTACCTCAACAAACACCCTTTGGACAACAAGACAGAGAGTGAAGCTTGCTAATAGGTTCTGCTAAAGTGCCCTGAAACCTGTAAACATAACACCACCAATATCAATTACCCCGTACTGCAAATAGTACTTTGCTTCCCTGATGACTGTGAATAAAGAGATGTAATCTCTCTATACAATGACTAGCTGGAGGGTGCTGCTATATATGGGTTAAACATTTTCTGCTGGATGTCATTAGCTTCATTGATTTTTCTAACAATGGATGAGTGAAAGCCTGCAGTCCTGAGAGAATGACAGCATCTGCCTGACATCCTAAGTATATAAATCTCTTGAGAGCGAACATAAAAACACTAGCTTACTAAACATTCTTTAAACTACAGCACTAAGTCAGAATACTTGAGGAGGAGTCACTCTGAAGTAGCACCAACAGCATTTCCTTCAATAGCAAAGAGTGACACCAGAGTTGCAGGCACCTGGACATGTCCCAACGCTGAGCTGTTTGATAGAGAGAACTCATAATTTAGGAGATGCTTTTGCCAATTCACCCTATTTTCCTGGCTCTTTATGTTGCACACAACTGCGGCTAACTGTAGCATACCCAATCTGGGTTTGAAGCCATTGGGAGGACTGGTGAGCCAACCGAGGATGAAGCATCAGCTCCTCTTCCCATGATGCATCCAGGAGTGTGCAGTGGCATGGTCACACCCCTCTTGAACAATGTAGACCATTTGCTGACAGCTCCAGTTCTTGACCTTACAGAGTCTAAGTCATGGCTGGGCCATTTGGGAGGACCAAGTAAGGAGCAGGTTAGAGTCTCTCTGTCCCCAGCTTAGCCAAAGGTGGGGAAGCCCCAGTACTGCCCTTGCTGGGGTCTGTGGCAAGCGGCTGCCTGAGGTGCTGGGCTTATCTGTGAACAGCAGCAGTAATGGACAGTTCCCTTCCTCCAGCACTTTCTCCCTGCCCATTCTCCCCTAGTGTCCACCACTGGTCAGGAGCAGGCACTGGAGCCAGGCTCAGTGGCAACAGCAGCAGGTGGATCTATGCTCCTTCCTCCTCCATCGTGTTTCCCCTACTGGCCCAGGGGATTCAATTGCAGAGAGCAGCTACGTAGGGTAGTAGATGGGGACAGAGATGGTGGTGGTCCTGAATGGTTGCCCCTTCCAACACCCACTCCTGGTCAGCAGGAAACTGGGTGGAGACTAGGAGTACCTGGAATGGAAGGCCTGCCCATCACTACCACTGTTCCTGGCTAAACCCAGCACCCCATGCTGCCAATCACAGAAGCCCCAACTGGAGCAAGACCAGAGCAGTCCTGGGGCTTCCCCTGTACCTGGGTCTGACAGGGACAATGGTGGGAGTGGGCAACCCTCGCTCTCCTCCTCCCAGTTCCGCCACTTCCTTCTTCAGGAGGCAAACACTATGCAAAGCATCCTGGAGAGGGGGAGGGAAGAATGGGAGAGGAGGGGAGGTGCCTTGGCAGAAGGGATGGGTGCTAAGAGATGGGGAGGGAGGGAGCCTAATGTGCCTTGGGGGCGCACTCTGCCTGCTGGAGTGGGGCAGTGGGGCTGCTTCAGCCACTGCTGTGGCACCAATGACTTCTCCCACACTGCCTTTTTTAATCCCTACTTCTGCCCATGCCCCTTTTCCTTTTTAAAGTGCCTATGTCCATACCAAGACAGTGGCACTGTTTTCTATTCCTTAGTGTATTTTGAGAGGTGCTTAAGGTCTGCTGTGATGAGGGCCATAATAAGAGAGTAGATGGAAAAGGAAAGTAGGAATGATACCTGCTAAATGGTAACAAATATTATTACCCAGGTTCTGGAAGAAGATCTCAAATATGTGATTCTATACTCTATACTATATATAAAGACATAAAAATCAGATTGATGTAAGATCTTTGTTATGGCCATGTTTTGAACTGTCCTTATTGCTCATTTCTAATCTGTCATGCCCAGACTCTAAATTCTATTTTCCAGCCTCATATGCAGGGAGGGGAGCCAACTAAAAACATGTCAAACCAGCCATGAGAGTGAAGGCAATGAAATAGGAAAGGAAGGTTACCCACCCAATGTCCTTCTACCTTCTTATTAAATGGCCCAAACAACATAAAGGCTGGAGAGCTATTGCTGAAGAGGACAGTTCAGGAGCTCAGTGTTGCAGGGCTGGCAGACTTAGTGCTGAGAAAATATTGTCAAAATGAAAGGTGTTAGCGAAATTTAAAAATCTTGCTATTTCGAAGTGTTTCAGGTATTTGTCTTTGTAATTCTGTGTGAGGACCTGAAATGGTAAGTCTGGAGATTTCTTCAGTTATCAAGTGCCTGTAAACTCAGGGGACTGAATGGCCCAGGAGGCCCTTCCAATCCTACGTTCCTTTCAAATTAATAGGAGGGCAATTTAAATGTATATTAAATATTCATTTTATTTATAAAATATTTGTATTTACATTTTATGAGATTTTGGCCTCCTATGTTGTTATGGCTCTGCTTCCTCCAGGAACCATAAGAACTAAGAGAGATAGCGATCTCCTTCAGCTCCTGAGATGGGTGAGGGGAGAGGATTATGCAGAGCACTGGGGATGGGGTGGGGGAGCGGGACAGAGTCTTACCTGCCCCTGCTCTCTGCACTAAAGCGGCAGCTGCTACTACTGTGGCTGCTGCTATAGCAGCATGGGCTCAGCCCAATGCCACTAGTAAATAAGCTTGCTCTACAGCAACTGAAGCAGGTTTGTGGCACAGGCTTCCCAGGAGCCATCTTAGTGCCCAGTTCACTCTCCCTCCCCACCCAGATACACAACTGGGTGCAGGGCTACTGCAAAGACTCTTGGGGGAGGTGCTATTCCATTTCCCCACAAACTCCCCATACACCCACAGATCCCACATGTTCACTGCGCCTATGGCCAGGTTGAAGAGGGCTGGTCTTGTCTTGGAAAAGACTCTGAAGGTTGCAAGGGAGGATTCTGGCATCGCCTCTAAGATGGCATCCAGGGCTGGTCCCCTGCTTGTGCACACCCAACCTCACTGCCTCCGCTTCTGAGAACTAATAACCTGTTCAGTTAACTTCCTCAGATCCAATACTTGGGAACTGCCTAACAAAAATATATTGTTGATTTCTTAGAAACCACTCTGAATGATGTAAATGTTTTCTTCCTTTAGTCACAGTGGGCAAATTTTGCCTTCATTTTCACCATTGTAAATCCTACAATGAAATATGAAGAAGGTACACATTAATTTGTAAAGTGCTGTAGCAGTTTACCAGCAAAAGTATTGTGGATTTATTCCTCTTGTATTTGAAAAGCCTCCAGAGCTCTTTAAAGTTTTATGAATTCAAAAGGACTGGTTGTGCTGAGCAAGGTAAACAGAACACAAGGGTAATTGTAGGATAACTGAAAAGTTGCTTTTTCAACTAATATTTACTCCCCAGGCAGGAAAATATGATCAAAATCCAAGTTTTAAAGTTTTAAAATAGAAAAAGAAACATAAGGGGAAAGTTGACATATTTCCTATATAACATAAACTTTAAAGGCTGCCACTTGCAAAATAAGAGAGCATTTTATGCCATCTAGTGGCAGTTATAAGTAATTAAACAAGAAAGAAGAATCTACTGTAATGTGATCTGTACAATTTAGTCATGGCAGTGCACAATTATCTGGCATTGGAGGAGCCATGTGAATGGGCAAATCTGAAAAGGGCAACACCATTAGGGAATTATGGAACAGTCCAGACCATCAGAAGAAAGAGGAAGGTTTCTTACAGGCTTTTCTGTAATACTTATGGCAGTAGCAACCAAGCCTGGTGCAATTTATAAATTATTTTATCCTTCTAACATCCCTGTGTTATCTCCTGTTTACTGATGAAGTCCTGCAGCTCAAAGAGTAATAGTGTCATAGCAAGGCAGAACCACAACTGAGAATATAACTCCCATCTTTTCTTGGCTTTACTTTTCCTCCTCCTTGTATTTTACCCATTTTGAGTTGTTTCTGTGAGAATATTAAGTTGAAGGGGTTTTAAAATGAAATTAGACCTGAATGCGGCATAATTTGTCATCATCCCTATCTCTTCCATTTTTGATTTCCAATATCTTTGTCCTGTTAATGGGAGAGTTTTCGATTCCTCTCTTGCAACCTTCAACCTTGAGATTGATAACTTTATAGTTCTCTAGGAATATATCTAGTAGAGAGCCTCAAGACAGTATAGAAAAGTACTAAGATATCATGGATTCTGATCTGCAGTAGTCAAGCCTTGATATCAAATCTGAAACATGATTTCAAATATCTTTCTCATATGTTTCAAAATGTCATGACTTTACAGTACAATACCATGATTGTCCAGTGTTTGGAGTAAATGTTGCAACTAGAAATATGGCAACCTCCAGTTTTCAAACTCTATAGCTCCTGAAGCTATTTTTATTTTGCCTTTCACTCTGTAAACATAAATACCTGTGCAAGGTGGAATTAAAAGACTATTTATTTTAAGGGTACCATTTTACAGCTAATGGGAACTCACTTTCCAGTAAGCAATGGGGAAACAAGCCACCTGGTTTTCTGATTTATTGTAACTCATCAAGCCTTATGTCTTCTAGGGTTGCGGGAAAAAATTATGGCTATCCCTGGGTTGGGCTGGTTACTTGGGGAAATCCACATTTATCAGAAATGAAACTCTGTCTTAGCAACCTGTTCCCTTGGCTTCCCATGCAGAATTCTGGGATGTTGCTAGTGAGCCCGATGGGGTTTTAGGAGCCAGGATACAAATGAACCTGTAAGACATATATGATAAATGTAGCTTATAACTTGGCTTTGTGGTTTATTACTTGTATTACAGTAGCACATAGAAGAAACAACCAAGTTTGGATCTCATTGGGTAGGCACTCTACACGCATATTAGAAAGACTCCTGCCCTGAAGAAAAGCAACCAGTTCTAGATCATTCCAGTTTCATCAGTCTCTGGTCCAACTTCCCTTCCTGATGATATCCAGCCAACAAAGTCACTTAGCTGAATCACCAAGGCCCTTGCCTGTCCCACCTACTGAATTAGCGACTCTTTTGATCTTCTATATCTTCCACTAGCAAAGGTCATTGAAACCAACTTTTTACTAGCAGTTGAAATACAAATGAGAAACCCCCTTGTAAGGGAGCCACAGGCTCCCCATTACTCTAAGGAGAAAGCAAGTCGAGGGAACCACTGCTTTGATAACCTGGCTGCAGGGGAATGGGCAGCCAGGTCTCAGAGGCTGTGAATGTCTATTGCAGAGTTCACAGCTCTACAATAGTACAAGAGGGCAGAGACCCACTTGGGAGCAGGGGCACTGCTACTGCAGATAGACCAACAGTCCATTAGAAGAAAGAGAGGCAGCTGTGCCAGGGCTAGCAAGTCACCTGATTGGAAGTAGGCAGGGCTTGAGAGACCTATAAGCCCAGGGCCTGAGCTGGAGCAGTCGGTATGGCCCTGAAGGCTGTGGCAGGAAAGAGCTCTGTCGAAGAAGGGCTGTAGCTGAACAACCAGCTGGGAACCTGTTATGCTAGGGAGCTGCAAGTAAGGAATCAGGGCTTGCATAGAGCTCTGGCTCAGGTTGAGGAGGGTTACTATATAGCCACCAGGCTTAGAGTTTGATTATAGCCAGTGTACTTATGTTTCTATTTAAGTATAAACTAGTGGAGTGGACTGGGACTAGTAAGGAATAGTGGAGGTCATAATAGTGGCAGGAAGGCATAAAGAGGCTTGAGCTCACCAGGCAAATCACAAGCTGCCACATAGCCCCAAAGGGGCAGAAATTAGAGAGGACCAGTGAGCTCATAGCTCAAAAGGGGTAGAAACTTTAGAAGGCTAGTCAGCTCATGAGCCCATGAGGGGCAGAGACAAGGCCAGAGTCCCACAGCCCTAGAGGGACTCTGGGACTAGAGGCCCAGCCTGGAGTCAGGAGTGGACTGGCCAAGTTCGCCAATGACACCAAACTTTGGGGCAAAGCATCCACGCCAGGTGAAAGGCGGATGATCCAGGCTGACCTGGACACGCTCAGCAAATAAATAGGTGGACGAGAACCTGATGGTGTTTAACACTGAAAAATTCTTCCCAAGGTTCTCCACCTTGGGGAGAAAAACCTGCAGCATTCTTATAGGCTCAGCACTATGGAAGAAAGAGACTTGGGGGTCATGATTAACTACAAGATGAACATGAGCCTGCAATGCAATGCTGCAGCCAGTAAAGTGACCAAAACGCTGGCTTGCATCCATAGATGCTTCTCAAGCAAATCCCGGGACATCATTCTCCCCTTGTACTCGGCCTTGGTGAGGCCGCAGCTGGAGTACTGCATCCAGTTTTGGGCTCCACCATTCAAAAAGGATGTGGAGAAACTTGAGAGAGTCCAGAGAAGAGCCATGTGCATGATCAGAGGTCAGGAAAACAGACCTTATGACGACAGGCTGAGAGCCATGGGGGTCTTTAGCCTGGAAAAGCACAGCCTCAGGGGTGATCTGATGGCCACCTATAAGTTTATCAGGGGTGACCACCAGGATCTGGGGGAACGTTTGTTCACCACAGCGTCCCAAGAGATGACGAGGTCAAACGATCATAAACTACTGCAAGACCATTTCAGGCTGGACATAAGGAAGAATTTCTTTACTGTCTGAGCCCCCAAGGTCTGGAACAGTCTGCCAGCGGAGGTGGTTCAAACACCTACACAGAACACCTTCAAGAGCAAATTGGATGCTTATCTTGCTGGGATCCTATGACCCCAGCTGACTTCGTGCCCTTTGGGCGGGGGGCTCGATCTTCAGAGGTCCCTTCCAGCCCTAATATCTATGAAATCTCTGAAATCTATGAAAAGGATGAGACAGTAGCTGGATCCCAGATGCCAGGTCTAGCACAGTGGGGTAGAAGGGTCTAACAAGAGAAAAGGAACCAAGGCCCCAACAAGAGACATAAGGCCTAGAGTGACCTGATATGGGACTGGGGCCAAGTGCCCCTGAAATAACTAAGTGTTATCATCTGTGAGGCATGGTCATGGCTATAGGGGAGGTCAGAGACCATGTTCCAGTGTGGTGGAGCACAGATGGTCTGGGAGGGCCCCATCTAGTGCCAGAGAGAGGACATGGATTCAAGGAGTTCAAGAGGAGCCCACTGGCAGATAGCAGACTAGGACTCCCTCAGGGACCTTAGACAGCTTCTCTTTCTCCCCATCACATATTACCATCAAAGCATGGCAGTAGACAGAGTAAAAGGGAGGGTACCTAAGGAGCCTGAGTGGGGCAGGAATTGTGTAGTTACTAAAGACATCACAGCTGCCTCTGCGGCTTAGCCCTGCTATACCATCCAATAAATTGTATTGCAATAAAGTTATGGTGGACTCTTTTAACAGTGCATTTATTACTTAACACTGACCTGTGAGCCCTGGTCAGGTATGTTGGTTGGCATCTCAGAGAATTTCTTTTCATGTTGCTGGTGCCTTTGTCAGCAACTGAAAAGCTCTGAGTGCCCACAGTGCTAAATGTTTCACTTTCTAAAAAAGGAAACTGGAAAACTTCCCAGATTGTACATCTGCCTCTAATTTACACCTCTGAGGACTGGGGTGAACAAGAAAGAAGTGAGAAGGATTAATAACATTCTGTGCTTTCTCTGCAACTACTGTGGCAAATTACACCCCCATACACACAAATCGGGCAGCATCTGACTAGATATCAGGTACAACACTGGATTCCATAGCACCATATCTTATCCGTATGCAGTATGTCTACAAAATTAAAAGGAATACATTTGGTGCCATACTTTGGTACCTGATACTGAAGTTTGCTGAATTGAAAACAAAAATCCAATGTGCAATTTAAAGATTTCATATCTGAAGATGAATTCAGAAAGAAAAGTTTTTACAGCGAGCTTAATTTTCTTCTCACTTACATCAGTCCGAATCTAGTTCAGAAAGGCATGAGCAGTTCCAATGAATTTAGTCAAAGCCTAACTCAGTATGAGCTGGGGGAAGAGGGGGGAGAATGTGGGGCAGAATCCAGCCCTTAATAAGCAAGGCACACTAAAACAAAGGCAATATTTGGGGTTCTGCAACAGGAACTGGTAAGTAATTACAGCATAAAAAATACTAACAAGAATCAGGCAAGGTCTCTGTCTGATTCACCTTTGTCCTATAGGTGACAGTATACAACTACAGTGCATAGCTGTGCTTCTAATGAAACTGAGAACTGTTGACTATAAAGTGCCCTGCATCTGTTCTAGTAAATATGTATTTGAACAGGGAGACATACAGATAAGGACCTCACCAAAATGATGTGTACCATTTTGGCTGGGACATGGGTTGAATAAGAGACCTCTCGAGCTAAAATGAGAAGTTTCCGAAGCTTGAGCTAAAGAGTCAAGTTCACATACATCAGAGACAGAGAGGAGAATGCAGTAGGCAAAACTGAAGAAGGATTTATGTGTGCAGACTTACACTGTATTGAGCCCTCTCGCAGGTTGGGCTCATAACTTCGTTCTTCCTGCTTCTAAAATTCCTCGGGTTAGAACTGATATAAAAATAAGTATATTTTCACCCAAACTTCCTAAGTTCAATGCAAACCAGAACTCTGTTTTGGAAAAAAAAAAATCAAAACAAATAATCCCTAGCACATGGATAATTTACTACACCATGGTAATATGTTCTTTGATGCAATGTTTGTCAGATATTTTAAACTTGGCTTATAGGACACACAGCATATGCATTAATTTAAAAATAGTTAGACTATGTTTGGAAATCAAGATAATAATATTGAATCAGACTGTACATGCTGGAGTTGTGATGCGTTGCTTTATGTTCTTGAAGCCTTAAAGATTTTAATGTTGAAGAAATTTCTCTTAGCTGTGTTTTTGTGGAATAACAATGACATCCACTGGCTGGCTACTTTAATAATACATATGTATCTGCTGTAGATATAACAGGCAATGATAATATGTTTTTTCTGGCAGCTTCCCCTTATGTTAGCTGTGGATTCTTCCTAGATAATTTGTCATGGGGAGGGAATGTGAAGGTTGGAAGTTTAGGTATGAAAAATATCCTATGCCTTAATGAGGCCATACAGTAAGCAAGTCAGTCCTATTTTACAGGCAACTAAATGCCAGTTTAGCCTCAGGGAAGAATGGGATATTGTAGCTTACTCATTTTTCAGTCTTCTAAAGAGGTTCAAGCCCCAATTTCTTTCCTAAAAACTGATACTGAATGTGGACTATGCAGGGATGTATCTCTTTTCTTCTTGTTTGATTTTAGTAATCATCTAAAATGTGTATGTCTAGATTCTTAATGTCATCAAATTCTAACTATTTTTCCTTTTTTAAAGTTATTTATTGATGTCCCATTAACGTTCTTCAGGCTCCCTTGGGGCATCACTAACTTCTATACCAACAAAATATTTATTTTTAAGATGATTTTTTTTCAATATATTTAATAAAAATACATTACCATAGCAACTACAACTCACAGGGTACTTAGTGATGTGGGATTTAAGTAGATTTCCTTTGAAGAGCAAGATACTTAAAATGATAATGCATCCTGAAAACTTCTGCATTTCAGTTTATTGGGCAAATTTTTAACTTTTTGCAGGTTCCTACAACTTTATGCGAGTGCATTAAAACTTCTTTCTTCCTTTGTTGAAAAAAAACCTCACTACGGTTTGAGGTAAGATAATCAAAGGCATGTATCTGAGAAAGATATTTGCATGTTTAATGGCCAATGGGGAGACAGGTGTGTGATGAAAAGAGCAAAGTTTAAAGTATGAATGTTTAGGCACCGAATACCAATGTACAATGTAGATTCCCTTTGCTTCCATTGTCATCAATGTCAATTTTGTCTTGATGTCAGTAAGAAAACTGGACAAACTTTTGTTCTGAATGTTATCATATTTTCATAGTTCTCATTTCTAAGAACAGTTTCCCAGAATATAAGGGCGTTAATAGAGGTGCCCTGGGAGTGGGAGGGGACACTTTAATTAGAGTGGCTCTTGGAACCTCTCTAATTAAAGTGCCCATAGCATCACATGTATCATCATCCCCATGCTGAAAAATTGTGGTAGGGGCACTTTAACTAAAGCTCATTGAACAAGCTTTACTTAAAGTGTCCCGGCCACTATTAATCAAGTGCCGCTATTAAATGAGTGCCCCTGCCGCCATTAAACAAATAATTCTAGGTCATGGACAACTTCCAAGGATAGGACTTCCACAGTTTCTTTTGGTTTGTAGCTCCCTTGCACCAGAAAGTTTTCTTTCCCCTCATCTCTTGCCTATCTCTCTCTCGTTGCAAATTAATCCAGTTATTTCTCATTCTCTGTTTGGTGGACAGGGAATACAATCCATCACTGTCTTTTTAAAAATCTTTTTCATATTTGGAGACTGTTGTGTCTTCCCTCATTCTTGACAGTGAATTGCTGGTAACTGCACTTGGAGTGAAACTTTTATACCAATGGATCCTTTATACAGTAATTTCATCTAGACCATTTCAGACCTATGAAATTTTCCTAGGATAAGAATTCCTATTCTCAAACAGCTCTACTAACCAGTATGAAATGAAACCCAATGCCACAGGTAAAACCTACTGAGAAGCTATTTTTGAAAACTTCTGCCCCTTCTGCCTTCTCCAGAAGGTTTCACTGTGTAAGGATCCTATGAAATATTTATTCCTTTAATATGAGAGAGATCCCAAAACATCTTGTACAAATATGTAAAAGAATGTATGGAGAAATGTTGCATTTATATGTAAAATTCAGAAAAGTATCCTTTGCCATGTTTTGAATTGTGTGGGTGTCTGATTCACAGGATAAAACAGTATTTAGCATAGAAGCTGACATCAAAATGTTAGTGTTCATTTGTTAATACAAATGGTTATCCTGTTCTTTCTCTTCCTTATTTTCCATGCTTTTTATTCCCATTATACGGTTACCATAGCAATTGTTCTTGTTTCCATCAGCTTTTATATGTGTATTTGAGTGTATTTAGCTTACGGAATACACTCTAGTTCCCTCTAATTCTTACAATAGACTGAGTTCAAATGTTGACGTTTAATTTACCTGTTCCCTGATATTTTTAGATAAATTGTTTCATAACAAAATATCTTTTATACGTATGGACAGAATCATGAAAATAAGCTTTAATGTAGCACCACAGAATCTCCTATAGATGTCACCAAACTCCATGAATTTCACTAAACAAGAGCATATGTGATTTACTGTATATGCTTTTCTGATCAGCAAACTAATACACTGTTGAATTTGTTTAGGGCTTGAGTCTGCCACCCTTAAGAATGATGATTATAGTTTACTCTGTGATTAGTGATTGAAACCAGTACTTTTTATTTACACCTTGGGTAATATAGAGTAATATAGGACCTGGCATGCATGAGAGGGCAGATCCAAATCTTTCTTGCAGGTGACTTAATAGGACTTGGGTGATCCAAATGAATTCTACTACAGTAGCCTCAAAAAATTAGGCATCTAGCTGATTGCCCAGAAAAGCTTATTGGGTGTCTTGGTTTAGATTTGTTCACATGCTCAGAAATTACCCAGACCAACTGCCTGGGTGCCTAATTCTTGCTTATGCACTATTGAAATAGTATTCTGCCTACATCTTTAATATGTTGCGTGTTTGCAGGGCATGACAAATGACTGTTTGACACCCTGACACTCAACAGCATAAGCACAGCATCCATAGTCACTGCCTGAAGCCCATCCTTTGCCTCATATCTATAGGGTAGATCAGTTGCTCCAGGCTGTGGAAGAGCTGGGATGGAGGAAAGGGGATCATCAGTTTCAATTCCTGCTGCCAAGATTACTGCTGGTTTTTAACCACTGTTTTTGAAATGTAAAATGAACCGTTTGAGGGACAAGGGGTTTCTTCCCCCCTCCCAGACATTGTCCTACTCACTGAGCTACAGAGTCAGGCTCCATCTTGAATACTCTCCTCTGGTCTTATTATTTTTGCTCTTCTAGTTGTACAGATTCAACAGAAGGAATGGACGGGTCCATACCTAGAGGAGCCCATAGGCCAGAGGCTAAGGCATTCTCCTGGGAAGATAAAGATACAGGTTTGAGCCTGTTCAGATTGAGAAGGGCTCACAATCCAGATCTCCCATTTCCTTGATCAGTATTTTGGTAGTTGGGCAAAAAGTTAGTGGTTCAAGAGTCAGTTGGGGATGGTTTGCACTTACCTGAGAGCTGCTGTCTGTTAGGCATCCCAGTTCAGGCAGGTACCCACTCAGTTTCTGGCATTCTGAATCCTGAAATAACAAAGGTATATCACCTGTAGTATGGACAGACCCTTAATCTCCTTCACAGAGTGGGAGTTCATGCCTACTATTTTCTTTTGGCTTCTTGTAAGCACCTCACCGCTCAATGCTTAGATTATCTTTAGAGATGGCTAACTACCTCCATTGACTTTATGTGGGTCATAGGTCACCCTGTTGAATTGAATTTTTAGATACTACAACTCCTACATTTAGTCACATACAAGAATGTTTTGAATCTGATCTTTAGTCTTTTCTCAGCAATGCATACTACTGCCTTATCTCTAGTCCTAAAAATTTGTGGAAGGCTTGCCCAAATGTGGAAAACAGGCATACACAAATTCTGGTGGGTCAACTGTGAAAGCAAAATGTAGCAACCTGAAAAAAGAATTTGAGAAGTGTCTTACAGAAGATGCTAAAGTTAATAATATATTTTTTAAAAATGCATCAGAATCAGGAAGCCAGCAAGAGAATTGGTGGGACTGTTAGATGAGTACAGTGTAAAAGCTGCACTTTTATACCTGCAACCTGCGCTGGAATGATGGGGCCATATCAGAGAAGCTAAATTAATCCTTTGTATTAGTTTTACTGTAGAAGATAATGGGGTAATTTCCACATCAGATCAGTTCTTCCTTGCAGATAGGTCTAAGAGGTGGATCACATTTAAGTGACAACAGAAGAAATGTTAGAACAAATCAGTAAATTAAACATTAATAAGTTGCTGGGGCTGGATGGCATTTGCCCAAGAGTTCTAAAAGAGTTCACGTGTGAAACTGCAGAATTGTTGGGAATAGAATGTAATCTGTCATTACAAAAGCCTTCTCTGCCAGAGGATTAGTGGGCTGCCAATATAACATTCGTCTTCAAAAAGAGCTCCAGAGCCAATCTTGAAAATGACAGACCAATGAGTCTTGTTTCTATGCCTGGCAAGTCTGTATCATCTATTATAAAGAATAAAATCAGCAGTTACATAGAGAAAAATGGTATGTTTGGGAAGAGTCAGTAGAGTGGGTTCAGTATTAGGATCAGAACTCATTCTCCTGTCCTAGGGATCCTGGAGGAGAAATGTGGGATGTGCCTTGGGAATACAGGAGCTGGGATTTGACAGTCACTGAGTTGCTATGCCAGGCAATGCGGGGAGAAAGGTTTACTGAGGAAACAAAAAGAAAAAGTGAAAATAGGGAATAGAGGAAGTCTGGGGATATGGGAAAACTGGGGCTGTTATGGGAAACTTGGGATATCGGAGGTGAACCTAAACTAAAAGCAAGTAGAGCAAAGAGAGAGGGAAGGACTAGCTGGTTTACATGTCAGGATGAAGTTGTACAAACAGAGTGTCAATAGATGCATCTTCAGTTTCAGGCAGACAGGTAAGTACCTTGCTCTTTGTATTGTCCATCTTCTGACTAGTACAGGGAGACTTCCACCTAGAGCAGGTAAGAGTCTTCACTGGTATTGATAGTGCTGCAGGTGGTGGTTTGTGTACATCATACAGTAGCTGGTGCCACTACTAAGTGAATGCAGGTGGATTGTGCTAAGAGAAAGGGACTGGGGTTTTTTTTTATTTGTGAGCACTGAATTGGCAACAGTTTATATACAACTGTAGTGGTCCTAAAATAATCTGAACTGACATGTCAGAATGAGCATCTTCCCTAGAGGTATAGGACTGAGAAGCAGTTTTGCCAACCCTCGTGAATTTATCATAAATTTCATGATATTTGGTATTTTACTTGGACACCAGGTCCTGGAGACAAATGGCTAAGTAATAATTTTAGTTTCCATTAAAAAAAATAAAGAGTTTCCATCTGTCTTGGTAGCAGTGGAATTTGCTGCAGCTGAATGGAATTTTTTTTTGTCACCAAAGCCCATGCTGAGAGGGCAAAATAAATACTGATTTCAGCAGCAAAAATGGGGTCAATTTTTCCCCCAGCACGAGTGAACTTTCCTGCTGCTTTACAGAACTATCATTCCCAGAACACCTTTCTCTTCATGATACACACTGCCTGTGCTGCAGCTTCCTGCAGCTGGAAAGTACAGGCAGAGCAGGGGACAGATGGGTAAGAAGTCTCCCCCTGTCCATGTTATATTACTGTAAAGGGGATAGAAGAAGTGAATGTGAGAAGTGTAAAGCCATTCAACCTGGTGACTGGAATCTCAGGAGAGAGAACTTCCTGATTGAAAGTGCTCTTTTTTTTTTTTTTTTATAGAAAAACATGTTTTCTTCCACAAAAAAGCCCTTGAATTACTTGTACACTAGCTTTTTGTGCCAAGAGAAAGGTTTTCTCCCACCACAAATGTAATGCCTGTCCATAGTCTAAGAGAATGTAAAGAGTGGGGATAAGGAAATGGCTGGGAAAAGAAACAAAATGAGGAAACAGGCACTAAGAACTGGACAGCAGTTGAAAAAAAAATTGGTAAGGCCCCTAATATGTGACATTTATTTTACAATTGCTGGTTAATTGCATCATAAATTTAGACATGCTACATGTGCAAAGAAGTATTGCACAATAAAACTGGCCAACCATCCATAACGATGGCTAACCACCCACAAATATATTGCTTGAAAAATGTAGAATGTGTTTGTAACTGGTTTCTATCAAGCTTTAATTTGAGTATGTGGTATGTCTGTGAGAGGTAAAAGTGAAAACAGACATGTACAAAAGTAATCTGGGGGGTAGGGAGCAAGAGAATTTGTTTGGAAAGCTGCTGGTGAGGCTAGGATAGGGAGAGAGGAAAAGCACATACACAAAGGGCACAGAAAGAAGTTATATTTATCATGTGATTAGCCCCTCAAAAGTGTTCCAGAGCTGTGCCCTGATAGGAGTGCATGGCTGCAGAGCACTTTAAAAGTCCCTAATATTGCAACAAATTAACCCTTATTATATGGGGGTTCAGGTGAAGGCACTCCCAAACAGAGCACTTTCATTAACTTCTGTTTGCTTGGGCAACTGGGCTGATGCAGCTCAGCCCCATCCCTGGTGCTGTCTGCACAAAGGGAGGGGAGGGAGCTCAGGTTGGGGTTTGTCTGAGGGGGCTGGGTGGATTAGAGCCCTTCTACCTTAGTGGGCCTCCAGTCCACCTGCCCCCCATTCCAGCACAGGCTGGGCAAACCCCAGCCTTAGCTCCCTCCCTTTCCTTTTCTCTTCCCTCCCACCATACAAATAGCACTGGAGCTGGGGGAGGTGGGGGAGGAGGTCTAGCTGATAGAAACTGCAGACATGAAGCTCTTTGGCTGCATCAGCTCCAAAGTGGCACTTCATTCCCCACCTTCCTGATTCAACAGAAAATGTCTGTTGGGTCAAGAAGGCTGGTCTAACTCACGGCACTTTCTGTGCGTATCTGTCAGTGCCTAAAAGCACCTCATAAGGTGTTAGGTGTTCCAGGAAAGTTCAATTTCTAGTTCTTCTGCCCCTTCACATGGGTCACCCCTGCTCTGTGCAAAGGTTAGGGGAACCCAGGGGAGAGCTCAGGGTTCACTTCTCATTAGCAGCACAGTTGAAGGTGAGGGGAGGGGGCTGACAGCTGCTACCAGCAACTCTCCAGCTCCCCTTGCATGCAAGTACTGCCAAAGCAAGTTCCCAGAGCACTTTCCCCCTTTCTAGATAGCTTGTTCTGTGAATGTGAAAGACATGAAGGCTTCAGCCCAGCTCTTACTGGAATTATCATTTTTTAAATTAAAATAATATTTTCAGCAGTCAAATAAGGTGAAATTGTATCTTGTTTAAAATAGAAAGCAGCAGTATAAGAGGTCTTTTACAGGAACCTTCTGATAAAATTTCTTGTCCTTTTATAAGTCCTCCTTAAACTCACACACAGGACCAACTACACATAGCTTTCTTGCTTTGGCCAGGCATTTGAATGCCTTTATTTAGGCAAAGGTGATTTATAGTGTACTACTTTGTAAGAAGTTCAACATAGAGCCATAGTTGGTCTTGTGTTTTTAAATATTTAGGTACATGAGTGCACTTCCAACATGTCTGAACTATTTAGTCTATTTAACAAAACTAAACATGCAAGTTAAGTCATTGCACAAGAAGAGTTTCACAGGTGGCATTGTTGGGGAAGATGCAAATGAATCACCCATTCTGGTCACCTGTACATAGCAGTAATATGTGCAAAACAGGTGCTTAAATTGTGCTTATGTTCACTGGGTTAAACATTTTCAAGTTGTGTCTGATATTTTTGTAAGGCAGAAAAAGGGAAAACAGATCTCTGTCACAGGGAGAAAAAGGAGCAGAATTACTATTTGACTTTTCATTATATGTTTCATGCATAGGGTGGTGATCAGAAGCCCTACTCTTTGTCTGAGCAGTATCCCTGCAATGGCTGTGATCTGTCAACACACCTCTGGTTTCATTGCTATATGTATTGCTTGTATGCTATGTAGCTCAGTAAAAGGAGTGCCACTTTGCTGGCAAGTCAGTAATGCACTGTAGTTGCATATGTTCCTAACCTTTCCATGAACTCCAGCCCTCTGCAGCAGGTTGCGGAGGCCCAGAGCAGTCAGGTGACATACAATGCCATCTGCACTTCTATACTGGTCATCTGTCCGGAGCTCTGACCTTTTTGAACATGATACAGTGAAATCTAAATCCTAAAAGCTGCTTGGAGGCAAAATCTGCTCTTCAATGTCAGTTTCACTACTCAGTCACTTAATTGTCCACTGCAACTGATAAAGTAACCATTAGATTTAGGTCATGAACTACAGTTTATCATTCGCATGCAATCATATCCCTTTGAAACTTACTGATTTCTAAATAATAGCAACATACCCATACTCCCTAAAAGCTTTAGGAAATTTAGCTTACACATGCATTGTAGTAGAACAGGAGAAATTGGAAGATTTTTTGTATAATGTGAGGATCCTGTTCTGTCTGATATATTTCAGGGTTTACACTGTATTTTAGGCAGCTACTAGTACCACTGGAAACAAACACTGAGGAAACACATTTTAGTCTGAACTTAAATAAGGATTTTCTTCCATTAAATGCTAGGCACTCTAGCATATACCTTGGCATAAAAATAAGAGATGATTAAGGACGAGGACTACTGAGATCTGTTTTAGTCTGAAAATGATCTTTTTCAGCCAATGCACATTTTCCAAGTCTTAGTTTTGAATGAAAAAAGAGACAAACTAACCAGTAACTATTTATAAATTCTACCTTCCATGCTGGAGCAGAGTAACATTATAACACTATTAATCATCATCTCAACAATGCGCATAATTTGCCTTTCTATAATGCTTTTCATCTGAGGATCTGAAATGGTTTCCTAAACATTAAGTAAAGTTCATAATGCCCCCTCCGAGGTAGGGAAGAATTCTTTCCCACTTCATATAGATTGGCATGAAGAGGGGTAAATCCTAGACTGTTTTAATTCCCCTTCTAACCATAATTTTAAACTTTGATGGTGTCAGAGTTAAAAATTAAAATTTAGGATATAAACAGGTTTCATCTTTCTAAAGTAGGTTATCATTGGTTCCTTTCTTTGCTGTTTTGGCAGAATAAGAAAACCCCAGTGAAGTCAATAAAAATTTTGCCACTGACTTCAGTGAAGAAAATTTTATCAACAGTGTCCTACTAATATAGAGTCTCTCTGCACCATTATTTTATCCTTCTGGTCAACAAATGTATCCAGTTTCATAGTAAATTCATGGAAGAGCCACAAATAGGATCCAGTTGTCCTGATGCTGAGTTTCTGGTGTTCACTCTGTCATTAACCCCAACAAATTTGTGGGGATTGTGGTATGTCGTGAATGTTTTCTTGCATTTATTTAATTGATATGGTATGTGTAGTCTTGTTAGATAGCCAATGTTATGTTGTATCCATTTATATCACTTTTATCATTTTGTAGATTATGTTATGCTGCCTGTATATATCTTCATGATTTTGGTTGTGGCTTAATCAAAGGAACTAAGTGATGTGTACTTAAGGAAAAAAGAGTAGCCATAATGACTAAATATATCTGGCCATTCTGTTATTAGGACAAGGACAATTGTCATTCTCAATCACAGGCAGAAGTGGGGTACTGCTGAGCTGTGTACCTAAGGCATTGTCTGCATGTAATGGGATAAACAGCCTGACAATAGCTAAGGCGTCCCAAAATAATAGGCCACTCGCTGGAAAAATTCCAGCTGCCTCTGGCAGGAAATAAATTTTTAGATGGTTCTGAGGCTCATGTAGCATTGGGACAATGCTGATGGGGGGGAGGGTCTGGCTTTGAGGTACTTAGGGAACTTTTTGGAGGTTAAAAGGGTTGAAGAGGGGCCAAATCCCCAGAAGGGAGGGCTGGCAAGATCAGCAGAAAAGTTGGTATCTGAAAATCCTGGCAGGACTCTCTGAAAGGACTAGGGTGTAGCCAAATCTGAGAGGGTAAGAAACTTAACTGGCTTTTTTGTTGTATTTCCAAAATTTATGATCAGTTTTTCTTGTGTAACTCTTTTCTCATATATAATAAATCTTTTTGTTGTTTTGTCTCCTCACTGATTGCCTGTGGTAGACTGCACTTTTTAGGGAAAGTGATATTTCAGGCTAACCCATTTCATGGAAAGGGGGACCTCAAATTCTTTTGCAACCCAACAGAAAACACGTGGAACAGTCCGAGGTTCCCAGGCTGCAGCTTTGAGGTCCAATATAAGGGCAGTGGAACTGAGGCTTGCAAGGAGAAGGAGCTATCCCAAGGCAAACCTTGAGTCTGCTCTTTGGGATAAGCAGTGGGGAGAAACTTCGGGCACATGGGGTACCCCACAGATAGGCTTTTGACACACTCATTTAATCTCTCCTAATGTCAGCAAAGGATGGACAAAGGCCTATTAACATTTCCGTATAACTATTAATATAAAACTATTGGCATGAGTGTTATTGTGGATAATAAAGTCTTTAATTAAGAATAATTTTATGAATTGAACAAGATATAAAATGCATTGTATTAAAGTTGTTAAACAGGGAGACTTATGAAACTACAAGATTCTCTATCTTCTGAACTATAAAAAGTAGACTGGATGATCCTCACTAGTGTTTTTAACATAAGTAAGAGAAAAGTTAAAAGTATATTTCATAAAATAATATTATGCACTTTGAACATAAGGAAGTTCCTTTGAGGCTTTTACATAGCCCCTTTATAAAGCCTGCACCAAATCCTTGGATATGTAGAACTCCCATTGCTCAAGGAATGTGCAACCAAGCTCTTAATCTGGAAAATAATGGATTATATTTGAGCGACAGCTCTACCAAACCAGCCAATTTGAGTCCTTCATGGCCAGGCCAAGTCTTCAGTAGCTTTCAATTTCTTTTAGTTTAAACTGAAATGGCTGTCACTCTGCTGGTATCTCCTTTGAGCTTCCACAGCTTGGGAAGAACCTAGCCATTCAAAGAAATATCTTTTTATACTCAGTTTAGAAAGTGGAGATGAGTTTTTAGGATGTTAATGTAATAAAACTCCTGAGGAGTTGCCATAATTTTTACTTTTTAACAGTCTGCACCCTAACACAAACAAGAGATTATGGAAAGAAGGGAAATTTAGGGCTGGATCCTGCCTGCATTTAACTTCAAAAATATTGTCATTGACAATGAGTTCTTAAAATGTGTTCACTGACTGGAACCTAATTACACCATGGATTGTGTGATCATCCAGGGTAATTTTAAAAGTCTCTCTTTTAAGTCCTGTATTATGAGCCACAAGGGCATGTCTATATTGCTTTTACAGTGATTCAGATCCCAACACTGAGAAATAAGGCCCACCCACTTCTTCACATGCACTGAAAAAATCTCATATGGTTGCTCTTGAAGCAGTGCCATGCATGGCTAATGCCATTCACAGAAGAACACCAAAACTGAGACTCTGAAAACATCCCTGTGAATGTGCCAAAAAGCAACACCACCACATTTTGTGGCAGTTCAGATTTGTCTCTCAGTGGTGGGCTCCGGGTTGCCTTGGGCACATAGACATACCCATAGCTTCTATAACAATAAGATCACTTGAAGTCCACAATTATTCGGATATATTCATGGTCATTACACTAGAAAGTAGTATTTTCCTTTTTCCCCTATTGTACTTCTATAGGTAGATTTGAATTTTAGGCTTTTCTATACCTTTGCAGCTGTTGCTGAATGAAAGGCTGAAAACACAAGACTAAATTCACCATTGATGCAAATTCCATTGAAGACACTGGAGAGCTTCCCACTTATCAGAAGGGTGAATTTGTTTACTTTCTTCCAAAATTGGGCTAAGTAGCAGATGTTCTGTATTAGAAGTGGAATTAACCAGAATGGTTTTCATTTGCAGAGTTGTTGAACATGACTAGACCAATAGGGTTTAAAAGTCACTCTCTTGAAACACCACATGATTAGAGCTTTAGGGAACATTTCACACTGTTGCTTTTACTCAAGGAAATTCCCTCTGAATAAAGTGGAAGTTTCCCTTGATAATTCATTGTAAGAATTGTCCCATATTAAGAGAGCAATGGAGAAGCAACAGGAACTGTGGACTATGCAGAAAGATTACTAAACCTTCAAACTATTAATAAAAACAGAGCATACCACACTTGAATTACTATCATTTTTCATTTAAAAGTAAAGATATTAAAAACTGTTCTAAATTATTGCAAAAAACCCTCATAATTTCATGTAATTGTTTATGATTTTGTATGACTTGAGAATGAGGATTTGATCAATTGCATTGTCATCCATGTGTTCAAAAAAAGCAGAATGAAGACTGCAGCTGCAGCTGTAACTATAATGTTTCCTTGCTTTTGAGAATCCAGCTGAGCAACAAGAAATTCTGTATAAAAGCATGTCTTTCGCATTTGGTATGTCTTGAGAGTATATATGGTTATATACAACACAGATATAAAATGACAACTAGCTAATAGCAAATGTTAGCTAATAGAGAGACAGGGAGTGAGATACCACATTCTGTCTCTGAATAGCTGTTTTAAAAGCTTATCTTATCTTTTGACTTCAGGTATTTAGTTTATTGTGTGGAAGCTTGAACTAGCCCTGCAAACTTTAGTAAAAAAAGAAGTTTTAAGTTCTTTCCAGGCTTCCCTATAAGCTACTTGATTCAGCTGCTGTTTTAGGTGCCTCTGAGTGAAATGATTGTGCAATGTGACTCACGTAGCCAGACTTTCAGACATGGTAGGGCTGTATTCAGGCCTAGTTATTCTGAGAGAGGGTTAAAAAAACACAGAATCAAATGCTGACTGAGAGTTAAAGAGAAGAGGGTATAAGAGCTTAGGCTTAACCTATAGGGGAACCTCAGGAATAAAGCAACCTGGAGTCCAGTGTGGGGAAGAAAGGAGAAAAATCAAAAAGGCTAAAAGAGATCAGGTCTAATGAGCCTTTCGAGGAAAATGGGAGACTGGAGCATCAGAACGAAAGAGTGGCCAAGCAAAGCAGGGATAAAGTGGATCAGCCACAATGTCACCAAATTGATCCAGAGTTCAAAAACCCTGCAATCGCTATATATAATAAAAAAAGAAAGAAAGAAAGAAAGGAATGTTCAAACAGTGTCAGGCTCCCCAAAGATTGCTTGCTGACATCAAGCATAAATAAAGGAAGGACATGCTTGCAGCATAATGTGACTGTTTTTTTAACAGAATATTTGACATGTATGTACTGCTCTGTCATTTCATGTTGTATCATCTACACGTCATGTACCAAAGTCCAATGGAATGTTTCTATTATTTGAAAAAGGGGAAAACCGTAACTGAAATATCTGCTAAATTTGTGCAACCTGAAAAAGATGCCAAAAAAGTAGGCAATGTTTAATACGCAGGAGTCTTACAGAACCAAATTACATTTCTTAGATCTAGAATGAAAAAGTAAGAGCTGTGGCATAAAAGCGAATAGCAAAAAATTCTGTGATATAAATTAAATTAACAAAGACAGCATACAAAAATGTGGTTGGTGGCTAAAACAATATATTTTAAAAGGACTACAAGATTTTAAAATGCTATTGATGGTATTTCTAAAGTACCTGTCAGCCTACTATTTAAGTGCCAAACAAAACAAAGCAAACAACTTAATTTTTTTAAGGCCACTTATCTCTTAGCATTGTAAACAGGAGGTGCTACCCATATTTAATAGGTTACAATGTTTAGACACCTACACACCTCTAACGTGGTAGACTTATTTTTGATAAGTGGTACTTAAAAGTGTTGGTATGAAGCATAAGTAGCTAATGCAAATATGTTACCGACCCCTACCAGAGCTAGCAATTATGTAAATTTTCAAAGCCTTCATCTTTTATAATTAGATGTAGCTGGCTTATAGTGAAGAACTCCCCTTTCTGGCCATCTCAGTCCTTATTCCACTGTTCCACCAGAAATTATATAACTGAGAGTCTGAACTGCATATTCTGCAAAGGATTTTAAGGTATTGTTGGCATATGAAGTAATGGACACAAACTTTTAACATTTAATTTCTTGTTAGCCATGCATGAAAGGTGGAAAAATCTGCTGGATAAGATTTTATAATTGATTATAATTAGGTGTACTTTCAAATGTATCCTAAGTGTATAAAATGCTAATTATTATTCACAAAATCTAAAATGCAACTTTTGTATATTTCAAGAAGAGCAAGGGGTTAGGTACAAGGTGCCAGAGCTGCCCATACATAAAACCTAACAATCTTCCTTATGAAAAAAATGAGTCCCCTATCAGGAATGTTTGACAGTTTAAGGGCCTAATCCAAATCCCGTTGAATCCTATGGAAATCTTCAATAGGCTTTGGAGCAGATTCTGAGAGGTTCATCAGCCCAAAGAGGCTAAGCAATAAATATGCATTTCAGCTTATTACATATTTTATCATTCATATCATTGTATGAATGAGATTTTTGTAAAAAAAAAAAAAATTCTGAAAACTGCGTACATAATGTGTATTCACCTAGGGCATGGGGGTGTATACATGTCAATGCACATGCTTACATATAACTTACTACAAATGATCTAGGTTGAGGTGGCTTTCAATAGTGATGATTGAAAATGGTTAGAATAGCTCAGAACCTTTGTCTGTCTACCTACCTGGGTATATGTCAACTGACATGCCACTTAACTACTGCTACAATAGAATTAATAACTTCTTCGATGAGGAAGGGGAAGCATACTCACCAAAAGTAGAAATAGCAAATGTTGTAGAAATTCCTGACTACTATGGATGAACACCTGGAGGCTGGGTTCAGAAGCTTATCAAAACACATTTCAGCTTGTTTAGTTGAGAATTCATGATCATCAAAGATATAATTTGCTTATGAGATTTTAACACTTCCTGGTCCAGGTCATATTAAAGGACCACAAGAATAGCTTTGCTTGCAGAACTGTAGTATTTCATGCTTTCCAACCTTATTAAAACCAAGAAGTCTATAGATATTAAAAGGACACGTAAATAAATGTAACAAGACTTTTGAATGCTTCAGAATAAGGCTATTTGTAATATAAACAGTTCAAGTATACAAAAAGGTCCAGAGAAGATATTTAGTGATCTTTACTTGCCTATTCCTAAAGAAGTTAGTCAGAGGATTCTTTTTAAAAAAGAAAGGCTACATTTTTTAAACTGTGTGCCTAAAAGTAGGCAACTAAATCCATTAATACCTAAATGAGTATTGCAAATTTAAAGTAGCCAATGTGATTTGTGGGTGCTTAGTGCATGTGACCTCTCTACTATTTACCAGTTATATTCTTATCACCAAGTCTACATTCCCCTTCCCTCCCCCTGCACCTGTTTCTCACCCACTGACTACCTCAATTTGTATTTTCACTAACTGGCATTCTTGCTTGTATACTGGCCTCTGGCTTCTAATCTATTCCATCCAGGAGGAGCACAGACCAACTACAGACACTTCCTCAGCTTGAGGAAGGGTGTGGAAGGGTGTTTGTACCTTAAAGCTTGCGAAGAAGAATATTTCCAACTATTTTAGTTGGTCTAATAAAAGATATCAGACTTACCTGAAGAACCTTGTCTGCCTATGTCCTTAGACCAACACGGCTACAACCTACACCCATAATATATTTGAAAGTCACCAATTTAGGTGACTATATTTAAGTAGGTAAGTTAAAAAATGCTGTCAGCCATGTTTCTCTCCTTTTTGTCTGTTGCACATGTTGTATAAAGAAACTATATACATAAAGAAGATATTTTCTACGTTAAATATTAACATGCCCAGAAAAGTTGCTTTTTATAGAACCTGAAAAGACATGGAAAGGACTTCAGTGAAGGCAGTAGCATGACATTTCCATTCTGGTTTATTAAAAAACATTGTTCACATTATATAGGTCATTCTATGTAAAAAAGAAAAAAAAATCTTTTGAAACCACTGATCTTCACAGTGAAGCTGGTAGAGATGAGGAAACAGAGCCATTTTAAAAAGAAATTAGCTGTTCTTGGATAATAAATAGATTATTATTTTTTATCTGACCCAGACAGGCACAGTACATAGCCTAGCAGTACAGCACTATGAAAACCAGCTTCTTTAAAGACTGGTGAAGAATATAGTATCAACACAAGATGGCACCAGGAACCAATCTCTCCAGGATAACAGTTCTGGCTTTTATATCTTAAGCATAATGGCCCACAGTAATTACAGGTGTTTCAACCATGAAGCTTTCGTTATATTACAAACAATAGTATGTGAGAGAAATTTTCTGATAAACATGTCGTCTATATCACTAGCAGTTAGTAATTCTGTTACTGTTTGGACTGAGAAACAAAAAGCTTCTGGAAAGTATATTTTATGTTACAGGATAACATTGTCCTTGTTTTTATAAGTTGTGTCTATTAGAGTCTTCTTGAGTTCTACTATAAGTATATTTTCTTTATCCCTGATTGATTTTTTCTCCTACTTTTTGTTAACTTTTATTGTTGGTATCTTAGCAAATTAGAGACAGAGTATTTGTCATTTTAGTTTTTACACTGAAAGTGGCTGTTGGAGTCACTTTCCCAATGTATAAGAAACTTGCTGCTGACTATCATGGATGCTGTCTCTATTTTAATATAATTTATTTGCACATTAAAGAATACAGAATGGTATATGGTAAGATCTTCCAATAAGATAAACCCCATAATTTTTAAGCTCTCCATAAAAAAAAAAATATTAATTCATTCACCTTGCTACTAGCATTCAAATAGTTAGCCACCTCTCTCTGTCCACCTGTCTCATACATTTAAGACAAAATAAAGTGATGCCCTCTGACAGTATAATAGAAGATTCAAAGCTACAGCTATCTTGAGTGTACACTTTTCTAGATCTTAATTGTGGTTAATAGAAGGGTTCTTGGTGGTCTGTGTACAGTTCATATGGTCTCTCCTCCTAGTTCCACCTGTGTGAATAATTGATTTTTTAGTCAGATTGCAGATTTCATTTAAAAAATGCTGAAATAGACCACTACTTTTATAATATTAACTTTCCATATAAGTAAATACTGTAGTAATTGCTCCAATGATTTTAAGTGATTGTGAATGGGCGGGAAGATAGATTTGAAATGCTCTCTTTATTAACATATGGCCCACACTATGAAAGAGTCAGAAGTTCTGACCTATATTATAAACTCTTCAAACCAGGAACTGCCATCCTACCCATATGTAAGGTGTATTTGCACAGTTGGCACAATTCATTTGACAATAACCCCAACATCAAATAGCAACAATAGTCAAGACGTGATCATTTAGCTTTCTATAATATGCCAAGGTGACAAATATTTCAAAGATTGATCCTTATTGAACCTTCTTTAGGCAAAGAAGGCTTCCTATTGACTGCCCAAAGAGAAATGACTGTCATTGAAACACTTGAGCTACCTTCCACATGATTTTTGAGGTAAAGATAGTGGGTCAAATTTTGTCAGTAATGCCACTAAACCACTGTTAAAATAATTGTAGTTGGATGGACTTTCAGAGCAGAATTAAGCCCAGTCTCATAGTGAGTGTGTATAGTACTCTGTAGATACGGACCATGCAAAAAAAGACTATCACACTAATTGCAGCTTGTCACAAATTGTCGTTTGAAATGATAACGTAATTGTGCCCATGTATCATTGGGAGGTGGCCCATAGCCAGAGCCTGAAGCAGCCAGATGAGCTGTTAAAGTTGGATGATGTGTTCCAAGTATGAGCAGGTGGAAACAAGATATGCATCTAATTCTCACAAGCCCACAAACATGCCTTCATTATGCTATGTAGGGGTCAAAAATTGGGATGTGAATGACTGTTCTATTCTGTCCTGATAATAGTCATTGTGGTTACTGCTAAGACATCACAGGTTACCATGATCTGAGCATCAATACAAAAAAATGAATAAGCACTGGTGGTAATATGAGACACTCATTCCAAACACATTCTAATTTGTTTCCTTAAAGTGTCTTAGAAGGTGGCAGTGTCCTAATGGCATTATTTGTGGGAAAAAAATGCAGGTAGTATTTGATCATCTCTGAAATGAAGGATGGTAGACAACATTATGCAGTACTTATTACAGAGACTGAAAAAAGATATTGCTGGAATAGAAGTTAACCACAGGCAGGTAACAAAAATGATTAGCAGTAACTAAGTTATAGAATCTGACTTCTAGGATTAATACCCATAAAAATAATACTTCCTTTGGCTCAAGTTCCTTTCCTTTACATGTAGAATGAAAACAATGAATATAAATTCTTTCTTCACTTAAATATATGAGTAATCATAGATACACAACGTTTCATTACAGCATAGAGATAGTTATGTTGAAAACTTTTTTTCTTTCTGTGAAAAAAGTAGAATTCAGATTAACTAAAACATTTACCCAGTCATGCCACCTTTATGGAAATGTTCCAGTTAGAAAAAAAAAAAAACTACCCAAAATTCTAACAACATTTGGATTTTTTAATTCAACTTTATATTTTGTTTCAAAATATATTTTCATTTTAGTAATATTTATAAAAATAGAAAGGAAGTTCAGGTAAAACAAATGATTTGGGAGATCTAATAAAATATTCATTCAATATAATTATTTTCAACTTCCCAATTTGTTGAAAACTACAAAAAATGTTTGGGTCACTGCAAAATATACAGTTTTCAATTTACTGGAACTGCAATCTGACTAAAATATCAATTATTCACACAGGTCTAACTTCCTCATCCTTGTTGTCTTATGCTCAACCATAGAAAAATATGGCTAAATATCTATCCATGTTCCTCAATGAAATTTCAGACCTTACATCTGAGCTTAACAAACCTGTAAATCCTAAAACAGAAGAGTAATGGATGTGAAAATCAGTTTCATATCACATCACCCCCCACCCCCCCGACCTGGTCCTACTGATTTTCTGAGGAAGTGTAGATGGAAAACTCATTCTAGGAAAAGAGGGCAGAGGCAGTAACTATTTCTCAGATCTCTCTCTCATCTTCCTGTGTCTCATGCTTTCCTATATACTTTAATACAAAGCCATCAACCTCTCCTACACATTACAGCACTGTGGCATCTGATGCCTGGAAACTGGCTGCATCTGCATGTGCAATAAAGGTGTAGCCATAAACCCTGGCATAGTTCATACTGTGTTTCAGCACATGTAAGTACTCCGCCGTAAGATACTACTATCCTTGACAGTACTATCTTATGGCAGAGTTAATTAATTTACTGTGCCCTAATACTGTCACATCACACTTTACTGTGAAGCTAATTAGTCTACTCCACAGTAAAGCGCATGTATAGATGCACCTACTTTCTCCTTCACTCCCCTGCTCCTCCCTTGTCTTTTTCTATCTGCTCAGGATACCGTGTGCTAGGGCTAAAGTAGTATCTATCTTGTTGCTACCTTCTGGTGACACACAAGACAGTGGGCTCTTTCTTAACTCTACTGCACAGATGGAGGAGGTAGAAGAAATACCATCTTGTCTCCCATATAACCACACTTCCTTCACCAAAACCAGCTGATGAAAATTGGGGTGTGCATTATGTGAGAGAGATCTGCATGGGTCAAGAAATGTAGTGGTTCAAAAGTGGTGGCAGCGTTAATTGCCACAGCTCTGCAAGCCACAGTTATTAACACATTGGGCTGGCGTGTGGTCCTCAGCTGGGGCTGGTATGCAGGATCAGAACAAGTATGTCGGGCTGGACTTGGCACATGACTGGAACATGGCCCTGGATCCAGAATGCAGCCGTGGCCCTGGTGTTGGACTCAATTAATTGAATCAGACTTGATGCATAGTCCCAGACTCTGCATGTTGGTCAGATTTGATAAGTAGAATTGGCAGCAGCAGAGGTTGGGAAGAGTGTTAAGACCTTCAATTAGGGGATTATGAAAGGGTATATATGGGCTAATGTACTCATCCTCAGAATTTATCTGAGATAATTTCTTAACAAATATCTTGGCATGTTTACTTCTAATATGACATTGGTGTTTTCTTGATGTACAGCCAAACTGTAGCTATTGTAAGCTATGCCTTTGCATGTCAAGAGGCTTTCCTGTAATGCAAGCAGGTTAATTTGGTACAGGAGCCTTAAATCTGATTTACAAAATGTAGCAAGAACACTATTTTAGCATTAACCTGCTTTTAGGCATATAAGGTATTGTACGTTCAGGAGAGGAGAGGAGGAGTGACTTTTTTATTGAGCCTAGCTAAAATTCCCTTTGTTCATTCCTCACCCATTTTACATGATCTATGCTCTATGTAGCAGCAGGACAAATCTGCGAAAGAGAGGAATACATGAGTAGAGTAATTTAAACTAGGGAGCCAATTTAAGCTCCTCTCGTTTAAATTGCATTGAAAATGGACGTGTGTTTTGAGCAACTGATGGCAGAATAGGGCCCACAGTGCCTCATTTACCCATCTCTTTTCTTCCTGATGGTTTTAACAGCCTACCCTCAAGCTTTCCTTCAAAACAAAACAATCTAATTCGGACTCTAGCAAGCAAACTCTGGCAGGCTCATGGAATTTCAGTTCACGCGCTAATTGTTGTTTGCCCATTAGGCTGGATCTTCTTTACCCATGTTAGCTCACCCCCATAGGCAGGTACTGAAAATAGTATGTACTCAAAACTCAAACACTGTACCACAGATTCACAATAAATTCACTTGTATGGGGACCAGTTACAATACCAGAAAAAGAGTTCTCAATCTTGTGTTCATGAGCCTGTGTGTAATTGTGTACTCATAATGGAGTGCCTATTCAAGCCCTCAGAGAGACTATACATGGAGCTGCAATTTGGATGAGCTAAGACTGAAGCAGGACCCCAGGAAAAGGAAGCACAATTGGCATTTTTGTGTTTCCCTAGTCCAGTGGGTTTCTGGGAGCTGCTTTAGCTTCTGTCATAAATTAAATCCAAGAAAAAATTACATGTATTGAAGATCATTGCCTCACCAATCTAGCTTGCAGGTATGTCCTGAATAAACAGACATAAAGAAGCAGAAAAAGAGATAGGAACCATGGAAATATCTTAGGGATAATTAAAAATGAAATAAGTAAACAACTCTCACCCACCCCCAAAAAAGCAAAAAGGTTTTCAGGTGAAAACCAAAACCTCCAGCTTCATAATTGTAAGTCTCCATGGTGGTAGTGGTATTCAACCTTACCTACCTATGGTGAAAATCACCATATTTTCACAGCTGATTAAATGGCTTGCCCACCTTCAACTTTTCACTCATTTTCTTTTGACCACAGTGTTTGATCAAAGATTTATAGATCATTTAACACAACTGACAGCCATTTCGCTGACAGCTTCATTGTCAGTAAGTGGCAACTGCTGTCAAGAGTTCAGGAGCAGGGACAGGAAGATGAAAAGGAGGAAAAATAGAACCTGCTTCTGTAACACACCAGTAACAACAAACATCCTGTTGTCACTATGCTGGCAAGCAGGAAGGACACTGGGAACACAGGACAGCACACAGCTGTCATCTTGGTAAAGGCAATTCTAGATGGGATATTTGAGAGGTACTAGAGTAAGAGAAATGCCTTCCAGCTTTCTGTTGGTAATACCACCAGAGAAAAGAACAGCAGAGGAAGGAAAAGGAAATAAATCCCAGACTAAAGCCTACTCTCTTCTGCGGAAAGACCTGTAACTTCTGTGGACAGAATGGTGGCTCAAAGATTGGACTCTAAGTTCATCTCAAGACCCATGGGCCACGGTCGAGATCAATGAGCCATGGTAGAAATCATCCTCGAATCAAGGGGTTGCTGCTGCTGACCTGTAGTTTGCTTTTTAAAAGAAAACACTGATGTGAAACAGAGATTAAATACATCTAATTTGTCATACTGTGGTATCCCCCCTACCACAGTGTATGTGTTCCCTGCAGTACTTTCTTTAGTGCTTTGTTCTGCCTACCTTTAAATGACTCAAGTAATGGGACTTCTGCTATTTCCTGCAGGAAACCCTATTCCACACTCTAATAGTCTCACACTGTTAGGAAATTCAGTTGCAATTTCTCTTTGCTTAAATTTACCCTAGTACTGCCAGTTTCATTACCTTCAAGTCACCCCCAATCAAGTCCTCTCTCTCTTTTGCTGTTTACACACATTATCTGATTGTAGATGGTTACCCTAACCACTCAAGCCACCTTAGCCAATCTGCTTTCCACTAAATGGATATTCCCTTTGACCTACTCTGGTTCAGATTGAGAGAAGTAGTCTGCAGTTAGGCAGAAGGCTGAAAGACCTAAAATGGGTAAAATCTTCATTTAACTCAGAGAAAATCTTCTCTGCTCAGTTCATAATATCCCTCTCTCTTACCACTTCAGAACAATGCCTGAAAAGTTTGAGTTATTTAGTGTAACTTAAAAATGTGAACGTGTTACGAGTCAGCTTTGAATATGGCCTTGATTCCAAAAGGTGTTATCGTCAAATCAAAATTATTCACACATGTCAAGTTAACATTTTATTTTTATTCCTTACTCAATTTTTGGCAAGATTACAGGAGCTGTCAGTGTTTCAGTATTTTGAGAGGAATATTTTAATAAAACAGTGATGTGCTGAAAGGGGCTCACAGGAGCTTGCTAGAGGCCCTTGTTAAAATTCTGCCACCCTTCAAAAATTATTCCCCTGCCTCTCATGGAGTTCACCCCCTCTCTGGAGACTTCTAAATCATCCCTGCCAGGGATGACTTCCATCCCTTGGGGCTCATAAAGATACTTCTGAAGAGCAAGTTGTTTGCCTTTGAAATAGTTCAGATTGCATTAAATGGCAGATATTTTAAAAATAAATTCCTGTGGGAGCATCTCTCCCCTCCTCCCAGGCATCATATAAGAACTTCACCACCTCTACCACTCATTGTGCAAACCATCAAATACTAGGTCTATTCCTCAGGAACCAACGAATAAACAATTCTGTAAGTATACTTAATATAACTTAATTTGTCAAGAGGTAGTGTCTTCTTCCTGGGTTATGGTTAAGAGAAGGCATTGGTTTCTAAATGTCAAAAGGAGCCCAAAATAATATAGTCTCTTTGCAAGCATATGCATTCATAGGACATAGATTTCTTTCAACTTAAAGGAGGAAATTATTGTGGGCCTTTTGTTAAACTATTGGAAGCATATCATTGTAATAACATAGAAGCCATTAGGTACATTAAAAGATACTTGAAATAAAAATGGGGATTCTAGGTGTCTTGCCCAAAACTGACTGTTTTTCATTGACATCATTAACTGATGCGATGGAAGATTTTGATTACTACTGTGTGGACATATATACAAGATCCTCTTGAAAGGGGCAGTTGTATTGGAGTATATCAGAACTTGTTTTCATGCCCTAAAGTAGCAGAAAAGGCTTTGACCCAGTTTTTGCTAAGATTGTGAGTTCATAGGAACATCCTGGTCTATTCTCTGTCTATCCCATGGCTGTAGAAAGTACCACACAATCAACTGCTATTCACAAAGTTATGCTCTAAATTTTGAATTATGTTTAGATATTTAACCTTGAAAATGTGATCATTAAAGTAAATTAGTGCAGAGTAGCATTTTCTCTGAGCCAATAGAAAACTGAAAAAACAAGCATGAGAAGTTTGAATGGTTCTTTACTCCAATTGACTTGTTAATCATGAAACTGAAGGACAACAATATAAATGTCAACATTTTAACTATTTCACTGCAAATCATTTACTATAGGGCTGTTCAGCTTCTGAGTGACTGGGGGCAACATGCTATGTGGGCTGCATGCTACCAAGTTGCATGACACACTGGCATCACCCATACTTCACTGTGTGGATCCCCTCTTACATGGTGTGCGTCTCCCCTGCTCTACCATGCCAGTGCCCCCACCCTAGGCCTGTCCAACCACTAGCTCCCTTGTCCCCACAGGTTATACCAAGCCATCCCACCCACAAGTGCAGGGGTAGGAAGCAGAAACTGGAGGCACTGGGAGCCTAGAGGAGCCCTCCACTAGCTGAAGAGTGATGGGGGAAGTACCAAGAATGCAGGAGCTTCAGATTAAACCTTCAGGGATCACAAGTGGCCTGCAGGTCACCAGGTGGCCAGCCCTTATTTAATAGACTAATGTCTTACTGTGTATCAAAACCACTCATGGCCAAGCTGCTAAGCATCTGGCTTTTCCGGCTTTGAATTGTTCCCGGTTTGAAAATACTAACACCTATGCCATACTGAAAATATAAAATGTAGGGTTGCATTAAATTAGTTGCTTTTAATGTAAACATTTACATTACTTGTTTTCATTTTTATTTGTTTTAAACCATCAGTTTTTCAACAGAACTTAAGGTCTTTGTAACAGGACTTAGGTACAATTTGCTGTATGGTTATAGGGCTATAGGTAAGCTATAGGTAAGCAAGGTTTGGAGTCAGCAGTTTTGCATATGTTCACTAGGGCTGTGCAAAATTTAGATGAGTGTTTCATTTCAAAGCTGTTTCAATACATTTTGAGCTCAAAACAACAAAATCAAAATGAATCAGAGGGCTTCTAAACAGCCTCAAATCAAAAGGAGGCCAGTCAAAATGTTTTGAAAGTTTTGAAACATTTCGAGTTTTGAAGCTCAAGCTCAAGCTAGGCTTGCTTGCAGGGAAACAGAAAGTAAGGGGAAGGACTGCTCTCATACTGGGTGGCCAGTGACTGTCACCCTTCCCTGAGGTCACTTCCAATCCCAGTGCTCTGGGGGAGGGACAGAAAAACAGCATAAAAAGTCACATGTCACAAGTTTTGCTTGTCAGCACCTTGAGGTGCAGTTTCCCAAAACCCCTGCACCTATCTCATTGAAAATTGCCAGGTTTCATGGCCTCAGCAGAGGCTACCACGCCTGCTGTTTTCACCCTCCTGTGCCTTCACACTTGCAAGTGACATTAGTTTTTCTCTGAACAGTTTAAGGTGCAGGTTCCCAGAAACCCCCGCACCTCTCTCCTTAAAACTTGATAAGATTTGTGGCCTCAGCAGGAGCTACCATTCCTGCTGTTTTCATTCAAATCAGGAAAGAAATGAAAAAGTTACTGGCGTTTTCATGATTCCCCATTACAGCCCATAGGCAAAATGTTGAAACATGTCAAAACAGCGTTGAAACAGCGAAACAGTTTCATCGAAATGAAACAGAACAGTGCTTCAAAACAGCAAAATGAAATGCTGTCCCTTCAAAATGGTGAAACGGAAGTTGAAAGAAATGGCCATGCACTGCCAGGCCTTAGACTCGGGCCAGGATGGGATAGGCCAGGCTTCTGGCAGCACCTGCTGCTGTGACTCCAAACCCCACTCCCCCCACTCTCTCCCTGCAAGCCAATTGCTCTGCTACACTGCTGCCCAACCCATGTTGCCCAGGCTCAGGGAGTTTGGAGTTCCTGAACAACTGGGACAGGAGCTGGCCATGTCCTGCCCTCCCTCTCTGGGGAGGGCAGTCTCTGTATAGGTGGCCTAGGGCCAGCCCCCTGCTACACTGCTGCAGAGTCCCCCTGTTGGTGAGACAGTGAGTTTGATTGGCTGTGGGGGGCCACCCTGGTTAGTGAGATTGGTCCCTGGTCAACAAGATTCACCCTGGGGGGAATCCCCCCAGTCACTGATTTGTCACTGGGGGGGCATGTGCCCCCCCAACTAAGGTGGCACCAGTCGCCCATGCCTAGCTGAGCTCTCCAAGATGGTGGTGGAGGCTACAGCCAGGGAGCTGGGCAGAATGGGATGCTGCATGCCCATCCTCTGGTGACATGTCACTAGAGGGACCAGGGTGGGGTGGGGGCTCAGGCAGATTGCCCATGCTGGTATACACTGCACAGTTGTAGCATGGGACCTGGGAATGCCAAACTACTAGTCAGCTTCTGCATAAAGTGCATGGTCCTATGGACATGGCCAAACTGATGATTGTGGTCAATCATGGTGATCCACGGTGCCCCCAAGGCCTTGACTTTTATGAGGCACTGACATACCCTTGCTCCTGCATCATGCCTGACAAGGCCTCATAAATGTGGGCATTGGTGTGCCTGCCCCACTCAAATTGGTGCAGCACCTCTACATCACCCCAGAGCACCATGAGGTCTTCAGTCTCCTCCTGGCTCCAGTTTGGGCCTCAGGTAGTGGGTAAGGGTGTGTGCACACAAGTGGTGCCAGGCCTGGATAGTGAGGACGAGGCCATGCTGGGTCCCATGCTGGCTTTCAGGGCCCCTGATCACCTGTCCCGCTCAGGTATGTGCCTAATTTGTCTGTGTGTTAATCCAGCCCTGGTCCCACTCCTACCAGCCCTGGGAAGCTGACAGAAGTGCCCAGCACAGGGGCACAATAAGGCACTGGCAGCCGCATAGCAGAGGCTATGTTCCACAGCACCTGCAAGTACAGGTCAGGCTGCTGGGGGCATGCAATAGATAGGTGGTGCTGGCTCTGCTGCCAAAAGCAGCCTGCAGGCAGCCCTGGGGAGCTGACAGGGCTAACCAGGGGCTGCAGCAGCCTGCATGAAAGTTCATCACCCAGCTGGCCTGGAGGCAGTTCTCTGCAAGCTGTGTTGCAGTTTAGTGCCAGGCAGCACTGCTGGGGTGGTGGGAGGCAGGCATAGAAGGGCTGTGGCCTTCCCAGGGGTACACACAGGGCCTGCAGTGCCCTCAGGCTCCTTCGTGTGTGCGTCCCAGGGCACAAAATATTTGCAGGCTTTTGTAGTCTGTAGACAGAAGCTGCCAGCAAGGCAGTGCAGGCCTGAAGCAGGAGAAGCTCCTAGGCTGCAGCTCTGGGGCTGGCCTCAGGCTGGCCCTCTAGTGGTTGGGCATACCTAGAAACAAATTTGCTTTAGGGTTGCGTCTAAATGTGTTTTACTGTTGATGAGGAATGGAAAAGTACTGAAAAGAGTGTATACATGTTGGGATTGGATGGGAGATGTGGGTGAAGGCTGAGCGGGAACAACACAGCAGCCTTCAGGATAAGTTTATCAAGAAACAGCTTGAGAAAATGTGCCTGGTTCAGTAAGACACCAGGATGAGTCGCTGTCAGACTGCCAAGAGTATGTTACGGGGTGGGATGATCTGTATGTAACTTATCAGTATATAAAGAAGTCTGTGCTTTGCTTTCATTGAGAATTAGCTGCCCCTTGCTTTTTCTCCTGTGGCCGTGCAAAATAAAGTGCTTCTGATAGTCAAACAGTAATCCTGTCTGAATTTCCACACCATCTTGGGGGCTCGCCCGGGAGGTGTCCTCACACAGACCACCCCGAGTAGGACCCTTGTCTCAGCTCTTTGACTCCATTGCTCAGAGAAGGCTAGCCTCGACTCAGCCCTTCAGCTCTGCAACCTCGACACCCCCGGTCCCTGATCTACCATCCGTCTGTTTGGCTCTGGAAAAATGCCTGGCCAGGTTGAGTACCTGTCAGTAAGTCCTAGGCGTGACAATCTGTAGCGGGACTTCTAAGGTCCCACTGCGGGATCCTGCCGGGTTTATGTAACTGAAATATGGGCCCCAGTCAAGGCAGTACTTAATTAAATGGAACCGGTATACCAATGATGACCCCAAATTGCACTGGCCCCTAGATGGGTCGTGGGATCATCATATCCTCAAACATCTCTGAGAAAATTTGGAAAGCAAGCACCCTGCTCAAATGGAAGCCTGGTACCTACGGGAAGACAAGTCCAAAAAGCTCCATAAGCGCTCCCTTGTAGCTTCCTATAAGGATAATGAAGAAAAATTTAAGAAGCAAATCGATCACCTTCAGAATCATGTTAGAGATCTCTAGTGTTAAGGGCCAACCCCATCTGCCCCTTGTTCACCGTATCCAGCTAGGCTTTATCCTGCTTTGCCTCCGCCACCAGATGACCCACCCCAAGATGATTTGTTGGATCATTGGGTCCCGCTCCCGCCACTGTCCGCCGGTCCCGCAGCCTCAAGTGCTGCTGCATTCACCACGCCGGCTTCCCCGGCAACTCCACCAACACTTACCCCTGGTCCTTTGTCTCCCATTACCACCATCATTTTTGATTCTCCTACGGAGGACCGGTTCGAAATTGACTTCCCCCTGGACTCCCAAGACTGGTGGACCATACATTCAGCTTCCCTAGACCAGCAGAATACCCTGGTCAAATTGACCCTCTGGAACCAAAATAACGCTACTACTGAGGTAGACTGTCAGAGGACCCTTGTAAGGAAGACTCACCGGGGCAGAAAGCTTGTTGGGGCACAGTATCCCCTTTGAGAATACCCTGTGCAAGGGGGGCAACCTGTGGTGGTCCATGTCCCTTTCTCACCATCAGTAATCATCTCTTGGTCAACTACCTTCCCTGAACTCTGTGAGGACCCTACTGGGTTTGCTCAAAAACTCCAAATCCTCTTTGAGGTTTATAAGCCAACCCACAGAGATATTCAAATGCTCCTCAGTGGTCTTCTTCCTGGATACCAGAAAGACACCCTCTTTAAAATGGCCAACTGGCCTCAAGACCCCAGCAAAGACCATCTGCTGAGCCTCTATAAACAGGTCCTTCAGGCCATCCCAAGGGTCTCCCCACAAAAAACAGATTGGTCCAAAATTTCCACCTGTAAGCAAAAGCCAGAAGAACATCCTGCCGATTACTATTCTCACCTGGTCCAAGCTTTTAAGCCACATTCTGGCAGTCAGGACCCAGAAACTAGCCTCCCTGCCATTATTATTCAGACCTTTGTTTTAGGGCTGTTACCTAGGATCTCTGAGTCCCTGCAAAAAAAACTGTGATTGGGTGGCAAACTAAACCCCTCACCGAAGTTTTGGCTGCTGCCACTCATTTCTATACTAAAGCCCAGCAGCAAAAATCAAAGGCTCAAGACAAACTGATGGCCTTGCAAATCAGAGATCTCCAGGGTGTTGCCAGACCACAGTGCCCTGCAGGACCATTTCGCTTGGCCCAACCACCCAGTCCCTCTGACATTCCCAATGATGTCTGCTGCAACTGTAAGCAAAAAGGCCATTGGAAGAATGAGTGCCCAAATAAACCTTGGGGGCCCCCACTCTCAGCTAGTGCCCCTCCATTTCAGCCAGGTGCCCACCGAGCTCCACCGCCCGGACCAGCTCCTCTCCAGTTCCTTGAAGTTGAAAATCAGTATTAGGACAGCCGAGAAGACCCAGAGACTCTAGCCCCTTTACTTTCTACTTTTTCTGATGCTGCAATACCTGTTACTGTGGGAGGACAAACTGTTCCTTTTCTTGTCGACACCGGTGCTTCTTTGTCTATGCTTAGCTCTGGTTTTGTTTCTACGGTTCCCGTTTCTGGTAAAGTAATCACTGCTGTAGGTATTGGGGATCAGCCCATTGACCACGCCATTACACAGTCGCTTTCGTTTACCTTGGGTCCCCTTACTGAGCAACATGCCTTTTTGTTGAGTCCTTGTGGCTTTGTAAATCTGTTGGGGTGAGACCTCCTCTGGAAATTGCGGGCAACAGTTCACTGTTCTCCAGATGGGGTCTTCCTCCCGTTACCCCAGACCCAAATTCCTGCCTTGATGATGGAACTAATGGAACAGGAGCCCGAGCCCAATTCTTCCTTTTTGCAACAGGAATTATTGGCTCACCTTCCTGAGTCCTTTGATGTGGGACTTCTCAAGGGTGCCATCCCAGTTTCTATCAAGATTAAACCAGGAGTATCTCCCCCATTATCCCCCGCAATATCCACTATTAGTTGCTGCCTCCAGAGGCATTGCTCCTATAATACAATGTCTCCTAGAACAGGTAGGTGTCCTTGTACCTACCCGTTCTTGTTGCAATACACCGATCCTTCCAATCTGAAAGAAGGAGAAGTGTACACCTGAGGGGTTGCCTGTTTATCGTTTTGTCCAAGATTTGCACGCTATTAAGAATTTTGTGATTCCCTTGACAGCTGTGGTACCCAACCCTGCCACTGTACTTTCTCAAATACCTGCTTCCACTCTTTATTTTTCTGTGGTGGATCTCTGTAATGCCTTTTTTTTTTCTATACCAGTTCACCCTGACTCTCGATATTTATTTGCTTTTACTTACCAGGGCTAGCAATACACCTTCACTCGTCTGCCTCAAGGTTTCTGTGACTCGCCCACTATATATAGCCAATTTCTCAAGTCTGACCTCAATACAGTCCAATTGCCTCACAATTCTGTGCTAGTCCAATACACAGATGATTTGCTCCTCTGTTCTGATACCCTCCCTCATTGCCAAGTTGATACTGTTGCTCTTTTAAAACAACTTGCTGCATGGGGCCACAAAGCCTTCTGCTTTAAGGTCCAATTCTGTCAGACTTCTGTTACCTACCTGAGTTACACCATTTCTCACGGTACCCGTCACTTGTCTCCTGATCATCTTTCTGCTGTTCTTTCTTTCCCTCCCACGCCCGCAGACTAAACGCCAACTCCATGGTTTTTTAGGCGCTGCCAACTACTGCCGACAGTGGATTCCAAATTATTCTGGACTTTCCAGACCTCTCACCCTTCTCACCTGTGATTCTTCCCCTGACCTGCTACCCTGGGAAGACGTCCATGAATCTGCCTTCTGTCAGCTCAAGCAAGCCCTTTCTTTTTCCCCTGCCTGATTATTCTAAGTCTTTCACTCTCTTTTGCCACAAGCACCAAGGCACTGCCTCTGGTGTCTTGACTCAGCCTTTTGGACCCTCCCCACACTGTCCTATTGCTTACCATAGTGCCTCCCTTGACCCAGTCACTTCCGGGTTTCCTCCTAGTCTCCATGCCATTGCTGCCGCCACTCTGCTGGTTTCTAAAACTGACAACCTTGTCCTTGGGCACCTCCTTACTGCTGCTGTCCTGCACACTGTCCTCACCCTCCTCCAACACGGCAGGACTCAGCACTTGTCCCCTGGCCATCTAACCCGCTATGAGGTGGTTCTCCTGGCTGCGGACCACGTGACCCTTGTCTGCTGTGATCCCCTCAATCCTGCCTCTCTTCTTCCTTCACCCTCAGATGGCCAACCTCATGACTGCATTCAGCTTGTGGATTTTGTTTCTCGTCCCGGTCCTGATCTTTCCAATACCCCTCTGACTAAACCTGACCTCATTTTCTATGTTGATGGCTCCTGTTTTTGAGATAATCATGGCATTCTCTGAGCTGGCTATGCTGTCTGTTCTGATCATACTGTTGTTAAATCCTCTCCTCTTTCTGTTACTAGTGCTCAAGCTGCTGAACTCATTGCTCTCACCCGTGCCTGTCACCTTGCTGCTGAACAATCTGCTAATATCTATACAGACTCTCGCTATGCCTTCAGCGTCTGCCATTCTTTTGGACAGATCTAGAAACAGTGAGATTTTCTTACTTCTGCTGGGATTCCCATCTCTCACCATCACCTTATTACTGCTCTCCTGAATGCTATTCTCCTTTCCTCCACCCTTGAGGTTCTATGGTGCAAAGTGCACACTGCTATTGATGATCCTGTGTCTCTGGGAAATGATAGGGAGGAAGCGGCAGCCAAGACCGCTGCCCTGTCAGAACTCTCGGCTCTGGTCCTTCAGGCCACTCTCTACCTCTCTTCCCCTGTCTCCCCTGACCTTCCCTTTCTCTAGGATGCTGCGCCAGATGCCAAAAAGGACACCTTGATCTCCGTGGGCTGCTCTCTCCACTCCGACTCCTTGTGGCGGCACCTGTCTGGTTGCCTTGTAGCCTCCAGGGCCCTGCTATCCCTCTTGGCTCAAATGGCCCACTCAGTGGCCCATTCAACCAAAGGGGGATGGTAGTCAAAGTTGACGGCCATTGGTATGCTCCCAGTTTTTCCGCCGTGGCTGCCCATTTTTGTTGCCAGTGTCAGCATTGTCAGCAACACAATCCCAGCTGACCACCATGCATCCCACAGGCCAGCCACATGCATTCCACAGGCCTTTAGGTCTTTACCCTTTTTCCCATCTCCAGATGAATTTTATTGAGTTGCCCAGGTTGGGACCCTGGAAGTATGTGCTGGTTATTGTCTGCCTTTTTAGCAGTTGGCCTAAGGCATAACCTTGCTGATGGGCTGATGCCCTCACTGTGGCCAAAAAGCTTCTTTTTGACCTGTGCCCCACTTCGGTCTACCCCTTTCTCTGGACTTGAACCATGGCTCCCATTTTGTTGGCCAGGTGGTCCAACACATTTGCAAGGTCCTTTCCATCTGATACCAGCTCCACACACCAAATCATCCTCAGAGTGGAGGTAAAATAGAACAGAAAAACTTTGATATTAAGCTTCGTTTGGCGAAGACATGTGAACAAACTGGTCTAAAGTGGCCCAAGACCCTCGCATTGGTACTTTTCCAAAACCAAAATTCTGTTCAGAGATCCTCAGGTCTGACCCCTTTTGAGATTGTTATGGGTCAACCCATGAGGGGACTTGCTGCACCTCCCCCCAACACCTGACTCATCTCCATGATTCTTTATTAATCTACTGCCAAGAGCTCACCAAGGCCCTCAAGGTTATCTCGTTTCAGGTTAAGGCCAAAATTTTAGTCAAGGGTAGCCCCTCGAAGTTCCAAGGGATAGCAGCATTTGGGATACCGCTCAAGTAGGCCCCGAGATGTTACCTTTTCTTTTACTCTGTTTCAGGCCAGGAGTTTTAGTCAGGGCATGGGAAGAATACAGTATTATTTTCCTGGGGCAGAGCATTGCTAGTACAGCCAACCTTACAAACTGCTGGGTGTGTATACATGGGCCTACACACCAGCCAGAGGAATCCCAGTGCTTGGGGTACCTGAATTCAATCAATCCCTGAATGGTGGAAAAAGACCTCCACACCATTAGGAGACAGTTGCAGGTGATCCATGCAAATGCAGAGGAGAAACCCTTTGATTGGTGGGGGTGGCTACCAGATATAGGGGGATGGTGGAAATCCCTGCTAAAATGGTGTAGTCTGAGTTTATTATGCATTTTTGCCATTTTCATTATTATCCAAATGACTCTGTGTTGCTTATGTTGCTGTTTATCGAAAACTGCCCAGAGTGTTTCTAGGCTCTCTAGGACTGAGTTGCAGATGATGTTGCTCAGGGAGGTCGCCTGTGAGTGCGAACAACAAGAAAATGTCAAAGGTTTTATGAATATAGAGGTGTAAGCACAAGCACTTACAAGGGGGGAATTATGAGGAATGGAAAAGTACTGAAAGGAGTGTATACGTGTCGGGACAGGATGGGAGATGTGGGTGGAGGCTGAGCGGGAACAACACGGCAGCCTTCAGGATAAGCTTATCAGGAAACAGATTAAGAAAATGTGCCTGGTTCAGCAAGAGACCAGGATGAGTTGCTGTCAGACTGCCAAGAGTATGTTACAGGGCGGGCTGATCTGTATGTGACTTATCATTATATAAAGAAGTCTGTTCTTTGCTTTTGTTGAGAATTAGCTGCCCCTTGCTTTTTCTCCCATGGCCATGCAAAATAAAGCACTTGTGATAGCCAAACAGTAATCCTGTCTGAATTTCCACATCACTGTGAAGTAACGAATTGAACTTAAACTTGCTACCTACATTTGTAGGTAGCAAATTTAACTGTAATTAAGGGTTTTTTACTGTGCAGTTAGTGCTTTCATGTGTAGATGTGCACGCTTACTGCACAGTAAACTAGGCAACTGATCAGTAATGCATCTCATGTAGACACGCCTACTGTGTACTGCCAGAGAGGTGGGTAAAGTGTTCTTCTATAGCCTTTCTCTATTTCTAAAGCATGTTGGGAAGCTTAATTAGTTTGTAAAATACTTTAAGGGCCTCTAATGGCAAATAACACAGTAACATAAAGATAAATTAACATTACTTCTTTATTACTGCAAGGGGACATAAGAGCCTGAAAGTGATAAGGCTTGGAAATATATGGTGTTTTATTAATAAAAATTTATATAGAAAAACCCTTGTATGGTTGATGAGCAGTCACTGTTAACTACAGAGTAATATAGCTATTAAAGCTTTAGATATTACCATGTATATAATACAAGATTTGTCACAGTACAAAGGGAAAAGAGACTGCATTCTTCACTGTACCCAAAAAGTTACTCCTTAAATTTCCTACCATGCCTTCTGCAGAGGCTGTATCAGAATCTCTAAGGACCTTAATCTGGGACCGTGTTTCCTTATTTGTACTGTGAAATAACTTAGTCTTTTTTAGTTTGTTCCTTATGCCTGGAATTTCTTCCCCTTATTGGTAGATCCAAATAATTACTTTCTCTTAAACCTAAGCTGTCCTAAAAATGTACTTCTCCTGTGAAAGAGATGGTTATTTCACTAACAAAAGAAATACTGGATTATTTTAAAGAAAGGCGTTCACCCGCTTCAGATCAATCAATTCCTGAGAAGATAGTGAGGAACTTTTTAGCTACCATTAGGATGCCCATTCATTGGGTTTGGTTAAATCCCTCTGGGTGCATCTACACATGCAAATGCTCTGGGGTGGGTTTACTCTAGAGTAAACTCACCCTGGGCAGGTATCTATGTGTAGGAAAACAGGAGCAGTTTTGCTGCTCATGGCAGCAGCCTGCTACTGCCCCCACCAGCCCTGCACTGGCCCCCTGCAGCAGCCAGGGGGAGCTCTTGGCTTCCCCTGAGTGCTAGTTCAGGGGCTGGCGGGGAGCACAAGGCCAGAAGACAGCTGTCTCTTGTCTGCTAGCAGGGACTGGGACATTCATTAACGATGTGGACATTGGAGTTAGGAGTGGACTGGCCAAGTTCGCCGATGACACCAAACTTTGGGGCAAAGCATCCATGCCAGAAGATAGGTGGGTGATCCAGGCTGACCTGGACAAGCTCAGCAAATGGGCAGATGAGAACCTCATGGTGTTTAACACTGAA
>NW_017728949.1:49049667-49079814 GCF_001723895.1 Crocodylus porosus | reverse complement strand
GGGATCCTATGACCCCAGCTGACTTCCTGCCCTTTGGGCAGGGGGCTGGACTCGATGATCTCCCGAGGTCCCTCCCAGCCCTAATGTCTATGAAATCTATGAAATATGAAATCTATGAAATCTATGATCTCTGCCCCTAAAGCAAGCAACTTCAATATTTACTTGTTGTCTGCACCGAAAGTTATTTTATTATATGGAATAAAATAGGTACCAGCTGACTGAAGAATGCCTCAGGCTAGACATAAGGAAAAACTTCCTTATAAGCCCAGTGCCAAAGGTTTGGAACAGGCTCCCCCCAGAAGTGGTACAGTCATGCACCCTGGAGATCTTCAAAAAATGTCTTGACAGCCATCATGCTGGGATCATTTGAACCCAGCAGTCTTTCCTGCCCACCTGCAGGACAGCTGGACCTGATGATCTGTAAGGTCTCTTCCAGCCCCTAACAACTATGAAACTAGGTAGCTTCCCTCTGTGCTGGACTAAAGATGGTTCTCAGGGTTTCTCTTAGATTGTGCAGACAAATCAGGAGAGGTTTCCATAAATTCATTATTTTTCTTTGGAACATGTGAACAGTTAAGATTCATCTTTCAAAGTAGAAAAACCGACTGTACACTGCTCCTATTGGTTCTTTGGGCTTCACTATGGCCCCACTAACCATCAGAGTAGAATATGTTTTTAGTAGAGAAAAAAAAGGGTTGTATACAAAGAAAATGACAGGGAACTGGACAATCACCACCATTTCATAAGAAGGAATGGGAATAGGAACACTGACTCCTGCAACTGGCCAAGGGGATACATAGGGGAATTATCAAAGGTTAAATTAAATAAAAGTGTTAAGCAGAATATGGTTTGAAGAATTAAATGTCTTCTAATAACTGTAAGGATGGACAAGAGAGTCTAAAATGTCTCACTATATATAATATCCATGAAATTATGTTGCATAATGTAATGACATGTTATGCTACCATTAACACATTATAACTATGTAATTTGGAAGGCTAATTTTTTTGTAAAACCACTTAACTACATAAAATTGAAAATAATGATTATTGTAACTACTTCCATTTTTTGTCTAGAGAAGTTCAAAATTAAATATGCCATATGCAGTTATTTTATGGTGATGTGCGGTTTTATGAAATAGTCATATAATATGCACAGTAATTATTGACATAAAATTCCTAAATACATAAATCATCACATATAAAATTTGCTATTACACATTAACTTTACCAGCAGCCAAGGTAAGTCACTCAGCATCTAATTGACATAACACCCAGAGCTGACCAAGAGATTCAGATAAGATGACAGGAAATTGCAAGTCTCAGCAAAGATAAAATAATCACGTTAAAGCAGCCTTGAATCTAAAGCTTCTCCATTTTCACTCCTTTCATCTTCCTAGTGCTTATCTGCTTCAAATCTTTGAAGCCTGAGATGGAAAAGAGTAAGACCTATTAGGTCCTCCAACTGGCCTCCTTCTGTCTAGTTATAAATGTCCCCCATGATTGGGTCCCCACCACTTCTTTGGACGTTATTCAACTGCCTAATACAGCTCACTGTCAGAAAGATTTTTTCTCCTGATATTTAGCCTAATTTTTTTCTCTATCTTTCATGCTAATACCTTTCAAGTATGTAGACTGTTATCATGCTGCTCATAGCTCCTACATGGGGCTTTGCAAAATTATATGTATACATGTCTTCCAGCTTCAGAGAGAAAGCAAGGTAGACGTGCATTTTATAGGCAAAGATATGTATAGAGAGCACAAGTTTTCATGAGCTGATGCTCACTTCATCTAATGAAGTAAGCTTCAGAAAATTTAAATGTGTGCTCTTTATCTCTGTCTTATTTAGTGAGTTTATAAAAGTGTATATCTACCTTTACAGAATTTGGACTAACAAAGCTAACTACCTCTTCCAGCTTCAGAATCATTTTTGCTGGGTCCCTTGAACTCCTTGTAATTGTATCCTTGAGTAGTAGGGGTTCTTCTTCAAATCATAACTCCATAAATGTTTCAGCCATCTTAGAGAAGTTAAGTTTACTTCCTCATCAACTTATTTTCTAGAAGAAAGATTTATATCTAGTGAAGATTTGGAAACATCAAATATTTTCCATGAGTTAAAAATTATTTCATTTTAATATCATAAACATGTTTAATTTTTACTCTGCTGTTGCAATATCCTGTGTACATGATAAAATTATAGGAAAGCATTTTTATCAGTTTGAGACACAATATTTTATTTTATTAAAACATTTCATTATTTTCCCTTTGAACATTTTGTAAAAATTGACCCATAACCTTTTAATATTTAGATTGCAATGACTTTCTTACAGAAGACTACTCCACTGAATTTTTTTCAACCAGCATTAGATTCAAAGGAGGTGCAGTTAGAGCTGCAGCACCTTCTGGCAAATGGACAATGTGATCTATCCTACAAATTGGAAGATGCTAGGCATGTGGTTCTGCTGGCACTGGACCTATGACCCAGTCCTGATACCTTGTTTTGGGCAGGCTCAAACCCTCAGACCAACCACAACTTGTTCCATTCAATAATAGGCTAATTTTATTGATACACAGAGGCAGCAGATAAGAGTAATGCAGGCAAAGCAAACAAAATAACCCCCTTGATTCTACGTATCTATCAGTTCCAGGGTTCACAGGGGAAAGGTATGTTTGGTCAGTATGCAAATGATATCCTGTGGTTCTTGTTTGAACCTCAGATGTCAACTTGGAGGTTGAGAGCCGAGGTCCTCTCCTCCCCTTCCCTCCCCACTGACAGGCTGGGTGAGATAGGCTGGTGGTGTGCCCTCTTCCCTTTGGTATTCTTTCTCCTTCAATGACTCTTCATTTCCAAGTATGGTTAACGGCTTCCCTATGGGCATCATGCTATCTACGTTTTGTTCTGCCAGCGTATTCCTTTGTTTCCACAAACCCATCACATGCATACATTTTAATTTAGTCATTTACCGGTGTCTTAATTTGGGCAACCCTGGCGTCCTAATTTGATCCATCCACCAAAACTAGAAATTCCACTTGCTTTGCAGTTGGTCATTGTCTTTATCTTGTTATGGGTTTTCAGGGAACATTTTGTTGTGTGCCTTACGTTTCCAAGCTTTATTATCTGCTAGCTCCAGACATGGTGGCTGAGAATATGAAACTTTGTCACAAACAGACTTTGAGAAACCAATTAACCCTTGCTATTCCCATGGGCTATTGTTCTAATGAAATATCCACTCTATCTACAAACCAATTCCTAAAAGCAAGTTTCTGGGTGAATCTATGTGTCGCCATACAGCAACATTGCTACAGCACCATGCTTTAGTACTTCCATAGTGGCACACTATGCCCAGGGAGTGCACTGCTATGGCAATGTAGCTGGTGATTACGTGTCGATACACATAATTGCTATGCCACTGTAGGGCATTGTGTAGACGTGCCCTCTAAATATAATTTTCTAGCCATCACTTCATTCATGCTTTTCTACAATGTCATAATAGATGTTTCAAGAAAATGGAGAAAGAGGGATTATGTAATTTACCTGCTGGGTTCTATTGGGATAAATTATCCCTCCAACAGAGATTGGAAGGATAAATAGTTAATGTTTGCATGGTGTTCTGAAAATGTAATGAACTACATTAGTAGTAGTGTTAGTAACCCTGGTAGATTGAAGAAGCAGAGAGCAAACATCATTCTCTTGTTTCAGAAAGTAATCCCTCCCAAGGGTGTATGGCTACAGTCAGCCAGTACAGTGTCTTGGAAACTGCCTAAAGGAGATGGTGTCCAGCCAGTGAATTTACAGAAAATGGGACCTGACTGTATCAAATTATCACATTTTCTCACAGCAGAAGAGACAAGTAAGATCTGGAACAGCTAATAGACAGCAACTCTGCTGTAAGAAAGGTTAGCTTGATTAGTGAAACATCAAGGCCATTAAAAAGACAGATGACTGATAATATCTTTGGAGTGAAGAAAAATTAAGTCCTTTGACTCCTTCAGCTGCCTGAATAGTAATGCCACTGCTGCTGCACTGTGGAGCAGTATTCAAAGCAAGGTGCTTATAGTCTGGGCAGGAAATCACCTTCCCTGCCTAAGACATGCACTGCAAATTTGGGTGGTTAATTTTTGTGGGAAAGGTAAAGGTATGTGTGGCATGACAATAAATATGGCATTTTTCACAGCAAAGAAAATGAAGAATGCCTGTATCAGTGCTCTCAGTCCTCACTCTGGATGAATTCCCACTCCCACTTAAGGACACATAAAGTTAACCCCAGTAGGGTTTGTATTCCATTGCTGAGGAGGGGCTGAAGTGAATAGGATACTTCTTAGAGTACCATTTTATATACTTCCACAATACTGTTGAATGGCAGGTACTTGGAGGGGATGTGTGAATTGATTTGTACTTTTCTGTGCATCCATTTTATTGCCACTATCCTTTTCTCTTGTGTGCCAGTATATTATAAAGTTGTATCATGAAGTAGGAAGGGTATCTTTGAACTTTTATAGACTAACTAAATAGGAAATATGTAGCATAAGTTTTCATAAACAGAGGACTTGCTTTATCAGATGCTGCAAAGGGATTACAGGAAGCAGAGCCGCTAAATAGAAAGCAGCTATTAAAATGCAAAGGGTACCACACCTGTAGATCTCATCTTAAGCCTACCACTAAATCAAGCTCTACATTACAACCACATCTGCTCTTATCCCCAGTGACTGGGCTGCACTCCTTAAGGATCGGTTGCAAGGATTCTTTCAATTACAATACGATCCTAAAGCTCTGGCCACTCAGATGAACACAATCAGACTCAGACCTCACTCTGTCCTAGTACAATATCATCCCTGAGACGAAGACAACAGAAACCATTTGGTTGCAGCTACAACCCCCAGCCTCTCTGACATATTCTTAGTGACTACCAACCCTGCCTGGAAAATGAAAAACATCTCAAAGTGGGAATGAGAGACAAGTCTTCTGGCTTATGGGCAACCCCACATAGACTACCTAACTCCTATTGTTACCACAGTACCAGACCTTGCTTCAGTGCCAGCTGTGCCAAATAACATGGGTTATAACATCTGTGGCTCATTTACTGCACCTCTACTAATGGCATATGTACCAACCCTTGCTTGCAGTGACCTGTCAGCATTGGACAGATGGGGGAGTCCCTGTAGGTAAGAATCAATGAACACTGATTTGGCATCAGTACTAGAAAGACAGGCAAATGTGGCAGAACACTTAAACCCCCTCCCCATTGCTGACCTCAGAGTGGCTGTCCTTAAACAACAAAACTTTACAGATGAACTTGAACAGGAAATTGCAGAACAAGAATCATCCACAGATTGATTTGTGGTAAGTATGGTCTGAACTTGGGGAACTTTACCCATAGGCCAGATGCAGCCCACACACAGCCATGACATCTGGCCTGCAGGCCACCCCATGGATTGGGAAATTTTGTGATGCCACCCTCTTGTGCTTCCAAATTCCCAAGACCCCCACTGCGGGGCTCCAAGCCAGGCCATGCCTCCTTCCCCCTGGACTGCCAGGCCATGCCTCCTCCCTATGGGGCTGGGTTAGGGCTGCCCCTTACCCCCATCTACACAGCTGGATGGGGCCCCACTGCACATGCCCTGGGCACTGGATGAGAATCATTAGCCAGACCCAGCCCACAGATACAACAGGCACAGCCCATCCAGCCTGCTGGGGAAAAAGATTGGGCACCACTCCAAGACTAAGGAGTTTTATCCCATTATGTAGACTAGGTTTTATAATCCATGTTTCTCAATCAGTAAACTTCTTTGTTTTTCTCTGTTCTACACACTTTGCCTTTCTCAGCAGTGTCCCTTTCCTTTTCTTACCCCTTGTAGTCTGCTTCCTATTTAGCAGATTCATTTCCTACAGTCTCTTTATAGCATCTAATGAAGTAAACCTTCTGCTTAAAAAAGCTTATGCTGTACATCTGATCTAGTTAGTCTACAAATATGCAGATCTATCCTGCCTTCTGCTTGTCTTCAGACTAATGCAGGTAATGACTTCTGTCATGAACCCAGACCTGGTCTCAGCTCTATTCTCTTTACTATAGAGTAGAGACCTAACAGGCAAGTAGTCAGCATAACCAACTCATTGCCTTCTGCTCCTCTAGGTATAAGTTGCAGTTGTGGGTGAAAGTTTGGGGAGTGGAGTGCTCTATGCTGCAGTAATCCTAATCAATATCTTTTAAAGTAGCTTTATACTGTTGTACCAGGAACCGTTAGGGTTTCCTGTCAGGCCACTGATCAGGACAACAGAAAGGTGTCTTAGAACCACCATTTCCCCTTACACATGTGGGCCTCAACCCTTTTTAGACTCAAGGAATCTCTCATTAGACCCAAGGCATCCCTTGGAAAATGTTAGCTCTTAGCTTTCACCCTATGGAAAAATAATAGAGCATTTCTTCTGTTGCAATGAAATTAAAAGACCACAATAGGTTAAAATTTTTTGACACTATCGATTCCTATTGGAAATCTGTGGGTTTATCTTGGGAATCATTAATGGTGCTAATATTGTACAGTACCCCACAACACCCTTAAAAGGAACCTGCAGCACTTCAGAGTGCCTTGGTACCCTGATTGAGAAACACTCTCTTACTCCGTATCTAGCGTAAAGTGCACGTAGCCCTTCTGAAAGATCTAACCCACATTGTTCAAAAACGCAACTTCAGCTTTTAGCCATTATTCATCAGACTGAATAATTTCCTTCATTGCAACCAAAGTTTTGTCTTCCAAAAAAATATATTTAAAAAAGTATTTATCCAGCTTTTCCCTTTTAATTCTGGTGAAATGTCAATACTTCAGCCAATAAGATGATTAAAAAAAGAATTATAAATAGTTATAATTATAGAATTATAAATAGTTTTTACTCAAAATAATAGAACAGTAAGCATTTTAGAAACTTGTAAAACATAATATACTATGGAATTGTTAACTAGAATATTCACTGGAAAAAAATAATTTAAATGTTTTTACAATTTTGACAGAAACAAAAACCAGAGAACTTTAAATTAATGCTGACACACAGGAAAAGTAACATCCAATTGGACTGGGTCAGAATGTGCTAATAATACTCAATGGTATTTTAATACCAGTTGGTTGTGAGTATTAACCCTGGAAATTAAAGGTTTTTTTCCTCCACTAAGTGTGCACACATAAGCCCCATTAATGTCAGTGGGAAATTAGGCATACTTATCAACAGAAGAATAGAGACCCCCTCAGATATTTTCTCAACATATCTGAATATAACATTTTGAAGGATTTATAGTACAATTATCACACATATGCTGTATTGCAGGTAGGAAGAGAATAAGATGATTTTTATGTCAAAACTTGGGTTATTAGTGGTGAATAATGGGAAAGAGAAATATCAGCAACTGGAAGTAACAGCTCATGCTGGCTCATTTGAACTACATAGGTTTTCTGCTGAGAATGCAGAAGATAATTCAAGTGATTATTACTGATTCGAGTTACTATATTTCTGTTTTTCTTCAGTGTATAAATGACAAGTTATTACTAAGTGGCAAAGTTCCATTTCTTCTGTTCTACAGTTCAATCTACTTGGCTAACAAAACATTAACTAGTAGGGAAACCTGTAGAAAAACCCAAAGGGAGTAAAGTATCATCAAGATGCATTATGTGAACAGCTTGGAGTTGAAAGGTATCCTGTGGAAACTGTTCCATTTATATGGAATTTCTGCAAACAGAGTTAAGTAAATGTTTTATACCAGTATCCCGCTGGTTTTTGACTATGGATCAAGATGTTGAGCAAGATGTCTTTGAAATACAGGACTTTAATTTATGCAACTTGCACTATTTTTAGTGTCAAACAGATGTTATACTTTGAGATCTTATTCAAATTAGGGATATTTGGGACTTTATTTCAAAGTTGTTCATTTTATTTTGCTGTGCTTTCTAAATATTGACCCTGGGATGCATAGTAATGCTTATAGACAATCTAGCACTAAATTTTGCATTGCTGTAATATGACATAATTATATCATTTCCTTAAATAAAATGAAAAAAAACCTCTGAAAAATGCTTGTTTTTCCATCCCAAATAGAGTGATAGTTGCCACTGAGATTGAGGTCAATGCAAAGACAAAATAAAAATGTGAAAAAATCAATAAATATCTAAATTATTTAAGAAAAGATACAACAGGGTGTCTTACTGTCATGCACCATACTCTGTATTTGAAAGCAGACAGGTGGATTGTCTATAGTCAGCATTGGTTTGGACACTCTATCCAGCATGCTCATTAGTAGCTCAGAGTCTGGGCTCCCTGTTAGTAGAAAGGCAGGGATCACAGCAGGGAAGTTATATCTCAGGCTTCTCACATTCCTGCTCTATCTTAGCAAAGCCTTGCAAAGCCTTTTCTGGCAGCTCATTAGTAGGTGCACTGATGCATAAGAGACAGTCATTAGAAGTGTTTTTCAACATTGGCTTTTGATCAGGTGACTAGTAGCTTCATAGAGACATTTACTTACATTGTTTTCTATAAGAGATTCTGTTGCTATATTGAGAATGACATACATATAAAATGTGGAAAACTAGCTTGACCTTTTTATGACAAAAGAAAAAAAGCTCCATTAGTTACCTGAATCTTGTCTTTATATTGTCAACTATGACGTAATAGAAGCACAGAGTACTCCCCCAGAAACTGCGCTCTTTTAGCTTTAATAATCTATGCCAAGTTCAACTATATCATTTGATTTAAGGTTATGACAAGAGGGACACTAGTGCACAAGCTGGCATGCCATAAGCTTTATGAAGTTACCTTTAATGATAAGCACTAGCTCCTCTTTCCCCCAGAAAAGCCAGCATTTTTAGCACTCCATATAAGGCTAAATCTCTCCTATAGGGCAGAGCAAGACACACAGTAAAATTGTATTGGATCTATAATTTCTCAAAGTCTCTCAATTAAAAGAATATATTGTTCTGTGGAAGTATGTTTATCAAACATAATAGTAATTGTAATCGAATAGTAATAGTGATAATAGTGGTGCAAAATAAACTATGTCTAAAGTGTGAGCAGGGTTATGCAATATGAATGAACTTGTATATCCTTAAACATAAAATGTAGGGCACTGCTTAAAAGTTAAACAATACGCATACTTTCCTTTTTCTTGGCTTATTACTCAGACCTGCAGTTATAATGCTTCACATCCAAATGAGGCAACGTTATCCAATGAAAAAGCCTGTATTCATACAATGGTTTTCCCCACTAAAAGAAAGTCATGTTAAGCACATACTATGACATGCATCTGAAACAAGAGAAAGGAAAGCCACTATTGTAAAAGTTTACTGAAACAAAATACATCAGCTTAATCAGGCCCGCTCCTGGCTATGTAAGAGCCTGACATGCCAATTACATAAGTCCCAACTCAGCTAAGACTCCTGCTGACTAATTCAGGGTTGATTGTTTTCCGCTACATGGCTTTGAGTGCTTGTTAAGGGTAAAAAAGGGAGAGAGGCAACAATTGTAAGAATTCTTTGCTTCCATCAAACTGTCTTATGATTGCCAGCAATTAGTTAAGCTCCTTGGCAGTAAAATGACAAGATGAGACTTGACCAAATACAATGTGTGGAGCACATAGGCATCTGCCCCAGCTGAAAGACATTACAATGTTTGTTAACCTTAAGGGTCATTCCTGATTCACTTCTGCAGACAGAAAACAAGATTTATATAACACAGATCAATACAGCCCTAAGACTTTCGCCATTGAGGATGCTAGATTGAGGCACTTCTCTTTATCAGTTTACCATGACACTAATGTATTTTGCCTGTTTTGCCTGGGCAGTGATGAATCTGTTGGCAAGAGAAAACAAATAAGTTCTGTTGTTGAGAGACATGTTGTCTATGATTTGTCTCAGCAGACATGCCAACTTGCTGGCCAATTCATTTCCTATTTAATTTAAGTGGCATATCTGTCTTCCCCTTTCTGGTATGTCTTTTGTCTGCTGCACAACCATACTGGCACTATGAGAAGAGTCTGCAGTAGCTCTCTTCAGGTAGATTGACATAGCAAAGCCTGAAATAAAATACAGCCTTGGTCTCTAATTTTAATAGTATCTTATTGGTAAATACTTCCATTGTCTATAAGGTCAGATTCCTGCAATACATTTAACGATCTATTTTAGATTGATTTTCACTATTTGCTTAGCAAATTCATAACCCATTAAACTTTAAAAAGGGTGCTGTACTGACATGGTTTAAGAAACCATGAAGGTAATGATTATTTTTGTTTGGGAGAAAACTTAAATAAAATCCTATAGTTTGAAAATAAAATATCTGTTTAAGGCCCAATTCTAGTTTTCCTTAGGCAGGGAGTGTTCCCATGAGGGGTGGGGAAGAACTGGGGTGGGAGACCCTGCCTAAGGACTGCAAGATCAGGCCTGCTACTGGCTGGAAAAAAATGTTATTTACACCATAAAGCCCTTCTGTTGCTTTCGAATAAGAAATGCAGTACTAAGCCTGTCTCCCTGACTGTGCCATTCCTTTATTAAAGCAATTAGTTATACAGAGTGTTCATCGTTTCTGGAAATAAGATGAAATATAAATTATATATGTATAAAATAATGTATTTTCTACAAGATGTGCAAAAGAAAATCCGCATTAAATGAACACCCTCCTCTAAAGTCTCCCAAATTTGAATGCTTAGAAAATGGTGTTAGAGTGCTCTCAGCCCTGCAATTCCCTCATCCAGCTAGACTGATACAGCTCCGTTTGTTAACCTTCAGGGCAAGGTGCAAAGCCTATTTTGTTCATTTAGGGCCTGATTCTGCCATTCTTACTTAGGTTGAGCAGTGCCGCAATCCAAAACCAGTTATATCAGCTCCAGTGGGACCATATGGTTCTACTGAGTGTGAGTAAAAGTGGCAGAATCAGGTGCTTGGGCTTTTTATTCCATGCCTCCCCCATCCCGAGATACTTTCAGTGATGGAAAGGCATTTTGGTTTTAGAAGATTTTTTCCCTTATACTTTTCTTCTTATTATGGTGGGATACTAGATTTTACTATTGTGTGTTCCTTTGTTGTTAAATTTTGTTTAAAAAATGCAGCTGTGGTGGGGACACAAGCTGTGTAAATTGAACTCAAAACTAAATATAGTACCTGAAACAGTATAATAGAGTAAATAACTTTTCAAATGTTCAGTCCTGAAAACGCTTATTACTGGATGTAGTATGTACTGCCTACCAAGAATAATTTTATGAATGCCAGTAGAACTATTCACAATAGTAAGCATTGCCCTCAGCAGCGACTGTTGACAAGACTGCACCCCAAGACAGGAAAGAGCTTAAATAGGTGGAATGTAGCACCGGGGAACGCCGCAATTCCTTAACTAAAACAGAACTTAAGTAATGGAATAGTTAACATAAGCCCACACTTCACAAATGTGCCAGCTAAATCTCTGTGGCAGAACACATTAATTATAGCAGTCAGTTTACCTTTATCCTTCACAACATTTCTGATTAAAATTTCACACATTACAATGATATGTGTCTTTTCTACAAGCTATGAAATTTACTCAGCGTCAATAAGTTCTTATTTTATTATTGAAAGACTTGGAATATATAAAAAGTTGACTTCTGATCTCTGACAGAAAAATCAAGGACTTAACTTCTGTTTGGCTATACTTAGGCTACATACGTGCAGTGACGTGCTTGAGCAAAACATTCATTAGCAGCACCATATGAAAAAGAATAATAATAAGAAAACTTCTCTGCCAATATAGGATCTGTGGTTTCAAATTTTATATTTGCTAAGCTTAATTAAGCTGTAGATTATGTTTTGAAAGGTATGTTCAATTAACTGAATCCCTCAAGAGGAATTATATACAACAAAAGATAATCATAACATTTATCTAGTTAACAAATGTATATGCTTAGATTAAAAATGTTCTGGATTTCTATTCCACAGAGGTAAAAAGATTGATAGAAAAATAATTTAAGCCAATAATTGTTAGTACTTATGACATTTAATGTATATAATAAAACATGTCCAAATACATTAATTATTCTGCATATAGAAAACTTTATTTTGTGGACATTTATTTATGTAGAAATGTTTTTAATTATATTTATTCAGTGCCTTTGTTTATTTATGCATTCTTTTTTTCTTGTATAGATGAAACAAAGTTCTAATATGGTATCATGGGGTTTTTCTTGTATCCGTGTTGATCTAAGGACATAGGCAGGCAAGCTTCTTTGGGTAGATGTGATCTCTTTTATCAGACCAACTGAGTAGTTGAAAAAAAGTTCTTAGCAAGCTTTCGGGCACAATTGCCCTTCGTCGGGCATAGGGAGCATCTGCTGGTCTGAGACTCCAAGAAATGAGAGAAGTTAATATGGCATCATGGCAGCTAAAGCATGCTTAGTGAAATTCATCTTTGTGTAAAAGTACTGTACACGTTGTATGCCCAATTCAACTCTTTATAATTAAGACTGAAGCAGGAATTAGTTGGGGTTTAAGTTACATTTTGGGTTGTTCTCCAAGGTAGTTAGATTAATCCTAAAAGTGTTTTGAGCAAACCCACTATTAATGTGCATTGAGACAGTGCATTAAGCCAGATGCATGCACTTCAAATATGTATGTTGCACCTTTATTACAGTACTGTAGCCCTATGTTCTAGCTACTTATATCATTTGACAAAATGGAAGAGAAGTAATACTATAAAGTCATATTAGGAATGAAACTAGTCTTCTGCAAAAGCAGATATCTTATATTTGTTAAATCCTTAGTTTCAGTGTGCACGCTATTTAGTGGATTGACACTACTATTCCCAAACAGTGGATTGACTATTTGGACTTCGTAGAAAATAGTTTTGATTATGAAGATTTCCTTGCAATCAGAATAACATGTGTTAACATATGCAGAATTTGATGACCACAGTATGCTTTATAATTGGGAACAGAAGTTCACATTGATCACTGAAAGGGTGTAGCAGTGTTGCATAAAGGGAAATCTTGTTCTCACCTTCATAGAATCATTGTCCATGGAATCCATTCAATCTTTCTATGCAAGGTGTAGGGCAGGATTTAGAAACAGCATGGCTAGGGACAGAAATTACACATAAACTGGTAAATTATCAGAAAATGATTCAAATCTGTAACACAACAGAAGTTCAATGCACATAAACTTCTTTCAAAATGGCTAAAACTGGTTTAAGATAAATCTGGATAGATGTAGTATCAGACTTCACTGATTTAGGTTAAATCAGTTTATTGAACTTCTGCCCCAGATCCCCTCCAGATTACTCAAGTTAACTCTCAGTTTCCCAGCATCCCAGGATGCTTTGCACTTCCCCCACAAACACTCCCCTTGAAGGGTGGATGGGCAGCCTTGGCCCAAGGTGTCTGCTCCAGCCTAGCAGGGAAGCATACTCTAGCACCCTACCCTGCCCCCCCCAGCACACACACACACACACACACACACACACACACACACACACACCAGCTTCTAGACTGGGCCACTGCAGGCATATGACTGCATTTCTGGAATCAAAAGTAAATGTCTGTTCACTTGATTATCAGTTCAATCTGTACAGATTAAACTAACCTGTGAAGATTGAATCAATCAGCTTTGGGCTTTCTGACTGTCTGTACTTAGCCAATGGGAAAGTGTACTTTCCTCCACTGTGTAAAGGACATTGTTTTGGCAACAGACAGGTTCGCTCATTGTTGGGGATTATGGGAAGGACCACAGAAATGATGAAATCAGAGGACCTGCCACTGAGCAGATTCTCTGATCCTGACCCTTGAGAAGAAGGTGTTAGAGCTAGAGGCTACTGCACTCTGAAGAACAGAATAGTTTCCAAGAGTAGCTCTATTGATGCTCTACAGCCTTATTGGGAGATGCAGCTTTTTATTCTCTACCTGTGTGTTAACAGATCCCCAGTGAGATCCAGGAAACTGGGGTTTGGATTTATCTTGCCTGGAAATGTACAATAATGACAACATAACTTCAAACATTGAGCTCCAAGTGCTAATTCAGCTGAGATCAAGTTTCACTGAGGGGACTACACGTATCCATTATAGTCCCAGAAGTAGGGGATCCATGAGCGAGGCATAGCCAGAACAGATCTGGCATACTGTAAAATAGGTTCCCTTCCTGCAGTCCTATGGTTACGCAGTGCATAACTTCAACCTGAATATAAACAAGGGAACTACTGTCATGTTTAATTCCATAGTTGTGTGTACTTTATTGGTTACTTCCTAGTCTATGTCATCTGATTTTGGAAAGCACTTAAAGGTCCCAGAATGAAAAGGCTATGTAAATACAAGCATTGGTCATTTCTAATGAGCTGACAGAGACCAATGGGCTGAACTTTCTTATTGAAAGGCTTCTTACATAAAATAGTTTAGCTAGAGCTCTTCTTTCACACCTTCTGGGGATCTGGGCAAAGTAAATAACCCAAAGACCTCACTTCTACTAAGTTCACGGTCTATATTATTCTCTTTCAATAAAGGATTACTTTTCTAAACATCTATGAATTTCAAACTAGAAATTTCATACTGTGAATTAAAGTGTTTAGCTGTAAGGTAACCTCTTTTCCCTTGTCTAATCAAGCTCAATATGCTAAATGAATTTCTTTTAAGATTGTAATTGTTTTACCAGTGTAAGCTAAGCCAGATAGGTGTGTCATTATATAAATAACAGTATTATTGAAACAGTTAATAGCAAGCCCAGAACATAGAGAATTACATCTTTTTTGGCTACTTAGAACAGTAAAGCTTGGTAAGAGACGCAGGAACCTTATCCAGTGTCTCTCTAATGTGCTCCTCAGCAAACAAAAACCCATGCTACAGAAGTGTCACTCCATAGAAAGATCATAATTTAAGGCATCAGTTCCAAATAAATAAATACATAAATAAATAAATAAAACAAAGCTTTGCTCCAGCACAGAACTTTTTCAAGAAGTGCTTCTGTATATTGCCACACAATCTTAAAATCTCCCTGTAAAGAAGTTACAGATAGAACACAGTTCAACAGTCAAACTTTTAGGATCTAGATATGCATATGTAAACTTAAAGCTTCACTAATCTATTCACCAGAAAGATCACTCACTGATAAAAATATTCCCCTACCCCAAGAACATAATACCAACCTATGAAAAAATATGTGACATTCCAACATACTCCTTGAACCCGCAGTTCCATTTCATACAAAACAAAAATCTACATAGAACTAGTAGAGCTGTTTTAAATATCTGGAATAGCACCAAGTAACCACAGTAAACCTGGGATTTGGGACCCCATATATTCACATTTCTAATATTATTGTTGTTTACTCTTTTTTTTATGGGAAGCAAAGATGATCATGAAATAGAGGTGTGAAAATTTAGATAACAGCTAATTAGTTTTAGTAGGACTGTTACATGAGCATAATGGATTTTCAGCTTTCTCTCTTCTTTATCCTCTGACTTAAGGCAATTATATAACAGCAGTTCTGGAACAAGTTATTGTTCATAATTTCACAAAATAGACTACACACTTAAGCCTGCACCAATTAATTGAATTTATATGAAATTGTTCATTCGGTTTTAATCATATTGAGCCATATTTTGTTCAGTATTGAGCAGAGTTACTTATATTGGGTCTTCTTGATTTTAGTACATATGTTGCTGTATATTTCTATAGCATTTTCAAACAGGAAAATATATTTCTTGTCTTAAATCAGTGACAATTACATGGTATCTTTTATTTTACTCACACAGCCAAAGGAGATGGACAGGGAGAAGAAATGCAGTAGTCATAACATCAGGATAAGCTGTCAGGATTTGAAACACTCCATTTTATATAGATCCCAACCTAAGTAGCTATGGCTCCAGCTCACAGGTTAGAATAGCAACTTGTCTGGTATATTTGGACCTGTGAATCTACATTTCTGTTTCTTCCTTCCTCTTATCCCTCCCTTCCAGGCTGCATGAAGCTGTTGTAGAGATGATCTCTGTAGTACAGTTTGCCAATATGACTATATATTAGAGGGAATACCTTGCTTTAATATGATGGAAACAAGTGATCGATGGTTTGTCTTATTGGCTGCTGTTTATTTAGGATGTAAGTGATCCTGCCAGAACAGGTCAGGATGGCTCATAGCAGACTGTAAAAACATGTTGGCAAAGAGGTCATTTTGAAATGCATTCAATGAAATGGTTGGTCTGATTTGTGGCCACACACTGAAGAGTTATGTCCTCACACCAAAGCAGTTGGTTTGAACCAATGACTGTAGAATATGTGACAGAAATGAACATATTTTATTAAAATCAAATTTTAAAGAGAGGGCCTTTAAACTACTGCTAACCCTGCTCCTATCTACCGGAACACAGCAAACTCTTTAGAAAAGAATTCTCCCACAAGACACTAGTGTAATGTTTTCACTTACTAATTATTCACCAATACTTAAAAAAACAAACACACTAGAAAGGTATTAGCCTGCAGAATTTAGCAGAAAGGATTTTTCTCATCTTCAGCAAAGGCTACTACAATATACTCTAGCATAGTGGGGCCTAACCTTTTTGCCTAGTGGGCCAGATTGGCAGTGCCCAGTCTGTCCTGGGCCAAATCCAGCCAGTGCTCCTAATCCAGTGCCTGGGCAGGCACAGTGTGCACCTTCTGGCCATGTGGGGGGAGGTAGGGGAGAGCAGCAGACTGTCCCCAACACCACCCTGCAAGGGAAAGGAGCTTGACCCAGCTCCATGGAAGGGGAAGGAGGTGTGGTCTAGCCTCAGTGGAAGGGGAGGGGACATGGCCCAGCCCTGCAGGAGAGGGTGGCATGGCCCCACCCTGCAAAGGAAGAAGATATGGCCTGGCCCTGTTGGGTAACGGTCTCTGTGCTTTCAAGATAGTAGCCTGCTTGGAGGCCATGGCACAGTGCTGTGCATAAAATCAAGTGGAGTATTTATTTCCTTTACTATTGGTGATGGAAGCCAGAGGATCTTCTATCCTTAACTACATACCTGTGTTATTTGAAATTGTATCTCAGATATGAGCCAAACCATTGTGAAGGGATTTTAATTTAATTGATTTGCTGACCCAGACTGCTTTTCAGGCCGTGCCTCCTTGCAGCACAATGTGGGGATTCTGAAGGGGGCATGTTCTGTTCCCTTCCTGGCTGGAGCAGCAGAGTCCAACAAGAGACACCATCTCCCCGGGAGACAGAGGTGGAAGCAAACCACCCTGAGATTCTGAAGGACCGTGCTGTGGCTTTCCTGCAAAGGGAACACATATAGACATTCATTCTCCCATGATAAACTCTTCTGAGAGTAATTTAACCCTTGCTGTTCCCAGGTTATTTTTCTCCTTGAATGGCCGTGTTTACTCTGGCAGAAAATTCCTGAACATCTGTACACCTGGGATTTTTCCTGGGAGAGCAGCAACTCTCCCAGGAGAAACTAAATGACTGTCTGTATATGATCTTAGTATGAGGGATTTAAAGCTCCTAGCCCCTCTGGTTACCCAGGTGGGTATCAATATGATGCTACATTAAGGAATTCCAGGGTGGGGGGAGGGGGAGGGGCACACTGTCTGAGCCCGGGTTCCACCCGTGGAGCCCATCCCAGCTGCAAGCAGTTACTAGGGGCAGGAAGCAACCTTTCAGCCCCTGCCAGGGGACAGCTGTCTCCTGGCCCTTGGACTAGCACCCAAAGGGGAACCTAGAGCTCCCCCTGGCTGCTGCAGGGACCCATTGTAGGGCTGCAGGGAGCAGGAGCAGACTGCTGCTAGAAGCAGCAAATCTTCTCCCATGTCCCTACATATGTAGACAAGTGCCCGGGAGAGTTTACTTTTGAATAGTTACTCAAGAATAAACTGCTCCCAGATTATTTGCACGTCAATGTGCTCATTACAAATATTTTATAAATTTCCATATTTGAATTGAATTAAAATCACATTTTATTTAACCCAGTTTCACTAATGTAAGCATGGTTAAATTCCACTTGGATTCTCTGAATTTCATCTCAATTTCATTAAAAGGAAGCATTTCAGTAATAACTCTGAGGCAGTCTGACATCTTCACTTAATTCTAATCTTACAAGCAGAAATGCAAGCTAAATATAATTTAACAAGGAATGGCTTTAAATAGTTCAATTTGTACAAGTTAATATCCATTTTGTATACTTAATGTTGTTTTTGTATTCACAGAGTGAGTACACATGGTATGATTGTGTACCAGAGGTCTATAGAAGAAGAAATTGGCTTGAGATATCATATCTCTGAAATATGGAGCAGCAACTTCTACAGCACATCATTTTGAAATGTTTATCACAAAAAAAAATCTCCCTTTTTTACTATTAATAGTGTAGCAGGAGGATTGTTTAGGACACTGAGAAAATCAGAAGGGCAGCTTTTTTATGGGTTTTAAATATTTATACACTCAGACTGGGATGTGTTGACTGAAGTGAAAACACTGAAATTAAAAGGAAATATGGTCTCAAATAAGAGACCATGCTGAGTTTCATGATAAAGAAATCATCTTTGCCTTGTTTTACCCAGTTCAAGCTGCCTCTGTAGGTTCATTTTAAACCATCAATTAACATGGTTAGCAGACTGAAAGATAGAAAATGTTTCCACTCGACAGCATGCAATATGCCCTGGGGATATTTGTGTAAAGGTGGCCACTATTCAGACTCTTAGCCCCACTTTGGGAAGATACAACTTGATAGGGTGTTGATGGTGACAAACTCAGTTATGTTGAAGACACATGAAAATTGCACTGGTCTTATAGTGTATTACTATGTAACACTGTCTCCATGTTATCTGGACCAGAAATATTTCATTTCACTAGATCGCAATCTTGTAAGACAGCCTTGTCATTTTAATTTGTCACTCTTTTCGTACTACATCTCACTGAAGTCTCATCTCCCCAACCAAGTGCCATAGGCTACTACTGTGGAAAGAAACCTGTCACACAGAATAGAAAAGGTAAAAACCACCAAACAGAAAGTTTATGGCTTAAATCACCACTCAGAGCTCCATTCCCATAGGATTAACAGGTAGTACAATTCACCCAAAGCTGAGTTAGAAAGATCTGTAATTTCAGCTATTATATATAAACACACATCTCTCCTGCTGCTTCTTGTTACTACATCTACAACTGCTATCACTCCTGTATAGCAATGTCACTCAAGAAGAGAGCAGAAGGGGGAAATGGAAAAAATGAAAGCATTAGTAGTTAAGAAGAGAAGTTATGAGTGACATGACGTCAGATTCAAAAGTAGCCCTGGGAACTCTGCAGCAGAGGTGATGGTAAGAGAAAAAATATGGGAAAAAATACAAAGATACAGAAGGTAAAACATAAGTGACTTGAAGATGCTTGACTGGTGAAGTCAGTAATTTCTATCAGTATCTCTTTAGCTAAGAATCCAACACACACAAAAAGAAAACAGTGTTATAGGCCTGTCTGGTATATTTAGATTCCTTTTAAAATATGACAAATTTTCCTTTCAAAGTGTCAAAGAGCCAAACTAGGACAGATAGGGAAGTTTTTTCTCTTAAGAATAAGCACAATTATATTCTTGTTTCCTCTGATTTGTTTTTACTCTACAGAAATAATTAATCAAAATAAATGAGCTAGTAACCCCATAATACTAGCAGCACTTTTGCATCATTTTCCATACAGTGCAGCATGTGTGACAGGCTTTCACCAAAATGACTTGTGTTTCTGAACATTGTATTAAAGCATATTATTTGTAAGTGAAAATATGGAATTGACTACTGAAATCACTATTTCTTTGGTTCTGAGAGCTTCTCTGGAATCTCTGTATATATTTACCCTATAGTGAAAACAATCAAGGGCCTGATTCTCAGTTGTTATAAGTCTCCTTTACATTGCTCTGGTAGCATCGAGGGACCTTAAGGTAACTAAAAATCAGTTCCTTAGTAAACAAACAGAAGTTTACAAATGAGAGAGAAAAATCTCAAAACTAAGCACTAGAAAGTCCTGTCTTGTAAAGATAGAGAGGTTTCTGTGAACCACTTCAGAAAGCATATATCTTACACCATGGACACAAACACTGATATGTTCCTATAGATAAGACAACACTGCTTATCAGGGAAAGTAGATAATGCAGTTCTGGAATGACAAAAGTTAGAGAAAAGGAACATAACTAGCAAAATATATAAAAAGGCTGAAAAAAATACTACGTAAATAATGAAGTTTTACACTAGTTATGTACCACATTATTGCTAGGTTTCTGCAGAGTCAAATGCTGTATCAGTGGTTAGACTCTAGAGATGGAGGTGCTCTCCTGCTCTGCAGGGAATATATGTACCTGGGAGAGACATTATCCTCAGAGCAAAGACAAGAAGTGGAATGAACAAAGTGACTGAGCACTCAGTACCTAGGGCCAAGTCTTGGCCCTTTATTTAGACAGAGTAAATAGAATTAGGGCAGCATTTTCCTGAGGCTTGGTTTCACTGAAAATTCATTCTCCTCAAACCTGCATTTCCACAGTGAATTGATGGCAGTCTTTCCCAATCTCAACCAAAGATTTCTTTGCCCAAAAGAGAAACAATACCCAAATCCTTATTATATTTTTACTGGAGCTAATAAGGGCCACTCGCTAATATGACTCAAAAGTAATTAAATTACACTTTTGCACAAAGCTCAACATAAGACATAAGAATGACTCAACAGTGTGTTCTTACGCATGTACTTAGGATCACTGCCCTTTTACAGGAAATTGCACAGAACATCTGAGTGATTATGCAATTTTTTAATATTAACTTAGGGAACTAATTTTGCAAACATTAAGTGAGAGGTTATTATAACTAGAAACAGCAGCATGACAATACAAATAAAGTCAACAATGGGGGGGAGAGAAGTTTGGGGAAAAAAGGAGACAGGGAAGTCAGTACGATGATCCTTCTAAAATGGTGGTTCTGTAGTTTAAATCACTTTGCCAAGCTGAAGAAGGAAGCTTTATATTACTGCTAGAGCAATTGTAGCTGCTGTTGCTTTCCCACTAACACTATATTTTTGGAATAGAAAACTATTTTGTCTAAATGTGGTACGCATGTCTAAAATATTAAGTGCTTAACTGTTTGTTTGTACACCTATGAAACATTCTGTAGCAGGATTAAAGCATATCCCTAAAGAGCCATTAACTTGTATTATACCAAAGTATTTATTATTGTGGCATATGTAATGGATAATATTTGTTTACATTTTTAATTACTCACATTTTCAGCCAAGAAAATCTCTGAGGATAATGTCTCATTTACAAGTGTCCTGGCAAAAGACAACATAATGTAATCACACATTACCAACAATTCCATGACAACCATGCAATGGTTTAAATATGGATTTCAAATAAAGATATAATTATAGTAAGCTATTAAAAAAACCCTCAAAATTAAACACACAATACTGCAATATTGCTAAACAAAAATGGAGGAAAAATTCATCCAGCTCCAGCTAAGATTCTGAGCTTGTTCCAAAGTCCAGTGAAATCAAATGAAAGATTCCCATTGACATCAGCAGGATCTGAATTAGACCTGCTAGGAATAAAGATTTTGAAACTTAATACTAGACAATTCACACCTTCAGAATTTCCTGCCTTTCCAAGTCCTGTGATTAAGAGACTACATTTTTTTTATAAAGTGGATGAATAAATAAAATGAGCAGAAACTTAATCACTTGATAAGAGTTTTAATTTAAAATTAAGCAAAGTTCTCATCTTAATAAATTTATGGAGCCAAAAAAGCTGCAATAGACTATACCTCTTTAATCAGAACCTACAAATGAATAAACCATATTAACCTCCAAATTTGGCTCAACTATGATGGGTTTTTTGGCAAGTTTAACATAAATCTCTTATGATGATCATCTGGGCTGCCTATAGACATACTCTGGGATGGTGTAGCGGGGTCAGAGGGGGGGAAGATATTTTAATTAGAGCATATCCCAGATAGCCACTCTAATTAAAACTCCAGTTTCACGTGTATTAAGCCCTTGCACATTTTTAAATGGCCTCAGGACACTTTATCTAAATCTCATTCAAACAGGTTTAAATAAAGTGCCCCATGCCCATTTTATAAAATGCAGGGGGCTTAATGAATGTGACTATGTGGTGATGCTGAAGTGTTTTAATTAGAACGTGGAACATACTGTATTAATAAAATCTGTTCCAATCCATTCGAATTAGAATGCTGACAAGCACGTGTATAAGCAGCCATGCTAACTAAAGAGTTCATTTTACAGTTACAATTAGTCCATTAATGCCCCACCAATTTACTGTGCCATAATTCCAGTGTACCTACTTTCGAAGAGCCCAAATAGGTTGGAAAGATACTGGAAACAGATTTTTGGTCATGGTAATAATCTGTAAAATAAGAAGTAATGGTAATATCTATAGAGACTTATGATGCCTCTAGTGGTATGGAAAAGTCTTTCATTTAAAAAAAATGTACTTTATTTTTAATGTTAAGCTTAACTCTATGCCCAAGGAAGTAACAGTGAAGTAAAACTAGAACTAGTGAGACCAGATTTGGGTGTAAGAATGCCTTAGGAAGAGATATTGAAAACTATAACCTACAAAATAGATTTAATGAAGAATTTGTAGATCCCCTCTGCTTAATTTACAATTCCATGTTTTCCATGCATCCTTTACAGCAGTGGCTCTGAACCTTGTTAGACTCAAGATGCCCTTTGGAAAATGCCAGCACTTTGTTTTCACTCATTTGTTGATTATAGAAGAATAAGAGAGCAATTATTCTGTTGCAAAGAACTCAGGAGCACCATAACAAGTCAGCAAGAAATCAACAATGTTAAAAACAATGTGAAGAGTCTGGATTTAAATTGTGAATCTTAACATAACCCTGGATGGATGTACTGTAAATTAGAGCACCATAATGAACATCTCTACCAGACCCTATCACAACTCACAGTAAGTTGCATTCTACTGACATCCCATGGAGCACTGTGGTATCCTGCTTACTCCCCAACATGGGGTGGCAGTCTAACCTAAGCCAGAACTCATCTTCTCTGCCCAAGCACAAGGGTGGCCCTGCCCCCAGGCTGTCACTAGAAGCCTCTGTCCCCAAGCCCACCTGCGCTATCCCTCTGGGTAGCATAGATCTAGCCACACAAAGAAAACTGCTTATTACTCAATTTTGCTTATTGCATATTGTCATGAGTGCAGCTGAGCAATTGCTGAATGTGGGTCTGCTGCTATTTTGCTTCTGCTTACAGTTAACCTGTATTAAGAATTGACTCATCTGTACTGAATTCTGGTAATGAGAAAGTGCCCAAAATCTATGCATACTCATTGTGGAAAAGACTTATCCTCACTGGATGAGGAGCAGAGGTGGTGGGACGCCTCACCGAAGCCCGGACACGGTGAAAGTGAAACAGTGGTGTGCAGAGAAAAAGAGAAAAAACAGTGGCCAAGCCCAAAGGAGCCAGGACCGGCTCCCTCGTTGGTGTGGTCATGCTTTATAGCAGCATGCCAGAACTGATTGGGTGGCCAGACCCCCAGAGCCGGGATAAAAGACCCAGCGGAAGAGCAGCATAGGGGGACCAGAAATGAGGTCTCCAACTGGCCTGGAGGAGCCAGAGTGGGCATTCAGTCCTAGTAAGGGGATCTGGTGGTTACCCCAGGAAGGGGTCCAGCAAGAGCTCAGGGCCATAGAGGGCCCAAGGATTCACTTATAGGGTCATCGTGGACGACAGAAGTTGGCAGTGAAGACTGGAGTCCAGCAGAACCAAGCAGTGCAAGAATCCAGGCAAGGCTGACTGATGGTGAGTATGAAGCCTGGGAAAAGGGTGACATGCCGGGGGACAGAACACTACCGAAGCCAGACAACATACAGACGAGGGAAAAGGGGGCAGTAGGAAGCTCTCAGGATAAGAACACTGTCCATATCCTATGGCCATACAATTCCGAGAGCCAGAGCACCAAAAGTACACAAGATACCAACCCCAACAATACAAGTGATGACATCTTGGTTGGCATTAGGTGGGATATAGGGGAGGCAGAGCCCCAAACAGGAGGAATAGTGGGGACAACCAAAGGGAGGAGGCAGGGGACATGGGACTGAACATCTTCCTCCCAACGAAAATTATTCCTCATCAAAGACATGGCAGGCGAGACCCCCTGGGGAACCAACCCAAAGTCACCCTACTAACTAAACTGCTCCTTTGCAAAAGCAATGACGAGGTCAGAAAGGCACCCCCATATGCAACACCCAGGGGAAAGACATGGGAGATTACACTCATATATAGCACCACAGCTTTCTGACTTGTCTGGGGAAACTGAATACATGGGTAAAGTGTAGATTTTACATGTTGTGGTTTGGAACCATGTGCACTTGATAGAAAGCTGACAAGAGGTTGAAGTATGCTGCTGGGAGTCCCATAGATACATACATAGGGCAGCTAGCCTTTTTGTCAAGCACCCGCATTGTCTGGTTTATAATTACCATTGTTCAGCTGTCGCTTTTTTGTTTTATTGGCTACTTCAAAAGCACAACTGTAGAGTTCTTTCAGGGAACGGATAGCATTAAAAATGTAACTTCTGTCTGTGCCCTATAAGGCATATCTCTAGACTGCCCTTGTTTTATCTCCTTCCAATGCATTAGAGAAATTTTCTGAGCTGGGTAATCATTAAGAAAAGTTACAAGTATGCAAAAATTCTATTTCGAGGCGGGGGGGAGAGAGAACATTCAGGGCTGAATGAAGCCAACTAAGGCTTATCAGGTGAAACTGCTGAGCTGAGCTCTATATACCTGTAAAGAAAATAAGAATAAGAATAAGAGCCAGTTCTGTGTGTGGGTATAAATTAGAAAGCAAAATCTTGCCTGAAATATTTTAATAGTACTCCAGTTTCTTAGTCCATCTGAAAGCTTTTATGGAGAAAAAAAATAACCACAAAGTAAAATATTTCTTGTTTTCAGTACCTACAATCCATTACATCTATTTTCACCATCCTAAAGTGATTTCAGAGGCATCTGATGCAGTAAGCAGCTGCTTATACTCAGAAGTATTTTGTAAAGTCCTGATGCAAGGTGTCTTGTTTAAACCAAGTTTATGTTTGTCTGAGACTTAGTTAGGTCTCAACTCTGAACCAAAAATCCTCTGGACTTGCATAGGTCTTTCAAAAATCAATTTCATGTACAGATAGGATAAAGCCTAAAATATGAAATTTCAATTTAGGTACATGGGGAAGTGTTTGCATTACAGTCTTGAGTGTTAATCTGCCATATGATTTTGGTTCCAGCACTACAATAGTTCTGCTTGTGTCTGTTCTTGAAGGGTTACAGCTCTGGATGATGGAAAGTAATGAAAGATGATTTCTCCTTGTATTTATCAAAGACCTCCTCCATAATCTTCTTCCATTTAAAAACATGTGCTTTTCCATACTGCATCTGGCACCATGAGTCATTCCAACTTTCTACCTTGCTCAGGTTTATAAACTACACTTCTAGATGTATTTTTTTCTTTCTAAAATATCAAAATAAGTTCATATTAATGCAAAACAACTACTTGTCAGTATGATACCCTCTGCCTCCTCACTTGTGACATCTGCATTTATATTGAATCTTCTCAAAACAGGGACTTTATACATTGTCAGTTAAGGAATGGGGAAAGAAAAACTGAAAGTGAAAAAAATGAAATCTAATAAAATTTGGCAAGTATTTTTTGGGGTTAAAATTCATAATGGGATATCAATAGAATCCGCTACACTAAAGGACACTAAAGTCCTCCATGTTATAAGGGTGTAAAATAAGGATGGCTGAGTTGGGCCCTAACTATTACCCATCTTTTTTTTTTTTAATTTTTCAGAGGGAAGGCTCCTGCCATGTGTTTCATTTGATGCAGATTGACTTCCTCTCTTCTTCCTCATTGATCAACTACCTAGTAGATATGATCAACTAGCTAGTTGAGTGCATGGGGGGATGTGGTTGGGGAGTATAACAGAGAGGTTGAGGCTCCCTGTTACTTTAAGATAAAAGCTACCCAGCCAAGGAGCTATTCAGGCTGGACAGAGCACAGCAGCTGCCGGTTGCAGCTGCACAGAGCAAACCAGCTGCCAGTGAACAGAGAGCCCAAGGAGGCAGTGAGACAGGGGCCCAGAGCCAGAGGAGCATAGGAAACTCCGAGGACTGGAGCCCAGCAGATGGCCTGGGGACCCAGTGACCCAAGAAGACAAGCAGGACCTAGTGCCTCGGAGCCAGGTCTGATTCAGTGGGCCCAGGCTAGAAGACCTGATGAGATTAAAGGGGCAGAAGCTGAGGAGGCTGAAGCCCTGACAATGGGAACAATGGTCCAGTAACACCCATGAACCGTGGGATGTAATATTGGAAAGGATTAGGAGCTATGCAATTAGCTCTTAAGGCTCTGGGTGCCCTCCTGGGCATGGCTGACTACATAGGCCCAGCAAGGAGCACTGAACCTCCAAGCTGGGGTGAGCAGACAGATATCAAGACAGCCATAGGCCACCCCTGCTATTGTGGCTCTTTCTCAGACCATTATGGCCGAGAAGTCCACCAAGGGGTTGGGGCATAGGTGGTGGATAAATTACCTGCTTCCCCTACACCCTTTGCCCTTTCCAGCTGAAAGAGCCTAGCCAAGGCATCAGTTCCTCCCCCTCCCCCCCCCCCCAGCTCTGCATGGAAGGCCAGATAGCAAGTGAATCCAGGATGGGTGGCTGAACACGTGCTGAGTGAATGGAAGATGTGTGTATGAGGTACCAGCGAATGACACTGCAAGCTCTGGCCTCAGCCTTTTGAGCTCAGCTGGCACACAGTGGACTCCAGTCACCAGGGGTTGTGAAACTGGCTGAGAGAATGAATAAGGTATGTACAGGGGGAAGCAGACAGATCAGGGGATGCTTATACCCAAGCTTCCAAGTTGCATGACCAGGAGCTCCAGATGGCCATTCACTGTTTGGAGAAGACACCTCATGGCACATCAGAGCTGGGAGACTTGCACTGCTGGGATAAGGAGTTAATGCACATGGTCCTGGATCACTGCAAATCACCCTGTATGTGCAGGTCCCCCAAGCGAGTCTAGGTCAGTCCCAAAGGTGCATAGGAGCATTCAGAATGGCTGGGACAGCATAGCACAGCAACCCACTGGGCCAGGTGGTCACTGGGGCAGCTTCTGGCAGCAGAGTCCCATGGCACCACCTGGTCCACCACCCCACTGGGAGGCCCAGGAGAGAAGAGCTCTTTCACTACCTGTAGCCCAATTCCTGGCCTGGGTCCCTGTGTAGGGAAGTGCACAGCCTTGGCAGAAATAAGCAGTCCCAGCTTGGGGGACCATTGGGTCTGTGCTCCTTGAAAAGGGAGACATAGCTTTGGGACCTGGGGAGCCAGCAGTCCCATGAAGGAGGGCCAGCAGTCTTCGGTACTGCAGAAATGCCTCCTACCTCACAGCTCTCAGACAATAGGTCTGGGTTCACACAGCTGTCCAGCTCCTACACAGACACATCCCTGGTCTTGACTCCAGACTCCTGAAAATAGGGTACCAGGCCAAAAGTCCCCTACCCTATGCCTCCCCTCCAAGGTTTCATGTTTCTTGACTTCAGTCCCTGCAGTGTTCCCCTGACCCCTAAGTCTTTTCCACATTCTATTACCCCATTCTCAGCCCCCCCAACCCCACCCCACTACCACCAAAGCTTGTCTGTTTTGTATTAATTGGGAGGAGGGACCAGGCTGAGACAGGTTTTCTTTATTAAACCCAGGAAAAGTTTTGCAGTTGCAACTGTTTAAACCAAGGTATGTATCTTCCTCATGTCACATTCTCCTGCACCCTGGTATGTGCCTCTGGGTGGGAGATGGGGAAGGAGAAGGGAATGGGGATGGCACCCAGTAGCCTGGGTTGTGGGCAATGGTACCCACAACACAGGTCCAGAGGAGCCCATGGCAGGGGACCCATGGACCAGTACTAGGGCATGGATTCTTGAAGCCCTTGGGGCTTATTCATCTGGGGAGGGCTCTCAGTTCACATGGGTGAAAAGTCAGTCAGCCAGGTAGATCTGGACAGCTTGCAGCAGTGTGAGGCCTGGACCACACACCTTGGTGGAGGCTCACCTCCTTCCCCATTCCTGTGCCAAGTGTGCCTACAGTGCCAGGCCTGGTCTATAGCTAAAGTGCCCCTTCTGCCCTCCATAGGGCCCATGGTCCACGGCAGGAGTGAGTAGGCTGAGTCCTTGATGATGTTGGGGATGATGCTTTTGCCAATGATGGTGAAATTGCAGACCCTGGAAGCAAACCATCCACTCTCCATCGCCTCAGGGAATGGAGAGATGTACACAAGTCTGTGTATATATGTACGAATGTCCACAGTTCCTGCAGGGGGCGGCACACACAACACACACACTCTTGTGAAGGGTGCATTGAGTGGGTGTGCAAGTGGCTCATGATCATGAGAACACATGCCATGACAAGCTGCTCCTACCTCAGGTCCAGGTGGATAGCCATGATGTCCCTGCCAGTCAATCAGGCATGGTTCAGCTATTCAGCTCCACTCAGGCATCTTCGAGAGCCCAGGGAGCTTACGGGACACACTGCAAGGCATGTGGAAGCCCTCCCTACCTGCTCCATGGCCATTCAGGCAGGCTCCAAGTCCCGCTCCCCACAAGGGCTAATGTGGTCTGTTTCTTCCTCGCCTTATCTTAGGTGCTTAGAGTGAAGCTCAAAAGTACTTCCACCACAGGCTCCTGAATGCCTGTATTTAGCCTCAAATTCTAGGAGTGCCTAGGCCTTATGTCTGCATTTGGAGCAGATAAGATTAGAGGGTGCCAATTAGTTTCTTTATTTCTTGCTTAGCTGAAAAATTGTAAATATGCAATCGGAAGCACAGCTACAAAAATATGTAAATATGTCCAAAAGCTTTCTCTATTTAGATTAGGTAATTAGACAAGCATATATATTTTAAGTATGTTTCAGGGTTTTTTCCTGTGGTATTAATTTGTCTTCACATATTCTGCTGAGATCTTTGTGGTCCTTCATGTAGAGAATTGGAACTGAAGACTAGAGGTACTGTGTAGCACATTGTTGTTGTTGTCTACACCAGATAGATTAGATTTATATGGAGTAATCAGCAAAAAACAACAATGTTCAAGTGATGACTATCATGATTTGAATCAAAAAGGTCCAGGTCACAATTCACTCAGTTAAAAAAAAACCTCATGCTACCTTTTTAAAATACTTTATAAAATCCAAGTCACTTCTTAATGCGTGTATGGTTGTCTTATTAATTAATTCAAATACAGTTTAGTTTCTCCACTGAGAGGAGAATAAACCCTTTAATTGTTATATTTCAGATGTTTCAGAGTCCCCAGGCTATAGTAACATTTGATAAGTATCATGTCAAATGCAATGTTTCAAAAGTGAGTTTGATTAAAAATACGTACAATTAATGAATTGTCAAAAAGCAGTGTTCTTTAGAAGGCATAATTTTAAAAAATGTCTATTTTAATCTTTGCAGTATAACTGTCTCTGGTATTTCTGTCATTTGGTAATGCTTCCAGACACATTCATGGTGGTCATCTTTGATCATATGCATTCAAGAGATTCCAAGGTTTTTTCATTTGCATAAAAAACAAAGAAAGCATTGTCAGTAATCCCTAAATATGCATTTTGAATCAAGTTACACCTAACTGCTATACAAAGACTCAGTGTCTTGATGCTAATTTATTGAAAATGGCTTGGCCTTTAGGAATTTCCCATTGGCACTCACTAGAACTCAACTCAAAGTGGCAATGGCAAAAAGAATCAAAACTGCATTTATGCTGACATCTAAGCCCTAGTGTTCAAATTGTGTGTGCCCTGAAATAAAATACCATAGAAGGAAAAGCAAAATATTAAAAATACTTTAGTTGCCAAGATCACACCAGAAAAGAATGAAAAACGTTTCTTTTTTCTTTCCTTTCCTTTCTTTTTTTAAATGAAATATAAAGTGTTAAAGACTCAACCTAAAGAAAGAATTAAGCATAAGATGAAAAAAGGGTTGAGGTAGAGTACACAATGTTACAGTGAATGCCTTATATGTAGATTGTACATATGTACAACTATTTAGACTAAGATCTGTAAATAACATATGTATGATCATTGAGCTAGTTAATTTGTTTTCCTGTTGAATATGTGTGTTTATTTTATGAGCAGAGTTGTGAAAAGTCCGTTCA
>NW_017728949.1:49041081-49049656 GCF_001723895.1 Crocodylus porosus | reverse complement strand
TACCTCAGGTCCAGGTGGATAGCCATGATGTCCCTGCCAGTCAATCAGGCATGGTTCAGCTATTCAGCTCCACTCAGGCATCTTCGAGAGCCCAGGGAGCTTACGGGACACACTGCAAGGCATGTGGAAGCCCTCCCTACCTGCTCCATGGCCATTCAGGCAGGCTCCAAGTCCCGCTCCCCACAAGGGCTAATGTGGTCTGTTTCTTCCTCGCCTTATCTTAGGTGCTTAGAGTGAAGCTCAAAAGTACTTCCACCACAGGCTCCTGAATGCCTGTATTTAGCCTCAAATTCTAGGAGTGCCTAGGCCTTATGTCTGCATTTGGAGCAGATAAGATTAGAGGGTGCCAATTAGTTTCTTTATTTCTTGCTTAGCTGAAAAATTGTAAATATGCAATCGGAAGCACAGCTACAAAAATATGTAAATATGTCCAAAAGCTTTCTCTATTTAGATTAGGTAATTAGACAAGCATATATATTTTAAGTATGTTTCAGGGTTTTTTCCTGTGGTATTAATTTGTCTTCACATATTCTGCTGAGATCTTTGTGGTCCTTCATGTAGAGAATTGGAACTGAAGACTAGAGGTACTGTGTAGCACATTGTTGTTGTTGTCTACACCAGATAGATTAGATTTATATGGAGTAATCAGCAAAAAACAACAATGTTCAAGTGATGACTATCATGATTTGAATCAAAAAGGTCCAGGTCACAATTCACTCAGTTAAAAAAAAACCTCATGCTACCTTTTTAAAATACTTTATAAAATCCAAGTCACTTCTTAATGCGTGTATGGTTGTCTTATTAATTAATTCAAATACAGTTTAGTTTCTCCACTGAGAGGAGAATAAACCCTTTAATTGTTATATTTCAGATGTTTCAGAGTCCCCAGGCTATAGTAACATTTGATAAGTATCATGTCAAATGCAATGTTTCAAAAGTGAGTTTGATTAAAAATACGTACAATTAATGAATTGTCAAAAAGCAGTGTTCTTTAGAAGGCATAATTTTAAAAAATGTCTATTTTAATCTTTGCAGTATAACTGTCTCTGGTATTTCTGTCATTTGGTAATGCTTCCAGACACATTCATGGTGGTCATCTTTGATCATATGCATTCAAGAGATTCCAAGGTTTTTTCATTTGCATAAAAAACAAAGAAAGCATTGTCAGTAATCCCTAAATATGCATTTTGAATCAAGTTACACCTAACTGCTATACAAAGACTCAGTGTCTTGATGCTAATTTATTGAAAATGGCTTGGCCTTTAGGAATTTCCCATTGGCACTCACTAGAACTCAACTCAAAGTGGCAATGGCAAAAAGAATCAAAACTGCATTTATGCTGACATCTAAGCCCTAGTGTTCAAATTGTGTGTGCCCTGAAATAAAATACCATAGAAGGAAAAGCAAAATATTAAAAATACTTTAGTTGCCAAGATCACACCAGAAAAGAATGAAAAACGTTTCTTTTTTCTTTCCTTTCCTTTCTTTTTTTAAATGAAATATAAAGTGTTAAAGACTCAACCTAAAGAAAGAATTAAGCATAAGATGAAAAAAGGGTTGAGGTAGAGTACACAATGTTACAGTGAATGCCTTATATGTAGATTGTACATATGTACAACTATTTAGACTAAGATCTGTAAATAACATATGTATGATCATTGAGCTAGTTAATTTGTTTTCCTGTTGAATATGTGTGTTTATTTTATGAGCAGAGTTGTGAAAAGTCCGTTCACGTCAAAATGTGTTGCTAAGCATAAACATGCTGCTTCACTTTAGGCAGGATCAGGAAAGACCCTGGGTGTGTAATCTATGAATTGACTCTATCCTGATATTGCCCAGGTTTTGAATTACTAAACTATGGCTCACAACAACAACAAAAATTTAACCTTTAAATAGAGGCACCAAAATAATTTAAAACAGATTGGAAGGTTTAAAGGGCTCCAAGAGTAAGCAGTTCATATTTCAGTTCCTCCTCTCTAGGGCCTACCTATTTGGTGTTCAAAGTTCATCTCATATTGCAGCTGCTTATGTTCACATTTTCTGCAATGTATGGATGAAATGTCCTAGGAAAAAAAAACATAAAATATACAACATTAAAAAATATCTTCCCTAAAACAATGGCTTGGCTGTTATTGGGCAGGGAATAGGACAAATCACCCAGAGGCTTTTAAGTAAGAACTGAAAAAAAAAGAGTACAGAGAGAAAATGAGAAGATTTTAAAGGGAATTTCAGTTTCAGGGGATTTTTTTTATTCAAAGTTCTTGCAGGTTATAGAACCCATTATTTTTTGTTCTTTTATTAAAAATTTCTTTGTAATTCATTTGGACTTCCTTGCCACCAGGCACAGATAGATAGCAACAACAAACAATTATACTACATATTTATCACTTCATTCCATTTCACAGTGTATCTCCGATTATGGGAACAATACATTTTTGCACCTTGCTTTGGTTGTTATTTGTCAAGAGTAGCCTTTATAAACAATATATTTTCCCATTTTAATAAAAGGCTACAGCTGCATTAAATGTGTGGGATGTGATTTGAAACAAAAAACCCACTAGACTACTGGCTAGGGTTTCACAAGAAAAACACTTTATTTAGTATAACACCATTTTACACTATGAACACCTTTTATTGAGAGATAAGATAGATGCCTTAATTTTATTACATTTTCTAGCTTTACAGAAATGTGTATTTAATCAACATTTTATACTAGGTTATGTTAATTTTCACCAGAGTAACAAAAATTTGGTTTAGCAGCAAATGAAATTTTTGTTGCCAGCAATCTTCATACACTATGCATTGTGTATTAGGACTTTTTCTGCATATATTATTTCTTGAGGTTCTCTCAAATCATATGATTAACATATCATAAAAATAGTTGAAGATCTCAAGTCAGTGGGATTTTTTCTATCACCTATGATGGGGCCAAGATTTGACCCTGTGTGTGTAATCCATTGAGTCACTAACTTTCAAGGAACTAGGCTCAAGACCCAAATATACTGGAATATATAGTTCCACTAACTATATAACTTTATAAGCTAAGGTTCTGTTAGCAGTAGGAGCAAATCTTACAATACTCTACTCTTCCTATCTTCTAGATGTGGCAAAGAAAATCCTCTTATAAGAAAGAAACAGGAAGTATAAAAGTGAAACAGTGGAGCCCAGTCATGTGGGGAAAAAAGTGGTTTTGAGGAGTGGAGGCACAGAGGAGGTGTGGGGAACACACTACAACAGTGGCACACCTTGAAGAACAGAAGTAATTACCCTCTTCTTTCCCTGTCCCCCAGAAGTATGGCTCTTGCATAGCCATGCTACCATTGGCTCCTTTTCCATAACTGCATAAACTCTTTTGTGGTACAATGTGGGAGAGTTAATACTATTCGTAACAACTTTCACTTCAGCTTAAGTATCCAGCAGACCTCTTCTGGCCCCAGGTGCCTTGCCCTGTGATTTTGTGCTTATTGGGATGGCATGATAAGAAAGCAAATGAACTGTGTCTTCCCCTTCCACATCACTATGGGCCACTTCTACAGAATTCAGTTCCTGTAGTTGTTCACTAATGGATTAGAACATATAAGCCAAGGTAACTAATCTACTATTTTAATTCAATATATCTTGTTCTCTGTACATGAAAATGTTATCATTATGGATAACGTGACTCACATTTTAAAAAAAATAATAAAATGGTACAAAATATGCTTTATGCTAGTATTCATGGGAGCCACAACATTGGGCATTTAACAGAGTAAAATTATCTGAGAAAATTGTGTAAAGGAGTGGGGCTTGGTCCAAACAAATCAATGGAAAGACTCTGCAAAATTCCCATTGACTTCAATTTAAGCTATTTCTTTAGGGCCAGATTCCTATACCAGCCACAGAATCAGTGTGGAGCATGGTACTATCCAATGGGTGGGTCTACAAATGCAAATGCTGCTGAATGGGTTTACTCCAGAATAATTTACTCTGGAGTAAACCCACCCTTGATGTCTGCATACATTTGGAAGCAGATTTGCTGCTCCTGGAATCAGTCTTGCACTGGCCCCCTACAGCAGCCAGGGGGAGCTCTGGGATCTTCCTGGGTGCTAGTCCAGGGGCTGGCAGGAAGCACAGGGCCCAGAGATAGCTGTCTCCTGGTGGGGGCTCCCTGCTCCCAGGAGACTGCTGACATGGTGTACTCCAGTGGCAAAGCATGGGCAGGGACAAAGCAACAGGAAGCTTCCAGCCCCAGCTCCCCAATCAGGTCCACAAGGCTTGGAAAGAGCTATGGGAGAGTGGGAGGTCCCAGGCCCCTGCCCTAATCCACTGTTGGGGCAGCTAGAAGTGAGTCCCTAGCTGGGCAGGGATTCCCTTCCAAGTTGATGGTTTGCTTCCCCACCAGCAGATCAGAGCAGGGGGCTTGGACCTTCCCCTCTCTGCAGTTGTTTTCAAGCCTCATGGCTTGATCACCCAAATGGGGCACTGGGATAGGAAAAATCTGTGGTGCTGAGACCTGTCCCTGACTGAGACACTTCCTGGATAGCCCCAGGGTGCATAGGGAAGTCTGCAAGTGCAGCCCAGAGTTGGCTGGAGACTACCTGACATGGGACCATCCCCAGCCACCTCCATGTTGCATGGGCAAACTTCCCCATGCAGCCCAGGGCTGGCCTGGAACTGTTCTGGTCAGGGGCAGGTCCCAACTAGCTCCAGGCTGGATAGGAATCTCTCCTCACACAGGGAGGTCCCTTTCCCAGCTCCACGATCATGGAGCTGGAGCTGGGAGCTTGCTCTCTGCGATCAAGGAGTAAACCCCCAGTCCCCACTCTGTGATTGCAATTTTGGAGTAAGGGCTGGGAACTCCCTGCTGCCAGGGAAGGGGATGTTGTCCCTGTCTGGGCTCCAGTGGTGGAACCTGACCTGGCAGCAGGCAGTTCCCTGAGGGAGGGAGCAATTTCCTGCCCCCTGCTGCCTGGGTAACAGAAAGCAAATTTGCTTCTGGTCAGCTGTCTACATGTGCCTTACTGAACAGTAATTACTTGGTAGTTAATTTTCTACTTGTATTTGCAGGCAGCAAATTAACTGCTGAGTAGAACAAATTACTGGACAGTAAGGGTTTGCATGTGTAGATGCAAATGCTTACTATGCCATAATTTGCTCTGCTACACAATAAAGTGTCTCACATAGATGTACCCAATGTGAGTAAGGGAGGTTGGAACAGAATCGTTACTTTTAAAAGGCCTATATGATTCAAATTGTTTCACAGTTTGTACCTTATAAAGACTAATTTCAGACATAAGTGAGCACTTTGTCTTACTTGCTTTGTTTGTTTGGCCCTGTTCATGATGGGGAGTTTTGCCATGATGGCAAGTTTTGCTGTTCAAGTGCGGAGTTGGACTTTGGATCATACTTCAATTTGGAGACACCTAAGGGTATCATAGCATTAGAAATCAGTCTTTTGTTTCACTTGTACTCTATTTGTGAAAGTCACCTTGAAAACTAAAGCACTTGTAGGTCACACTATAGAACTTGGTAATGAATACACTTCCGGATAACATTCCTTCTCAGAGTCTGCCTTGTCTTTAATGGATTTTGGGAAGCATAGCACATTACCTATGTATGCTACATTTGCTTTTGCTATTTATATATTTATTTGAAACTTTAATGAAAATGCAGATGTAATAGATCCTTTATATGGGGTTTACCTTGCATGCGTGTCAGTTTTCAGGTTAATTGATTATGCCAGAAGCTCTATAAATATCAATAGCATATGGAAAGGTTAAGCTGGGGTTTCTCCACGACTGGATACATGCTCTTTATTGATGGTACAACCATAATCCAACCATAATAGCAGTGCTTTGAGTGTGAAATAGAGTAGAACATTAGATAATTTGCACCAATGACTGACTAGGGGACACACACTAAATTTATGATTTTTGCAAACATATACAGTATAACCTCATAAATCTGGTTATCAAAATTCTGGAATTCTCAAAAATCTGGCACTCAAAAAACCCCAAAACACTATATCAGGGGTTTTCAACCTCTTTTGACCAGTGTGCACCCCAGTGGCCGGTCATGGAAAGGGGATGGGTAGGGAATAGCAGCAGCTGCACGCGGAGCAGTGACGCAGGGTGATGGATGGCGGTGGCAGCCGCCACGTGTAAGCTTCCCTTCCCCACCCCCTGACCCTCCCATCCAATCATCTGGGCAGCACCAGGTTATGCACTTTCCTTCTGTTTAAAAAATCCAGAATTTTCAAATTTCTGGCAGGTGCGAGGTCCTAAGGATGCTGCATTTTTGAAGTTGTACTGTATACACAATAAAAAAAAAATCATGGCTAATGTATACAGTAATGTGCTTTACTCATTTATTTTGCCAACTGCAGTTTAGTGGTAAGCTATGTAAGATACTTTTTCAATTCCTGTTAAATGAATGGTCATATACTCTTTTTAAATAATGTTATCTCAGTAAAAAGAGAAGATTTAAGGCAGTGATACTCAACCAGGGTGCCAGAAGATCCCAGGGTGCACCATGGTTTTTAAAAAGTACTTCAGATAAAACATTTTTAGGAGAATATGGTCCCTAGATGTCATTCTCAAGTTGTTTCAAGGTGCTAAGTGGCAAAGACATTCTAGAGCTGACAAACAACCTCAGGCTTCTCTTCTCAGAGCCCTCAACAAACAAGGCATATTTATTGCAGGGCAGGGGAAAGCAAGTAGATATGCCTATTACTTCAGGGTGTGTTTGCTGTAAAGCAGCCATAGAAGTCCCAGGACAAGCTATCATAAGTTGGAGCAGATCAAGGGTACACTATATAACTAACACTGTGGGTCACACTGGCCAGGCAGAACTTAGGCAGCACAATTATGTCATTAATCTTTTTACTGTCAGGTCCTTCTGAGCTGGACCTCCCATCATTGCATTTCCTTCATATTCTATCATTTCCCCCATATTTGAATAGGTAATAGCTTCAGTTAAATGAGTTGAATATGGGTTGCATTACAGGTATAGGTAAAAGTTAAAAGCTACAATGTGTTAAGCAACTGCTCTGAGGATAAAACTGCTACGTGTTAAGACTATTTAGTAAGTGTACATAATTCTATAAAGTACCATATTTTAAATTTAGAAGTCAATACAATGTTAATTTCAATGTGTGATATGAAAGGGTGTGAGATGTTTTGTAACAGAAATGTAGATGCTTTTCTTTTCAGCAAGCAGTACTCCATTTTCCAATCACATATATAATAGCAATTACTTTAATATTAATAAAATGAATTTTGCTGATTCTAGAAATAGTCCTGTGTCTCAGTTTCAAAAAGCATTTTTTGTTTGCCAAATAAATTACATTTAGTGTTGAATTCAAGAGAGTACAGAGAATATAATGACAAATAATCATCAAGCTCATTTTAGCCTGTTATTTATTTCTATGCTTTGTTACATGACTCTTCAGTTGCACAGAGAAATGGTAACTACATTGACATGAAGAGGAGAATTCCCACTGACTTCATGGGATCATCTGTGTTTAATGTTCAGACTATTCCCGAAGGGCCAGATTTCTCCATTCAGTAACATACTCCAAGAAATCCCACTGGAATCAGTAAGGATTATAGTATTATTCAGTGGAGGTAAAAGAAAGAGGATTTGGTCCACAATTTTAAAAAATGCTACATGACCCAAATTGAAACACAGCTTATATCTCATAAAGATTGATTTCTCATACAACTGAGCAGTCATGTGTGATTTTATCTCTCATTTCTTTTATTATTTGTTAAGATTTGTCTATGTTGAAGATTTTAGCTGCTGGTGTCTGATCACAAGTCGAGCTGCTTCAGAGCAAATGACTAGGGTAGACTGGGTAAACTGTGATAATCTATGTCTACCTCATACAGTCTACTCCAGCTTGGACCTGAGGGAGATGCACCAGTTCCAGATGTAATTTATAGCAGCTTTTCTTGCCAAAACATGAGGGTTTGCACTGGTGCAATTAGACCACTGGCTAAAATTGGGGAAATCACAGGAGTAAGTAAGACTTTACGTGGTTGAGTAGACCTATGGTCCTCATTCATATGTCTTCTACAGTGGAGGATTTACAGGGGATATATAGAGAGGAGAATAGTTGCTGCTCTTCTTTCCTGTATCTTTTTTCCCATGGCTTTGGCATGATGTCATTCAACATATCTAATAGGCACGTTGTCCAGCTCTAACCAGCTGGAATACCAAATCTTACTTCTTTTTCATGTGAAAAATTAGTTGTGCTTTTATCACAACTAATCTTGTAAAGCACCAAACATAACCCTGCATCATATCTGGAACAAGAAAGTAAAAAGCCATTGCTTTCTCAGGGCTGCAGTTCAGGATACTAAACAAAGATTTATAAATAACTTTGCATTTTGAGGGATGGAAAGCTCTTGGAAGTCAAGAGCAAAGATTCATGAATCATAGAGCTAGTATTAGAAGAGACCATGATGATCACCAGTCCAGCCACTGCAAATATGCAGGGTTTGCCATTCCTAAGCCATTCCAAATAGATGCCTAACCAATCTTAAAATCTTAAATGAAAGTGATTCCCTAGGTCAGTGGTCTCCAAAGAGGGGTG
>NW_017728949.1:48963514-49038573 GCF_001723895.1 Crocodylus porosus | reverse complement strand
CCTCCATCCTTTTTAGGCCTTTCTTTTTAGCTGCTGGAGGTCTGCTAGATTTCTGGAGAGCCAGGGGAGCTGCTGTGCCCTCCTGCTGCCTTTCCTCTGAGATAGAATTGAATTAGCTTGTGCACTGAGGATCGCTCCCTTGAGGAGCAACCACTCTTCCTGGACTCCCCTCCCCCTGGGGTTGTGGTCCCTTAGGGCCTCACTGACAAGCCTGTCCCCTTTATACTTTTTCATTGTGACTTCATCCCTGTCCCCTTTACTGTACAAAGAACAAACAAATATGAACCTTGTCACTCTGGATTCTTAAAGTAAATGTTTTCCACTGAAAAACACAAAGATATAGTGGCACTTTTAAAATTGTGACAATAATATGGGGAGACTGAATTCAAATGAACTCTTCTTTCTAACAATTGTAATGATAGATAACTTGTAATTTCTGACATATCTTCCAAATGGACAACATGTATCTAAGTTTTTCTTTTAAAATGTTGCCAGCCCCTGATCTGTGCTTAAATAACTTAGTATTACCCTAAATGGGTTCATAATGCAAAAAATTGCAAAGGACCATTTTCTTTTTCAATTAGCTAAAAATGATCAAATGCACTGATAGTACTATATGCTAATGGGCCAAATCCTAAAGTCTTTACTTTGTTTTCATTTATCCATTAGGCTGACAAAACTCACATTGGCTAGGGACAGAAATTATACACAAACCAGTATAAGTGATCAGAAATTGGTTCAGAACTGGAACACAATAGAAGTTCACATAAACTGCTTTAAAAAAGGAAGGTTATAAGAAGTGGAAACTTGGAAAAATAACTCGGGAAGAATACAAGAGCATTGCTTGGATATGCAGGGATGAAGTTAGGAAGGCCAAAGTATAATTGCAAAGTGCAGCTAGCAATGGATGTTAGGGGTAACAAGAAGGGTTTCTACAAGTATGTTGGTAGCAAAAGGAGGATAATTGAAATTTTGGGCCCCTTACTGAATGGGGGAGGCAACCCTGTGACAGTGGATGCAGAAAAGGCTGAAGTACTCAATGCCTTCTTTGCCTCAGTCTTCACAGGTAAGGTCAGCTCCCAGACTACTGCACAAGGCAGCACAGTTTGGGGAGGTGAGCAGCCCTCAGTGATGAAAGAACAGGTTAGGGACCGCTTTAAAAAGCTGGACGTGTACAAGTCCTTAGGGCTGGATGGGATGTACCCAAGGATGCTAAGGGATTTGGCTGATGAGATTGCAAAGCCACTGGCCATCATCTCCGAAAATTCATGGTGATCAGGAGAAGTTCCAGATGTTTGGAAAGAGCAAACGTAGTGCCTGTATTTAAGAAAGGGAAAAAGGAGCATCCAGGGAACTACAGACCAGTCAGCCTCACCTCAGTCCATGGAAAAATCATGGAGCAGATCCTCACATAATCCATTTTTAAGCACTTGGAGGAGAAAAAGGTGATTAGGAAAAATCAGCATGGATTCATCAAGGACAAGTCATGCCTGGCTAACCTGATTGCCTTCTATGACAAGGTGACTGGCACTGTGAATGCAGGGAGACGGGTGGATATTGTGTATCTTGATTTTATCAAGGCTTTTGATACAACCCCCACAATATTCTCACAGGCAAGCTAAGGAAGTATGGGCTGGATGAATGGACTGTAAGGTGGATAGAAACTGGTTGGAGCATTGGGCTCAGAGAGTAGTAATTGATGGCTTGATGTCTACTTGACAGCCAGTATAAAGTGGAGTGCCCCAGGGGTTGGTCCTGGTGGGCAGGTTTTGTTTAATGTTGTCATCACTGACCTAAAAGATGGCATAGAGTGCACCCTCAGCAAGTTTGCAGATGACAAGCTGGGGAGAGTAGTAGATATGCTGGAGGGTAGGGCTATGATTCAGAGTGACCTAGACAAATTGGAGGATTAAGCGAAAAGAAATCTTTTGAGGTTCAACAAGGACAAGTGTAAAGTCTACACTTAGGATGGAATGATCCCCTGCACCAGTACAGGCTTGGGACTGACTGGCTGGGTAGCAGCTCTACAGAAAAGGACCTTGGGGTTACAGTGGACAATAAGCTGAATATGAGCAGTGTTCCCTCATTGCCGAAAAGGCTAAGGGCATACTGGGCTGCATTACTAGGACGGCTGCCAACAGATCAAGGGAAATGATTATTCCCCTCTATTCAGCACTGGTGAGGCCACATCTGGAGTACTATATTCAGTTTTGGGCCTCCCACTACATAAGGGATGTGGATAAATTGGAGAGTCCAGTGGAGTGTGACAAATGGTGAGGGGAGTGGGGGATATGACTGATGAGTAAAGACTGAGGGAATGGGGCTTAGTCTAGAGAAGAGGAAAGCATGGCCCGGGAGCATGGCCACCTCACCTTGTGAGGTCTGCTCCCTTTTGGGGTCTCTGGTGCACCAGCTGGAGGAGCTCCCAGCTGCAGTTCAGAGACTGAAAGCCATCAAAGACTGTAAGCAGGAGTTCGACTCTTACTGCCAGGCCCTTCTCCTCCAGGAGGTGGAAGGTAGACCACAGACTCCCTCTAGGACAAGGGAGGACTCGGGGACCTACCCGTCTGTCAGCCAAGGGGTTGGACCAAAGTGGTCAAGGGCCCCAGTGCCTGCCACACCAAGGTCCCTGCCCCACTGGAGCTTTGCAACAGGTATGAACCTCTTGCAGCCCCAGCAGAGCCTGCTAAGCTGCCAGCTCCTGCAGGCAACACAGGCTCAACTGTAGCTACTGTCCTGCTCTCCCTAAGACAAAACACAAAGTGTTTGTTGTGGGAGACTCCATCCTGAGGGGGACTGAGGGAACAATCTGCTGCCCCAACCCCTTAGCCCAGGAAGTCTGTTGCTTCCCAGGAGCCTGAATCCCAGACATTGCGGAGAAGATCCCTAAACTCCTCCAGCCCACTGACCACTACCCTATGCTCCTTATCCACGTGTGCACTAATGACATGGCTCAGAGCGCTCCCAGCCAGGTCATGAAGCACTACAGGGATTTGGGAGTGGGGCTAAAGGGTCTGGGGGTGCAGGTGGTGTTTTCTTTGATCCTCCTGGTCTTGGGCTACAGGCTGAGGAGGAAGAGGAGGATCTAGGTAGTAAGCCAAAGACTACAGCTCTGGTGTCATCAGGAAGGCTTTGGCTTCCATGACCACAGTCCGCCCTTTGGTGAGAGAGGCAGCGAGCTGCTGGGAAGGGATGGCTTCCACCTCTCTCCACTGGGGAGGAGGCTTTTCTCAGCCAGGCTGGCTGACCTGCTCCACCAGGCTTTAAACTAGGCCTGTTGGGGGATGGGGAGACCACTGCCACTGCCCTTCAGCATCCCAGGATGCTTTGTACCTCCTCAGCAAACCCCTCCTCACAGGGTGGGCAGGCTAGCCTTGGCCCAAGCTGTCTGCTCCAGCTGAATAGGGAGGCATGCACTAGTGCCCCCAGCTTCTGGCCTGGGCCACTGCAGGCATGTGGCAGCATTTCCAGAATGAAAAAGGAATGTCTGTTCACTTGCCTATCAGTTCCATCTATGCAGCTTAGAGTTAAACTAACCTGTGAAGCTTAGACTTAGACTAACCTTCAAAGATTGGCTCAATTCAGCCTTGGGCTTTTTGACTGTCTGTACTTAGCCACAGAGTGCAGACTTCAGCATGTGGCTCAGCATTTTAAGTCTCTTTGTCTGCTTTTAAAATATTCTTCCTTCCTTTATTCTTCTGCCAAAATTTTCCTAGCTACAAAATTTCCTTTCCTTCTAAAACAGTCTGAGTAACGGAAGAGAAGCTGAGGAAATACAAGTTTGTTTGTTTTTGTTATAACTACTAATGGCAAAACTGAAATTAGTTCCCAATTAAAAGAGAAATGCATAGGAACAATCTGAGAACAGCAGATAAAGGGTGTCATGAAAGGAAGATTATTAAGCAGCATAGCATAACAGGACCCCAGGTGCATCAGGGCCTCATTATACTTACATTCCTGTGCTGCAACACACTGAGTGTACAGTAAACCAAAAAAAAATATTCCAAAGGACAATTTTACACAGTGGCTACACTTGAGATGAACAAGTACATGTTTTTTGAAGAAAGACCATAACAACTTGGTTTTTACTTCCAAAATACAGTGGCACGTTAATTGCTTGATCAGCCAAATGAAACTAAATGTAATTAAGACTAGTGTGGGGTTAATTTGGTCCATAATTATGTTATATAAAGTAAATGAAAATTGTTTCTTTCCTAAATTGCAATTCATTAAAATTACAGATATTAAAATAAGATACTATAAAATTACATGAAGCATGTACACATTAATAGCCATTAGTAATAGCTTGATATTTCTATCTAAGCAACAGTTTATTAGAATGCCAAGAGGTTATATTTGACAACGCACATGACTGATTTTTTTCTCATCTTTTTTGCTCCTCTCTGATACTCACTTTTACAATACACGTAGTGGACTCCATTTCATGTTTCAGTATGTAGATGATATACGCCTTACTACTTTGTGTCACTATTATCTAAATTTACCATACATAAAAAATATTTGAAGTATTGTTAACAACCATTCTGCATAGAACCACATAAACCACCAGGTCAGTGGTTTTCAACCTTTCTAGAACCAAGGCACCCCCTTGATAGAATCAAAGCACTCTTCAGTAGTTTCAAGGTACCCCCTGATAATCTCAAGCCACTCTTTGGAAAAGGCTAGTTCCTAGTTTTCACTCCTTTTTGAACTACAGAAGAATAATACAGCAATTATTTTAGCACAAAATACTTAAGAACACCGTAATAGATCAGAACCTTTGGGTCTACCTTGTGAAACAAGTTTGCACACTATGTTTGCACCAGCACCCTACTTGAAAATCACTGTGCTAGATTGTTAGAGCTGCTTTTTGAACCCGCTTTGCAAAGCATTGCTTTTCTTATTGGTACTATAGAGCATAGTAAATTCACAATTCTCTGTATCAGTAAAGGGCTTAAATAAAAGCTTAAATCTTGTTGACTTCAGTTTGGCTTATGCATACACTTATAGTTAAGCCCATGCTTATCTAGTTTTCTAAATAATGATGGGCTCAGGGAAGTGCTTAATGGAATGTGAGCCTTATTCAGCACTAGTGATAGGTACACCTCTACACATTCTCGGTATTACAGTCAATAAATGCTACACGAGCTTAGTGACTCAAACAGTCAGTGAAATTCTACCATATTTGCACTTGTGAAAACCTACTGAAGTGAACAGAGCAACATATCTGTAATTTAATTCAGATTTTGACCTTCATGTTTTTACAAGAAGCAACAGTGTTGAGGTATTTCTATAAAGACATATAACTTTTAGGATATCACATTTCAAACTCAGCTGCTACCAGGATTTTCCTCCTGTTTCTGCAAATTGTCATTTCAGAGATATAAAATATCCAACAGTGATATTTTAATGCCAAAGGCAGAGTAGATATGTATCTTAGAGACCAGGGGTTGTCAACTGGGGTATGTCCACCCCTGGGGGTACTTAGAAAAGGGCTAGTGGTACACACGGGCAGGTGGGAATGCAGCACTGCCACCCACCACCCTGAACCACCACCTCCCAGGAGCAGGGCTGGTGTGGGGCAAGGGCATCAGCTCCCCTTTGCGGGTACTGCCTAGACGGCTGGACATGGCAAGGGGGGAGAGAAGCATGCATGTGGTGGCCACTACCCCTCTTCCCCCTGCTCTGCCAGAAGTGTACCCAGAAGGGGTACACTCCTTTAAAAAGGTTGAAAACCCCTGTATACACTAACCAAATAAGATACATACAAGGCACATCTACGCATTAATATTAATTCAATGCAAAAACTCCAGCGCAGTTCTCACTGAAATATGTTGCTCCTGAGCAGTGTTTACAAGCACACCTGGGAACACAGCAGATTGAGACAGGGTGGTGCAGCCCTGGCTGACAGGGGACCCTGAGGGTCAAACTTCCAGTCTGGGGGATCAGCCTGGGGCTGCTTCACCCTGGCTTAATGTGCTACAGAGAGGCTGGCTGGGGCATGAGGGTGCTCCAATGTGGGGCTAGCTGGCAGGCAGCTCCTGCACTAAAGCACCCTCATGCTCCAGCCAGCCCCATTAGTGTCTACACATGCATTGCAGTGGAATAAATAACTCCACCATAAGATACTACTTGAATCTGGCAGTACTAACTTATGGCGGCATTAAGTGGTTTACTCTGACCTCATAGCTCCACATGTGTAGACCAGTGACTCTTTTTACTGCACAGTTAATTAGGCAACTGCACTAAGTGTCTAGTGTAGATAAGCCTAGTGAGAAGAGCATAAACTTTCATGACCTCAAGCTAACTACCTTTCTAATTTTAAAACCAGACATAAAGATTCATTGGGATAGTGTTCTAGAAAGTATTTCTTTCCCAAAGGGTAGTGCTTATTATGCAAATGCTTATTTGGAAGGGCTAAATGGAATATAAAACTAAGTATGTTTAAATATGTTAGCTCTTTAAGCATCTTAGATAGGGTTTTCAGGCCCAGTTCCTTATTCCTTGTGCACCCAATATTCTCTGTGAACTCATTGGAGGAATAAAAAATAAAAAATCAGACTTGTTAATAGGAACCCATATCTCTAACAGTGATTGGATTTAGGGTCAAAAGATGTATGAAACCTCCAGCTACAACATGCAGTTTTATATCCTGGTAAATGATAAAATTAGAATATATTCTGCTGAATTTTAGATTTTCCTCAACTCCCATAGCCTTAGCATCTGGCAGGATTTGATTTCTATTATGCTATTTGAAAAGACATTACCAAAAAAAGACCTACTATTAGATATTCCAGGATTTAATCTTATTTTTAAAAAGACGTATCCCATGTTAATGGCCCAATATACTAAATATATGTACAAAGCTACTGCATTGTTTGATCCATGCCACTAGAATAGAGTGGTTTCTTGATTTACAAGCATTAATTAATATTTACATTGCAAAAAAGAAAAAGGAAAGATAAAAACACCTCCCCTGCCTTCCCCTTCCTATAAACAAACCCCAAACCACTACCTGACACTTGAGATAGAAACATTCATATTACTTCAGAATCAGGCTGTTTATTTGACAGCACGGTGTTGTTGCCAGAGATAGCAATTATATGATTCATGTGTGTACCAATAGTAACCATCAGCAATAATTGGAAATTTAATAAAATGTGCTTTAAAACCTATAATAAAAGATAAGCATCCTGAAATGCTGGTTTAGTTACACTTGCATAAAAATGAAAGGGTAATATGGTCTTATTTAATAAGCAGACAGAAAATAGCATTATATACTGTGAATATCTTAAACTATTGGTGTGTTTTTTAGCAAACCAAGGGATACATTTTGTAACATTTAATTGAGCAAAACTCCCAATTACTTCAATGAAACTTTTGCTTGTTTAAGAACCACAGAATATGGCCCTACTAACATTTTTTTCATTTCATGCATGAAAATGTAAGGTGATAACAGCATTCCAGGTAAAGTATAACATACAAATTATTCTGCTATTAAATACTGAGTCATATCATATTTAATACCCCCAACTAGTTTATGTATATTTAACAGCAAAATCACAATAGAAAAATGGATTTAGTTCAGATGTTGAGCTGCTATGTAAACCAATTATCTATCCTGAGGGAAACAGCTCTGTCTACAACTACTTAGGCTCTAGGGCCTATTACAAATCCTGGAGTGGGCTGTTGTTTCATTTCTCAAGGGAATCTATCACGTCACACTGGAAATAGTTGACAATAATTAGAAAGCCGGCTTCTGCCAGTATAGCACACATTTTTAATACCTTTCTAAGTGTTATGGGAGATAATACATAAGGTTTTTAAAATTCTAGTCATGCTAAAGTGAACCATGGAAAGGACAACTACACAATAGCCCCAAACTGGACTGTGACAGGCTAATTATTGTGGCTTCATTATAAAACCTCTTTTACATAGGTCACCTGGGAAGTGTAATTAAAAATGCATTATTGGTGTATTTTTTATTGAAGCAATTAAATTAAAAAGCCAAAAAAAATAATTATGTGAGGAGCAAATAATAATGTTGGTCAACAGCGTTTATCTAAGAAAGAGAGAACATGTTAGTGGATCATTAGCAGTAAATGTGTTAACCAGAATGCTGTTTGAAAAATGAGCCATAGAACAGCTTTTAAATACTCAGATTAAAGGATTTATAATGTCAAGTTTAACACAGAAATTATAGATAGTATTACATTGCCATGAGTAATAGCATCTTTAATCTGACTTAGTAAAATGATTTACATCACACTGTGTGCTTTCCACAATTATAAGGGAATATAGCTATATAATACCTGTATTGACAGTAGATGTGGATATATACATACATACATATAAATTTAATATATAGGGATATGTGGCATTCTATAATACAATACTGCATAGTTTTTTATTATAGAAAAGACTTTCACCAAAACCTATTTTCAAGAAAATTACAGGCTTTGGAGAATGTATTATTATGGATCCACTTACAAATTTTAGGATCTGTCTAGACAGCAAAATGAAGGTATAATAATAGAGTATGGTATAATGGTAGAGATTAACTGTGCTAGTTTAGTTTAGTTAGCATGGGTAACAATACCAATAAAGTTAAAGCAGGACCAGCTTTGGAAATATTAGTGACCTGAAAAATATGGATTTGGGTGGGGCACCAGATTGCTGATGACGGGGGGAGGGCGTCCCCCAATGGCTGATCACCGAGCCAGCAGCAAAACCGGAAGTGCACTTCTGTTTTCATGGATGGCACTTCTGGAGTGGGGGAGGAGGTGCACATCTTAGGGGATGCGACCCCCGCAGACCTCCTATGAGTCGCCGAAGTGGTAGTCCATGCAACAATCTCACCTTCATATTGCTTTGTAGCCATACCTTAGAGTTAGAGTCATGATGCAGATACGAGGAGAGGTATACAATGTTAATGTATATGACTAGAAGTCTTAATCTTGAGTAAGATTAGTGATAGGAGATAGGAAAGGATCCTATTGTAAGACAGGGAAACAGGCCTAATTTTGACTTCATCTACACACTAGTTTTAATTGAATTACTCTTGATCTATGTCAGTGTAACTGGACATGTCTACATGTAAAATGAATGCAAAGTGATAAACTCTGGTACTTATTGCCCTGGAGGTTATTGCTCCTGGGCACCATGTTTACACATGTACCCAGGACTATAGCACACTGAGCTAGGTTGGAGTAGCCCCAACTGGCAGGAGGCTGGAGCAGGGGTCAGTCTGGTAGCCAGGGGCTGCTCCAACCTAGCTCAGCATGCTGCAGAGGGGCTGGCTGGGGCACGAGAGTGCTACATTGAGGGGCTAACCAGCAGGCAGCCACCACACTGAAACACCCTCATGGCCCAGTCTGCCCTGTCAGCATCTATTCATATTTTGCTGTGCAGTAAATAATGCTGCTTCAGGATAGTACTTGTATATATAAGTACTAATCTATAGAAGCATTTATTAATTTACTGTGACCTAATAGGGCTGCACGTGTGGACACAGAGACTTAACCGCAGAGTTAATTAGGCAGCTCCACAGTAAACTTCGTATGTAGATGTGCCCAATAAGGCTAAAGTCAGATCCAAGGACTTCAAAGGTGCTATAAAAGCATATCTGAGAGAGACTGGAAGAGCTTCTCCCTAGCAAAACACTCTAATGGGCAGGGAGAACAGGAACATATTCACACCTCCAACTATACCAAGATATACTGTATTGTCTCCTCTGTAGAATAAACTTTAGACTAGAATAAGCAACTTTTCCTTGCATATAGACAGATCTACTTTAGTTTCTGCTTCTAGGAGAGCATTATACTATAAGCAACATGTTTGAATATTTTTATTTGTAATATATAATGTCATGTTTAAATATTAATGAAATGTTTAAATATTAAATTAAAAATATATGTGTAATGCAATTTTAGGCCCTGATTAGAAAAAGATTAGCTTACTGACTTGTTTAGACTTATTTACTAAAAACAATATCTGCTTTGACTTGTTCTGGTATAATTCCATTAACCTGGGAAATAACCTGGTAGTATATTATGGATAAACTATGGACACTACATTGCTTTCAGAAACTGATGAAGCTTCTGCATTTTTACTATTACTGATGACAAGCTTGAAGCCCGGAGAATCAAATTTTCCTTTGAAATGGCTTAAATTGATCTTTCCTTGTGATATTTTATACCTCTCTTCACATATAATTCGCTAAAGCAAAAATGGCCGGACCAAGTGAGATATTGTAGTCTAAACCAAAAGTGGCAGAACATTTTAAATGGAACATTTACATGTGAGAAAACAACAACAAAGGGGGTCAATATGAACTCACTGTTATGTATGTGAAATGGCTAACACACTCATTAGCTAATGCAACAATGGTCTTTGAAATACTAGGACCTGATCATTTGTCCATTGTAGTCAATAAAAGTATGCTGTAGGCTCTTGTTCTTATAATAAAACTCAGTTATTGGGAAGCCCAGCAGCCTTCTAATCAAGGAAATAAGAAATTTTGTTTTGTTATTAAAGTTGCTTTTGAGACTTTTCTAACACCAACAAGGTATAGCTGATTTTTATATCCCCCCCAAATATATTTTCCAGACAAAAAAAATACAGAAACCAAATAAGGGTTTCTGTAATGTCTACTCCTTCTTTATCATTCCAGTTCCTAACAAGCAAACAGATCTTTATACCTAACTTTGAAAAAGATCTAATTCTAAATGTAAATTAAATATACAAAATTCAGGCTACTGATCAAATGCCTAAGGACTTGGTTCTGTATCTAATTACACAAGTGGAAGTTCACTGGGTAAAGCAGCAGAGGGCAGAATGGAGTCCTAAAATCCTAAAAATGAAAAATTTGAACTGCCCTGGTTTCCTTTTTTAATCTTATTATATATACACCTACCATATTTACTCTAATCCAGTATGGGTGGGCTTTTCCCCAATCAACAGAAGAAATATGCAGGATTTCAGAAAAGGGGGCACGGAAGTAGTGATCTGCATTGCAGGGGTGGCTGCACTTTCTACCCTCCACTCCAACCCTCTAACACAGCAGGGTGGGCAGATATGCCACAGTAGCAGCAGTGGGTGACCTTTTTTTAAATCCTTCAAGCAGGTAAAAAATCTTCCCTCCTGCTTCCTATCCCTTCCCTTCCATGCTCAGTTGCACATTCCCTTCCCTTCCCTTGCCCTCCTCTCTGCTTATCACCCAGCAGCAAGATTGTGGGGTAGGTGGAGGGGATGCAAAATTGCTCCTGCTCTGCTCAATCTGGACTGTATGTGGACCCAGGCTCAGCTACAGACAGCAGCAGCAGTGGATGGGTTCCCTTCCCCCACACCTGCTTCTCTGCTGGTAGGGGCCTAAGCAAGAAAGAGGAACTTGCTTGCTGTTTCCACTGCCCCTAGCTGAGCCCAGCTCTACATGGAGCCTAGCTAGAACAGACAGGAGTGGCTTGGGAACTCTCCCTCTGGCCTCTGACCCCAGAAGAGCTGGAGACAGTGACAGAGGTGAGTCGGGGAGGAGGAGGAGAGATGGGGAAGGGAAGGGAGAGCAGGTTTCTGGCAGTAATGATGCAGTTAAAAAAATTATGACCTTTGCTGTGAAGATCATATCCATGGTCTGTTATTTCTTGACCCCACCCCTCACTCTACCACTGATGTCAGCTTCATTGTTTATTGCCATTGCAGCTCCAGGGTCTTTTTCAGTGTCATCTTTTCATGCACAAAATGCTCTCCTAGTTGTAGTCCACTAACCCTCAGCACTTTTCTAGTTCAGACATGAGACTTACTATTGCCTTGAAATCTATAGGAAATGAGACAACAGCAGTTATCCTTTTCTGTTCTTTAACTGAACCATCAAGATGTACATATGCTACCTTGAGTAAAGCATCAAATCTTACTACAGGAGCTCTTGTACTTCCTTGCATTATGTCCTCATACTGCACTCATGACATTAGCTTGTAAGCTCTGGAACAGGGAAATCTTCTTTATACTTGTTCTGTAAAGGAGTAGCACATCTTTTTGAGCATGGGAGACATAAATTAATGAATACTGACAGTTCCATAGAATCCAGGGCAAGCAGCTTACAGCACAAAGTTGAGGGTCTTCTATCTTCTTCCATTACTGTTTTCCATGGTAAATAGATACAGGAAAGCTGAATGAGCCTTTATATCAGATCTGTTTGCTTCTCTAGCAGTTCTGTGTGAGTCACAGCTTGGGTTTGGAAAAAGTAACCAACATTGTAGACAGAGAGAATGTCATGTTTTAGAGACTTACATGTGTAGCTGAGGTACAATTTAAAATAAGGCAGAAATTACATGTAGAAATGGGGACTAAAACAAAGCTGACATTCATTTAGTTGGAGCTGAGGATGCTGTACAGACAGTTACCATTTTAGCATATAAGTGCTCTTCCTGTCTCATATAATAGATCCATTGTCAATAACAACAGTTACTGGCAGCTTAACGAAGACCAGTGTGGGTGGGCAAGCCAAAAGATAGCTGTGGAATGAAGAACCAGAGTTTTCTTAGGACAAGTCTGAAGAGCACCTACTATGTACTACTGAGGAAAAAGAAAATGTCTCAGAAATAGCTTGATAAGAAGAACTGTGATAGAACGTATCTTTTCAGTCTTTATCATACCACATGTAAGCCCTGGCAAATAAATACGTCATCAGTATACACTGCATGCAACATGAGGTGGTTAATAATATTTGATATATTTTTAAATGAGAGTCTCTTGACTCAGGAGTCTCATCTGATCTTTCCTGCCCTGGTATCTCAGATAAAGGGAATTTTCAGGCTTATCAGTGATCCAAATTTTTTAAACTTTTGCATTTCAAATGTTCCTGTAACACTAGAGAAAAGCTAATAACAATGCAAAGAATGTTAACTACCTCTCACGTAAGCAATACATTTGATATAACTGTAGAGGAAGATAAAATGAGGCACCAAATAGGTATGATACCTTTCAGCCCTGTCTGGGCTCAGGGAAGATGAAGTTTTCCTGTGAAAAGTTCCAGAAGTACTATTAGGCAAGCAAGGTTCTTTGAGTGATATATTTTATTGGACCAACTGAGTAGCTGGGAAAAAACTTTTAGGCAAGCTTTCAGGTGCAGTCACCCTCTTCAGGCATAGGTAGTTTCTGCTGGTCTGAGACTCCAACGAATGAGAGAAGCTAAAAATGTAACAGGATGACAGTAAAAATGTAAATAGGTAAAAATTAGGAAGACAAAAGGTAAAACAGGTAAGGGAGGAAGAAGCAGGCAAGGAAAAAAAAGGCCAAAGGAAGACAGAAGTGATAGACTACAAGGTAGAAAAAAGCTGTCTGTAAGAATTTTGGTGCTTTTGGAAGCAAAGAACAAAATTTCCATGCATCTTGCAGACATAGGCTTCCAGTCTAAGCAGGCTTCTAATTCTCAATTCTGGCCATTTCATTTCATATTGCTGTCCACAGAGACAAAGAGCAGCCCTGTGCAGTTCCAGAATCCCTGCATGATATTTCATTAAACGCAGAGGATCTTGTTACCCTGAAGTACAGTGAGATCATTGTGGTATTCTGAAGTGGAAAGGCAAAGATTTTTAACTCCCGATAGGAGTTAGTACTGTGGCAGCTATCCCATAGAACATTATAGGGTAAAATCCTAGCCCTGTTGAAGTCAATGGCAGCATTGCCTATGCCAAGAAAATTCTCATTGGGGTGCTGCAGGGCTTTTACAGCTTTTGTACATTGTCAGTCTCATACACAAGGGAAAGGAGAATTCCTTCCTGTGTCTATTAAATTGAACAACTTCTACAGCTGTATTGACTATTTCTTCCTTTCTTCACAGATGCCCAGATTCATAGATTTTAAGGCCAGAAGGGACCATTGTGATCATCTAGCTTGACCTCCTACATAACATAAGCCATAGGACTTCCATGAATTCATTTTTGCTTCTATTCCAATAGCTGTGGTTGAATTGAATGTATATTTTAGAAAAATATCTGATCTGTATTAAAAAACTCTGGTGATGGAGAAATGCACCACAGCCTTGACAAGCTGTTTTCAGTAATTAATCATTCTTACTGTTAAAAGTGTTTACTGTATTTCTAGTCTAATTATCTAACTTCTACTTGCAGCCAATGGATTTTCTTATTTCTTTTCTGTTCGATTGAAGAGATTCGTATTATCAAATGTCTATTCCTCACATAAGCACTAATAGACTGCAGTCAAATCACTCCTTCCCATATGCCACTGAAGCTACCAGACATTTGAAGGACACCACAGCTTTCCTGAAAAAACTAAGATCCATTGACAAGCTTCCAGAAAACACCATATTAGCTACCAGGGATGTCACATCTTTGTCCCAAGAGGACAGATGTCCCAAGAGGACAGATTATAAACCATAAAAAACATTATTCCAGATGATGAGAGTGCTTCTGTTTCTATCATTCTCCTGCTTTTTTCTCACACACAAAATTTCAGATTTGGAGGCTCCCTATACCTACAAATGAACAGCACTGCAATAGGCACACACATGACCCCTCCAAAATGCCAATATTTTTATAACAGACCTTAAAGCTTGCTTCCTCTGCAGCTGGCCTCTCACCTGCCTGGTATACCTAAGGTATATCTATGACATCTTCATCATATGGACACATGGAAAGGAATCTCAAGATAAATTTAATCGGGGCTTTAACAACTTCCACTCCTCCATCAAACTGACTGCAATATTCCTCTAAGCAAATTTATTTATTGGACACCACTGCAAAATTTTGGAATGGTCACATCACTATCACTTTGTATCAGAAACTAACTGACCACTACACCTACCTCCATGCTACCAGCTCTTATTGCCGGTGTACCATTAGACAAGTGGTTTTCAATCTGTTGTCCCTGGACCCCTAGCGGTCTGCAGACTATATGTAGGGGGTCCACAAAGTTCACTATACTCAATCAAAAGTATGTGAATACCCAAACTTACAATTCAAAGTAGTCTGCACTTTCATTCAACATTTCCAAATAAGTCAACACCACATTTCCAAAGGAGTCTGCAAATGAAGAAAGGTTGAAAACAACAGCAGTAGACCACTGTCTACAACCAAGCTCTGTGTTACGACTGTGTTACACACTACTTCTGCTCTGATCCTAATGACTGGGATGCACACCTTAGGGATTCCTGTTCACATTCCACAACTGTGGCCACTGAAATCACCAAAGCCAGATTTGCACCCTGTTCTGACCTTCTACAGTAACAATAATGTGACAAGAGCAACAGAATTTCTCTTATTAGAACCCACAGCCCCCAGTTTAAACACCTTGGACACATCACTAATGACCTCCAACACCTCCTGGGAAATGACAACTATCTAAAGATAGTCTTGAGGAACATGTTTATCCTGCCTTACAGGGAGGCCTAAACATCAAATAACCTCTCTCCGTCAACAGACTACCTAAATTCTCACCAAGGCACCAGGCCTTGGAATAGACCCAAATGCCAGCTGTGCCTTCTTATCAATGCAGATGGCATTGTCAGTGGAACAAATAACACAGATTATGCATCTGGGGTTCATTCACCTGCTCCTCTACCGATGTCTTACATGCCATCACCTGCTTACAGTGTCCCTCTGCTGTCTGTATTGGGGCAATCGTTACTTGAAAGAATGAATGGACGCTGATCTGACATCAGTTCCAAAAACACACAAAAGTAGAACACTTTAATCACCATGGATACTCCATCACTGACCTCAGAGTAGCTGTTCATATACACCAAAACTTCTAAAACTGACTTAAACATGAAACTATGGAACAAGAAATCATCCACAGACCAGATTAAGTTTATGGTCTCAAGTTTGATACGAGGATGGAATCTCATTCCATTACCTGGACCAACTTTTATAACTCCTATGCCTTCCCTGTGATCCCTTCAACCCACTTTCTCCTCTCATTAGTGCCTCTTCCTTTCCTCCTCCTTTCCCTGTCTGCTGTATTTATATAACCTTATTTTTTTCTATTCAGTACCCCTGCTCTCTGCAGGTCCATTCATAGCATCTGATGTAGTAGGCTGTAGCCTATGAAAGCTCACGACTCTCTAAATAAGTTAGTCCATAAGGTGCCATACTACCCTGCTTTCTTCTCGGTAATAAGCTAAATAGAATGAATACTTTAGTCTCCCAGTGCATGCTCTCCAATCCATTAATCATTCTCATGTCTTTTGCAGGGCCTCTCCAATTTTTCACCCATTTTATCCAGTTCTGAAGCCCATGCTTCCTTCTTTAAGGGAACACGTGAATGAAACCCAGATGTTGTAATTCATGTTGTTTGGTCCACACTTCCTTCTTGAAGTATGGACACCAGAGCTAAATACAATAGCTCTGTTATGTTTCATAGAACCAAGTCCCTCATCCCATAAGTATGGTTTACGTTCTTAATTCCTAGGCATATGATCTTACATCTGGCTGCATTGAACCACATATTGCTTGATTGTGCCCAGCTGACTAAATGGTCCAAATTGCTCTGTTTCAGTGACTCAGTGGCTTGTATCCATCTTCAGTTACCATTTGAATACTTGCACCATCTACAAAACAAATTATTTGATTTTTTGTTTTCTTCAATATCACTAAGAAAAATGTAAAATTTGATAGGGTCAAACACTAATCCTTGCTGGACACCTTCTCAGTGATGATTTGTCACATTCAATCAGCTTTAAAGAGCCATTGGTTAGCTAAATTTTAATCTGTACTAGTTTGATTTTATATCACACATCACATAAGTTGCTTAATCAAAATGTTGTGCAAGACCACATCAAATACCTTATAGAAATCTCTTACACCCACACTATTACATTTATCAACCAAATTTGTATTCTCATCAAAAAAGATATTAAGTTAGTTTGACAAGATCTATTTTTCATAATACCATGTTGATTGGCACTAATTAAATTACCTTCTTTTAATTCTTTATTAACTGAGTGTCAAGGTGATGTTCATTGGGCTGTTCACAGCTTGATACAGCCCTGAATTCTTGGGCATCTTATACATCAGCTTGGGGTGGAGTTATATTAATTACAAGGTGCTTGACAAAGTGTAAGCAAGGAACTAGTCTTCTTTTATGTCTATTTTCTTGAATTGGGATGATGATGGAATTATGGGTTGATCCCTTCTGTTGAGCACTTCATTATCTTTACTTTAGGAGCCTTAGTTTGAAGAGGGCTTAGGAATAGCTTCCTCCATTACAGTTGTTAAGGGATAAGGAATTATAATTTGTTCAGAGAAAATGGCATATTTTTCATAAACACGGTTCTAGCTCTCATCCCTTTGGTTGAACTCCTTATGGATGGAGAGATCTGTCTACACTATCAATCTGGAAACCATGAAACCTTGATTTCTACATGTCTCTGAAAAATGTGGCACTAAGCAAACTATGGCCTTTTATTTTTTCCTCTAGTGATAGCATAGTAATAAGTTAATGAAAAGCAGGATGGAGAAGGGTGTGAGAGAATATTAATGATAGCTATGAATTTGCACATACAGAATATTTATGATTGTAACTACTTAAGTACTGGATTTTACAGGAATTCATATGACTTATATGAAAGTATAACTTGTGCATATTATATATATATGAGAGAGAGAGAGAATAGGAGAGAGACAGACACAAAACAGAGTAAAAAGAAGTACAGAGATGCATTAGGTGTGTAGCCATTGGGCCTCACAGTGAGACTAGGGATAGAAATTACATACATAAATCGGTATAAGTAATTGGAAGCAAATTCAAATCTGTAACACAACAAAAATTCAGTGCACATATACCACTTTCAAAATGGCTGAAGCCAGTTTAAGATAAATCTGGATGTAGTATCAAATGTAACTGATTTAGGGTATATTTGTTTGTTCAACTTCTGTCCCAGATCCCCTCCAGATGCAAGCTGTCTGCTCCAGTGGTCTAGTGCCCCCCAGCTTCTGGCCTGGGCTGCTTTTGGCATGTTGCTGCATTTCTAGAATCAAAAATGAATGTCTGTTCACTTACTTATCAGTTCAATCTACACAGTTTAACCTAACCAGTGCATATTGATTCAGTTCAGCCTCAGGCTTTTTGACTATCTGTATTTAGCCTAAGTGTGCTCTTCTGAAGCAGAAGCCATCTGCAGGATTATATCTCTATCAGAAGAATTACCGTTCCTCCAGTAGAAAGTATGAGTGTGGAAGCATTTCTCCCAGAAGAGAAATCTGGTTCAGGAGGGGAGCAGAACAGCAGGGCAATGCTCTCAGCACTTCCCTAGATCTGGGACTGCCTGGTCAGAGGAAGAGATAGGGGGCATTGCTCCCCTGCTGCAAGCCAGGCTGTTCCCAGACCATTCTGGGAAGGGGTGGAGCAGTTGGGCAAACCCCTCCACCTGCTCCCCAGACTATGTTCCCTGCTCTGGGGTCAGATGGTGGGAGGCATTGTCCTGTTGCATTCTCCATTCTGTTTGCAGTCACCAAAAGCAGGGTGAAAGAGCAGTTGATCCTTGCTTCCTGTTCCCCCCACCCCCAATTAAGGTCCCTGGTCTAAGGAGAAAGTGTGGTGCTTTGTCCCACTTCTCTAGTCCCTTCCCAGACCAGTCTGGCAATTTCAAAGCCAGTAGCCTGAGAACAGGGGCTGGGGAAACTCTTTCCACTCTGGTTCCTGGCCCTACAGGCTTTGAATGCCACCTGCCCTACCTAGCTGGTACACATAGTGATTTGAAAGCCAGGAACTGGGGTCAGGGAGGCTCTCCTTGATCCCATTTCCTGCTGCCTATTGGCTGTCAATTAATGGGCTTCCCTAGGACAGGGGTGGTCCAGGGTACATCCCTCTAGTGCCCATCTGTGTAGTTCTCCAGCCAGAGGACTGGAATACATGTAGCCACATAGGAGGCATTGCTCCTCCTGCTCCCAGGCTATTTTTCTAACAGTAAGAAGTTCAAACATTTCTGGAATTCCTACTGGTAGAAATGAATGCCTGCCCGGGACAGGGATAGCCTCTGAGTGCATATGTGTTAGAACTCTGGGGGTGGAGGAGGAATATGGGCTAGGTGAGAAGGTGATGTTGTTTGGCACCATTTCTTCATCACCCATCTCTATTTAGCACCTGTAAATGCTTGTCTTGAGGATCAGGGAAGCACACAGATTGCAATTATGGGCTGCCCTTTTTTCCACCCACTCTGAACACCCCATACTGCATGTATTACTTCTGCTTTCTGTCAGAGGCTTAGCAGGTGGCAAGTGGAGGCTCCTGCCAACTGTGCAGACCATGGCTGTTTAATTATCACTGTCCCTTGGTTGCTTCATCCACCTGCTGCATCTTGTCACAAGCTTAGGCTTTGAGCTTGCTAGAGCTTCTTCTTATTTGCTTGTATAATACCTAGAAAGATGGGGCCCTACTCCTCAGTTGGCCACAGGTGCTAACTATATTTTCTATACTTCTATACTTGTTACCACTACCTTTCACAGTCATTGGTTCAAATTTACACAGATTGACAAATATCGAAATCATTCTTTTCTGATACATCTCTGTTTACTTGCATGAAATTAATGGATTAATAAACTTACAATCAGAGGGGATGATTACATCATCTCATTTCTCATATATAGGAAGCTATACATTTCATTCTGTTACCCCATATTGAATCCAATAATGTGTGTTTGACTAAAGTACAACTTCCTTAAAGGCATCCAGTTTGAAATCATTAAGAAGTAGAGAATCCCTCACTTCACTGTTTAATGTTCCAATGGTTAATCTCCTGGGCAGGTATAATTTTATGCTCTGTATTCAGATTTCAGGTATTGTTTCTTGTTTTGCCTTTTCCCTCTAAATTAAACATCCTCTAGTACCTGGTATTTTCTCCCTATAACTAATTTTTGTAATTTCACCCCATTTCATGCAGGACAAAGTCCATTCCTACTGTTAGAAATGATTAGCCATTTCTTCAGAGGTACAAAGGATCAGTTGAAAACAGAGACCTGAATTGTAACCAGTGCTCACTCCCAGCAGTTGTTCTGCCAGAGTAGGGTTGGTGCTGGTGTTGGAAAGTCTGCATGATCATTATTATTTTTTATCTAACTTATTCATGAAGATTCAGAGTATTGTACTTACCATGACTGCTAATCTAGTACTACAAAGATAATCTATTCTAAAATGTTAAAATAAACCTTATGCTGCTGCTACACATGTTTATATGGTTAAAAGTATGGACATAATTGTATGTGCACACATAAGCAAAAATCATCTGTCTGAGAATTACTGGTAACATTTTCTTCTTTATGTCCAGCATTGTTGGTACAGCATGAATTTGTATTATTAAGTCAACATGAGGTGCTTATTACACATCTCAAATCACAAATCTAAAAACAACTTCTGCAGTATAATATAACTTATAGTAGATTCCCTTTAAAAAAAAAAATCTTCATTTAAATTTTGAAGCAAATTATGCTATTTTCTAACAAGTGCATCAAAAGCACAATCGCACAGTAACTGGGAATTGTACCAAGGGAAACCAATTTTCCAGTGGTAGCAATGGAGTCATTTAAACCAAATCGGAGAGAGCGCTCTGGAATACACCATAGAAAATAATCTTACAGAGGCAAGGGGCAGAGTAGAAAATCAGGTCTTCACTTCTGTAATTTTTTTGATGCCATCCCAAGATCCTCCTGTTTTTAGTAGTTTCATACTGCAAATAAAAAATCCAGAATTTGCCAAGCATTTACTTATAGTTGATAGATAGATATCTCATGTAAATATCCACCACTCAAAACTCCTGACAACTCTAACGATCACACTGACAACAGAGCCAATCCAGTTCCATTCTGCAGCAGTCTCCTAGGTAACCAACACAGAGCCACAGAAATGGACTGTAAAGAGTGGAAGGAAAACAAAAACATGGCAGCATTTTCCACTTTTTCCAGTATTCTTGTTTTGTTCAAACATAAGCATACCAATATTAAAAACTAGCATGGGCAGGGGTTGGAAACATTTCAGAGTATTAGTTTCCAACTAAATTATTAGGAAGGAAAAGCACAATACTACAAAAGATAAGTCACCTCTTGTGACTTACATTTAGTCTTCTTGTTCATGGATCAGTGAAGCTTAACATAGTATCTTACTGCCATAAAATGTACATGAAATATATATGCATGCAAATATAAGTGTACATTTAATTCATGCACCAAATACCTATAAGTATATGAAAGACATATGTTCAAATGGGTCATGCGGTAGGTGTAAATAATATTAAAATAGGCGTTTTATAATTATTTTATCTGATAACGTTTTTCAAATGAGCATTTTGTCCATTCATTCCAGAATTTTCATGATAAAAATCTTTGAATCTATACACTCCAGAGTTCTGATTTTTATATCTGACCAGACCTATATTAAAAACAAAATTTAGGATCTCAAAAATACTTTTTGTCTTGTTATACAATATAGTCTATTAAAGATTAAACCAATTTTTCATGTAAGTGCTGGACAAAATAAGTAAGAACAATGTGCATCCATATACTGAGGTCTAGACTTAGGACCATGCAATACGAAGCACACAATTATTGCCCCCAGAGATAGAATATTTCAAAGGAAGTTTGACTCTCAAGTCCTTCCCTGTTCTTTCCCAAACACCTTAGGAAATTTGCTTCTTAATATCTCTTGAACTATAGTTGACTACGTCTCTGTATCTTTCCAAAGACATTACACCTCATCAGCTCTACAAATCAGCGTACTGAGAAAACAGAGAGGGAATCGAATGCTGTGCTTACTCCCTGAACTTTTCCTACCTGCTTGATAGCACATGCTTCAAATGAGATATGAGGAACGCTAATGTTGACAGACAGAAGGATCTATATTGTGCATCTATATTAGACTGAGCTATGAGTTGCCCCTAAGTTATGTAAAGAAAGCACTGGGGCTCATAGATACCATGGAGATGGGGTTTCATAACCTAGAAATATATAGCTAGGTAGAGAAACCAATGGCATTTTCAAATTGAAAAAGGAAGCATACAAAACATTCCCAGAAGTCAAGAGTGATGAAGTATTTCTGTTCATACATTGCATTTTACCATTTCAGTATTTTTTAAATAAACTCTTTCTTACAGGTAAGTTTTAAATAAGACTGCCTACTACCTGATCAGTAATACCAATATGTATCATATTCATTCTTCCTCTCTTCTAGACCCTGGGCAGGTTTCTACTTGATATTTCTATTTTCTTTTTTCTTTGTAATACAGCTTTTTGGCAGCAGAGGGCACTTAGAATACAGACAAAGCATAACAAAATTTCTTCTAAAACTTATTTCGGAAAGCTTTTGTTTAGCTATGTGGAAACTGAAATACTGTCAAATTTTTCTCTCATCTTTGAATTCCAGTGATTTCTTTCTTAGATGTTCATTTTATATAGTCTTTGTATACCCATTTAACGGGGAAAAAGCAAATAATCTTTCTTTTCCACAAAAGTTTTACTATTTTAAATAGGCTATTTAAGGTTATTTCCTTTTGTCCAGTATAATATCAGCAAAGCAATAATATGTTGTTATGGTGGTGACACTATGAATAAATGGAACCAATCATATTCTTAGACAATAGTCTCTTAAATTACCTGGTCATTAAATGAGCTGATTACAGTTAGGTAAATTCAGTAATAGAACATAAAAATCAGGAAAAAGTGAAATATTACAATAAACCTAGAGGCTCACAAATATGATTTAGCTGCCTGATGCACTGTTTTGATCACATCCAGGAGAAATGCAGCCTTTCTAGGAACCCCTCCCACCAAAGGCTTCATCCTACAAAACACCGAGCACCTTCAACTCTCATTGTAGTGCTTAGCAGGATGTGGGTCATGTAAAGGATTGGCTTTCAAGATATGTGGATTACATTTCAAGATGGGGATTCAAAGCCCTGTCCGTAGCTAGGCAGACATTTAGTTACATTTTCTTTACTGAAACATTTTGATATGAGTGAAGTAGTTCCCAAGACCTTACAAACGTCATTACTACCCTGCAGACCTTTATTCATGTGAATTGTCCATAAAGGTCTGTGGCACTACTCACATGATTTATGGATGTCAGGATGAAGTCTGAAACTAACAAAGCCAGTGTGGCAAATTTTCTATTGGTCATTTAATGGAATCTGGCATTTGTTACAATCATTTGCTTAAATATCATGAAGACTTAAAGCAGCCATTGTACAATACAAATAACAGAAGAAGGCAGAAATCTTCACCATAAATAGTTGTTTTAAGATATTGGGTCAGATCCTCAAGTGCCATACATTAGAATAGCTCTTTAACTGGAATCAAGCTAGGTTGAATTACATCCACTGAGCACTAGTAATTGTTTGATAAAATAGTTGTGATCGCATGGGGGGGATTCTACTTGCATCAAAATCATTTTCTCTAAGTTTACAGGATTTATAAACCTTCTTTTCTTAAAATAGCTGATATTTTGGTGCAAGTTCAGGGCTATATTTTACTAACAAATCCAGGTGATCAGTGTCTGTTAGAAGGTGAACCAGTCTCTAACTTCACTTGTAGTTTACATGAAACTAAAACAGTGGGCCAGTTCTTCTGCAGGTGTAAACTGGTGCTGCTTCATTGACTTCACTTGAGCCGTTTTACATCTGCAGTAAATATGCTGATCTTTTGACTTTCCAGTTCTTCAGCAAGTTTCATGGATAACCATTGTCTTTGCTCACTTGCATTCAAAATGTTATTTTGTTCTTCCTTTCCCCACAATATCTCTACAATAGCAGTGGCAGAAACCCCTACCAGTCCAGTCACACTCCAGCTAATCACTGGATTAGAAGTTTTGCCAAATAAGCAAAACTTATCACTATCAGTAGTTTGTGGCTGATTTGTGCACTTCTTCCTATGCAGCTCTATATAATGCAAATGTATAGGCAAGGATAGTAGTCATCAGCTGATGCTTGTAGTAGTGAATTACTGGAATGAGAAGAATCTGTCAAGGAGTCTGAAGAATTAGTTGCTGTCTATTCTGCTATATAACATTAGAGGGAGGGGATGGGGAAGAAGCAAGACCTGCTACAGCTGTGGTTGCACATGGTGTCATTGCTACCCCTGTCTACATGCTATAGCATCAGTTCCTACCTGTACTGCTCTTGCATTTGCTGTGATTGCTGTCCCTTCCTAGGAGCTTGGTACTTCTCTCACAGTTTTAACAACAGCTGTCCCTCCATGTTTCCCTTTTCTTGCACCTTTTTAAAATCAAATACATCTTTGTAGGTGCAGAAGGAACTTGTCACCAATAAAACAGAAATTATTTGCTTATTTTCCTCTCCATTTTCTAAGTCTAGTGAAAGATTTTAGATTATTTCCCTTGAAGCATTAAAGCAACAAAATAAAATACAAGCAGCCAACAAAGAAAGTGACTTTCAGAAAACAACAGTTCAATTTGTGCTGTGGTTCACAAAGGATTCCTTGAGATGCTTATTCAAACTCCCTTCCCTTCAGAGTCCGAATCCTGCTTATCACATGGTTAAGATTCAACTCATAAAAACATGTCTCAGCAATTGGAATTTACCCTTTGACCTTCAGTTTCCCCTTCACCCCCTCCTGTGATGCACAAGCTTTGTTTTCACCAAACAGATCAGAGTTGCACTGGCAAAAGGTGAAAATTGCTTTTTGCACCAGTTCAAAAACTCAGCAAACAGTATTCAAGGTTCTTTATATTCTGCCTATTCACAATGCCAGCAAAAACCTGCCAGAATTCCTTGGTTTTCTCATTTTGCCTGTGGAGTATTTTTTGTGGAAAACTCTCTAGGAGTAGCAAGGTATTCAGAAACCTGAAGTTTTGCTTTTCTACTAAATAGTTTTTGTTACTGTACCAAGGCATGTGCTGTGTGCAGTGCTGGGGGAAGGTAACGCCCCTGCCCATTCTTTAGAGTTGTACGTGGGGTCATTGCAAAGGGACAGCACATCTGCGTATGTTGGTTATTTGATGACATATGGTAATAAATGCTGCACTACAGCTTGATGTGACACACCACAGCTAGTTAAAAAAAATAAACCTGCTAGCCTTGCTTCCCACCCCTATGTTTTCTTTTTCCTTCTGTATAGTGAGGACCCATTATTAGCTGAGGAGAAAAGATAGCACTAAGCATTTCAAGCAGCTTGGGAAGGGAAGAGAGAGGTATATAAAACTAGTCAAACAAGCAGTTCTGAACTGGGCAAGCAGGGGACTTTATATATGTATAGTCAATAACAATCAGCCAGTTTAAAGTAAAAATAATACTCTTGAACTAGAAGCTGAGCTTGGTGCTAATCTGCCAAGCATGTGAGTTCAGTCTGTGGTGCAAACTGGGGATAAATCTGCTGCACAATTATGAGCTTATATCCTCCATAGAGGGCATAATTATGCCTTTCCTATATATCTTATTTAGAGGGCATAATGCGCACCCCATCCCCCTTAAAAATCAACCATAAAAATTGGTATATACAGCTTGCTTCCAATGCATGTAAGACATCCAGAAAGATTTTATATTCAGAGTCTTTGGACTGAAAAAGCCACAATTGGGCTTCTGACATGGATATTAAAAAATTAAAAATAAAAACCCCACAGCCATCTTGGTTTTGCTGATCGGAAATAGCATCTTGTAAGAGTTTCTCCAAATTCATTATCATAGATGTCTTAGTAATGACTATTTGACAGCTTAAATTAAACATGCCAGTCAGCTTCACTAATATTTTTCTTGCCATAATAATATTGGAGACTTCTTTTTAAGCAAATCTCTACCTTACACTGCAAACCACTAGTACAGATGCACCCAGTTGTTATCATGGGCTCAGAAGATACAGAATAGGCTATAATAAAGCAATGGCAGGCTTTCATATGTGGCAGTTCATAATGTTTTTTCCCTTTCCATTTTGTTGGTCTATGTAATCATTAGTAGCTTGGATTAATGACTGCTTGTTTTAACTGGTATTTCTTATATTGCTTTATAGTATGTGTAATGATCATTTAATAATAAGCACCATCATAAAGAGTCTCAAGGTACTAAAAACCTTCCCAGTTTGTTTTCAAAGATTCTGAGGAGTCTTATAACTGTACTTTTTTCATAGGGCTGAGGTTGCTACAAACCTAAAGATAAATCTGCAAATCTACGTGGATATTCTTTATCATTGTCACAAGCTTAGTGGTGGTCTGCCATTTTTCTTGAAAGCCGGGCACCAACTGCTGGCCAGAAATATTTTTCACTGAATTCTTTGTACTTTAAATAAACTACTGCTTCAAGAACTGCCAAGTGTCCCTCATTCATCTTCAGGACACAGAGCTTCATGTATATCTTTGCAAGCCTTGACTCTGTGAAATGTTTGTCTCATCTCTTTGCCATCTATAGCAGTCTTTGAACTCACTTCAGGTTTATTAATGGCCTTGACAAAATTAATGCAGATGTAATTTTTTAATAAAGGTTTATGCTATGACTAATCATATGCAAAGTAAATTCCCATTTACAGAAACATTGTATAGTCTTTCTCCCCTTTTCTAAAAGGTCTTTCTGTCGATCTCATAGTGAACGTCACTGGGAGTGTGTACGTGGGAGGGAAGATTGCTGTTTTCTTTGGCATTTCTCATCTTAAAGTGGTAGAAGAATATGCATCTGCTTTTCCCTGTGGAGAGAGAGATAATATGATAACCTTCTGATTATATACATAAGCGGAAACTGATCAGCTTCTCTTGTGGTTCGTTTTTAAGGGCAAGTTCCAGTTGGATTGTGCTAATGCACATATTCATGAATCTCTCCAAACAGGATTCACTGCTCTCCAGGGAACTGTTGAAGTATGCATCATTGTTTCAATGAAGTATCTTCATTATAAAACATAGAGACTATAAAAGGTGAATACCATTTGCTGTGGCCTAATATAATCTCTAGTTTGACTTTCTTCCATCACAGTGATGTTTCTTTTTTAACAGAATCAGAGGGACTAAAATGACACAAAATCAAATGAGATATTACATGAAATTAGGTAGAAATACTTTGCCTTGAAGAGGAGATTGTTTCATTTGCCATTTTTTAAAGGCAGGAAAAACATTAATATCCCTGAAATCCTTGATCATACATCTGATACAAAGCAGCTCATGGAAATTTTTGGTCTCTCGTGGTACAGTTTTCTCCTTAAGTGCATTAAAAAAGCAGGACTAAGAGGCTGCAAAATAAGTAAACAGCTTTAAGGCATGGGAAGGGAAGCAGATGCTAGTCTTTCCTGAAATTAGTCACACAAAGCATTTCACTTATTGGTATCAAAAGAATGGCATCTAGAATGTCTCCCTAGACTTTTATCTACTAGTCCAGCCTGATATTGTTTTGTTTCCTAAACAGTGTATTTAAAAGGACAGTGGTTCTGTGTATTATTATAATATGTATGTCGCAAACGATGCTTCATGATGGGTTTGAATAGAGGTTGGAGCAGGAGAATGCTATAGTCTTATCTGAAGAGGCTGCAGAAGAGGGAGCATTATAGCAAGGAAACACAGTGTTTTACCCATAAACAAAAGTGTAATATATATAAAACAAGATGCTTTTGAGATTCAAATCTGTGCATGTTAATGCAGAACTTATTACAACCTGCATATTGTCATTACTAGTTACTGGGTACCCTCACTGACTCTGGCAGTGCCTAACTAGAGAGACAAATTCAGTCCTTTTCAAGGAGCTTGTGATCTGAATGTGAGACAGACAATGCTTTTTAGATACATGACATAATATAGAGGTTAAAGGGGTTCCATTTTTAAAAGACACGAGGTTGTTTTGTTGCTTTGATTTTTAATCTCAAAAAATTAGCATAATATTTTAGGTGAAATAATGGGAGGAAATACGAAATGAAACCTAACTATTTCATGCTCAGTTGGCTCGTTACTTCAGTGGCCTTGGTACTGTTTTGTCAGAAGATATTTTGCATTTCTTTGTTATACTGGATGTGTAGATGTAATTTATTTAATTAGGATTAAGTGATAGAAATTGTTGATAGACCTCTTCCTGATTTTTAGATTAGTGCTGAATTTCACCTATAGTGACTGAGTGGTAATAACAACACAAGTTATTTACCCTGTAGTGCTGTCAGATTTGTGAATAACCATAAGCCATCTTGTAAGAGCCAGTTCATACAAACAAAGGTGGGTCCTTCAGCAGCAGCAGTGGAAATTGTGAAAAACAGTATATTTCCCATCCTGGTTCAACACTCCAAATATTTTGACAATAGGTGACTGACATTTCAAGCATTACTGGGAGTTTCCTTTGCTATTACTTATAGTCTTACCAGTTATGTTAAACTGAACACGTAGTCAATTAGATCTTGAAAAATGCCTCACTATCTGGGGTAGTGCAGTTTCATATAAAAGGTGCCGCATACATCATAGATTTATGATATTGTAGATTTCATAGTGCCCAAAGGTCTATCTGTTTAACTGAAATAGTTTCTAAGGTGGAGAAATGCTGCCTACAAAACAGAAATAACAGAATCGTCACACAAAGAAGCAAAGTCATTGCAAGCCAAAGTCATGAGTCCAAAAAGCATGACTTGGAGATGTAATGAGCTATTTCACTAAGTGTCACAGGGTTAGTAACAATATTACTATATGCAAAATTCCTATGGCCAAATTGCCTTGGGTGTTTTGGGAGATGAGGATAAGGCCAGAGTCCTCTACCTCCATCCCCACCTATCCCTTGCAAAGGTCTAAATCAGTCACAGACAATATGTTTGTGCAGTGAAAGACTGTTCTTTCCATATAGTAAGACTAATTCTTCAAAAGAAACATTGCCAGAAGTGGATGGGGAGAAGGTGTGATTATGGCCCTGTCCTTTTCTCATGTTACCTGGTGAAACAGGCTGAATACAATGCAGGGAGAGACCTGGGACATTCAACTTTGGCCTCGGGTTGCTGCGAAGCATTGTACATTCCTGAGACAAACACTGCCAGTAGCTAGAATGTATTGGTGCCACACTTGCAAATTGGTTGACTGGAGCCGAGGAAATAATTTGCAGCAAATAATTTACTTAACAAATGTCACCTGTTACTCTTCCCACTAGATAAATTATAATACCCTGAGATAAATGTAAATGAAGGAAAATTCATTATTCAGGTATGTACATTTAAAAATTTTATGAGTTTTTTCACTCTGTGGATTAATTTTGAATAGTTTGTGGTCCATATTTCAAATATGACATTAAAAAATTTTGCAGCCTTAATTCTGTTTTGCCAGGATGTGTCATATGGTAGTGTTCCTGTTTGTTGATTGGAGAGGACTAGAGTTAGCCGGGATGGTGTGAAAACGCCTCTGGGGCTTTGAATCTTGTGAGAAGTGGAAGCAATTTAGATGAAGGCAATATATAAGCATGACTGGGGAGATACAGAGTATTTCTTACCTTTTCCTTTTTTTGACCCCATAGGCCTTGTTCATCATGTTAGACTACTATAATACTAGGCAGCTGGATAAACAGTTAAAATTTAATTTCCTCTTGTTAAAGTCACACAAAGAAGTGCACATTGTCCTACTTATGAAGAGTGCAGTCATCATTTCATCTTGTTAATTTTTCTGTGTGCCAGTGCTCTGTGAAGGAATTTTTGGAGCCCTCTCTTTATAATATTTCTTAGCACCAGGCTCTACCCCATATTACATATATTACTAGAGAGGTAACCATGTATATGTAAGTTTAAAATGTTGCTTTCTAATGATAATACATATTATATGACATAATGTAATTAATAATGATATAATTGTGATAATTATTATAATCAAACTCAGTTGTTTAAATTGGGGCTGTCCAACTTTTGGGTAGTTGGTTGTATCCTCTGCTGTGCAGGCAGCCACCACTGCCCCTCACTGCATGGAGCATGAGCAGCCCAGCACATGCAACATGCAGAATCTAGCACTTTTCCCAGTTGTGTGTGCAGCCTGGGCCACCCAATACCCCTCTTCCCTTGCCACATGGATCACTGCTCCCCCCCAACCTGTACCATGCATGGAGTGTGGGCAGCAAGGAGCCTTCCCATGGCTCCCTCCCACTGTGTCACCCCTCCACCTCACCTCCCAAGTAGCAGAGACAGGAAGCAGAAAACACAGGAGGGAGGAGGAACCCAATGACCCTGGTTCTGGAGCAGCAGACACAATTGCAGCAATAGTGGCTGAGCAGGAGTCAACGGGCCACATATTAAACTCTCATCGGCCACATGTGGCCCACAAGCCACCAGCTGCACAGTCCTGGTTTCAATCTATCAAAGAATGTGCATATGAAAAATGAAGGGTATTAGATAAAACAACAAATAAATATCTATACCATTTGCCTACCTGGCCATCTATACTCAAAATCTATATTCATACATCTGAGTATCAGTGTTCCAGTCCCATTGCAGCAGATTAGAAAGAGGTCAGTTCTCTCTGACTCTCCTTAAGCGGAGGCACCTGCTTTGATTTCTATAAACCAGTGCTTCTTAATCAGGGTGCAATGAGAACCTTTTGGAGTGATGTGGCATGACCAAGAAGGGATGTGACAAGAGCATGTGTTCCTGCCTGAGTTAGAGTTTTCTCACACAACTAAAGAAGGCTTGAGTACTGCCACAGCCCTTCCCAGTCCAACCTGCATGGCAGAAACACAGGCATGTGGTACTGGCAGAACTGTTCTGAAAGCCTCTGTTTCCAGGAGGCATGTGGTGGAGCTGAACTGGGAAGGTTGTACCCAGTACAGGTGGTGTGCCTCTATGCTGGCTCACTTTATCCTGGAGCCACCAGCTTTGGATGAACTAGACAGTGTGGCTCTCTGCTGCTCCGTGGACCTGTCACCTTCAAATGTGCCTGCTTTGCTGGGAGGAGCAAGGAGTGCTGGTTCCATGGAGCAGCAGCATGGACTTTCCCCTGAGGCTGGTACCTGGGACCAGCTGTTTTTTGGGAGCAGGGCATGCAGGAGAGTAGTGGCTGCTAGAGGAGGAAAGGTGTATCCTTTCAGGGGGAGGCCAGAATCTGCTGAAGATCTGGGAAGGGTGTTTTTTGGGGCTGCAAGAGCAGAAGCCACACTGGGGAGACGGTTTAAGCTCTGAATGGTGTCCTGCACCAAGCACAGGGAATAACAGTCCTCAACACAACAGTAGCAAAGGGTCCCAGCAGAAAAACTCTGATGAATGGCAACCTACCCTTTCATTAATTAAAGCCCATGAAGGAATGGAGGGCCACTAAAGTGCAGTAGCACCTACAGCAAAAGGCAGCTCCAGGGGGTCTCCTGCATCCATGCCCTCACCTCCTACTCCATGTTATCTAATTTTGAAATGAAGCTGAATACTAGAGCTGGTATCGACTAGAGAAAAGAAAGAGAGAATGCATGCACGTAAGAGTGGGAGGCAAGGAAGTGTGCACCTTGTCAACAATTATGTAAAAAATAGTGATGCTAGATAGGACTATTTCTGTTTGCAGGTGGGTGGCCTGATCTTCAGACAGTAGAAGCTCAGCACTTCTGGAAAATCAGGTCTCTTTAAAGTGTCTCAGTTGTACCCTGCAAAAAACTGGAGCACCCCTAGGGCATCATGCATCAAGGCAAAGGGGTGGGGGTATATCTCCCCTGCATAGGGAAAAGAAGGAGCTCCCTCTTCCTGCATCCATTGAGGCTGGCATTAAATTCAGAGAAGTTATGGAAGGATGACTTGAGTCTAAAAAGCTTGATAATCCTGCCATAAAGAGAGAGGGATTCCACAACCATAGCCAAAGGCAGAAAGGTGCTAGTTATAAAAGCCATTGTGTTTCTCCCTCAGAATATAGCTGTTGTAGCTATAAGGATGACATAAGATGAGAGGTTGCCTGGAGGAATTTAAAGCTGATATTCCAAATTCTTTCCAAATCAAGGGTGTGTGGAACATCTCTGCCTAAGCTTAATTCCTGTGTTACTCTGTTGTTATTTTTCCTGCTTTTATCCTTCTGATATGTTGTACTCCTCACACTCAATAAAAAATAATTTACAAATAAGTAAAGGCTTTTATTACCAATGGAGTGACAGTACAATATAATTATCATGTCATACTACACAGCATTTTGCTGTAGCTCAGTAAATAATTTATGTCATCATTGTACATTTTTTGAATAACTTATACTATTTTTAAAGGCACATTAGTGTCATAAAAGCATCACAGTAGCTTGAAAGATACACTTTATATAATGGTGTGATGAGGAATACAGAATGATTTGGGTACCTTCTGATATGGGTAGGATCCAGCCCCATTGAAATCAATCATCCATTGTCTTCACTTTAGCCATTACTGAAATAATGTATCAAGTTGCAACTTCTGATCAATCATGATTTCAGTACAGTAAGTCTGAGGGAGTGATGGATATAGTCAAACAGTGAACATTAACTGTTTTGAGGGGGGAGGGGCTTAACAAGAGAAATGGTAGTTAAGTTCCCACAGATGTTTAACTCCTACACTCTTTGCAGACTTGCTGAATACAATGGTTGTTTTCAAGACATAAGTAGGAAATGGATTAAGATCACTAAGCTCATTCAAAATGGCCACCAACCAGTTATTAGATATTAACTTCCAATCCAAGCTGGATCAGAGCCGGAAATCTAGAAGTAAGAGGTTTTACAGCTCATTATAAGTTCCAATCCTTTACATTGGTTAGGACGCTGGATTTCAAAATTAAATACCAATTACTTTTAAATGTATATATTTGTATTAAACATGGGAGATGTTACATAGGTACCCAGTGTATTACCCCATCAGCAGCTGTAATATTCTAAATTATAAGGCTATGGAGTTGAATGTCATTCAAAAGGTGTCAGTTTTACATCAAGATATATAAATGAGACAAAGCTGAAAAATTAGCTTCTTTGTCCTACCTTCTTAACATTCCAAAGTGCAAAGGAAACAGGCCCCAAGATCAGACTATAGTTTCATGCTACTCTAAGAGAAAGACTGAAACATTAGAGGAGTGTGGGAATGTTCAGAGGAAACTGCATAATGCAGGAAAAGAATGTGCAGTATGACTAGCACATTGTAAGGATAAAAACCTATCTGGTGAAATACAGAAATTAAAAAATATATATATCTTAGTTTACAGGCAGATTTTATTTTCTGAGGTGGCCACAAAGCATGTAAAGAAAGGAAAATAAAGGTGAAATTAAACATGCCAAGTTACAAATATAACCAATACATTTTCTACAGTCAGCCTGATATTTTTATATGCAAAAAAGATTTCATTTTTCTAAGAGAATGTGTGTGTGTGTGTGTGTGTGTTCGCGTGTGTATATGAGAAGAGAATTTGGGATTGTCCATCCAGTGTAAGGTATAGTTTTAATTTAATATAAAATATATACACTATTAAAATATGAAAAGATGCTAGACATTCAAAAATAACAGACACAAGTTTATGTTTTCTTTATTTTGTTCTTTTCTCTCTTTTTTTCTCTCTTGGTAGTAGGCAAAAGCAAGTTATAGCTGCAGGGCTTTTTTCTAAGTCATTCCTCATACAAAAAAGTGACACACATTGGTTATTTATCAAAGTCTCTTTCACTCTTTTCTCCTCTAGGAAACAATGCAATATTCTGTGTATACAAATATATATACATTTAAAACAGATATACACAGGACCATATAGTTCCATGCTGTATCCTATTACCGAGCAAGGAAGGAAGAAAAAAGTAAGAGATAATATTTTATGGTATTATGATTGAGGCCTAGCTCATGGCGTGGCAGCTCCTTTAATCTTGGATTCCCCCTGCATGCAACCCTTCTCTTCCCATTGCTGATGGTGGAGGGGCCAGTTGGGCCTGCCACTCGCCACCTGCTTCTGATGGCTGGGAGGTGAAAACCATGGATTTAATTATACCGCTTGCTGCTGACTGGGCAGGAGGGACAAATCAGAGCATATTTAAAACCATGATTTTAAATTGCCTCCTGGTCATCAGGAGCAAGCAGTAGGTGGGGGCGACAGGCTCCTCCATCAATTGGCAGCAGGGGCGGGGGGCGAGGAGGGGATGGGACACGCGAGAGGAACTCTGAGATTTAAGAAGCCACTGTGCCATGAGCTAGGCCCATGATTTAAACCTAATTATGATTCATTTATATAGTAATGTGCATATGTATATACTAATATCCCTCAAAACAGTGGAGGAAATACACTAATATCCCTAAAAAAGTATTGAGGAAATTCTTGACAGTTAAAGGGCGGGCTCTACAATTTACTATTTGCATATCAACTTCCGTTACCAGCAGGTCAAATGATTAAACAACAAATTCTTAATGACTCTCTTTTTCATCCAAAGGCAGACTGACCCTTATATCTTGTCCTAATAAAGTTGTGTTGTTGATAACCAAATCAAAGCACAAAGTATAGAATAAATATAGTGGGGTTTGTTTGATTCAAAATTCCATCTGGCTCATCTGGCACCCAGTTCCATTTCATGGCTGTCACAAGCTTCATTAACATCAAAGTCACGTGTCTTCTTTAAACTCAGTGATGAAAAAAGGAGCATTATACACATAGGCACACACTGGCTATTATTTTTCACTTCAGTTTTAGCCCATTTCAATAACGAATCAGACTGCTAACTACAAAGTCAAACATTCATAATACAAAGTAAAGAATTCATGGGACACTATTGGCGAGTTACTGAACCAGCATACCTTTGCATGAATGGTTCTCAGTAGTTTTGGATCATTAGCAACCAAAAAGAGCTAGAAATTCTTCAAGAAAGCCCCCTGCCTGACCACACTCCTCCAGCTCCCTCCAGCCCCTTGCAGGTGGGAACTCTGCCAGCCTGCAAGGGTAAACCCACTCTTTCCCACATTTTTCTCCTTTAAAGGAGAAGATCCAGGGTTTTCTCCTTAAAATGAGAAAATCCAGGTTTTACTGTGCTTTTCCACAGCAAATGGAACGCCCGGATCACTCCTGATTACGTCAAGCCCTAGAACCTATGAAGTATAGAAGCTACGAAATTGAAAAAGAACTATGGATAAATAGTAAACTAGATTTTCCCATTTCAAACAAGTTTGTTTTAGGTTCAGCTTGAAGTTGTGAATGAAGATACACTAAGGATAAAGTTTTAGTATTGTCTTTACCCCAGCAGCCTCATCCATCCCTAATTTAAACATGAGGTTACAGATGGTACAGTAAAATGTCCTTAGCATAAATTAAACTTGAGAGTATAACACTGATGCATTGTGGCTTTTTGTCTTTGTCTTTCTGTGGAATTCATAAATATGCTACTTTGGATTAGCATTGTTTAATAGCCCGCAGCCACACCACCACAGACTGTGAGCTCATCAGATTTAATAAGTTAAGCAGGTTCAAGCCTTGTCAGCCACTTACCTTGGAAACCCTTACAGAAATTCAGGTTGCTTCAAGAAATTGGATTGGTGTCACTCTTCCTTCAGGACCTGATCCAAAACCCTGTGAAGCCAATGGAAAGATTCCCCTACCATTAAAATAACTTTTGGATAGCCCTGCCTTGGGGTGTTGTATTAGGAGTCATTGGGCTAGTTAAACTACTAGTGAGGGGCAAAAAGCTTATTTAACTTGTAGAACATGGACAACATATTTAGCCAATATTCAGTATTTGGTCCCTTATCTCTCATTCAGCTGTTGCCAGGAAGAAGGATATCATCTGGAAGCCCCAAACAGTCCTTCCCTGATCCAAAAAACCCCCCAAACCCAAGAGTGAAGGCAGGAGAAAGGCGATAGCGTTCTGATACCCCTTCCTGTAAGGAGTGGGGGGCAACTAATACATCTGCATTTTTCTGACCTAAGCACATGATTCAAAGTCCAGTACGATCTGCAGACAGGAGTGCAATAGGAGCCTTTCCATTGCAAATGCTAAATGAAGTCCCTAGTAATACAAGAAAGAAGAGGGAGCATAAGGGTCATCAGAGGCCATCCCCCAACTTCTCTGGCAGCAAATGGAAACTGAGACTAATTACCTAAATACCTAACTCTAGAGGGGGATTGCAGTGAAAAACTTCATCCACCTCAAATTCAAACACATATTCATGAGAACGTAAGAGAAAAAAAGGCTTGTAAGTCACCTGCGTACCCAGGTGAACTACCCTCCACTCTGCTCCTCTCTCTGTCCTCTCTCTTCTTTCTCCTTTTTGCTCTCTCTTTCTCCCTTTCTCTTTTCTTCCTCCCTTTTTCTTTCCTGCTTCCTTTCTCTCTTCTTCCACCCCTGCCCTCACCCTGCTGGATGCAGTCATCTTCACTTGCAAAGGACAAACAACTGAAAAAAGAAGACTGTCCTCTACTTAAGTCAAACAGGCATAATTCCTCTCCTTTATTTGGTATTGTCTTAGCATAGGCTGGCCATCTCTTCACCAGCTCCTAAAGTCCTCCTCAGAGGAGCATTCTGCTAGTCATTTCCAACACTTAAAGATTTAACCATCCAGGCAAGGTACTGCACATCCCATTGCCTTGAATAGTTTCAAGGGAATGCATCATGTCTGTCACTAGCTTTTCCATTCTGCACTAAGCCTATTCTTGCTGTTTCAACTTAACTGACCATTTAAGTCTGGGCTTTGGAGACACCCCATTGTATGATGGTCATAAGGATGTTTTCATTTGATCCTATTTCAGGACAGAGTATATGTGGTCACAATGCAGCCTTCTGAGTATGCTAAGAGGTCAAGTATGTCCATGAAAATGTAAATAGCTGTCCATGTGTCATATTTAGATGCTATCTTTGGACACACAAGTAACATTTAGGTGCATAAAAATTAAATAGGATTTTATATTTATAGTCCAATGGCAGGTTTTTGCCAGGCAAGAGCTGTTAACCCCCTCTCCCCCACCACCCCATGTACATCAGGTTCCAATTTCAATATGTTCTAGCTAACAAAATAATCGCCCCTCTGTCTTCACCTGAAAAACATTGCCGAATTGTGCTGATAGTTGTGTTTCAGAAGATTATGATCTTATACTTATATGTCAGTATGTCAAGTCTGCACAACACTTTGAGAATGGGTCTTCTGCCCAAAGTTACTGTAAAAATGTAAGTCATTATCATAATGCCTCCCTAGACTTGCCATATCATAACATACTGGGCATTGAACTGATTTACATTTCTCTGTGTCCCCTGAGATCCTAGCAGATAAGAAGATAGACATGGCACAGTATTAATGCAAAATAAAGAAGAAAGGGAAGAAAACCTTTATGATGCTTCAAAGTAGTGTCCAGATATAGTGGTCACACTAGATATAGATTTCGCTTCACTACCAAATCACAGTCATAACTATAAGAAGCCCGACAACTAGTGGATTCTTAACTCTGAGAAGAATTTTATATATTAAATTGAATTTTTAGAGTACATTTTTATATCTGGAGCAGGATATTTAGACTACTTCACCTAGCAGGTTGTGGGACTAACAGAAACAATTCATTATTATACAGATTCTTAATGATAATACTCAGTTCACTATGATAATAATAGCCACCTGATTCACAAGTAATGCTATGTTGCATACTACTTAAATCCCTTGTCAATATAATATAGAAGAAATATATTTTTTATTTCTAAAATTTAGCACTTTGGGTTCTACTGGAGCAAGTCAGAAGAAAATAGATTATGGGATCGGGATCTGAGCAGCAGAAGCCTGTCTAGTAGTGGGAATATGTCTGTATAAGCTAAGCGATGCTTTTCTTTATTGCACAGGGTAGATAGAAATGGCCAGTGCAACCAGAAAATGAGCATGACTGGCACAAAAGTTACAATTAGTCCGTGTCTTGATTCAGAACCTTTCCTGGTGAGGGGCGGGGAGAGGGATTCTCCGCTAGCAGCAAAAAGTCTATTTCCCCCACATCGACACATGATAGAGAAGCAAGCCTTGAGGAATAAACCTGGAACAGACTGCAGTATGTTATGATATTGGAATTCCCAAAAGTACATAGGTTTGTGCATTGGGAGGTAAGCATTTGAAAGAATGAGACATTTATCAATGGGGACATTTGCCACTTGTGGTTACATCACTTCTAGGGCTTACACCATTTGTTTGTAGATTCTTTTTGATTGGGACAACTTAAATTGTTACAGATTTGCCTGTTTGTAACAGTGACTGAAACTATAATCTAAATATGAAGCTGTTTTCCATTTGCTGGGCAAGTGTACATGAAACATTTACTGAGAAGTTGCCTAATTAGCTCTGCAGTAAAACGTCACTGTCTATGTATGTGGTGCTATTAGGATGGAGTAAACTAATAACTCCACCATAGGATAGTACTGCCAGACACAAGGACTATCCCACAACAGAGTTATGTACCCTACTGCTACTCGCATGTAGATGCTGATGGGACTGGCTGGGGCATGAGGGCTCTTCAACGCGTGAGGCTGCCTGCTGGCTAGCCCTGAACTGAAGTACCTTGTGCCCCAGCCAGCCCCTCTGCAGCACATTGAGCCAGGTTGGAGCAGCCTTGGGCTGGCAGGATGACCCCTAGGGCTCCCTGTCAGCTGGGGCTGCTCCACCCCAACTCAGTGTGCTACAGTCTCAGGCATGTGTGAAAACACAGTGCCTAGGAACAAGAAACTCCAGTCACATTAATTGCATATGCAGACGCACCCACTGAGTCCCAAAAGAAGATGAGAGCAGTAGAGGTCAATGCTTTCTTCAGCCCAGTTGTTTCTATAAGGAAAATCCTCAGACGAATCTTCAGCTGCAATTCTTCCCTACTGTCTTTACTTTCACAGAAAGCTGAACAATCCAAAGGCTTGGAGGCTTGGTCTGGATTCAGAAACGGAACGCTTACCAAAATCTAGTCGAATCTCTTTGGTCTGGATAAAAAGCTGCAGCATTATGTAAAAATGGATTTAAGCCTTTTTAACTAGAGTGAATATTATGTATGTTTTTCTGTATTTCTGCTTCCTATCCTAACCAAAACCAGGAAGTGCAAAAACTCAGGGGTCACATCCAGACAAGCATTGCCATGTGGTATGTGGCACTGCAGACCCATTCGCGGTGCCACACACTGCACATTCATGTGTTCCCCACACAGCAAGGTAGCAGTGCAGGGAGTTTTTTGACCCTGGGAGATCCCGGGGTAAAAATAAAAAAAAACAGTGCAAAAAGAGGTGGGGGGGCAGAGCATGATATCCAAATCTGGAGCCTGGCCAGCTGAAGCCATGATCTGGCTCCCAGCCAGGCTCTGAGTGGCTGGATTGCTGTGGCTGCAGTTCCCCAAGGCCCCAGGACCCCAAGTTAGTTCCCTGAGTGAGTCAAAGTCTGCTTTTCTGAAGTCTAGGGTCTGTACTCTGCTCCTTTCTTCATTCCTTTCCTTAGATCCTGAACTCAATCATCTTGTGTCCGCTGCTGCCCAGGTTGCTATCCATTCTACATTCCCAACCGATTCTTCCCTGCTTCTAAGCAGCAGGTCAAGAAAAGCCCAGTCCCTAATGGGCCACTCCAACACTTATGCAGGGAAGTTGTCCCCAGAAATTTCCTAGATTGCCTGTGCACTGCTGTATTGCCTTCCCTGCAGACTTCAGGGTGACTGAAGTCCCCCATGAGAAGCAGGGCCTGTGATCAGGAAATTTCCACTAGCTGTCTGAAGAAAGCCTCCTTTACCTCATCTTCCTGGTCTGGTGACACCCACTGCAACATCACCCTTGTTGCTCTCCCCTCTGACCTTAACCCAAAGACCTTCGACAGGCCTATCTCCAGTTTCATACTGGAGCTCTGAGCAATCATACAGCTTTTGTACATAAAAAGCAATTCCTCCTCCTCTTCTCCCCAGGCTGTCCTTCCTGAACAGTTTACACCCATCCATGACAGTGCTTCAGTCATGAGAGCTATCCCACCAAGTCTCCGTTATTCCATAATCATAATGCAACAAGCTACCACAACAGCTCCTACAACCAAGCTATCAACCTGACCTTGTCATTTCAATTTTTCACACATTTTCTTTTTTTTTTTCCCTTCCACCTTTGCCTGTGTACCATATCACTCTCAAATCTCATCTCTCCAGCCTGCTACCACGGGCTACTAATCTGTAATACAGCTCTGCCTGAGAAATGTCAAGCAGGATGAAAAAGGTAGAACTCACATAAGAGGAACTTCAGGTGGCCAGAGCCACTCCCAGGAAACCCTCTCTCATTGGCTTCTTACTTCTCAGTGGTTTCTCAGTCCAGCTGGGGGAACAGAAAGATACACCTTTACTGCTTATCCCAATGACCCATAAAGAATAATATAGTACTAATAGTTGAATATGAGTGAAATAAACATGCCAGCATTAAAATACCCCCTTCTTCTTTATCTGCCATTAAAAACAAGAACATCCATAGGATTACATTTCTAGAATTTGCTAATCCTTCTTATCTTCTTACATTCCCTAAACTGTTCCTTTTCCTCAGGGTATCCAAGTCCCATTGACTTCTTCATGTTCTCGTCTTGATTATAGAAGCTGCCCTCATCAAATCAGAACAGAAACCAGGTACTCTTATGACTATTTCCAAATAAGCAGCAGTCTGAATTTCAAGTATCAAGCACCAACCACTTTCAGTAAAATGTTCCTGACCAATCCATTCCATGGTGTTTAAAAAAATAATTTAAAAGAATACAGAGTACATTGGAATAATGAATGGGTAATATATTTTATTAGACCAACTAGATAGTTGCAAAAAAAAGTCTTTATTTGGAAGCTTTTGGGCACACTCACCCTTCCTCAGGCACAGGAGAACAGAAAGATTGTAAAATTTCTCCCAGGTAGAAATGAAAATTCATATTTCACAGGAAACCTCTGTTCCAGCTAACTCTGGATGTTCACAGAGCCCAAATCTGCCTCAATACAAGAGAAAGTCCTTGTCCAGGAGAACTTTCCATCACCCCATGCTCCTGTGAAATATGAAATATAACCAGAAGGAAACATACTTCCAATTACTGCTTGACATCAGACAACATTGGGGTAAACAGACTGTTCCAACATTTATCTGAGCTTAATTTCCACAAAATGAACTAATCCACCCAGGAGATCTTACAACACCTTCAGCTCCCCTGTGATATATGATTTTTTATTTCCACCTTAGAGAAATTTTACAACCTTTGCATTCTCCTATGCCTGAGGAAGGATGAGCATGCCCAAAAGCTTGCATATAATTTTTTTTTTTGCAAATATCTAGTTGATCTAATAGAAGATATCACCTCTGCCATGAGTTCTGATTTGTTTTGGAATAATGAATGAATTCAAGGATATAGTGATGTGCTCACTGATATTTCACAAGTACAAAGTAGAGGCTAAATGTATTTAAGATATCATTTTCAATTACTTGCTCAGCTTTACTTATGTGTGTATTCTGTAATAGTGTTTAGAGCAAACTACCCGGGTTCCATTCTGCCTGATAACACCTTCTCCAAAAACAATTAGCCAGGAAGCTATGAAACATGCAGCAAATATTTTGTTAAAGTTCACACTGCTTTCCATTTCCAGAAGCAGTTTTACCACTGAGGACTGGGCTTATGCTGAGAGACTTCAATTTTCTGACCATTCTGTTAAAAAACTGCACCGACCTTGACTGTACATTTAAGCATGATGGTGAGGCACATATGTCATGATTTCCATACAGAATAAATTTTACTGACAATTTTTTCCCTCACAACACAGTTTTTTGTAGCACCTGCGTCCATGCTTCTTAATTGGGTTTGGAAAAAGGCAGATTGGGGAGCGGGGGGTAACTTGCCAAAACCTGAGGTCAGAGAGGGAATTTTCATTTCACTGGAAGTCCATCTTCTTTCACAAGAGACTTCTGGCATAGTAAAACCATTGGTTGACTAGCCAAAAATCCTTTATCTGAAAGAACTAGACTCTATATGCTGGACATGGACAGATATAGAAACAGGCTGTTTTAAAAAGGGAAGAGAAGGATTTACCCCTTGGGCATACCTATCAGCTGGTCCAGTACAAGTGCTTCATCTGTTTGTTCCTGCAATAGGTGAAGTTAATTCACAATAATTTACTGTAGAATGAAATGGGGAAATGATCCTGGTTCTGCTTCACTCGCTGCAGCATAAGAAAGAACAGACAAAACAGTTCCACTGGATTCAATTGCACGGTGATAAGTCTCCCTCCTTTTAAAGACCTGTAGCTATTTTGTTCTGTGCTCTTACATTACCAGTTTGTTAACATTCTGCCCTCATTTAAACAGTATATATTGCTGATGTAGGTTGGAAATTTGTACATCCACTCATCCAGGATGTGGCTCCTCTTGCTAAAAATAAATAAATAAATTTGAAACTAAAGAAGCCACTACTTCAGTCGTGCTGGCAGAAACTCTTCTGTAGCTTTGCAATAATTCTCTGTAAAATATTTGGAAATATTTGTTTTGGCAGTATTGACTGATGCACATCACAAGAACAGAGTTAACAAAATACTTCCATCCCATGGAGACATAAACAAAGTGTTGGAAGCCACTCATCATACCATCCACCTTCTCCCCAGCTTCCTTGACAGGCACGTCTTCTGAAACAAAATGTTGTTTTACAGAAACATCAGAAGGTGCAAATGTAGCTAATAAAATAGTGACAATCCCACTGTTACCAAAAGGACTAGGAACAGTAAATGTTGCACCCGGGTTATTTATGAGTGAACAGAATATATGTCCCTATCATAGCCCTTTCTTAACACCACAGATTGGGTCAAGAATAGATTCTGTAAGAAAGCTCAGACTATTTCTCTGTCTCAGTGTTTCCATGATGAATGTCCTTACAGGATTCAGATGACTCAGTGGATCAAGAACAGAAATGTCAGCTGTAACCAGCTATGTCAAAAATTGTTGTTCTCTACCTGAGTTCAACACTGTATACTCAGAGTTCAGCTACAGGGTTCCAGGTGGCTTTGTAATTGGCAGAAGAATTATTCTTAATGCAGCTACTGTTGAGTGCTTCACTTTTAAAATATGAATACAGAAACATTCACAAACTATACGTTTGCCCCTTTCGCATAAAGGGATTGTGTTGAAAACAGTAAGTGGCATTATGTATGACTTAGTAATTTATCTACAGTTGAGAAGTGCTCTCTTTAATTTTCTATGAAAGAGTTATGGATAATTTCTTTTCCCTTCCTTAGACACATTGGATTAAAGGATTCCTAGCTGGCAAGCAGCCAAAGTAAACACTAGATGCCCACTTCTGGACTGTAGCTTTTGCCCCACTTTGGGAGGCACAGGGGCTATTTGAAACAGTAAGTTTCTGTCTTTGTTACATTTGAATGTCTAAAAGCCATTCTGGATCAAGGGTAGACACATGGCTCTACCTTCCAGCAACATATTTTAAAGAATTTTGGAGAAAGCAGCTCCTGGTCTCTCCCCTGGACATTGGCTGCAGCTGGGGCTGGCCCTTCAATCAGAAGCAGAGGCAAAAAGTTTCTTGCACCTTCCCCCATATTCTTGCAAAAACCTAGGATTGTCTAGCCCCCAGATGCCAGGTTTTCCAGGTGGCACAGGTATAAATGCTGATCACTGTATGGAACACAGCACAAGAGAAGCCTGAGACAGAGAACTTACAGAGTCAGAAATTTAGGCTCAGCATAAGCCTTCTTTTTATCTAACCTCTTTGAATAATGAGTTTTCCTACTGCTTCTTACTAAGTGAGGTATCTTTCTTGCCAGGATAATAGATCTAAAAGGTGATGAGACAAAACCTGGTGTGAACAGAGGAGGTGACTTTGGGGGTATTTTTATCCAAGCATTAAGACCATCACTCTCACTTTATCAGTTATCAGGCAGCACTTGGGTGGGCTCTGTATTTCAAAACCCTCCTATATCCAGATGATGATTTCAGCTCTTCCATCTTTGGCTGTTTCATGTACAGTACTTCTTAAACATTTTTTCATTGTTAATAGCACTATATTTTTCTGACTTTTGAAAAGAAGTGGAAGGCATGGTGACCATTTGAAGTCAGAAAGCCTCTCTAATCAAGCAAAAATAAAAATCTCTTTTGGTTTATCTCTTGACCAAATGAACAGGTGAGATGTGTGCTAAGGATCTGAAGGAATAATATTTTTGACGAAGCTATTTTGTCAAGAGAACTAAATCTCCTCTGCTCAGACAGTTTAACTTCATTGTATTTTGTTTTCTGGGGAAGGGGACTATAGAAAGCCCTTTAGACTCTATACAATAGGAATACTATAAAAACTATATTTGACCTGCCCACATACAGGTGCATACAGACATTAGGCAAGATTAGGGGGAAGTTGGATCATATTAAAAATGGCCACCCAATCTAACTTAGTTCACCCAGGTGTGGACCTCATCCTAGTTAGGTGGATCTAAGTGTGAACTGTACAGAAATTTGGAACAGTTAGATCAGTCTAAAAATGGCGAACTCGATCTCAGTTAACCCTACCTGCAAGTTAGTCTAACTTAGATCAGGTTGGCCATTTTTAGACTCATCTAACTGTCCCAAACTTCTGTCTAGTTTGAAGTGCAGCCCCAGGACTGGGAAAGCCCAGTCACTGGCCTGAGCCCCAGAGATGCCCTTTCACTACTGCCCCCCGGCACCAAGCCATTTTTATCCCCCTGACACATTCTCTCCCCACCAACAGACACCCCCCTCCATGGGCCAGGCACTCCCCAGCAGCCCACCAAACTCCCATCTCACCATCTCTTCCCAGTGCCAGTTTTACCATCATTTGCCAGTCCCAGGAGCCAGTCAAGTAAGTTGGAGGGGGGGTAAGGTAAGGGGCCCTGGTTCACTGAAATGGAGCTGTTTGTCTGGGGGTGGAAGGGATCAGAAAGCTAAAAATAACCCCTGGTCCTGAGAGCAAAAGAGAGAACCCTTCCATCTCTCCAAGCTCCCCACCAAAGACCCCATGAGATCCTGTGACCCCACCAAACCCTCCAAGACCCCAACAACCCCTCTGTAGACACTGTCTGCCACCCCCAATATCTCCTGTGGACACTGTCTGCCACCCTTGATCCCCCAGATCCTTCTTGCGGACTCTGCTTGCCCCTCCAATCCCTCTTATGGACCCTGCCTTCCCCCCTGATTCCCCCCACAGACCTTGGTTGTCCCCCAATTCCCTGTTCCCCCTGCAGATTCCACCTGCCCTCCCAACCCCACCCCCAGACCCCTAATCTCCCCCTTCTGGACCCTTCAACTCCCGCCCCCCACAACAGTCTCCCCCCAACCCCATCTCAATTTACCTTAGATCTGGTGGCCATTTTTAATTTGATCTAACCTCCCCCTAATGTCTACACACAGCTTATGTCTGTGGCTAGCATGCATCTACAACTGGAAGTCTCAACGTGTGAAGAGAAAAGGCGTCTTTTTATCAGTGAAATCACTGACTGTAAGAATGCAGACTGTACACTAGCTGCCAAACTCAATTCCTTTTACTTTAGCTCAAATATATCTAGCACACTCCTGAACATGATAGCACACTTCCTTACAGATGCCTGTTGTATGACAATGGTAAAGCCAAAGTTGGATAGTTTCAACATAGACAAGTGTAAATCTCCATTTCATTGTGGTATCTGATATGCCTATAGATATAAGACATTCAGAGACTTAGTTTGTTCTTTTGTCAGAACATAATATTTAAAAATAAAGCCTTAGCTAAAACAGCTAAGCTGATACATTGCTTACAGAAAGTAAACCCTTCAGTTAGAAAAGTCTCCAGACAGTATAAAACAAAAAGAGCAAATATTTTCCTCCTAAAAATTGCAACCTGTTTTACTAATTTTTTTTATTGGATCAGATTGCATTTGCACTAGAAGAATTAGGGGAAAACCCCCCCAACTTTCTACCAAAACATTGATTGATACCAGGAGATGTCATCATCACTATACTTATAGAAAAATAATTTATCAATTAGCTCATACATCTTCAATTTTAGTTTTACAAAAAGAAATGGAGTACGCTTAGGTCTACCTTGATTTGAATAATAGTGTACTTGATTATTTTTTATATTCATTATTATGTTTATACATTATATTATACGATATATAACAATGTATCTGAACACCTCGATTCACCAAATATTGTAAGTTAAATTCATCCCTAGCATAACTGACTCCTAATGCTGACTCAACATTTTCCAAGTGGGGCAATATATAAAGCAACCTTACCATATGCTCACTCCCATTGCTTGCTTCTTCTGTGAAAGACTCCCTATGTGGAACTCATGTAATATACTTTCTGACCCAGTGCATAACCAAACAAGTGAAGATGGAGGTATATAACACCAATAGCTAGGAGAAACCTGAAAAGAGAGATTGTGTAATGATTCTCAACCAGGATGTCACAAGATCCTTTTCATTGTGTTGCAGGGTGCCTCATAATATTAGCACTGCTAGGCATGCAAACACATACACGATTCACAAGATATACTCAAAATTTCAAATAGGAACCCATAGTATCAAAAATATTCTGACCTGCTGTGATCTTCCTGAGTTCCTTACAACAGAATAATTTCTTTATTATTTTTCTGTAATCAAAAAATTAACGAAACCTAATAGCATTTTCTGTGGGGTGCCTTGACTATAAAACAGTTGATATTAACTGCCTTAGTGGAAGAGCTACCCAGAGATGAGGACCAGCTATTGGGAACTCTTACTACTCTGAGTTCCACTTCAAGTTTGAACCTTGCTGTGGGCTTCTGTGGAAGGCTGCCGCAGTCAGCCCAGCTAAATGGGTATCAGCTTTTTCAGGATAAAAAAGTCAAAAGCAGCCAGATGAGGTGTTAGCCATTCACCCCCGTCTGTGCTGTTTGGTATAACTGCCTATTGGGCCATTTGGCTTGGATAGACCTTTGACTTGATTTTGCTAACTGGTGAGATAGGGTTTGGGTTTATTTATTTATTTTTATTAACACAACCACACAACCATGTTAAAAGCATATATATAACAAAAAATACAAAAAAAATATTTGAGGGCACATATGATCATCTAGTCATGAGGCACCCCTCCATAATTTTTTCTGAACTGACCCATTAAAAAAATTAACTTATTTATTATAGTGACTGTTTGAAGAAGGACTGAAAAGGAGAAAGATGATGAAAGAACCTGTGCTACAGTGAGTTGGGGGAGGAGAATTAGTCAGCAGGAAATGATCTGCACTTATCTCCTCAAGCTTATCTTCTCTCCTCTCTCCCAGTGGTACTCTTCAAAGGTTAACCATGGCACGCCATAGAATCATAGATATACACCTCCATTTCAATAACTTCCTTCAATGTCACTGTCCATTAGGCTTTGGTGAGGAGTACAGCACAATATTCATGTTGTCTTTCCCTTATTGAATATCCACACATTTCAGTATAACTGTGGTGGGGTTTGGGGTTTTTTTTATAGTTCTCTTGTGTTGTAGGATGGCAACCAGGTATCATAAAAGTCTGCATTCTTTTCTTTTCGCTAAGTGGATAGCTTTCCTCTCATATTCCCTCAGACTATTTTTCCTGGTGAAGTAGGGTTTCCCATTTCCATGCACTGGCAATTACATTGACAATCACTGAGATGAGATGGATGCTTGGAAGGCTGGGAAATGTCCCAACTGCTGATTTTTTGACAAAGTCTGGGCCACTACTCATTTCAGATGACTTCTCCAAGAGTAACAGAGCAGCCATGTTCCCTAAATCTCTGAGAAACACTGAGTGGATGTATACCCTCTTCAGTGGTTGTGGTTAAAACCACAATCCAGCCACTGGTGTTTGCACAACACTCTTAACATGCACAGTACAATACAATTACCGTGTATTATTGAATATCTTGAAGTGTGGTGGAAATATTTAACATTTTTATAGCTTGATATGAAAAAAGAGAGAGGATTGGATATTTCTTTGAATGGATTATCCCAAATAGCTGAAGGCCAAAGTGTGAGCTACATCTGTAATTGCTGCTATCTGGTCAGGAAGTGGCTTCTTCATTATAATGAGGGTTTCTTAAAGATATATTTAACAGATGCATCTACAAGCTGTGCAAAAGAATTATTCCAGAACTGTAACCATTACAAGTCTTGCATGCTACCTGGCCACAGATAGGAACTTACGGCAATCCCACCACCAGAAAGACTATAGAAGGCAGAAAGGTAGAGAAAGCTGTCAAAGTCCCATTGATTGAGAATCCTCATTTGATCCCATGAACTTTGATGCTCTCAGAGACTGAAAATACTAAAGCATAGGATGCTTTGTACCATATTCTTTTAGTTTCAATCTGTCCTCTGGGCAATGTAGTATTCCATAAAAACAGGGTCCACAGCTATCCAAGCTTAGAGGACTATGGCTATATTACATTCTTATGGACTCTGTATTGCTAGTTCTATTATTTGTTCTATATATCAGGGTTTCCTTTTCAGCATGCACAAAATCCAGGAATGTACCAGCAATAAGTGCAGCAAATTAGAATCACTCTTACACATGTGGATGTGTGTGCACTGTCTTTTAAAATGATCTACAACACAAAGCAAAAATATAGAGGTGGGCTTTCTGAGATACCAGGCAATGCTTGGTTACAGCATATCACAGCAGAACTAAGCCCTCATTATGGAACTTCCACAGCCTTAATTATACTCCTAATGGATGCGTGGGCTGCAATTGAGGCAGTTATAGTTTCAACAAGAAAGCAGAGTTTTTCGACCTCTTTTCTTAAAAATAAGGGGAAAATAAGACTCTGGAGTGATTTCAGAGAATATGCCATTTAAATTTTTACAAGATCCACAAGTTTCACACATAGCATTTCACGAAAGTTATGAGAAAATCCTGTTCTTTGTGTATACGGTTTTTGTTCCAAGGTCCTCTTCACAGTTTTAGAGAAACAGACTCCATGCTATAAGAAACATAGATATAATCTTAGTAGAAGCACACCACAGCTATTGCTATGACCCCCAGAATATCCAGAAGCATAACCCTCCCACCAAGCAGCATCTTTGGCCAGTCATGGATCCATTGGTCACATTTCTAGCCAGTCAATGAAGGCTACAACCACCACAAAGCTCAAGTAGACCATACTACAGCTATGTTCCTGCTCCAGTGTCTTCACTTTCACAAATCCCCTGGAACAGGTATCACAGAGCTGGGTTTTTTTACAGCACATAAGTGAGATAAATGCAGCTGCAAGGCAAAACCCAGTATTTTTCCTGTAGAACTCTTCTTAAAAAACACTTGGTTCAAAAGCATAATTTTAAAAGGAAAAGCAAATATGCTGCTTGAATGAATGGTACAGTGGTCACCTCTGTTTTCAAGCCCACATAGGCTATAGAGGGCTAACAGAAAATATTCTAGAAGGTTGCTTTACAGTAGCAGATTAAGCATTGATGACATGGATCTGTGAATCCATGTTAATGGTGCTACAACGAAATACTGGCTGAGTGGGACCAAAGTCCTAAGTCCTGAGGTTGAAGACACCAACAGGATATCTAGAATAAAGCACCATCCCGCATGCTCCAGTGAATCTGTTTGTGAACTGCAGGGGAACCAAAGCCCAAAGGATCTTAGATCCACAGATTCTTCAAGTGCTGTCACCAAAGGACACTGTAGTAGGAAGCACTGTCTATAATCCACAATGATCCCAACTGCCCTTTTTTGTTTCATACATGCGCTATGATAATTTAGAGGCATGCCTGAGATACCCAAAAATGTATTACACAAAGGCAAAAAGAGGATGCCAGATGATCCAGTCCATAACCAAACAAGCATTTTTACATAAATGGTTTAAATGGTTTTTGCATAAGCCCCCTCTAATCCCTGCTGGCTGAACCCATGTGGCCCCCGCTCCCACAACTCATACATACCCCTCTCCCTCACAACTTTCCGTCTACTTGTAGGGTTTGGCTCTAAAATAAACTTTTTCCTTCCAAGTTCAAATGTAGATTTTTGGTGGTAGGTTGAAGGTAAACATTGATGTTACATTAGTCTAAGGCTGAATTTCCTACCAAAAAAAAAAAAAGACAAGAAGAAAGAGAGACGGAAATATCACACTGCCACCCGATTTTCATAAACAAAATTGGAATATTCTGAAGATGACTGTTGTAGATGCTTTTCTATTTTAAATTCCCAAACAGCAAGTGTAAAAAGGGGAATTCAAAAGATTATTGATGCTAAATTAACCTTCGTTGTTTGCTTTACTTTAGTCCCTTTGAGAAAGGTAGCACCTTTGCTTACAAAACTGTGACTCGGTCAGTCATGTAGGAAGGGTGGTTTGGTGGACTGGAACTGGTCCAAAGAGTGCCAAGTTCAGCTCAGTGACAACTTTCATATGTGATTTGGGGCACGTTGCTCAATTCTTCATGTGTAAAAAAGGGAAAATGCTGCCTTTACCTTGGAAGTGTGTTGTTAGATGCTCAGACACCATCACAGAAAAGGAAATGTAAGTTGATAGAAAGGTACTCAGTTCTATAAAGAATTGAGCTATATATATTTTTAAGGCACCTATGTGAGCTTGCAATGGATCTCCAGTGAGAACAGTGACATCATAAAATAACACATTCTATTATATCATTCTTAGGATAAAAGATACTGAAGTGAAGATGTAAGTTTAGTTCAAAATTAGGTTAATATCTAAATGCTCCTCTTGCTAGGGCTGTTGGAGGAAAAATACATTAAAAATATTTCCTATTCACCTTTAACAAGTCTACATTATTAAAGAGGAACTGCAAGTATATTTCAAGGATAAAACAAATCATATAAAAAGCAGTTAAAACTTGCTAATCAAAAATCACAATGAAAATTGAGTCCCCTGAGACCTCTATAAAAATACTGGTTTGTTCAAAAAAATCATCATCTCAGCTATACCTAATAGATCTCTCTCTTTGTTTTGACAATTATAAATTTACTGACAGAAAAACAGAGCATATACACATGCAAAAAAAAAAAAGGAAAATCAGTAATAGCCTCTGAATTATCTGGTGATAGATTTTGTCAGGTATCAAATTATTTTTTCATTCATTAGTTTCAGATCTGTTTTAATTTTTCCAACTCTTTCTTTTAAAAATGTTTCAGGTCATTTCAATTTAATGTCAGGGTTTCATATTAACTACTGGCTGTACCAATTTCACTACACATTTTTTTAAAATTTGAGGACATGAATCACAACTATAATATCACTTTGTTCTCACAGTCTGATTTAAAGCAAATTGCTGTATGTACTACAGTAGTTTTGAATGTATTAAAAGTTTTTAAAATTGTGAATTATATGAAATATTCTAACAGTTTAAGTTTAAATGATGCAATTAGCCAGTTACAACTGGAACTACCAGGCCTTATTTAAAATAATGAGGTCTGACAGTTATGGAGTCTGAATTATTCATTGATAACTAGCTTTTTCTCTTTTGCAAACCATGGCTAACATTAATAACAGAGGTGTAAGTGTGATAACAAAAGAGTTTGACACTGGGAATACAAATACAAAAGTGCTAAATTCTGATTTAATTAAAAACTAGCACACCAGAAATATTTTTCCAAGGTAAAATCCAAAGACTTTATATATTTTCCTCATACTTTTCACTGTTATTTTTTCATGGGATAACTAGCGATTGAAGACACGCCATTTGATATTCCACCTTTCCTGAAAATACTTCTAGAACCTGTCTATTTATAAGACAGCAGATTATTTTTAATAATATTCTTTAAAAAACGTTTTGTTCTTTATATTCAGATTCCAACACAAACACATGGACTGTGTGTCTGAGCGTGACAGCACACCCCATGCAGAATTCATATTGAAGTCTAAGATAATGTGGCTCCCAATCCTGTTCACCTTTCACTAGACCATGCCACCTCTCTAAAATATTGTACCATCTAACTGCAGGATAGGAGTTATCTGTACTTGAAAGTAAATCAATTGTCATACCTTAAGTCTGCATCCTCAGATTACCATCTAGCAGACACTTCATTTTGAGACAAACCTGAAGATCCAGCCGGAGTTGTTTGGTGTGGGCTTAGATGATGTTCATTAGAATCTCTAAAATAAAAAAGATTATCCTAAGATTTCCACATAATAACAATAATATTCTACACAGTAACATGAACACAAGTTTGCATACTGCCTATTCAAATGGTCACATGCATGCAGATGGCTTTTATCCACATTAACAGAGATAATACAGAAACAGGAGCAAATGAAATTATTAAACTGGTCCATATTTGACAATGTTCACTTAGAATATATAAAACAAAGCATTTACATTTTTTGCCATGGAAATGACAACATTATAGGCGTTAGTAATTTAAAAGCTGAAATGACCATTAGGCATAAGTCAAACAATATATTACATAAAGAAGTGGTGGAGGCAGCTCCGGTATTAGTCTAGAATTCTGGGCCATAAGAAGAGGTATCCTTAAATCATCAATCACATTAGGATTAGAAAGAGAGCTGAAGTGGACACAGCATTAGAGCTAATTTTGAATCACCTCTTGTTTTAGAGTAATCATGCAACTCATCAACCTCAGTGTCTGGAAGATAATAATGTAACTGACTTTCAGTGTAATACTGTGGCTGGGATTGTCAGTCGAGCCTAAATGGGTGAAGTGTTAAGCTAGTATTGATTTTTTTCTGGGATTTGGTCACCTAACTCCCTTACACTCCTTTGAAATATGAGTATAAGCATATATTTTAATGAAATATGCTTCTATTATATTGTATTGTTGTCCAGTGACCCAAATTCAGGATGATCAGGGAGAAGACAGTCAAAACAAATGCTATATATGTATCAAATTGAAAAAGAGGATTTGAAAGATGGCTATTTTTATTAGTGCAGATACATATAATATAACTTGATTTTTTTGGTGCAGATGTCATTTAAAGTATATACATTGTTCACTGAAGATTATGTCATTGGCTAAGAAGGAGGAGAGTCCCTGAATGCATGATTAATAATCAATGTATCTGGGTTCTTATTTTATTCTTCAGAGAGAAGGAACAAAATACTGGTATCTCTCCCTAAAGCAAGAAAATCAGTCAGGAATGGATCATAACACCTAAATCCATACATGGATCCATACATTTTCTATGTACAAAATCTCCCCGCTTTCTGTACAGGATCTCAGCCTCCTCTCTGATACCCCGTCGCATTCCTAAACCACGGTGAAATTAGATTGAAAAAATCCAATTAAAACATTATTTTTAGTTTGTAGACATGAAGAACCCTAAAGGACAAAGGCTACAATGACCAGGGGAAGGGTTTTTAATAGGGACATAGGCTAATTCATACTCATATGGCCTCTATGTCAATAGCCCTGGCCTACCATACGGGTCCCCTAGATTTGGGCCCAACCCCATATCCTTGTCTACAGTGAAAGGAAATATAATCATGCAAGTGATCTTCCTCCACCAAAGGCCCTTTGATGGTTTTCATTTTTCTGTGAAAGGTGGAGGTATCTTTTCTGCCCAGTAAGAGAGATGGGATAAGTAATCTCTGGAGAAATACAAATTCTGTGGTTACCCATTGAGAAATTCTGCCCAGATTAATATAACAGACTGTGAGTGAGTGATGTATATGGGTTACAACTGGGCTTCATTCCCTTTTGAAAAAAAAAAGGATGTTAATTTAGAATGATAAATATTATGTGAAATAAGTAGAAATATTGTTGAGGACCATACGTTGTTTTTGTTCCCAGTAGGGTAAGTCATGTGACAGAACGAATGCTTTGGTAATTATTCAGTCTCTGTTAGAAACTGAGTTGGGAATTACTGCAGCTTACTCCAATGTTATGGTCTAGGTGCCAGTTACGTATGCCTCCAGGCAAGCTTAACTTGTGCACTCCTTTTTGTCAAAGTCTCTGTCTTTTCTTAAGAAAAACTGCTCATTGTACCTACTGTCTCTCTCTCTCTCTCGCTCACTTTCTTTCCTCTCGCTTTTTCTTTTCCTTCTGTTTCTCCCTCTTCTTTATCCTCTGCTGCTGTTTCCTAGATAGAATCACTAAGAAAAAACAAGCCTGAGACATTTGAAACTGCAATATTTGAAAGCACTGATTATTTTATGCTAATGAATGAACCATCTAGTAATATAATATTTCACTTGTTGTGCCCTCCTGGTGGTAGCATAAGATAAATCCTACAGTGCCTTTAATTAACTAAAGAAAGCAGAAACAAATCTCTGTGGGTTAATAATATTTATGGCCCAAAATGAACAAACTAGAGAAAGAGGAAAAATAATGTGAGACGATTCAGGGAAACTTAATTAAAATAAAATTCTTACCTATTTGGGAATCCTTATCTAGCACATCCTTATGCTTGGATACCTGTTGCAGACTGAGAAAATGTCAGGGCACCAGATCATCACTAGAGAAAAAGAGAGCGTATTGCTCTATTTAGAAAACAAAAGTAAGTCAAGCATCTTGGAAAGAGCAATACAGGGCTTGCAGAAGATGCAGTAGTAGAAGCACTGAAGAATGAGGTGTCAACATAGAATCAGAGAAAATGGGGGTTGGAAGGGACCTCAGGAGGTCATCTAGTCCAACCCTTACTCAGAACAGGACCATCCCCAGCTAAATCATCCCAGCCAAAGCTTTGAATACCTGGGTTTTAAAAACCTCCAAGGACAGAGATTCCACAGCCAGTCTGGGTAACCTATTCCAGTACTTTACTACCCTATTCGGAAAGATTTTCCTAATATCCAACCTAAACTTTCCTTGCTGCAACTTGAGACCATTGCTCCTTGTTCTGGCATCTACCACCGCTGAAAACAATGAAGTTCCATCCTCTGTGTAACCACCCTTCAGGTAGTTGAAAGCAGATTATACTCTTCCATCATTTCAGAATATAAATCTTAATTTGGATGACAACATTCTGGATTGAAAAGCAGTTTTCAGGCTCATGTAGTTGCATCCATTCCTCCACAGCCAATAGTGGTGGTAATTTTGCCAGAACAACAATCTTAATGGTTAAGATACTTGGAACAGAGACAACTATATCTAAGATGTTTAATATGAAGAAATTATACCCATTTATGATTTGTACTCTGTGGCTGAAGGCAAATCCCTACTTTTTATGACTTAATGCAGTTTGAGAGGCTGGAGATTTTCCAGGCATTTTTCACCTTGATCATTTTCTGCAACAGGAAAACTTATGGGCCATAAGTGCAGAGGCCCCATATCCAGGGGCAGATACAGAGACAGTGCAGCAGTTCAGTTTCACTGCCTCTTTCAGATGATGTCCTGGAAGTAGAAGCCAGGGACTGTTTCAAGTCCCCAAATTAGGTAAGAATTGCCCCCCTTCCCTACTCTCTATGCTTAGCAGCATGTCCCCTCCCCTCTCCCCACTTCCTTATCCTCCATGCTCAGCAGCACGTCTCCTCCCCTCTCCTTCTTTCTCTCCCCCATCTACTTCTGCTACTGTCCCCTGCTGTTCCTGGATGACCTGGGCTCACCAGACAGTGGCAGTGGTGGCGGCAGTGGGTGGGTTCCTCCTCCCTGTCCAGTCTCCCAGGTGTTTCCCAAAAGCCAGGGAGCAGATTTATGGAAGAGGAGCCTTTCTGCTGCTACTGTCACTGTCTCCAGCCAAACCCAGCTTCTCACACCGCCTCCCTGTAGGCCCACGTGCAGTGGGGCAGAAGGGGCTAGAGGTGTAAGCAGCAAAGGGTTCTGGAGATATAAGTAGAGAAGACTCTGAACATCTTGCTGGGGTCATTTGACCCCAGTATTCTTTCCTGCCATGGTAGGGGGTTGGACTAGATGATCTGCTCAGGTCCCTTCCAACCCTAGAAACTATGAAACTATGAAACTCTGGGGACATCTATACATGTGCTCTGGGGCAGAAGTTGTGCAACTTTAGAGTTGCTCCGAGAGCCACTCTAGTTAAACTGCCCACAGTGTCCCACACTTCAAATGGCAGTGGAGGCACTTGAACTAAAGCTTGCTCAACAAGCTTTAGTTAAAGTGCCCCTGCAGCCATTCTGAAGCATGGGGATGCTGAATAGATGTGATGTGGAGGCTGCTGGAGTGTGCTAATTAGCAGGCTCCAGCAGATTTGATTAATTGAGTCTACTCTGATGCATGCTAATTAGCACACATTGAAGTAGATATCCAGCACATGTATAGTTGTCCTGGGAGCTCCTCTTTTCCCAATAGCTGGGACAGCAGCAGTGGTCAGCTGGGAAGGTGGTGGAATGGGAGGAGAGGGGACATGCTGCTGAGCATGGAGGGAAAGGAAGTGGGGGATTCATACCTGCTTCAGGCACTTGAAAAAATCCCTTGCTGCTGCTGCTGCTGATTCTTCAGTGAAGTCCGCCTGTCCTAATGAGAGGTGGAGGAGGCTGGGAGAATGGGGTGCAGCCACAACTGCAGTGCTGGTCACTGCACCTACATACCCCCTTTTTAAAATTCAGGGTATCCGCTTGTACTTCCACACTGGCTCTACTCAGATTAAAAGGAACCAGGCTTCCTGGAAATGTGTAACCTAATGGATCTGTGGGACACAATCATTCCCATAGTAAGTGTTATCTTAACAAGAACTACATTATATCCCAAAATTTATTTCACCTGGAAGGTGCCTAAGTGGTACTTAGGTGCCCAAGTATGATCCTATTCCACCCTGTTGAAGTCACTGAAGACCTCTTAATACAAAAGAGTTCCTTATCCTCCTTGTTGTTTAATATAACCTAGTTAAGATATAGGTGTGTTACAGAAGCAGATGAATTAACAGTTTTTCTGTGAGGTTGGAAGAAGATGGCACTTATGTACCTAAGCACTACTTAGGCATTAAGAGGTAAAAAAAAAAATAAAAGACTACATCTTTTTACTAAAATACCCTCAGATCCATGTAATCACAGAGAACAGAATCTGTGTATAATTATTCCCCACAATAATCCACTAAGCACAAGACAACATTTCCTAAACAAAAAATAGATGAGCCTCCCTTTACTAAAATCTTTACTTGGACTTATGAGACTCATTCTTTCATTGAATTATTTTACTTTAATTGAGAATTCTATATCCAAGCAGGGGACAGTCTCATGCTGGGATGTAAATGACTGAGGTTTTCATAGGCCTATCTATTTGTATGATGGACTGAAGATTGAATTTTCCAGCAATCATGCAACTAAAATATAGAACAACGATGACATACTGTATTTGAGATTTACCTTGACCACCAGTTCACACCCAGTGAAGCACTAAGCAGTTGCAGTCTCTTTGTAGCCAGTCTCCGTTCTGCTCTGGAATTTTTATGCCACCTTCAGATTGTTGTGTGTCATTTCTTAATATTACTGCTGTAGTCCCTGCTTTAGGATTTACAACATTTATTGACTGCAAGAAAACACACTCCCACTCATCTCTCTATAATTTGTCAGATTCTAATGCTGACCATGATTCTATTACCCATTTCTCAATGCCTAAACCTGTCTGTTTAACCAGAATTACACCTTTCAAGACAATATGTAAAAAGATTTTTAATGTTATCATATCAACTCATAGCACTGAATTTGGGATGCATAACACTTACACACACATATATCTACACACACAGCATTTTGAGCTAAATCTAAGGGATGGACACAGTTCAGCATAATGCAGTCTGTAAATGAGAGAACAGAAAATATGTAACATGCATAAGAGAACAGAAAGAACGTCATGAAATACTTAAACTTTACTTATTATAATGCAGCATTAATGTATTTAATCACTTTAAATTCAAACAAATGACCTAAAGGAATGACAGGAAAAAAATGTTTTTGCACAGCTGCACTGAAGATGAAAACTAGGGATTCCCTTAGTGTAGGACATTTGGTCCTCATGCCCATGTAGGGAATGCTTGGGTGAAAGGGATATAATAGGTAGCACATAAGGCAGGGCCCAAGAGCCCCAGTCTGCAGAAATTACTGGCTGGAACACTCTGTTGGGCATTGTTCCCTCTGATGGCAGCTCTAACTTCCTCTTGTAGGTTAGACCACCTTACCCAGCCATATCAGCCATTATTGTCTCCCTTCCCTCATCTGAGCAGAGTATGAGTTCAACACAGCAAAGGTCCATTGGTCCCTACCTCAGCTCCCATTCTCAATTACACAGGGACAAATGAGAATGGACAGGGCAACTCAATGAAGTGTGACAAGTTAACAAAACTTAAGGGACCAACATCTCAGCCTATTTTCACCAACATAAGATTTGACTAGGTAGTATGAAGCTCATTACTTTAGTCGATCATGAGTAATTGTCAATTAAAATGTGAACACTGAATTTCAATTAAACCCTGTGTGTATTTGCATGTTTGCAACTGCACACCCAACTTGCTATCATGCTGCCAGTTATGTGCCTGGTAATTGTACACATGGATAGACAGATAGCAAAAAAGCAATAAATGCACCAAGCCCATTTGGTTTCAACACTTCTCTGAACTTTTCCACTTTCCATGCAAAAATTGTTTCTGTCAATGTTTTAATTTCAGCTGGGGAGGGTGGAATTAAAGAATGACATCTAGGCAGATAGTTGTCAGTAAACTGATGACTACAGATGATAATTAAATAGTGTACAAATATATGCAGCTTGGGTATAAGTGACATAGTATTTTGGTATGTTTTTTTCCAAAATAATCCAGGATTTATGAACACTTTAAGAAATAAATACAGTTTGATTTGGACCACTAATATTTAAACATGCGTTAGATACATAAATGATCATGTATGCAATTACAAGAATATTAAGGCAGCAGCTAATAAATAAAAGAAGCACTAAACGATATGTATGTGACCTTAAAGTCCTTACTCAGCTGCCCTATTAACTTTCTGATCACCACAGAAAGTGTGTGTCAGCTGCTTAAATTAAAGAAAAAGTAATTAAAATTATACAAATAATAGGTGACTGGGGTCAGTCTCCATTACCCTACCACCTATATTTCAGAGTATTTTATTTTTTTCCATCAATAGAAAACTATGAAGTTTTTATTTTCAGCATCCACGGAGCAATGGTGTTGCTTACTGGGCAGGTGAAATGTCTTTTAGAGAGTAACTAGTACATATAGTCTTATCACTGAATCACTAGGCAAATCAACCTCAGTTTCTCTATCTTCAGATCTGATGTTAGTTAACCCCCACCCCTGCCAACCCCTCCCCCACCTAGATGTAGAGAGGGACCCATTTTAAAATCAAAATTGCTAACATGTAAAGAGGAAACAGGTGGGGTCTTGTTTAAACACAGGCCCTTTGTACAACCCTGTGTCTTTCGGCACCCTCAGTGTGTCCATGTCCTTCATGTTTACAATGCAATTAAAAATACAATAGAAACTTCAAAAGAGTAAAATGAACAAAAATGGAAGCCATAGCTACAAGATCTACTCAAAATTTTGTGAAAAAAATTGTTTCTACAGAGATATAATACACAAGGGACTTATCTTATTATTAAAGAATTTAGATTAAAAAAAAACCCATGCAAGGAAGTCACTGTGTTAGCATGAATTAGTTAATAATAGGAGTGATGATGATTTATGCTTGTTCTATGAAACGCAAATAAATGGGAGAATTCTTCCTAAAACATAGCATCAAATGCAAGCCTTCAGTAACTAGATTGTCAAAATGTAAGTGAATGTCTATGAGAAATAGAAAGAAGAAAACAAACATGCTTTGTACTGCTATCAGAATATACATGGAAAAGATAAAAGACTGGGCTCTGTCTGTGAGGGATTGTATCCTTGTGTCCCAAAGTTGGCGGATTTCATAATACAGTACGGGCAGAATAAAAGTGAGGAAACCTGGACCATGGCAACTGTGAATAAAAAGACTGAAGAACTGTATTTTCACAGACCTCAAGGAAAAGACAATTCAGGAGATACTCATATTGGTCCTGTTCATAATGTTGCAATGGCATATAGCCCAAAACATCACACATGGAGCTAAATTCCCTGGACTAACAGTACAAGTCAAGTTCAGGGGAGACCAGAAAGAGTGAACGAATTAATATTGAAATATGAAGCCATTATTCCTGTCCATCATGGACATATTTATTTAAGTTCCTCTCAGCATAGATTATTGATTTCTAGAGCTACCTGTAATGGATCTTTGCATTGTTTTTTTCTAATATTAATCCTGTTAAACCTTCTCTATATCCCCCTCAGGGTGTTGAAGCTTATTAAGGGCTAAAAAATTACTCTTCATTCAAGAATCATAATAAGTATTCCAAAGGATATAGCAGAAATGCTGGTTTTCTGTTATATGTCCCTGGAGTCCTACTTGTGTGGGCTCTTGTCCAAAATTTCTCTTGAGATGCTGTACATTGCCCTAACACTATATTTTAATTACGCTCTGACTCACTGGGTGCATTGACATGTGCAATTACTAGGGCTGTTCAAAGCTTCTGTAGCTGATTCGATTCAGAGGAGAGTCAGCCCGATTCGGGTACCAAATCTCCAAATCCAAATTGAATTGGGAGATCAGGTAAAAGTTATGAATCGATTTGAAGCATCTGAATCAATTCGGAAAAGACTCAGCCAATTCAAAGATTAGGTCATAGAGTAAACAGAAAGCTGACAGCTGCCTTCAGCTGGTAAGTTTGTTGGGGCTGGGGGAGGGATTGGGGCTGGGATAAGCTGCCCAGATGGGGCAGGATGCATTTTACTCGGAGGGGTGGACCGCTGGATGTGAGCATGGCAGCAAGGGCTCCCAGACAGCGTGCGGCACCCTGCCAAGCAATGCTGCACTCACACAAAGTGACAACTGCCATGTGGGGTGCGATCCCTGCTGCCTCATGTTGCATGGAGGGGCTCTGCCATGAACACCCAGAGGCCCTATTAGCCACTGCTGCAGCTGGTGACTGTGCAGCTTTAAAAAAAATGAAAAAATCCTCATCCTCACTGGCTGCAGGAGCAGTGACTGGGGCCTCTGTGCACTCATGGCAGAGCCCTCCCCCCCCCCATGCAGCGCAGGACAGTGGAGGACAGCAGGGATCTCCCCTCCCCTTCTTGGCACCCACGCAGTAGCTGTTGTATCACTCGGGTGCAACATGACTCGGCAGGGCGCTGCGAGCTGTCTGGGAGCTGGGGCGGCTCCACATGTCAGCCAGAGCCCAGCAGCACTCAGCCCCAGCTCCCAGACAGCACCTGGTGACCTGCCAAACCGTGCTGCACCCATGCCATGGGGCAGCTGCCACATGGGTACCAAGACAAGGGGTGATCCCCATTGTCCCCCACTGTGTGGCGGGGCTCTGACATGAGCACCCAGAGGCTCCTGCAGCTGGTGAGTATAGGGCTTTTTTTTTTTTTTAAGTGCCGGGACTAGGCTGGGGCCAGGCAGAAGCTGGGGCTGGGCAGGGCAGCTATGGGGGCTTCTCCCACAGCTCTCCCCACCTAGGGAGTGGCAGGCACAGCTGGAGGAGTTGCCTGGCTGTGCCTGCCTCTCTCTGGCCAATCCAAATCACTGAATCTCTCCGAATCAGCGCTGAATTTTCCAAAGCTGATTCAGCGGAATCAATTCAGGACAGTGATCCGAATCATCAAATTGAATCACTGTCTTCTGAATTGGCCAAATCTGAATCTGAATCAAATACTTCCCTATTCGCACAGACCTAGCAATTACCCTGATGCAATAAACACTCATGCATTTCATGCCAGATTCAGCTGCATCATTTACATGTGTGCCTGGAATCGCAGCAATTTGAGACAGGGCTGAACAGTCCCAGGCTGGCAGAGGGTCCGGGGGTCAGCCCCAGGCTTTGTGTGGCAGCAGAGGGTGGCCAAGAGACCTGTTGGGGCACAAGGGTGGGTCTAGCTGGCAGGCAGTTTTCACACTGTAACTACCTCATGCCCCATCATTAAGCATCATCAGCACATCTTACTGAATTAGGGCCTTGTTAGTGACACTTTTGAATGAGCCTCTCTGTGCTGCATTGTAACTTCTTGACACGATATCCTTCTGTTACATGATGTCCTTCTGCTGTTGCTATTATTGTAATACTACTGCTCTGAACTGCTCTACTGAAATGTGGGCGTATATTCTATGAGGTCCCCTGGAATACACATAGATATCTCATCTGAAGCTGGTGTTCTGATCAATGGATTGCTATGAATGACACAACAATTGTTGCTGCTCTTGTTGGTGTAGGGTCCAGAGGTCCCAGTCAGGGACAAAAATCTTATTATGCTACATTTTGTACAAGCTAGAACAATAGCAAAATTATTTCTCCTCCAGCTTAGAGTCAATGATAAAAGATAAGAGATGGATACACATAAACACAAGAGAACAAGGAGGAGCAAAGCAGCCTTGCTCAACATTTTAGTAGTGTCATAGCTCAGCAGAAGCCCTACCTAGTCTCAGCTGGAGGTTCTACACTGATTACTACAAGTGACTTTCAAGGAGCAAAATTTTTATTGCCACCTTCTTATCAGACTTTTCTTGTCATAACATTACCTTGTATCTCTATTTAAGTGCAGCACTGAATAATTGGCTTGATTCTGAACTTATTAAACCAGTGTAAATTAGGAGAAAATCCTTTAAAATCAAAAGGCTACTTCCTTGTTCCTGAAAAGCACAGTATAAAGGCAAAGTGTTATTACTGTTAAGAAATGTTATTATACAATAGTATTTGTTATGTTGCCCCAGCTCAGGGATCATGAAAAAGCCAATATGACCAGGAATTCATATTTGCTCATAAACTAAATGAGCTCTTTAGGGCTGGTAAACCATGCTGAACAGCTCACAAATCCTTAGAATTACCTACATAGTATTGTGGAGTCATTGAACTGGATGATCAGAGGCCTACTAGTCCCAATTCTGGTCCATGCCACTTGCCCACATAATACAGGCATGCAGTTACTGTGTCTGAGAATCTTTGTGAAGCCTTGGTGTGAAGCTAAAATGTTGTTAAGGTCCTTGGCTGCTCTTCTGCTCTACAGGCAACTTCAGCTGTAATTTCCAAGTCTGCTAGGGGTGAGTAAAGAGACTGTAAAGAATGATGTCATGTAGACTAACTAAATGACTTCAAAAAGAAAAACATTAACACTGTCTTTGTTAATCCTGTATTTGTACCATTAACTCAGGTAAACTGGAGAGACATGGGAAATGTAGTTCCCCACAAAGTCCTCACTGGTGAGAATGTCACTGAACTCTAGAAGATTTTATTGCAGCCTCTCAGAAATTGTCTCTGTTCAATATTTTCCTAACCACCACCTTTTATGATGGCTGAATTTAAGAAGGAAATTCTCATTTTAAACAGTCTATTTTTACAGCAACTTATCAAACAGTGGCCTTTAGCTGTTGTTCTGTGACAGCCACTCTATTAAAATCCTGATGTAAACAAGTGGAGAAGGTGAACTAGAAGTGCAGATATTTGCACAGCATTACTGTCAGGTAAAATTTTAAAGATAGGTTTTATGAACCCATTATTTGCAGTCAAGGCTTTTGACTACAGCATCTGAAATCATTTAAGGAGACAAAGTGTTTTGTCAAAACATACTGCTGGGAGTCAGTATGTAGCTTCTTTTTATGTAATTCAATTTGGTGCTGTTGTTTGCATGAAAGTGGAAAATCTAGCTGGGCAGCCATGGTGCCACTGCGTATGATCACAATATGGTGACTTTCTAATGTGATTAACGTGAAATGCCTTTTGTTTTCATTTTGTAGTTAATGCGTGCATAATTGCATTGTACAAACAGACCTAGCAAGCTCACTGCATGGGAATTTTCAAAAACAAACAGCACCAAAAAACAAAAACAAAATATGTATAAGTCTTTTTCTGGGAGCAGGGAAGCGCACAAGAATTTGTACTGGCATTAACGGAACAAATTCTTGGGTCCTATCAAGTTTGTTTGACTTAGGATTTGAGAGGAATGGGCAAAGGTGGCTGCATGAGAGTTCTTTTCAGGCCTAAACCTATAGTCCCAAGGAGATTCAGAATAAGACTTTTCTATTTTATGCTGGTTTGTAGTGGCCTTCTAGAAGGAGGGAGGAAGGTAGGAGGGAGATGATGGGAACTATGGTTACAGTGTGCATGGTAAGCCCTGTTAACTCCTCACCCAACAATGCTGGCTGTATCTAAGGAATCCTCATCTGCACATTGCCATCTCCCTTGCCCTACTAGAGCAGGGACAAAACCCAAGATCTCCTCCAAGGTGTTTACAACAAAGCTCAGTGACCCTGTTCCTGAATCCAAACTCCAGCACATTTTCTGAGGTACAGAGTTGGGAGCACAAGACCACAGAGTCTGTATCGTACACAATCACTGTAATATTAATACAGAAATTCTGAATGCATTGTGCTTTCAAAATTTAGGGTCTCTGGCTGACTAGAGTGTAATAATTTCTGATCTTTTCCCAAATCAATGGTCCAGCCCACCTTCTTCACCACAGTATTTGGAGTTTGACTATTTAATATAAAATATCTAATAAACAAAAGCTAATACAAAGCTGTATAATGCATGCCTTGACTATTCCCCCATAGCTTACTGGCAGAGCATCAGTAGACTGATGGAGAAATCAAAGGGGATATGAAAAAAGAAAGCATCAAGCATACAGCTCCAATAATAAATATAAGAGGGAAAAAAAGATTACAGTAAAATTTGTCAGATAAAAACAATAACTTGGTACAATAAGATTATTTGTTACATCCAAGGGGATCTAGTTTTCAAACTGTTCCACATTAGTGCACCATGATCCAATGGATTGTGTAAAATGACCAAGTATTCTTGGCATGGGCATAATGCTGACTGTCTACAGATAAATCAGAAAATTGCCTGTGTACTTAGATAGGGTGGGAAAGGTGGGCAACTCACAATTGCTAATGCTACTTACCCCGGGTTTGCCAACACTTTTTGCATCCTTGTCACCTTGATCTTTTGGAAACTAAGAGGTGTGGCAGGGGTAGTGGAGTTGCTGAGCCATGGGAACCTAGTGGCAGTGCTGGGATCCTCACACTGCAGGCCTTGCTGGCGGTGTCATGGCATGCCGAGCCATAGGAGCATGGTGGTTGGAGTGGGATTGCCACACCATGGGCCCTGCCAGCAGCATCACGGCATGCTGAGCCACAAGAGCATGATGGCAGCAGCAGGATCACTACAACACAGGAGTTACTGGCAGCACTGTGGTGTCCCAAACCGCAGCCAACAGGGGCAAGGATGCCCAAAGAAAAAGAAAAAGCCAGCAGCGGCATGGGAGCACTTTATAAGCCCATGTCGATGCTGATTCACCAGTGGATGTGGGAGGCCAAAGCTAAAAGCCCCACAAACTGGTTCAAAGGCTGAACCAGAAGGGAATTCCCAGAAGCCAAGGGAAGACTGCAGCCAAGCCACAAACCCTGGGAGGGGTGACTGGTGGCAGCCTCCGATCAAGGAGCTGCCCCTACAGGTTGACGCAGAGGAGTCAGGTAACTTACCTGGAGAGGTAGCATGGAAGTCCAGCTTTGGAGAGTGGAGCCAAGGCAGCAGTGGATCTGCAGGGCAAGAAGAGAGAGATGATTGGTAAAGAACCATGAGTGAGGAGCAGGGAAAGCCTGATGCCCCTCTGGGCCCTTCAGGGATATATATATTCATCTGGACTGAATCAAAGAGGAAGCAAATATAGACATGGACTTGGCCTAGGTGAACCAAGCTGAAAAGGGACCAAACAAATTTGAGGTAAAACCACTTCCATGCAATATCGGAGTAACAACGGGTTGGAGCTAGGTGAGGTGTAGGGAAGGTGGAGCCCCAACATTCTCATGAGAACAATTAGACCTAACAAGATACCACTGAGCCAGAATTAACACCAATCCCCAAGACTGAAGTTCCAACAAAGATGTGGCAGGTGAGAAGCAACAGTGGTCTTGGTAACTGGTGCAAGGGGTCAAACTGTCAGGCCGCAAGACTGGGGTTAGCTCTGGGTGATTAGAAAAACCTAAGTGGGGAGCTCAAGACAGACATGGCAAGTTACAATAGCTAAAGAAGCACATCCTTGTGGTCCAGACACAATTATAACCTGGTATAAGGTGCTTACTACCACTATAACTTTTTCTTGTGTATTAAGTTATTTTATATTACTTATACTATATTGGCACCAGATTAACTATCGAGTTTTCTAAACCAGTTAGTTCTGCAGTACAGTAATTATTTAAATACAAGTCACAGTTGTAGAAGTGCCATTTAAATAGTAGGCTATCATACATCCTCCATCTGGCCCTGATCCAACAAAGCACTTAAACACCTGTTTAATTTTAAGAATATAAGTAATCCTATTGAAGTGAAAAATATAAGTTCCTTGAGTAAGTACCTGCTTAAATTCAGAGAATTTAAGGCCAGAAGGGTCCTTTCTGATCATCCAGTCTGACCTCCTGCATACCACAGGCCATAGGACTTTCCTGAATTAATTCCTGATAGAACTGGAGTGCATCTTCTTGAAAAATGCTTATCCAATCCTGCTTTAAAAGTTTCCAGTTTAAATCAGAATCAGCATCAGCATGCACTTATAAAGTGTGTCCACGCTGGCGGTGGCTTTTTCTTTTTCTTCCACCAAAACCTAGTCAGGTTGTTCCAATGATTAACTACCTTTCCTGTTTAAAAATGTGCCTTATTATTTCCGGTCTAGAGTTATCACCCTTTACTGGATCCATTCAATATTGCTGTATCTTAGACAGTTCAATCGAAGAGTCCTCTGATATCAAATTTCTGTTCCTTATGTAAATACTTACAGACTTTAATCAAATCTTTCACTAATCTTCACTTTGATAAATTTAGTTTCTCCCTGTAAGGTATGTTTTCTATTTTTTAAAATTATTCTACAAATTCTTCTTTGAACTACTTCCAATTTTTCATTATCTTTCTTGAAATTTGGCACCACATCCAGATCCAGTATTTCATTCATGATTCCTCTGATTTCCTTATACAGAAATAATATAATGTCCTACTTAATATTTCCCTGTTTATCAGTTTAGGGTTAGCATGGGATCTTTCATACACACTAGGACCTAAGGTTCAGATCACTATCAATCATGGTACTCGAAGCCCTTTCCAAATTAACTGTTCCTGGGATAAACCATGAGCATTTTTTACATTGGGTATATGACTGTGCTTAGCTTACTGAGCAATCTAGATCACTTGGGATCAGAGATTCAGTACCTGCTCTCTCTGTGTTTTTGTTTTTTTTAATACTACTCCAGTCTTCACGTCCAGCCATAAACTTTATCAGTAATGATATTTTATTTTGGGCATTTATAAAAAATATTAAACAGAGAATGGCCAAAAACTCATCACTATGCCATCCCATTAAAAGCATGCTCATGCAATGATGATTCCCATTTGTTACATTTTAAGAACTATGAGTTTGTCAGTTTTCAGTTCTTGTAGCATGCACTTTATTGATATTGTATCATTCTGTTTTCTTACTAAACTGTTGTGCAATATCAAATACAAGTCTTATAATAATCTAATTATTTTATGGCAACACTCTCACCCTTCTCAGCCAAATTCATAATCCTATCAAAAAGACAAAAAGTTAGTTTGTTAGGATCTATTTTTCATAAAGCCATGTTGATCAATTTTAATAATACAGTAGAACCCAGATTCTTCACAGAAGTAGTTCCTTAATATTCTGTGAAGTTGAGGATTAAAGAGTTTGTGGTATGTTTTTCTAAATACACCAACAGTAGTGCAAGAGTACGGAGCTGTCCCAGCTGTTTGCTGCATTGTTTATTTCAAAGGTCACCACTTTTCCAATCCACTTTACAGGATCACTGAAGAGGTCCCACTGAGTGGAGAAGTAGCATCCTTTGAAGTAAAAGCCACAACAATCAGCTCAGCATCTCAACCTGCTGCAAGCCGAGTGAATTGCGAACCATCCCAATTCAAGAATCTGGGTTCTGCTGTATTTTTCTCCTTTAATCCTTCACTAATTGAACCATTAATTAGACATTCTCTTATTTTCTTCTCAGTTCTGTACAGAGTACACAGGTAGTCTAATAAATAAACTATATTAATAATATTCAAATACTTCATGCTGGATAAGAGGAGAATAAGAAGAAAGGATCTGATATTATCAAGAGAGAGCCCAGAGAGTGAAAGGACCAGAGGGAAAATCCAGGGAAGTTTAGCTTCTCAGAGGTGAGTAAAGGTGGGGAGAAAAAAAAGAAAAGACCTGCTTCAAAGAGAAAGGACAGAGAAGACAGAAAGCTGTTTTAAGCAAGAAGAAAGAGAGAAAAAGAAAAATCAGCTGTCAAAGGGGCTCAGAAAGACCAATATACTGAGAAAGGGAGAATAGTTGCTAGTGCTATTAGAACATTCAAGATAGTACTATGCTACAGAGAGGTCCCAGCAACAACAGAAAAGATATTCCCTTGAGTGCAGCATGACCATCACTTACAGCTAAATAAATAATAATTGTTACAGTAATTAATTCATTATATAAATAAATAATCATGATACGAAGTTTAAATGGGTGGCAGCAGAAGCATTAGTACATACCAGATCTGGTTTCACCCAACCATCAATGTAAATTGATACTGTATGTTGCTGTAAGCAGTCCCATCAAGGTTGCTGGTGTGAATCATATTCAAAGTCACTGCTATATTCAAAATGGGGAGTAGTATGAAAACCTCCTGGATTTACTGATGCTCATTAACATGAATTGCCATAGTGGAAACATTTTTGGCTAAGTCTGGTTCCTGAGTCTTGGAAAGGAGTATCTTTATTTAAAAAGTAGGCTTCTTGGGAAAAGGTCAATTTTAAATACTTTCTGTCTGCATGTCCAGTGAAAACACGGGAGTAATGAAAAGGCCTCTTACTACCATACTGCTACAATACCCTAAAATTTGGCAAAAAAAAGCAAATGGGCTGTGCAGTTTTTCACTATGATTATGTTGTGAAAGGAATGGGCTTGTGTCAAGTGAAGAGGAATTTTTTACGTGGTAAATACGAATTTCCAAGAAATGGGAAAGTAATTCACTTTCATGTTCCTAGAAAGATGAACATGGTGGTGGTATGGCTGAAGATGGTGGTGATGTGGTTAAAGGGTTCTTCTAGCCAGTGAGGGCTCACAGGGGAAGTTCTGGTACTTTTGCTAATGGAAATTGCCAAAACCTCTGAAGAAGGGGGGATTCAGAGCATCCGTACATATACACCACCTAAACTCCGCGGTACAGACATTCAAAAAGTCTGAGGTGGAATCGATCTAAGTTACATGGTTTTGTGTAAGCGGCAAGGTTTAGATGGGTAGAAAACAAAATATACATACTCATTGGTGGGAAGTAGAGGGGGCAGCAAATCTTAGACCGGGTTCCACCATTTTTAAACCAGTCTGTGTATGCCAAACTTCTGTTCTGTTATGGGTATAGACTAGTTTCCGATCATTTATACCAGTAAAAATGTAATGTCTGTACCTGGCTCAAAAACAAAACAAAACAAACAAACACAATCCACTTATATTTGGTAGACTCTCACTATGCTTTAGAAAGTTTCCATGAGAGAATCAAACAGCAGTAGGGATATTTGTGGCCTGGTTCAGTGTAGGTTTTTTAGGACATACATTTAATTGAGCTCCTTTTTTTCCCTTTGGATGATAAAAGGGGAGTTGTGCTCTCAGGAAGCAGCACTACTCAGTGGTTTGCTTATAGTATCTGTAAGCTACCCCATGGCTTCAATGGTTTGTGCTTAAGGTATTATTAAACCAATAAATAAGTGTAATATTATTCCAAATTCAAGCAGCCAATGACAATAGGTGGACCTGCTGGCCAATTTACATATAACCCTATAGGTTTAACATTGGCTGTACTTGACTAATAAGTATGGATGGCTGTACTTGACTAATCAGTATACTCACCATACTAGGAAGCTTGCTAAACCTATATGCACACGTTTCTTTTCTTGCCCTAAATGTCCCTGCAAAGATGAGATAGACTTAGCCCGTGTTGTACCTACTAGTTTAAATTAAAAGTTTGCTTTTTTCATGGTTGTACAAGTGGGGAAGTCTATTTTTAGACCTAATTCTGAAAATCCATCTCAGTTATTCAACACTGGCTGTTGTAAAGAGAAAGATATTTTAAGAAATATGTTCCATTGGAAGAGCAAAATAAACAGTGGAATATACAACTGATAACTCATTAAATAAGAAGCACAGGCTTTTATCTGGCTCTTCAAACACATTTTAGGCACTTCAACAAGATTAGAAAACCACTTTTATGCCAAAAAAGAAATGACTTTAATCACTTCTCTTCTAAGAAGATACCTGCATGAAAAGAAGAGAATTAACCTCTCTGCTGCCACAATTCCTTTTACTACAAAAAGCATCTGTAACATTTCTAATACATTTGGTTCTGTCAGTTGGAAACAGCTGTGTTTTTTAGAAGTGTTAATCATATGGAAGGCTATGATTACTATTTTAAAGAAGATATCTTGCTCTGAAATTATTAGTATAAACTAAAATATCATTACCCCACCCTGATGGGGCAGGAAGAGAGCTAGTTAGGTCAGTCAAGTTTTTCTAGTTTCCCAAGTGGCAGACCCAAGGTTAGTACAAGCAATATCATGCTGTTTGTGGTCCAGTATGAAAGTGCTCTTTCACTCTACATCCTTGTTATATTTATCCACATAGAGAGAGAGAGAGACAGATAGACAGAGAGACAGATGGAAAAGAGATTCTTTCAATCTTAGGTTCCTTTTAAAAAAAAAAGGAAAATTAGTGTCCTCATGAAACAACAAACATGGCGATGTGAATTTAAAATGTCTATATGACAGTGTTCTTGGAGATTTCAGGTAGAAATCAAAAGTATAACACAGGTGTATAGCTAAATGCACTATTTTCTTGATGCTATTGTGAGCCTGAATCTGGATATTCCCCATAAATATTCCTAAGACCAGAGATGATTAGGGGTCTGGCTCACATGTCTGTTGGGTAGCCAAGTAGCTTGACGGCAAGCAGAGGAAGGACTTTGAAAAGTCTGCCTCTTTCATTCCTTTCTTTTGATCCTCCTCAAGCTTGAGAGTAGACAGGGAAAGTTTAACAAAAGGCACGAGCAGATGGAGAATGAGAGGAGGTGGCCCTGGGGATACTTCAGCAATGAGAGCCAGCAATAGCCATTATGGCTGTACAAAATTTCAGGTGCTGATTCAATTTAGAGGAGATTTGGCCTGATTCGGCAGCCAAAACTCTGAATCCAAATTGAATCAGGAGATGAATTAAAAGGTCTGAATCAATTCAAAGCTCTCTGAATCAATTTGGAAAAGATTTGGAGAGCTTTGGAGAATCAGGCAGTCCCCATTTGCTTCTGCAAGAAGCGGGACCAGGACTCTGTGCTGGTAAATAGGAGGCAGTGGAGGGGGGGCTGGAGGAGAGGAGAGGTGAACATGAGGGGACTGCTGCCAGGCCCTATAACCTGCCTCCCCTCTCAGTCCCCCTTAGTGCCCCCTGACCCCTGCCTGCTATTCCAGCCTCCGCCATGTCCCACCCAGCCCCAGCTCCTAGCTCTTCAAAGAAAAGCTCCCAGTCACCAGCTGCTGCCAGCAGAAGAGGAATCTCTGCTGCCTCCTGCTGCCCCCTGCTGCATGAGGGGCTCTGCCATGACCCCCCAGTCAATAGTTGCCCCACTCACACCAGCTCTCGGGCTCTTAAAAAAAAAAAAGCCCTGACTCACTGGCTGCTGCAGCAGCCTTGGGACTTCTGGGGGCTCATGACAGAGCCCCCCACACAGCATGGGGCAGTAGGGGGGGCAGCAGGGATTCCTCCCTGCCTGGCAGGAGCCAGTGATTGGGGGTGTCTTTTTTTTTTTTTTAAGAGCCAGGAGATGGGTCTGGGCAGGGCAGCCATGGTGGGGGGGCTGGGAGAGCAGGGTCGGGGGGGGCTCATGGCAGAGCCCCCCATGCAGCAGGGGGCAGTGAGGATGGCTCCCTGCCTGGCAGCAGCCGGTGAATGGGGGCTTTTTTTTTCAAAGAGCCAGGAGCTAGAACCGGGTGAGGCAGCCATTGACAGGGCTGGGAAAGCAGGCAGGGAATGGCACTGATTTGGAGATTCAGCCAATTTGGCAGAGGCCGAATCGATTTGGGACAGTGATTTGAATCACCAAATCGAATCACTGTCCCCCTAATCAGCCAAATCCAAAGCAAATACTAGCCGCTTCACACAGGCCTAATAGCCACCTTCAGTCTTTCACCATGACTGGGTTCAATGCCACTCAAAGAATAGAATGCTTGCACTTTTCTTGTGCAAGGTGTTTTGGATAATGTTTAACAACACCTCCAAGTGAATTCTTTGAACCAAGCCCATACCAAATCCTTTTTCTAAAGAAAAGTTTATCTGAATTGTGTTATCTTGTGCTTCCTATTTATTAAGTACAATAAAACAAAGTAGAATTGTTATTCTTTTTGGCTTAATCCACAATATGCAGGAAGTATTTATCACTAAATCCATCAGATACCCTTCTGACCTTCAAACAATTTAGGTAAGTAGCTAAACTTACCCAGTGCTTTTGATGTTTGCCTATAGCTATTTTAAATTATACACCTCAGAAATCCAGTATCATTATGCCTAAGTTAAGTTATTATAGTCAAGGGAGAAGTTATACTGGAAGCAACAGAACATATAAAATACATTTAAGGGCAATAGGTAGGTTTGATTTCAATAATGCATGCATTATGGCCCAGAACAGTCAAAAGGGTTAAAATACAATCATTCCAAATAAGTTCCTCATCATATCAGGCTCAAGAAGTCAAAAGATTTGAAAGCTATTAATACTTCTGTAGATCATCCTCTTCCAGAAACTTTTCTTTTTTTTTCTTACTGACAGGTTGCAGTTAAAAATTAAAGTAAAGAGGGGCCCTCTCTTTGCTCCATACTTTTAATGGAACTGAAGCCAAAATAAGTCAGACTAAATTATGGGAGTAAATGACCTCCCGGGAAGTATAATACCAAATTCCAAAGAACTGTAAAGAGTTTCCTTTGATCTTTTTAGCTTCACAGCCTGAAATTCAAAATCTGTATTTAATTTTAGATTGCATATGCCAGCTTTTAAGTTTCCTTTCTAACATGATATATCATTTTAAATGATAGGACACCTTTAACTTGTATTTCTTGAAAATGCTGACTGTCCTTACTTTATACTTTTCAACTATAAAAACAGATATAAATATTACTAATTGCAAAAATAATTTGGGGTTGGGTGCTGTAATGGATAAACCATTGACCTTCACTTAAAGGATTGTGCCTTCAAGCTCAACCTGAGTTTTTAAGTGAAATGACTTTGATCAGAGACACAAGTGACTTCTGTTCAGCACCACAGAAGGATATAGATCTAGAAAAAAGAACAAGTACAGCATTTCTCTATGTACCTTCATTACACTTTAGATTGTAGACCCTATTTTTCCAAATATGTTATACAGGTTTATGTCTCTGTGTGGCCAGAAAGGCAGATTCCTAAACTAGAAATCTCGAAGTGCATAGCTTTCTGCATTAGTATCTAGCTGGGGAGTTTTCTGACCTATACACTTGAGCATGGACTTTAGATATGGGCAGCTAAAATAATCTCTCTCTTGAGTGCAGATGTGGACTGCAAAAGTCTTTATACCTTATACATTATGAAAGAAGCTGCCTTTCTTGGAGCAAAGTGGATAGTAACAGGTTGGTTGGAAGCACAACATGTAAGAACTACCTCTAACGAGTACATGTATTCTGGCAAAGCCTTAGGAAATGCTGCTTATGCACAATCTGTTGTGCTATGTCTACCCAATGATTGGCCATGAGGCATAAACACAGTCCAGAAATTTTACAATATAATAATGTTATAAATTGAAGCCTGAGGGAATAATTTGTAATGCATAATTTATCCACTGAATTTAGCTACTTCTTTACTTGTAAAGTGTCCACAAGCTGATCATGATTTCTTCACACTTACTCATTATTCTATATCACTCAGCATAGTTTTTAACTTGATGACCTGATTATTAAAATGCTTTATGAATATCTGGTGCTATTTGAATTGTATTGGTTAGTTCTGATTGGTCAAATTAATTATATGGTACTATTTCACTTCCTTGAACGGGTGAAAATAATAAAAAAAACAACACCTTCCCCATCCCCCAAAAAACAAAAATCTCCCTTCACATTTGTGGTATGACCATACCTGAGCTCAAATTTACCATTTGTTTTCCATGAATACATAGATGCAAATTTAAGATACAGTTTTTTTCTCATTTTGCAAAGATCAGAACCCATGAAGGTTTCTTTTTAAATTCTGTTATATTCAGGCAATTATGTGATAGACTGCTGCTGAGAAACAACTTAGAAAACCTTAATTTGGTCTAGGTTAGGGCTGCCTTCCCCATGAACCACACTATCCCATCACTGCCATCCTCATCAGTTACACTGCTCCACCTCTAGGAAGCAGCAGGAAGGTAAAGAGAAGAGAGTGGAAGTCTAGAGACCCGAGTGACCTCAGGTGGAAGCAGCAATGGCAGCAGAAGCAGGAGCAGGCAATGGAGGGAGGTGGCAATGGCCAGAGGAAGTGACACCTGACCCCTGGGGGAAGCCTATGTAAGGGCAGCAGGAGCCTACTGACCACAAGCAGGGGGCTTGGAAAGAGCTGCAGGGGAAGGGCAGGTCCCAGCCCCCCAAACTTGATCTGCCAGTTGGGCAGCTAGCAGCAAGCGGACAGTGGGGGCTGGGAACTCCCTGCTGCTGGAGCACAGAGACATTGTCTCCGCTCAGGCTCCAGTAGCAGAACCTGCCCCAGCAGCCGGCAGCTCCCAGGGGCAGGGAGCAATCTCCCACCCCCTGCTGCCCAGCTGACCAGAAGAAAGCTTGCTCCCAGTTGGCTGTCTACACATGCCCTAAGACACAGTAACTAATCACAAGTAAATTTGTTTCTTGTACTTACAGGTAGCAAATTTACTTGCCATTAGAGCAAATTACTGTGCAGCTAGAGTCTGCACATGTAGACAGTGATGCTTACTGTGCAGTAATTTGTTTTAATCTCAAATAAATCATCTCATGTAAATGAACTTATCATGTACAGGGGTTCACAGAATGGTATGGATGGGCTTTAGGATAGCTTTAAGGCCAATCCTAAAAATTAATGTAGGTATAGCCTTAGTGGCTTTCTCATTACTTCCTGATTGGTAAATGGGTAAACTCTGTCATCTGACAAGACCTGTGGAATCACCTTATCGGTATGTACAACCATTTGTAACACCAGTCAAGGTTTTAGCAGCTTGTTTTAAACAGTGTTAACTACTGCTAGGAGCAGCACAGACAGCCTGAGGTCAGTAGCTCAGTGTGGGGGAAGGAGTTGATGAGACCA